>NC_067483.1:57572051-58209142 GCF_947179515.1 Apodemus sylvaticus
AGCTAGCGGTTGATATCTTAATTATATTAAGTCTTTTTATACATGTGAGTATCCAATTCATGATACAAGAACCTGAGGTAACACCTAGAAGCAATAGGAGTAGTGGATTTTAGTTGTTAAGTAATGTTCTCTCCCTTTTCCCCATATACACACATACACACAGATGAAGAAAGGCATAAGATACAGGAGCTTCCCCTACAAGGTTCCAAATTCAGATGCTGAGCAGTTAAGTGGTTAGAAAGTTCTCATAACCTTTAGGTCTGGAACACATTGTATAGGAGTTAATGGCTGGTCTTAGTGATCAAAGACCATTTTTCCCAAGACTGTTTTAGTAATTAAAGTGTTCTTAGGAACTACTTTCACAAGACAGTATAACTATAGTTTAGTAGTATAAAACTCTGACACGCCTTAGCTTACTGGGGACCCCACCCCCACCCCTGAGTGAACAACACTAAACCATGGATTGATGAAAGAGGAATTTATTGTTCAAGTGCATTGTCACACCCAAAGGAGAGGCTGTGACCCTGGGCAGCTTGGTTGGTGACTTTTTATACAGTTTTCAGGGGTAGAATAGAGCAACAACCACTATGAACAATGTGATTGGCAGATCAGTATGACTTTTAAACTGATTGGTCCTTGGGGAATGAGGTAGCAAGGGTTCCTGCCTTAGTCAGGGTTTCTATTCCTGCACAAACATCATGACCAAGAAGCATATTAGGGAGGAAATTGTTTATTCAGCTTATCCTTCCACATTGCTGTTCATCACCAAAGGAAGTCAGGACTGGAACTCAAGCAGGTCAGGAAGCAGGAGCTGATGCAGAGGTCATGGAGGGATGTTTCTTACTGGCTTGCTTCCCCTGCCCTGCTCATCTTGCTTTCTTATAGAACCCAAGACTACCAGCCCAGGGATGGCACCACCCACAAGGGGCCCTTGATCACTAGTTGAGAAAATGCCCCACAGCTGGATCTTATGGAGGCACTTCCCCAACTGAAGCTCCTTTCTCTGTGATAACTCCAGCCTGTGTCAAGTTGACACACAAAACCAGCCAGTACAAGTTCCCTTATCTGTGGGTGGCTAATGGGCCCCCATGTGGTCTGAGGAATGTAATTTGCCTCTCCCTTCTGGAGGGGAGGGGTGCCTATGTGTTCTATGACCTTTCTCTTCCAGAAGGGGAGGGGTGTGGTGCAAGTTTCCAAAGTTCCTGAGCTGACCTCTTCAGTAGCCCACAATAACCCACTAGATGTGTACACTTAAGTGTGTTAAAGACATTGGGAATGTGTATGATGAGAAAACCAATTTCTATTTGCTTACATGTTTGACAGATATTTGTTGAACATTTAATTCTCTGCCAATTGCTAGCAGTATAACTCTTTTCCCAGTGGACTCTATGCTGGTGAGAACAAGCTACTAACAAAGGCTCCATGCCTTCAGAATGACCATTTAAATTGTCTAGAGGCTCACTAAGATAGACTTTGAAATTGAACAAGTGTTTGCTTGAGTGGCTACATTAATTTATCTGTGTGGTAATTTTTTATTTGTGAGTTCATTAAAATAATGCAATTGTGATTTTCTAAAAATCTCATTAGAGTTTACAAACAGTTCAGAAGATAACAATTTGATTTGGTTTAATTGACTTGTGCTACTTCATTTCATAAGGAAATGATACTGTTGACAAAGCATTAATGAAAATCTCAGTAAGTATTGTAACCAAAATATTATAAATTGACAAGAGGAGCTATCAGAATAACGGTAGTATATGAGTGATAGCTGTGATATTCTGGATTTACTTTGGACCTAAAAATCTATTGTTTATTCCTTACTATTATAATTTATCTCTTGATATTTGCTTTCTCATTGTAAGTACACAGAAGCAAGTTATCCAAAGTCACAGATGGAGCAATAAAGGGAGGAAGGACTCATCCCTGCATTTCTGACTTTCTGTTCTAGTATTTCCTGGCTTCAAGAACCGGCCTGGCTTTGGTTCCAATAATTATCTTATCTCTAGATAATGTTGGGTTGATACTGAAGAAAAATATTTATCAGTTAAAAGAGTTTCTAAGGAAATGCATGAAAATCTTTCTTTTTAAGAAAAAAGGTTTTCTAGAACATAAAATTATGTTTATTTTTTATTATATCATGTCTTTTTTTGTGTTGTGAGTGGGTACTTTGGGAGAAGATAGGGCAGCTTGCATGAGTTAGCTCTTTCATTCCCCCATTTCAGTACCAGGGATTAAACACAGAAGTTAGGTTTAGCATCCTTATCTTCTGAGCCATCTCACTAGCACAGGCACTAATATCAAGCAATTAATATTTGAGATCTCATGGGAAAATGCTTTTTAGCAACCACACAACCAGTAGAGGACTAACATCCAAAATACATTAAAAAAAAAACTTAAAACCTAGATATTAAGAAAACAATCTAGTTTTAAAATGGTATAAAGATTTAAACAGAGAATTTTCAATAGAAGAAACTCAAATGATAAAAGACACACTTAAAGAAATATTCAACTTTGTTATTCATTAGTGAAATTCAAATCAAAACTACTCTGACATTTCATCTTACCCCTGTCAGAATAGCTAAGATCAATAAACAAATGATAGCTCATGGTGACAAGGATGCGGAGTCAGAGACACTATTCTATTATTGATGGGAGTATAAATTTGTACAGACACTATGGAAATCAGTATGATATTTCCTTAAGGAAAATAAGAATAAATCTACCTCAAGATCCAGCTATAACACTCTTGCACATACAGTCAAAGAATGCTTCTTCCTACAAAGACCTTTATTTCCTCAACCGTGTTCATTGCTGCTCTATTCAGAATAGGCAGAAACTAGAAAGAATCTATATGTCCCTCAACAGAAGAATGGATGAAGAAAATGTAATATGTTTACACAATGGAGTATTACTCTGTCATTTAAAAATGATGTCATGAAATTTTCAGGCAAATGGATGAAAGTAGAAAAATACAAAACAAAAAAAACAAACATCATGAGTGAGGTATCTCAGACCCAAAAGGATGAATCTGGAGAGCTCAAGCTGATGGATACATAGACACATCGCCACTCTGCTCCATTGTCTTTGGTATAGGAAGGTACTCTGCAGGGTAGCAAAAGAGAAACATGAACACCAAGCCAGCCACAAAATCTCTAATCTACAATGGTGTCCTGTCCGGAAGATATGCTAGGGCAATGGAGACACTAAGCTTGTGGGAAGAACCCACCAATATCTGATTTAACTTAAGGCCTATTCTACAAAAAGGACTCCACTTGCAACACTGCTTGGGTAACCAAGAACCAGAGATCAGATAGCCCAGGAACCTAAGGTAAAATCAAATACAATATTCTGGTCTAATTTATTTTTTAAAAAAAATATACTAATAAAATGATTCCTAATGATTTTCTGCTATACTCATATATCAGAGCCTCATTTAGACATTATCAGAGAAGCTTCCTCCTACAGCAATAGTAACAAATACAGAGACTCCCAGCCAGACATTACACAACGAGAGAGCCTGGAACACTCATCCCTAAATGTGATGTCTCTACCAAATCCCTCTTCTCAGAGCTCAGGGAATCCACAGAAGAGGGGACAGAAAGTTTACACTTCCTAGAGAGGATTGAAGACAGCAAGAAAACAAGGCATTCACACAGCTAATATGAACTCACAGAGACCTGAGCACCATGCAGAGGGCCGACACACTTCTCCACCAGGTCCCCTGCACTTAAATTATGACTTTCAGTTTAGTGTTTTTATGGGATTCCCAAGTGTCCAAATGAGTGGGTCTTTGATTCTTGTACCTTCTCTTGAACTCTTTTCTATCTGTTTGTCTTTTTCAACTCTGTTCATCTTATTATATTTTAATATTATCTCTTAGAAGCCTGGCCTTTTCTAATGAAAGACAGAAAGGGAGTGGATTCAGGTGGGAAGGAAAGGCAGGGAGGATACGGAAGGAGTAGAGGTATGGTAAATTGTAATCAGGATATATTAGGTTAAAAAAAAGAATATATTTTCAATAAAACAAAAAGAAAACTACAAAAGACAGCATACCTACTTCCAATAGTCCGTCAATGACGGGGAACATTTCCTAGGTATAATAAAAACACTGAGTAAACATTCAAACCTACTTTTGCTGGGAAAGTCATAGAGCCAGGAAGTATAGAGTTAGAACTAGAATGCAGCAGAAACATGTTAGAATATAGTATTGGGTTTCATGGCTCCTACAGTCCTATCCAGTCCAAAATAGCAGATGTTACTCTAGAAAAATGCATATGTTGGACTGGAGTGATGGCTCTGTGGGTAAGACTATTTGTTGTTCTTACAAAGTTTAATTTCCACATCTGGCATCTCAAATCTGGCTTAAACTCCAGCTCCAGGTGATCTGACATTCTTTTTTAGATACCACAACACCTGCATATATGTGCCATGAATTGAGACAGACAGACAGACAGACAAAAACACATACACCCAGAAATATATTTTTTCATCTAGGAGCCAAAAAAGCAATAATTAAAAACCTGTGTCTAATCTAGGCATACTAATCTTATTTGTGCCTTTAGAAAAAATCAGAGTAAATGACATTGAGTTTGAAATCAGGCTGTACCTATGTGGACCCTATTGAAAATAGAGAAATTAAACCTCACATCCACACCCTGAGTAGTGTCTGGTAATTTATTCAAGGAAAGAGAAGAGATAAAGGAGAAAACAGCATTTAAAAATCTTGCCCTCTTCTAGTAAAATGAATATTGACAAAATATTTAAAGACTACACATTTCTAATCATGATAATAAATTATGATGTTTTACCTTAGCGTCTTAAAAAGTCATCTCTGTGAAAGAAGAAATCATCTCATTCACTTTCATTTCTACAATGAATAGCATGAAAATGAGAAGGAACAATGCTCATGACAGTTTGACAGTACCGTTAGTCACAATGGGCAGCAGCCGCCTGTCAATTCTACCTGTAATAGAGGAAGGAAATGAAGAGGGGAGTCAGGGTCATAGAGAGGGAGAAAGAGAAGGAGATGTTAGGGCTCAGAGCCTGAATCACTCTGGTTACAAATGTGTCAAAAGAAATGGAATAGCTGATGGTTTCTGAAGCCAGGAAGCTCTAACAGAATTAGCACGTGAATAGACTCTAAAGTTTTAAAGGGTTGGAATACAGAATGTGGAGAAAGAGAGGAGATATCACAGATTGTACAGAAGAGGAGCCAAAAGAGGAGGGTAGGTATGAGTTGGTCTTGATTTTCAAGAACTGAAGGAAAATGGAGAGGGGACATGTTAGATATAAAAGATGAGACAAGAAGAGACTTGATATGGATTGGAGTAAGCAGATTAAAGCCTGAGTCACATACTTTCATATTCCCCTAGGGTGTGTGTGTGTGTGTGTGTGTGTACCTGTGTGTATGTATGGTTGTCTGTGGGTGTGCATGTGTGTGCATGTGAATTTGTGTGTGAGGGTGTATGTGTGTGAGTGTGTGTGAGGGTGTATGTGTGTGAGTGTGTGTGTGTGTGTGTGTCCCTGAAACCAAGCAGGTCATGATAAACATTCCTTAAACTAATATGTAGCCTATAAAAATAAATGTCCTTGTCTATATGTTTGTTTACTCACGTATGACTTATGTTGAAAAAGCTATTTATTTAAGCAGTACTATCAATAGCAAAGGGGACTCACCCCAGATAGCTACCTGTAATAATCAACATGGGCTTTTAGTCATAAATCTGCTCAGTTGTACTCTAGGTAACCAGACATTTAAAGAAAGTAAATAGAAGACCAAGTTGAGTAAACAGAACTGTTTATATTTTTATGTGTGAGATAGATCAAAACTCAGATCCTCATGGTTGCACAGCAAACACTCCTAAGCAATGAGCTATCTCTCCAGCCAACTTTTATTTTTAAGTTCAAGACTCACAGAGTTCAGTTTCTTCTCTGGCACCTCAGCTTGCATAATTTTTCAATAATTCAAGAATAAAATGTCCAAAACTTGAAATGAAATCTGATTCTCCCCCTCCTCCAAAGCTTCTCCTTCCTAGGAATATGAAATCATCATCCACACAGTTATCATAGCAAAAGACTGAAACATCAAAGTTAGATCAAAATGACCCATACATTCTCTTTGTTGGATCTACTGTGTGTACAGCTGGTAAGCAGGCACACACACACACACACACACACACACACATACACACACACACACACACACACACACATACACACACACACACACACACACATACACACACACACACACACACACACACACACACCACAGAGGAGAAAATACCACCAGACAATTCTTTGTACTTTTTTTTAAACACATGCCCTATTGCAGGGAAAGATTATTTATCACTTAAAAAAAAAACAAAAACAAAAACAAAAACATTATAAGCCTGAGCTGTATAGGGAGTCCAGGCTTGCCTAGTCTCAAGAGCAATGATCTGTCTCAATTGCAGCAGTAGCAGCAACAATAACAATGAAGTAATAAGTAAATAAATTCTACAACAAAGGCAAGTTTGTATTGGGGGGTTGTTGTGACAGTGGGATCTAAAACGGAACCTACTAGATCTCTGTTGTTGCTGCACAATAGGAATTCCCTGTTAGTCCTACGATATGTCTTCAGCCTCTCTACCACTCTCAGTGTAACCCATTGCAAATATCAGTTATAGCCACCTGTTCCATTATAGTCTCGTTTTGTAACTGTGATTTGTAGAAGCATGACCTCATTTAGTTCTTATACATATGTACTAAGGCATAGCAAGAAAACATACTCTTGTTTAAAGCAAATAGTTCAATGAGTTTGCACAGTACATAGCGGGAATGAAATTGCAAGCCAGTATTTGGAAATTTGAAGCAGTGTGTTAAACAGTCTCATACTTAACTTAATCCTTATAACCAGAAAATATACTCTATCCTATGACAAATCTTGTTCCCAGGTAACAAAACTGTTACCCCAAAACACAGTGTTCTCTTTGTGTAGTCTAAACTTTCTCTTTTGACTTTCCAGTATCACCATAGCATTTGTGAAAACAGGATCCTTCCTCTCATCCCTTTTTGTACTGGGAATCAAACCCAGGGTTTTGCCGAGCTTTGCAAGTGCTCTACTTCTGGGCAATATATCAATATTTTGACTGGCAAATGACAATTCTCACTGTATCACTCTAAGTGTTAAATTTCTGAGGGTAAGGGTTTCCCCAATAGATGTGGTGCTGCAGCTCTGATGGGAACGTCTTCCTCTATAGAAGCATCATAGCTCTGAAGGGAAAGGTACCCTGGCAATTGAGAGTCATGGAATACCACAAAGTCACACAGCACAACAAGTCTCACACAAAAGATTTATCGGGAAAGACACAGAGAGTAGCTACCTCGACTCAGGCAAGAAGAAGCAAGTAACTGAGCAGGAGACAGCCTTATATAGGGTTTCTTGAGGGAGGACTTTTCCAGGGTGGGAACTAGTGAAATTCCAAATCCTGAGCTGGGGCAAGCCCCCAAATTGGTAGAATTTTGAGCTCAGGGATTGGTGTCTTGGTGTGAGTTTTCAAACTCAGAATTCAACTTGGATTCTTTACCCACTTTACCACATTCATTCCTCTTATTAAAATCATTTATGAATTCAGAATTGTCTAAAGAATAAAGTTCTAGCAGGTGGTGGTGGCACATGCCTTTAATCCCAGCACTCACGAAACAGAGGCGGGAGGATTTTTTGTGAATTTGAGGTGAACCTGGTCTACAAAGTAAGTTCTAGAACAGCTAGAGACTGTCTTGAGAAAAACAAAATCAATTAAGTTCTACAAAAAACAACAGTTATAAGTCATATGAAGGGAGAAATGGGAAAAACAAGGACGGTATCTTTAATTGAAAACAGGAGAAAGAGGGTGGATATTTGAAAAATCCCTAAGCAATCATATTTTAATTTACCTAAAATTGTCTAAAATAAATATAAGCATAGGTATAAACATATATCGTTTTAATGAAGATAAGCTACTTAGGTTAACAATATTCCCCAAAGAATCTCAAGAAGTTAGACTCCAGAAAACCAAACAACCCCATTAAAAAATGGGGTACAGAGTTAAACAAAGAATTCTGACCTGAAGAACTTCGGATGGCGGAGAAGCATCTTAAAAAATGCTCAACTCCATTAGTCATTAGGGAAATGCAAATCAAAACAACCCTGAGATTTCACCTTACACCAGTCAGAATGGCTAAGATTAAAAATTCAGGAGACAGCAGGTGTTGGAGAGGGTGTGGAGAAAGAGGAACACTCCTCCACTGCTGGTGGGGTTGCAAATTGGTACAACTACTCTGGAAATCAGTCTGGCAGTTCCTCCGAAAACTGGGCACCTCACTTCCAGAAGATCCTGCTATACCACTCCTGGGCATATACCCAGAGGATTCCCCACCATGCAATAAGGATACATGCTCTACTATGTTCATAGCAGCCCTATTTATAATTGCCAGATGCTGGAAAGAACCCGGTATCACTCAACAGAAGAGTGGATGCAAAAAATGTGGTATATCTACACAATGGAGTACTATTCAGCCATTAGAAACAATGAATTCATGAAATTCTTAGGCAAATGGATGGAGCTAGAGAACATCATACTAAGTGAGGTAACCCAGACTCAAAAGGTGAATCATGGTATGCACTCACTAATAAGTGGATATTAACCTGGAAAACTGGAATACCCAAAACATAATCCACACATCAAATGAGGTACAAGAAGAAAGAAGGAGTGGCCCCTTGTTCTGGAAAGACTCAGTGAAGCAGTATTCGGCAAAACCAGAACGGGGAAGTGGGAAGGGGTGGGTGGGAGGACAGGGGGAGAGAAGGGGGCTTACAGGACTTTCGGGGAGTGGGGGCCTAGAAAAGGGGAAATCATTTGAAATGTAAATAAAAAATATATCGAATAAAAAAAAAACAAAAAAAAGACAAAAAAAATCATAGACTATCTAATAAAATGTATAGTATCAGGTATGAGAAGCTCCCCTTGAGTCGTTGAGAGACTTCCAAAACAGTATAGACTATTACTGTTACCCTCGCTTGCTTTCCACTGGTTAAAGGTATGTTCCTATTGATAATGACACAATACATTTCAGACGTGGGACTAGACGGATCTAAGGATTTGGACTGAAAGTCCCTGAGGAAAGAAACCAGTCCTACCTAGCTGTGAAGTCCATGATCCACAATAACCAGTACAGCAAGATATTCCTAAAAGTACGGCAGTGACATTTGTATATTGGCAGTACCCAGTAGTTGTCTAATAGGACTGAAGCTCCACTTGACAGGAGGCAACTGGAAACCTAGACAACAACATGGAGCTAGTAAATTCATAGATTTTAGAAGAGAACTTACTTCCAACCTTGCTAAACCAGAGTAACTCTTAAGTGCATTTAATGTTTGTTCTTGAATCACAGATAAGTGTAGCTCCCACCCTTCATCAAAGAAGCTTCTCTTTGTGATAGAGACCACCACAGAAAACCACAACTGGTCAAAATGCAGAGAACAGCTGACCAAGGGGTGCCCTGCCCCAAGGACTACATTTACAATACAACTCCTACATCTAAGCCTCAGGGAACAGCTCAGAAGAGGGAGCAGGAAGATTGCAAGAATCCGAAGAGCAGAAAGTCTGCTGTGAGATTGTGTCTCCTAGAAATAACAGGGGCTTCACCCACGTGCTACCTCTTTTTTTTTCTTTTGTTCAATTTTTTTAATTGGATATTTTCTTTATTTACATTTCAAATGTTATCCCCATTCCAGGTTTCCCCTCTGCAACTCCACTATCCCATCTCCCCTTACCATGCTTCTATGAGGGTGCTCTCCCACCCACCCACCTACTCCAGCCTCACCACCCTAGAATTTCTCTACATTGGGGCATCAAGATAAGACCCAAACAACAGGGAAATTTCATGGGGCCCCACATGTAGACAAAGACTAGGCGACTAAGGACTGCTGAGAGAAAGAGAATTAGTCGTCCCCAGGATAAGCCCCCTCATTGGTTATCCAGTGTCATGTGATCAGTTCTGAAGTCACTTATATACACCAAAAGGACCCAAGAGGTTATAGCTGTATATTTGTGCATTTATACCTAACAAGACAAAGAAAAAGAGGCATTGGGCTAGATAATAATAATTTTTTTAATGCCATGAATTTGAGAATCATTGGGACTGGAGGGACATGGAAGGGGTTGGAGAAAGGGAAAATAATGTCATTTTAATTTAAAATTAGAATATTACAAAGAATAAAATTCTTATTGTGTCTTTAAAATCTGATGCCTGCCTACCATTTAAACACTATTAGTTCCTGTTACCTACCAAATCTTCTGGATTCCAGTTATAACAACCACTTTCAAGATCAAGTTTGAACCGGATATGCTCTTTGGTTCCCCTTGTACTTTTCCAAGTTATTTCTCCTGCCTTGAATATTCCCACACAGTGTTGACATGGTTGCCTTGCTACCATGTATATTTATTTTTCAAGGGCTACTTCTATTTTTGTTTAAATATGCAGTTTCCTGGTCCTCTGCTTTGAATTCAGCTGGGCTGTAGATAATCAACATGATTGTACCTCCTGTTTACTGTTCTTGGTTCAGTTAAAGCAATTGGAGCCAGGGAAACAGAAGTGAAGTTTAAGGGTGGGGAAATGACTGCCATTTTTTCCTCAGGAATTGACATTCTTTGTCACTGGTGAGAAGTTAGAAGTTATGGGTATTACAGAACATGAGTCTCTAGCCGAAGCTTGACATTTGGGAAGATGATGGGAAGAAAGACAGAGTTGTTGGAACCATCAAGCAGTGAATCTCACCCCACCTCAGTACTTTGCATCAACATGCACCAACTCTGACTGGTCCCCTGAGTCCCCAGAATTTACAAGCAGCATTTTATCATGTGATTGACTTCTACTGGCAGCAGAAAGAAATTGAAGAGTTTCTAGAATACAATGAAAATGAAGGCACAGCAAACCCAAACTTATGCGACACAATGAAAGCAGTGCTAAGAGGAAACGTTCTTAGCACCAAGTTCCTTCATGAAGAAATTGGAGAGATCTCATTAAAGTTAACTTAACAGCACACCTGAAAACTCCAAATCAAAAAGAGGCAAACACACCCAAGAGGATTCAATGGCAGGAAATAATCAAACCCAAGGCTGAGATCAATAAATTAGAAACAAAGAAAACAATTAAAAAAAAATCAACAAAACCAAGAGCTAGTTCTTTAAGAAAATCAACAAGATAGACAAACCCTCAGGCAAAGTAACTAAAAGGCAGACAGAAAATATTCAAATTAAGAAAATCAGAAAAGAAAAGGGGGCATAACAACACACACTGAGGAAAGCCAAAGAATCATTAGATCTTACTTCAAAAGCCTGTACTCCACAAAATTGGAAAAATCTATATGAAATTGATAGATACAATTCACCCAAACTTAAATCAAGATCAGGTAAACTATTCAAATATTCCTATAAAACCTAAGGAAATAGAGGCAGTAATTTAACGTCAACAACAACAACAAAACAAAAAGCCAAAAGACAGATGGTTTCAGCACAGATTCTACCAGACTTTCAAAGAACTAACACCAATATTCCTCAAACTATTCAACAAAATAGAAACAGAAGGAATATTGCCAAACTCATTCTATGAGTCCCCAGTTATTCTGATAGCTAAACCACATAAACACTCAATAAAAAGAAGTTCAGACTAATTTCCCTTATAAAACATTGGGAACCTAGATAAATACTCAATAAAATAGTAACAAACTGAACTCAAGAACAAACTGAAAACATCATCCACCATGATCAAGTAGGCTTCATCCCCAGGAGGCATGTTCAATATATGAACATCCATCAACATAATTTATATAAACAAACTGAAATCACACAAAAAAATCACACGATCATCTCATTAGATGCTGAAAAAGCCTTTAACAAAATACAATGCTTCTTTATGTTAAAAGTATTGGTAAGATCAGGGATACAAGGAATTTACCTAAACAAAATAAGGGTAACATACATCAAGCCAATAGACAACATCAAATTAAATGGAGAAAAATGTAAAGAAATTCTATTAAAATCAGGGACCAAACAAGGCTGTCCACTCTTTCCCTATCTATTCAATATACTACTTAAAGTTCTAGCTAAAGCAATAAGACAACTAAATGATATCAAGGGAATATAAATGAGAAAGAAAAATTCAAAGAATTGCTATTTGCAAATGATAGTATACATAAGTGACGCCAAAAATTCTACCAGAGAACTCCTTCAGCCAATAGACTCCTTCAGTAAAATGGATAAATAGAAAATTAACTAAAAATAATTGGTAGCCCTCCTATATACAAACAATAAATAGGCTGAGAAAAAAATTAAGGAACCAAAACCCTTCACAATAGCCAAAAATAATATAAAATATCTTAGTATAACTCTAATCAAGCAAGTGAAAGACTGTATAACAAGAACTTCAAGTCTCTGAAGGAAGAAACTGAAGAAGATATCAGAAGATGGAAAGATCTTCCATGCACATGGATTGGTGAAATTAAGATGGTAAAAATGGTCATCTTACCAAAAGGCAATCTACAGATTCAATGCAGTCCCAACACCACAATTCCAACACAGTTCTTTATAGATGTTGAAAGAACAACACTCAACACCATATGGAAAAACAAAAAGCCAGGATAACTAAAACAATCCTGCACAATAAAAGAACTTCTGGAGGTATACTGTCCTCCCTGATTTCAAGCTGTACTACATGTGGTATTGGCATAAAAGCAGACAGGGTGATCAAGGGAATCAAGTAAAGGATCTAGAAATAAAACAACACACCTATGGACACTTGCTTTTTTTTTTTGCAAAGAAGCAAAAACCATACGATGGGAAAAAAATAGCATATTCAACAAATGTTGCTGGTCTAACTGGATGTGGATGTCCGCATGTCGAAGAATGCAAAGAGATACACACAGGTCACCTTGAGCAAAGCCCAATTCAAGCAGATCAAATCTCAACATAAAATCAGATACATTAAGTCTAATAGAAGAAAAAGCAGGGAACAGTTTTGAGCACATGGGCACAGGAGACGACTTCCTGAACAGAACACCACCAAGGCAAAAGACACTGTCAACAGGACAAAACAACAGCCCGGCAGAATAGCAAAGGGTGTTCACTAACCCTTCATCTGACAGAGGACTAATTAATATCCAAAATATATAAAGAACTCAAGAAGATAGACACCAACAAAACAAATAACCCAGTTAAAAAGGAAGGTACGGAGCTAAACAGATTCTCAACAGAAGAACCCTTAATGGCCAAGAAAATCTTATAAAAATGTCCAACATGGTTAGTAAATGAGAAATTGAAGTTAAAACTGCTGGGAGCCTCCCAACCTGGAGAGGGTAGAGACAAGACACAGAGTAGGACTCTGCTGAGGCTTGAAAGATTGATGGTCTCCAGACATTCTAGATCTCTAACTATACTGAAATGTTGATGATAAATTATAAAACATCCTAAAAACTTTCCTGCTCTTTCTGAGGGTAAAATGCTGCTAGTTTAGGTGATTGGCACCTGTAGTCAAAAGTGGAGGATTGATTAATGTGGCCTTTGTTCTAGTTCAGCAGGAACTGCGCAGCATTAACTTTCAGACTGCTAGTAAAAGTCACAGGAAGAAAAGGGGAAATTTTGAAAAGTGCTTATAGCATTTATTACTAAGTTGTAAAAAGTTTCCTATGAAAGCTATCTATGAAAAAGGGGTGGAATAAGGAAAAAAATCTTCTACACCTAAAAAATATTCTGCCCAAAAAGTTCTTCCAGCTCAGTTCTGACTCTTCTCTTTGTCCTCAGTACTTAAATATCTTTCAGATACATGACCACGTGGTAAAAGTTCATCACAAGTTTATTCAAATTCAAATCATAAATTAGTGAAGTTTTATATAGATAAACCAGCCAATATTTTATCTTTGGTCCTAGAACCTATACTAAATCGTTAGTTCCCTTTTTATGACCTTTGGTTAATGGTTTTACAACCTCTTGGAATGTGCTCTGAGTAGGAGAAATTCTTGTTACTATCTAGAAGCAATTAACTGGTGACACATGGGAGAGCTTAATAATCACTGATATAAATTTAGGGATTCTATAGGGTCATCATTAAGAATTAAGCCGTCATCCATTTGTCTATATAACATTAATACCAGACAGTATATCTTCACAGATCTGCAGAGATCTGCTCAAAAGGAGTAGGCTAATACCTAGTAATTATTATATATGTTTAATAATAATGGGAAAAGCATATTAATAACAAGAATATTTTCCAAAATGATTTTCTCCTGGCCCTTGCCTTGTGATGCTTCCTCATAGATATTAATATAAAGTAAAGTCAGTTCAGGAAGATCTCCTGTTAGCTATCAGCTTGTTCTATGATGGCTCCTGACAAAATGTCTCTGAGATTCCATCTTACACCTGTCAGAGTGGCTAAGATCAAAAACTCAAGTGGCAGCACATGCTGCCTCTCCCTTTACTAGGGGGAAACAAAGAGAACACTCCCCCAATTGCTGGTGGAAGTGCAAATTTGTACAACCACTTTGGAAATAAATTTGGCAGTTTCTCAAAATATTTACAACACTTGTAACTCAAGACCCAGCTATACTCTCCTGAGCATATACCCAAAAGAGGTTCCACCATAGCACAAGGACTCTTGCTCAGCTATGTTCAGACAGCTTTATTCATAATAGCTAGAAATTAAAATCAACCTAGATGTCCCTCAACCAAAGAATGGATATAGAAAATATGGTGCATTTATATAATGGAAAATACACAGCTGTTAAGATAAAAGACAACCTGAAATTTGCAGGCAAGTGCATCAAAACTTAAAAATATCATCCTGAGTGAAGTAGCCCAGACCCAGAAAAACGCATATGGTATTTATTCACTTATAAGCAGATATTGGCCATACAGGGAAACCATGCTACAATCCACAGACCCAAAGAAGCTAAGTAACAAGGAGGGCCCAAGGGAGGATGCTTGAACCTCACTGAGAAGGGGAACTTGATTAGACACTGTAGGTAGATGGAGGGTGGGAACTGGGTGGAAGAAGGGATAATGGGTGGAGAATTAACCCCTGACGCTATTAATAATATTCTGCTACACTTAGAGACAGCAGCCTAGTGTAACTATTCTCTAAGAGGATTCACCTGGCAGCTTATGGAAACAGATACAGAGACCCATAGCCAAACATTAGGCAAAGCTCAGGAAATCTTTTGGAAGAGTGGAAGGAAGGATTGAAGGAGCCAGAGGGGTCATGGACAACACAAGAAAACCTACAAAATCAATTAATCTGGGCCTCCGGGGGCTCACAAAGACTGAACCACCAACCAAAGAGCATACATGGGACAGACATAGGCCCCCTACACATATGTAAGAGATGTGTAGCTTGGTCTTCATGTGGGTCCCCTAACAGTTGGAGCAGAGGCTGTCTCTGACTCTGTGGCCTGCCTTTGGATCCCCTGACTGGGCTTTCTTGTTTAGCCTCCCTAGAAGATGAGCCTAGTCCTACTGTAACTTGATATGCTATGGGAGGTTAACATCCATAGGAGGCCTCCTCTTCAGCTTACACTTCCTCATCACTGTTCATCACTAATGAAAGACAGGAATTCAAACAGGGCATGATCCTGAAGGCAGGAGCTGATGAAGAGGCCATGGAAGGGTTCTGCTTCCTGGCTTTCTCTGATGACTTTCCCTCAGCCTGAGTTCTCACAGAACCTATGTGATAGCACTGCCCACATGGGCAGAGACTCCCACATCAATCGCTAAAGAAAATGCCTTACAGCTGAATCTTATGGAGGCATTTCCTCAGCTGAGCTTCCCCTGAGCTGTAGATGGTGTCACGGTAATGGAAGAGCAGCCAGCACACTAAGGATTCCACAAAAGGTAAATTACATCCGCTTCATGTGAAACTATAGGCTTGGTATGTAATGAAAAAGTGCTCTGCTGAGCTCCACCCTCCCTGGGTAGAGGATGTGATCTCACACATCAAACCTGCTCTCCTCAATATCCTATCCCTTTCCAGGAACTCCCCATCCAATGTTGGTACACCATTTTCACCACTGCAAAAGGAAAGATCAAAAGGTGTCGGCGAGCACACATTCTTTAGCTGGAATAGTATCTAGGGGCCTGTAATGTAAAATCTTGGCCCCAGCCCCCTTTAAACACACCTGCACCTTATGCCCAGATGACGTCTGCCCCCTTAGAGTGAGATCTTTCAAACAGTTACTAATTATAAACTTATTCAGTCATTCTCATTCAGTAAACACACAGCTACTTGTGCCCACACAGTCTCCTTGGCCTCAGGGCAAGCACTTCTGCCCTGAGATGCTTTCCTAACAGACAGGATGATGAAAAAGGAAGTTTGGAACCGAGAGGGTAAGGCCACAAGACTTGTTTGGATGATTACATTTTCTGTAACTAAGGAGAATTCAAAAACAGCAGTGAAAAAAAATGCCTGTACCTCACCACAGCTAACGGAAGGTGGTCCTTGCTGTTTGTGTCTAAATCATATTTGTATTTATGCCAAACCGCAAACTGAATAAATGAACTTGGTAAATGGAAAAAATACAAAGTAGAAGCTTTGTTGGTGGCAGTGGGAGGGATGTATAAATGTTCTCAAGTGTAGCCCAGGCTGGCCTTGAACTCAGGACTCCCCTAATTCAGCCTCTTAAACTTCCATTTGTATTTTTATTTTCCTCTTTCAGGCTAAAGGAAATACAGTCTTTGTTTTTGAATCAACATAGATGTTTTTAAAATTAATTTTATATTATACTTATGAGTATCTTCATGTATATCATTGTATCACATGTGTGCCTGGTGTCTGCAGAAGCAGAAAAGAAGAGGCAATCCACTGGGATTGGAGTTACAGATTGTCATGAGCTGCCATGTCCGCACTGTGCCTTGAACCCTGATTCTCTGGAAGATTGGACAGTTCTCTTAGCTGCTGAGATGCCTCACCAGGCTTTGAATGTAGTTTTAAACATTAATTTTCATATGTTTGCTCATAAGACCTTAATTAAAAGCTTGATTTTGAGTATGAGGAAATCAGCATGGTCCACACCATTTCATGAGGTAATAATTGATATTAATAATGTGATTTCCAATGACAAGAGAATTTCCTCAGAGACAGCAGGAAAGAATGTAATTTGGTGCCAACTAATAGGTCTAGCTATGGGTAAAACCCCTCTATATATGTATAGAAAATAGACTTTCATTTAAAAAAATAAATTATGGTTGTAATCTCATATCCAAGATAGAAGACCACGATGGGCATTTTTCATATTTTTGTTCTGTGGAAGTCAATAATCTTCAAAATTTCCTTGCTGGTCCATGTGAGAGGAACAAAGAGCTACAGTATTCTTAGCACTGACTACTTCTATAACCAGGTGTGTTTGCCAGGGGTTGGGAGTCATGCTAGTTAATTCTCTGGCACCAGATGGATAGCCTATTAATTTACTTCAGTTCTGTTATTCTACAGGAAAAAAAGGCTCAGCCACATCAGAGCATCAATCTCTTCAGACCCTCATCATACCTTTAAGGTTGTTTTCTCCAGATATGAATAAAATGATCTCATAACCGCTGACTTATAACCCAGAGAACCAGTTTTTCTTCTTATATTTGCTCATTGATCAGTTTTGTGTGCGTGATGAGAGGGGAGTGTTTGTGTGTGCCAAAGTATAAATGGAGTCCGAAGACAATTTTCAGGAGTTGCTTCTCTCCTTCTGCCCTGGGTTGAGCTCAGATTATCGGGCTTGCCAGCAAGTCTTACCTGCTGAGTCACCTGACTCCTTTTGTTAAATGTTCATACTTAATACAAAAGTGTAAATATTAAGAGCTAGTTGAAAGACCTGCATGTGACCAGCTGTGGGGGTAGGAGTGTGCCATCTTCTGGGCACCTCCAGGGGTTGGGCATTTCAGGAGCTCCGCAAGCCCAGTCTTCCAGGAAGTTTATGTCATCCTCACTATGGATACCTTACCAGCTGAGTCACTGGCCACTGGTGATCAGCTCAACTTTCCCTCTTTCCTTTCCTCAGACACTAGAGAGGTGGGCGGGGAGGGGGGGTAAGGGGGAGCAAGGGTTTGAATGTTCTAATCCCAGAGTTGATTCAACAACAGCCAGGCCTCATATGCCAAGCTCCTGAAACAAGTCACCTTATTGCTATAAAAGGTACTTACCAGAGACTCCAAGAGCTACAGGCATTATATGCCAGGGGGTAAGGATAAAGAACAAATATGCATTATGACCCATAACACTAGAGAAATAGATACAATTTG
The DNA here is from genome assembly GCF_947179515.1 of Apodemus sylvaticus. Lineage (NCBI taxonomy): Eukaryota > Metazoa > Chordata > Mammalia > Rodentia > Muridae > Apodemus > Apodemus sylvaticus. The sequence goes on from NC_067483.1 coordinate 57,590,345, forward strand.
TTTATTGTCATATGTGTGTGTGTGTGTGTGTGTATTAGAGTCAAAATATTAAAATATAAGCTGGGATTGGTGGCATACATCTTTAATCTCAGCACTCAGAAGGAAGATCTCACTGAGTTCATAGCCACCCTGATCTGAACACTGAGTTCCAGGGCAGCCATGACTACACAGTAAGACAGTTTCTTTTTTGGTTTTTTTGTTTGTTTGTTTGTCTTTCGAGACAGGGTTTCTCTGTGTAGCCCTGGCTGTCCTAGAACTTACTCTGTAAACCGGGCTGGCCTTGAACTCAGAAATCCACCTGCCTCTGCCTCCCAAGTGCTGGGATTACAGGCATGCGCCACCGCCGCCCGCACTAGTAAGACAGTTTCTTATTAATCTAATGTAATTCCATATCCTAGTTCATGTGTAGCTACTCTTCTCTACCTCTTAAGACTATCAATAACCACATGTAAGGCTTTTGTAACATTCTGAGTATGATTATATTGTATAACACAATTATTTTTCTCTAACAAAAGAAAAAGAATAGTCTCTCAATCAAAGTTATAGACCTTACAATGAGCAATGATATTTCTATGGGGTGAGGCAATCAGTACCTTATGTACCAATAGATACTGCCAATATCTGCTGGGCTCTGGTGACAGCCTCATGGTGAGTACTGCTCTAGTGTTAGCGTGCTTTGGAGTAGAGAGTGAGTAACATGTGCAGAAGAAAGGTCCAGAGGTGATGCTGTGCTTGGCTGTAACAACTCATTCTCTCATGAATTAATCCAGCCACGTGAGACTTGATTCATGTATGGGGGACAGCATTAATCCATTAGTGAGGGCACAGCCTTCATGACCTAGCTACCTTGGATAGTGCCTTACCCTTTAGGGTTCCGCTACTCTAATATCAACACACTGGATACCAAGCCTTCCACACATAAACTTCTGAAGAACAAACCATATCCAAATGATAGCATTTGTTTGTATAAAGTAGTGCATAATAGAATACCTAAATTCAGGGAGTCTGTCTCAAAGTCATCTTAAAAACAGTTCATCTGAAATGTAATTTTGCTTCTGGCAAACCACACATACACATCAACCAAGACGCCCTAGTAGAAAGGTAATGTAGTCATATATGACTTATGTAATGGAGGATAGCTTAAAGATAGAAACAGAGATGAAATAAAAGCATTGGATATGCCTGACTCTGAGACTTCTCACACGCTCTCTGATGTACCCTACCACTCTCTGCTTCAGACTGTGTCTTATATATCCCAGGCTGGCCTTGATCTCTTGCTCCCCCTCCCTCTCACTCTCAGGTGCTGGGATTATAAGAGTGTACCATCACAGTCAGCTTTCTCTGACCTACATTTTTTCTTTTCTCCTCTGTTTTCTTTCTTTCTCTTTCTTTTTTTCTTTACTTATTTGTTTGTTTATTGGTTGATTATTGATTGGTTGGTTGGTTTTTCAAGACAGGAAAAAAGAAAATATTAAAAGCTAAAAAAGAAAATGTTAAAAAACTAAAAAAGAAAAATATTAAAGTCAATGTCTTATTTTAATCAGATGGAACCAATTTAAATCATTGGTTTCATTCTAAGACCTAACAATTTGAGTTAGATTGATACTTTTTTATTCTTCAGTTTTCCAAGTGCTTTCTGCAACCTACTTTCCACAAAGTGTGCAGAAAAGTATTTATAATATTTACATTTCCAATATATTGTTTTCCCGTTTAAGCTTCTTTCATGTACCATTGACCTAAGGCTTACAAGGCCTACTACTACGTTCTGTACCACGATACTGCTGAATGCATGTATGGTGTATTCCAGGGGAAACAGTCTTAATTCTACTCTCAGTTCCATCTTTTGAACTCTAGTGAAGGGAGAGGACTGAAAATTGGAGTGATCATGAGTAGCTGATGAAGGAATCAATTATATCTACTCAATGAAGAAACAGCAACAACAAAAATGGCTTTGGGACATGTCTGGACAGTGCTTTCTCTCTGAGTCTCAGATTAATCAACACATTATCATTTGTGATACTCCCTTGTTATGGTTAATTTAGAAAACCATTTACCTATTTTGGATACATGTATTTCTTCAGAAAGATTAGTAGGAATGGCTCGGGAGCCTGGGGCCTGGGGTATCATACTTATAAGATCCATGTCTTATACACTTGTGTCCTACTTATCTGGCTATTCATCTGCATGATTTGTAATAACTTTTGTATTAAAAATCTAAAAGAATTCCGTGAGCTGCTCAAGCACATTAATTGAGCAGAAGGACAAAGTTTTGTGAACTGCAGTGTCAGAAGGCAAAGTCTCAACCCGGGACCTGCCACTGGCATCGAAAGTGACTGACATACTGAGCAGAGTAAATGATCTTTCATGTATGGCATCTGATCCTGTCTCTAGATAACGCCAGAATCTAACTTTATTTTGAGCCCTGAAGTGGTGTGTGCTGGCATGGGGAAACCACCACCACCCAGTCACGGTCGGATTGGCTATCTCCCTGAGGCACCACGTCATCACTCCAGTTTCGGCTCCTCTGTCTGTGGGCTCCAGGCACTCAGGATTGCCATTCTTTTGGGTACCATCTTCTGGGATCATATGGCAGACCCAAAGACAGATAAAGACAGAGTAAACTAAAACGTATCAGGATGAGTATGACTGTGAACGAGGTGGGATCCGTGCTAAGATGGAGAACACACCGAGAGCAGCCTTCTTTCTCTCTCCCTCTTTCTTTTTTTTTTTGTATATTTTTTTTAATTTTCCATATTTTTGTTTACATTCTAAATGTGGTCCCCTTTCCCAGTTCCCCCCTCCCCATATGTCCCATAAGTCCTCTTCTCTCCATCCATTCTCCTATCATTCCCCCTCCCTTTTCTCTGTCCTGGTACTCCCCTACAATGCTGGATCAAGCCTTTCTAGGATCATGACCCTCTTCTTCCTTCTTCATGGGAATCATTTGATATGCTAGTTGTATCTTCAGTATTCAGAGCTTCAGGGCTAATTAATATCCACTTATCAATTATTGCATTCCATGTGTATTCTTTTGTGATTGGGTTACCTCGCTTAGGAAGATATTTTCCAGTTCCAACCATTTGCCTAAAAAATTCATGAATTCATTGTTTTTAATTGCTGAGAAGTATTCTATTGTGTAAATATACCACAATTTCTGTAACCATTCATTCACTGATGGACATCTGGGTTCTTTTCAGCTTCTGGCTATTATAAATAAGGCTGCTATGAACATAGTAGAGCATATGTCCTTATTGCATGCTGGGTAATCCTCTGGGTATATGCCCAGGAGAGGTATAGCAGGGTACACCGGAAGTGTCATGTTCAGTTTTCTGAGGAACCACCAGACTGAATTCCATAGTCGTTGTACCAGCTTACAATCCCACCAGCAGTGGAGGAGTGTTCCTCTTTCTCCACATCCTAGCCAACTCCTGCTATCTCCTGTGTTTTTAACCTTAGCCATTCTGACTGGTGTGAGGTGAAATCTCAGGGTTGTTTTGATTTGCATTTCCCTAATGACTGATGATGTTGAGCATTTCTTAAGGGGCTTCTCGGCCTTCTGAATTTCTTCAGGTGAAAATTTTTTGTTTAGATCTGTACCACAATTTTTAATAGGGTTGTTTGGTTCCCTGGGGTCTAACTTCTTGAGTTCTTTGTATATATTACATATTAGCCCTCTGTTGGATGTAGGGTTGATGAAGATCTTTTCCCAATTTTTTTGGTTGCCATTTTGTCCGTTTGACAATGTCCTTTGCCTTACAAAAACTTTGTAATTTTATGAGATCCCGTTTGTCAATTCTTGTTCTTAGAGCATAAGCTATTGGTATTATGTTCAAGAACTTTTCCCCTGTGCCTATGTCCTCAAGGGTTTTCCCCAGTTTCTTTTCTATTAGTTTCAGTGTGTCTGCATTTACATGGAGGTCCTTGATCCACTTGGAGTTAAGCTTAGTTCAAGGAGATAAGAATGGATCAATTCAAATTCTCCTGCATGCTGACCTCCAGTTGAACCAGCACCATTTGTTGAAAAGGCTATCCTTTTTTCACTGGATGTTTTCTGCTCCTTTATCAAAGATCAAGTGATCATAGGTGTATGGATTCATTTCTGGCTCTTCAATTACATTCCCTTGGACCACTTGCCTGTCACTGTGCCAATACCATGCAGTTTTTAACACTATTGCTCTGTAGTATTGCTTGAGGTCTGGGATTCTGATTCCCCCAGAAGTTCTTTTACTGTTAAGAATAGTTTTAGCTATCCTGGGTTTTTTGTTATTCCAGATGAATTTGAGAATTGCTTTTTCTAACTCTGTGAAGAAATGAGTTGGGATTTTGATGGGGATTGAATTGAATCTGTAGATTGCTTTTGGCAAGATGGCCATTTTAACTATATTAATCCTGCCAATCCAAGAGCATGGAAGATTTTTCCATTTTCTGAGGTCTTCTTTGATTTCCTTCTTCAGAGACCTGAAGTTCTTGTCTTATAGATCTTTCACTTGTTTGGTTAGAGTCACACCAAGATACTTTATATTGTTTGTGGCTATTGTGAAGGGTGTCATTTCCCTAACTTCTTTCTCAGCCTGCTTATCCTTTGAGTATAGGAAGGCCACTGATTTGCTTGAGTTGATTTTATAACCTGCCACTTTGCTGAAGCTGTTTATCAGCTATAGGAGTTCTCTGGTGGAGTTTTTTTGGGGGGTCACTTAAGTATGCTATCATATCATCTTCAATTAGTGATAGTTTGACTTCTTCCTTTCCAATTTGTATTCCTTTGACCTCCTTATGTTGTCTAATTGCTCTAGCTAGAACTTCAAGTAATATATTTAAAAGATATGGAGAGAGGGCAGCCTTGTCTAGTCCCTGATTTTAGTGGGATTGCTTCAAGTTTCTCTCCATTTAGTTTGATGTTGGCTACCGGTTTGCTGTATATTGCTTTAACTATGCTTAAGTATCGGCCTTGAATTCCTGTTCTTTCCAAGAGTTTTATTGTGAAAGGATGCTGAATTTTGTCAAATATTTTTTAGCATCTAATGACATGATCATATGGTTTTTTTCTTTGAGTTTTTTATGTAGTGGATTGCATTGATGGATTTCCTTATATAGAACCCTCCCTGCATCCCTGGGATGAAGCACACTTGATCGTGGTGGATGATCGTTTTGATCTGTTCTTGGATTCGGTTGGCAAGAATTTTATTGAGTATTTTTGCATCAATATTCATAAGGGAAATTGGCCTGAAGTTCTCTTTCTTTGTTGGATCTTTGTGTGGTTTTGGTATCAGCATAATTGTGACTTCATAGAAGGAGTTGGGTAGTGTTCCTTCTGTTTCTATTTTGTGAAGCAATTTGAAGAGTATTGATGTTAGGTCTTCTTTGAAGGTCTGATAGAATTCTGCACTGAAGCCATCTGATCCCGTGCTTTTTTTTTTTTTTTGGTTGGGAGACTTTCTATGACCTCTTTTATCTTTTTAGGGGTTATGGGACTGTTTAGATGATCTATTTGATCCTGATTTAATTTTGGTGTCTGATATCTGTCTAGGAAACTGTCCATTTCCTCCAAATTCTCCAGTTGTATTGAATATAGGTTTTTGTAGTAGGATCTGATAATTTTTTGAATTTCCTCAGTTTCTGTTGTCATATCTCCCTTTTCATTTCTAATTTTGTTAATCTGGTTACTGTCTCTGTGCCCTTTGGTTAGTCTGGCTAAGGGTTTATCTATCTTGTTGATTTTCTCAAAGAACCAGCTCCTGGTTTTGTTGATTCTTTGTATGGTTCTCTTTGTTTCTGCTTGATTGATTTCAGCCCTGAGTTTGATGATTTCCTGCCTTCTATTCCTCCTGGGTGAATTCGCTTCTTTTTGCTCCAGGGCTTTCAGGTGTGTCATTAAGCTGCTAGTGTATGCTCTCTCCATTTCCTTTCTGGAGGCACTCAGGGCTATGAGTTTTCCTTTTAGCATTGCTTTAATTGTGTCCCATAGATTTGGGTATGTTGTGTCTTCATTTTCATTAAATTCTAAAAAGTCTTTGATTTCTTTCTTTATTTCTTCCTTGACCAAGTTATCAATGAGTAGAGTATTGTTCAGTTTCCATGTGTATGTGGGCTTTCTGTTGCTTTTGTTGCTATTGAAGACCACTTTTATACCATAGTGATCTGATAGGAGGCATGGGATTATTTAGTTCTTCTTACATTTGTTGAGGTCTGTCTTGTGACCAATTATATGTTCAATTTTGGAGAAGGTACCATGAGGTGCTGAGAAAAAGGTATATTCTTTTGCTTTAGGGTGAAATGTTTTATATATATATATATAAAATCTAATTGGTCCAAAGCTTCAATTAGTTTCACTGTGTCCCTGTTTGGTTTCTGTTTTCCTGATCGGTCCACTGAGGAAAGTGCAGTGTTGAAGTCACCCACAATTATTGTGTTAGGTGCAGTGTGCTTTGAGCTTTAGTAAAGTTTCTTTTATGACTGAGGGTGCCTTTGCATTTGGAACATAGATGTTCAGGATTGAGGGTTCTTCTTAGTGTGCTTTTCCTTTGACCAGCAAGAAGTGTCCCTCAGTATCTCTTTTGATGACTTTAGGTTAAAAGTCAATTTTATCTGATATTAAAATGGCTACTCCAGCTTGTTTCCTGAGACCATTTGCTTGTAAAATTGCCTTCCAGCCTTTTATTCTAAGGTAGTGTTTGTCTTTGACACTGCGGTGTGTTTCCTGTATGCAGCAAAATGTAGGATCCTGTTTATGTATCCAGTCCATTAGTCTGTCTTTTTATTGGGGAATTGAGTCCATTGATGTTAAGAGAAATTAAGGAATAGTGATTATTACTTCCTGTCATTTTTGATGTTATTTTTTATATTTGATTGGTTATCGTCTTTTGGGTTTGATGAAAGAAGGTTACTATCTTGCTTTTTCCAGGGTGAAGTTTCCCTCCTTGTATTGGTGTTTTCATCCTATTATCCTTTGTAGGGCTGGGTTTGTGGATAGATATTGGGTAAACTTGGTTTTGTCATGGAATATCTTGGTTTCTCCATCTATGGTGATTGAGAGTTTTGCTGGGTATAGTAGTTTTGGCTGGCATTTGTGTTCTCTTAGAGTCTGCATGAGATCTGCCCAGGATCTTCTAGCTTTCATAGTCTCTGGTGAGAAGTCTGGTGTGATTCTAATAGGTCTTCCTTTATATGTTACTTGGCCTTTTTCTCTTACTGCCTTTAATATTCTTTCTTTGTTTAGTACATTTGGGGCTTTGATTATTATGTGAAAGGAAATATTTCTGTTCTGGTCCAGTCTGTTTGGAGTTCTGTAGGCTTCTTCTATATTCATGGGCATCTCTCTCTTTAGGTTAGGGAAGTTTTCTGCCATAATTTTATTGAAGATATTTGCCGGCCCTTTAAGTTGTAAATCTTCACTCTCATCTATACCTATAATCCTTAGGTTTGGTCTTCTCGTTGTGTCCTGGATTTCCTGGATGTTTTAGATTACAAGCTTTTTGCATTTTGCATTTTCTTTAACTGTTGAGTTCGTGGTTTCTATGGTATCTTCGGCATCTGAGATTCTTTCTTCTATCTCTTGTATTCTGTTGTTGATATTTGCATCTATGGCCCCTGATTTCTTCCCAAGGTTTTCTATCTCCAACGTTGTCTCCCTTTGTGATTTCTTAGTTGTTTAAACTTCTGTTTTTAGATACTGGATGTTTTTGCTCAGTTCCTTCACTTGCTTGTTTGTGTTTTCCTGTAATTCTTTGAGAGATTTTTGTGTTTCCTCTTTCATGACTTCTGCCTGTTGATCAAAGTTCTCCTGTATTTCTTTAAGTGATTTTTGCATTTCCTCCTTATTGGCTACTATCTTTTGACCCATATGCTCCTGAATTTCTTTAAGTGATTTTTGTGTTTTTCTTGTAAGGGCTTCTAGTTTTTGATCATTTTTCTCCTGAATTTCTTTAAGAGATTTATTTATGTCCTTCATGTGTCCTGTAACTGCATCATGACCAGTGATTTTAAATCCAAATCATGTTTTTCTCGTGGGTTGGGGTATCCAGACTTGCTGTTAATGGGAGAATTAGGTTCAGATGGTGCCATATTGCCTTGATTTCTGTTAGTAACGTTCCTACACTTGTCTTTTGCCATCTAGATCTCACTGGTATTAGTTGGTCTTGTTGTCAATGCAGGACTCACCCGTGCAAGCTGCCTCCTCGCAGCAGGCCTCCAGGTGCACAGCTGGCCTTCTGCACTGCCTGGAGACAGGGTGCCATGGCCCAGGCTCTTCCCAATCTCTCTTTCCCTCTTTTATCTTTCTTTTGAATTATTGAGCACTTCCATTATCATTTGCAATGTCATTTGTGATATCCTCTTGTTGTGCTTGATTTAGAAAGCCATTCATCTATTTTGTTTACATGCATTTCATCTGGAAAGGATACTAGGAATGGCATGGCTGAGTCAGAGTCAGCAGTTTTCATGCCCTTAGACCATAACAACAAATGGCCATCTTGACAACCCTAGCACCTTTTTTGAACTTTGAAACAACTAAGAGTCACTAATAATGTCTTAAGCACTCACTCACATTAGTATCCCTGTACTTGACTGTTTCTTGTCTTCCCATATTTGATTTCCACCTTCTTTTCTTTCACCTATCTAGTACTGACAGGCCTCAACAATTCAACCAGTATATTTTCTTAAAAATACTTCCCTAAGTATATATTTAACATTTTTCTGTCTCACAATTTAATAGCCCAACCCCTTCATTCTGCTTCTAATTGTACTCTCCAGGCATGTTGGAAGGTAAGAGTTGGAAGTGAACAAAAAACACCAGTTCGGGTTTTTTTAAATATATGTCACATCTGGGCAGTGGTGGTATTTTAAAAGGTTTTGGTCAGAGTCTGGGCAGTAGTGGTACATGCCCTTAATCCCAGCACTTGAGAGGCAGAGGCAGGTGGATCTATGTAAGTTTGAGGCCAGCCTGATCTGTGGAGTGTTTCCATGACATAACTAGTTCATTTTTGTTTGGGTTTTTTGTTGTTGTTGTTGTTGGGATTTGGGGGGTTGCTTGTTTGTTTGTTTGTTTGTTTGTTTTGAGACTGGCTCTCACTCTATAGCTCTCTGGCTGACCTGGAATTTGCTATATAGAGGAGGCTGGCCTTCAACTCACAGAATCTACCTGCCTGTGCTTCTCAAGTTCTGGATTAAAGGCATGCACCACCAAAACCAGTTACTCTAGCTTTTTAAAAAAAATTATTTTGGTGACATCTTGAAAAGAATATTCTAACACACAAAAAAGTAAATGGTAAAAATTCCTTTCATGATACAGAAAAGTCTCCCTTGCTCCATCTTTAACATTCTAGTACTATCGAAATAAATCTAACCTGACATCCTAAGAAGTCACACCTCAGAATGACCCACACCACACGGTGTGTTTCCTGTTAGATGCCCCTCTCTGTTGTTCTGCTCTATAGTTTCACTTGAATACATTTCAGCAATGACTCAGTCTGTCAGCCTGCCAATAATCTACTGAGAAAGTGGCATGTTCTTCACATATCGCAACTGGGACACAATCAAAAGCTTTGCTCAGATTTCCCCCCAATTATCTGATTCCTGACTTCAAAAATGTCACACTTCCTTTTAAAATCAGTGAGGCAAAAATCTAAATACCGTGACAAAGAGTGAAAGTTAATTGCAAACATCAAAGGGACGTTATTGAGGGATTACCTTGACCTGTATTTGGGGGACATGGGTTCCTTTGATGAGGCCCACTGCCTGGGATCTGTGTAGGCTTGCCTCTAGCATGCATGGTGAGTTACAATCATCCAGGCCCAGCAAGCCTCAATAGGTACCACGATGGCATAGGGAACAGCACAACACACTCCTGCTTGTGGTTCTTGAGTTTTACTGTGTCAGCAAGGTTTTTGAAAACTCAGGAGACAGCAGGTATTGGCAAGGATATGGAGAAAGAGGAACACTCCTCCACTACTGGTGTGGTTGCAAATTGGTACAACCACTCTGGAAATCAGTCTGGCAGTTTCTCAGAAAACTGGGCACATCACTTCCGGAGGATCCTGCTATACCACTCTTGGGCATATACCCAGAGGATTCCCCAGCATGTAATAAGGATATGTGCTCCACTATGTTCATACAAGCCCTATTTATAATAGCCAGAAGCTGGAAAGAACCCAGGTATCCCTCAACAGAAGAATGGATGCAAAAAATGTGGTATATATATATATATATATATACATATATATATATATATATATATATATATATATATATATATACAATGGAGTACTATTCAGCCATTAGAAACAATGAATTCATGAAATTCTTAGACAAATGGATGGAGCTGGAGAACATCATACTAAGTGAGGTAACCCAGTCTCAAAAGATCAATCATGGCATGCACTCACTAATAAGTGGATATTAGCCTAGAAAACTAGAATACCCAAAACATAATCCACACATCAAATGATGTCTAAGAAGAACGGAGGAGAGGCCCCTGGTTATGGAAAGATGGTGTAGCAGTATAGGGCAAAACCAGAACAGGGAAGTGGGAAGGGATGGATGGGGGAATAGGGGGAGGGAAGAGAGCTTATGGGACTTTCAGGGAGTGGGAAACCAGAAAAGGGGAAATCATTTGAAATGTAAATAAAAAAAATATCGAATTAAAAAAACCTTTATTTCACTATTATAATCTCACTTCACCGCATCTCTTATTCATCTCCCCATCACAGCTCAGATATGAAGCCTATGAATAGCTGAGCTAAGGTAATGATAGGTAATGACCCTTTCTGGTCATTTATTTATTAATTTATATAATCTTTGTAAGAACACAATTCAATATGTAAGGAAGCTATCTTTAGCACAGATAAAGTAACAAGGCCATATCATGATAATGTAATAAGTCACAACTGGAGGTAATCAATGGTACAGTTCAAATTTGGACCATTGTCACTGACCAACCATCACATACTAGTTCTGAAGTCCATACTTAAAACTATTGTACTACATCCATTTTTGGCTTCTTATTTTTGGGGGCAATTTAAAGCTTTGCTGGATGGATCTTTTTCTAGATTTCCAATCTGTCAAGAGAATCAGCTCCTGATGGGCACTGACTATCCCAGCATTGGAACAGTAACCCCAGTCTAAGCTAAAGTTAATCTTTACATTTCTGACCTTCCGGCAGCAGCAGCTCCATAGTTCTTCCTCGTCCTTGCTTGGTTTTGATGGAGTTGGACTGACTATTTGATCTGCTTTTCCTGCCTAATACCTGTATTGTAGAAAGTATTTTCTTCACCTGAGAACCAGTGGCAGCAAAGAACAAATAAGGATGGCTCTTTCTTCATTGAGTTGGTAACAATAATGGAAGGCAGTTCTCTTCTACACAAATTATAAATGGTTGCTAGGCTGAAAGCCAGCATCATGCATTAGTAAGATCCAAATTTGCCAGCCACCATTCAAGACCTGTTTTCCTCTGGGGACAGTTTATTAGGCAAAAATCACACAGTCTACTCTTGAACTGTCCTCTGTAACTCCCTCACTTCCATACAGTCTGCACGTCTTTTCTGGGTAGTATTGAATATGTCCGTTTGCCTCCACACCCACCCTCTGCAATGTTGTAAGAGGCTCCATCATCTTTTGTTTGACTCAGCAGGACATATCCCACCTGGTTTCCCACACACCCATACTCCAGCATTTTACATTCCAGTCTTTATATTCTGTCCTAAAAAAAGAATCTACAAAAGGCAGATCTAGCAGGATTACAACCATATACAATCCTCCAGTGACTCTCCACTGACTGATCTTATATACAACATTTCAACATACTATCAATTCTCTAGCCCTGGCAATTTCCAAAACTCTTCTTTTATAATCTTTCCCAGAAGCGCACTGAAATGATTTGAATGAGATTAGCCCCCATAAGCTCATATATTTGAATGTTTGGTCCCTAGGTGGTAGAACTATTTAAGGAGGATTAGGAGATGAGGCCTTGTTGGAGAAGGTGTGTCACTGGGGATGGGCTCTGAAGTCTCTCACTCCCCCTCATAGATGCTATCTCAAAACTTAAGCTCTCAGCACGGTTCCAGCGCCATGCCTGCCTGCCTGCTGTCATGCTCTCTGCCATAATGACCACGGACTCACTCTCTGAACTCTAAGCAAGACTCCAGCTAAAATGAGTCCATTTGTAAGTTGCCTTGGTCATGGTGTCCCTTCACAGCAATGAAGAAGTAACTGAGGCACAGACCTTCATTCTCTTCCATCCAACCCCTCAGAAACTCTCTGTTTCACTAAGGCAATATTTTTTTTCCTTTCTTGCTGGTGCTTTTACCTAGTTTCTCTCATGCAGTTCACTGCCCCTTCACCTTTGCAGGGTGATCCTTCTGTATTTTGTGTGCCTCCACTGAACCCAGCGCTTCCCCATTGTTTTCACAGATGGTTGGGTTGTAATTATTGTCGCTTCAGTAGTTTGTATCTCTGGCTAAACTGTAATCTGCCTGGGAACAGAAACTGCTTTATATGATTACTCTCGTATCCCAAGCACCCATTATAGTGCCTAGAAAATAATAGGCACTTAGTAACCATTTGTTGAATGACTGAGCATATTAAATTTGACACATGATGAGTTGAATAAGTTACCCTGGGTCTATTTGAATGAAAACCTTTCAAATTAAGTTCTTGAGTAGTCTGTTAATAATTTAAGGATTTGATCTAATTTGCTTATATGTATATAAGCAAATATATATATTCAGATGTAATATCCATTTTTACACAATCATCTCTTCCTTTCCTCTAGAGTGAGTATTTCTTACACTTTATAGTCAATCAAGCAGTGGTAAAGAGTAAAATCATGGTATCAGATAGAGAATTGAGAAATGCTATTGGGAACATTAGCAAAGAAAGGGAGGTAGTGTGGGAAGATGAACTGTTACTTTACATAGTGTTGACCAAAGACTTTGTATTTAAAGACCACAATGCCTTGAACTTTGTTGAACTCCTAAAGTCTGGACTGGTTTTCCTTATGAATGAAAAAGCTCTACAAAGTAAGCTGAGCTCAATGTCCCTGAGAGAGGACATTGATAATAGTGTAGATCCTTCTGTGTATAGAATTGAGCTTAAATATTTGCTTTAATTTGTCAATTTATAGTATGCTGGTAAAATAAATTTTTTGTGCCATCTTTCACTAATGGATTTTAAGCATATAGAGTAACCAATGAAGCACTGGTCATCTTTTAAAGTTTTGTAAATTATAGTGGTTTCTTTCTGAATGGACTCTGGATAGAGTTAACTGTGTAGAATTGAAAGCTAAGAGCCATAGAAAAACCAGAGGAGTTTAGTAGACCTGAAGCAAGTTTTGGAAGTTGAAGCTAGTTTTGTCTCAAAGTACTACTTAACTTTCTGCTGACGTGGGGTGAAACACCTATAAATGAAAATACAACTTGAAATAAAAACTCATTAGTTAGCTAAATAGTAAACACAACTAAAGAGAAAATTAATGACTTGCATTTTTTTTAAGAATTGTATAGACTGTAGAGAAAGAGCCAAAGATCCAAGAAAAAGTTATAAAAGAAGTTTAGACGAAAAGACGAACAAATGAACAGACTTAGCCACAGTTCTTGAATAAGAGAATAAGCAAAAAGTATGTCATTAGATGATTTAAATATGACTGTAATAATTTGTATGAAAACTACATCCATGTCTATGTAGATGCATGTACCTATACAGGCCAGTGATTGATGGGTATCATCTTCTATCTCCCTCCACTGTATTTGTTTAGACAACGTCTCTCACTGAAGCTAGTGCTTACTGTTTTGGATAGCCTCTCTAGCCAGCGAGTGCATCTGTCTCTGTCGCGTTGCTCTCCCAGACCAAGGCTTACAGACAGATGTTGCTGTACTTGTAGGCCAGGGATCCAAACTCAGACCCTTGTGCTTGCACGGCAAGCATTTCACCTGCCAAACCGTCTTCCCTGACCAAACAGCACAATGTTTGAAACTCGGAAAGCATGAAAGTGCACGGATTTGAGAATCATGATATATTCCCAATGTGCTAAATTAGAGACACGGGCCAACTCTGGAAACATGAATTATGCACAAAAGAAAACCAGACTGACAGTAACAGCTGCATCATGAGTTAGGAGAGAGTTGAAAGGAAAATGGTGTGCAAAGTGAAGACGTTTTGACAAGCTAAACTGAGATGCTTCATTACCAAGCAATCTACACTACAGAACAGACATACAGACAGACAAACAGACAAATAGACAGACAGACAGACAGATAGATAGAATTTAGCCCCAAAACAATCTAATATACAAGAGGAATGATGAACAAATAAAACTAACAGGTATGTATAAATCAAAATCAATCCTGATATATATATACATATATATGTATATGTATATATATGTGTGTATATATGTATATATATATATATATAAGAAAATGGTAATTCTGACATTTGGGATAAAGAAAGAATATGATTAAAAACCCAAACCTAAATAGAATATATAAATTTATTGAGTATTATAGATAAAGTATTGTAGAATTTCTGGTAATGTTTTACTATGTTATTCAGATAATATTTTACTACAAAGAAAGAATAAGTGTCATGCAAATTAAATAAAATCATCTGTGTCTGTATGTGTCTGAATGTGTATGATGTGTATGATACGTATGGTGTGTGTGTGTGTGTGTGTAGTGCATATGCAGAACTCAGAAAGAAACCTCAGATGTCTTCTATTATTCTACTTTATTACCTTGAGGCAGAGTCTCTCACTGAATGAGAAGACCTTTGCTTTGAACAGACTTTCTGGCCAGTGAGTTCTCAGATCTTTGTCCCCCCCCCCAACCCCCTCAGTGCTGGAGTCACAGAGCTGTGCAGTCATGTCCATCTTTTTACATGGGTGCTGTGGGATTAGAACTCAGCTCTTTAGGCCTTGGAGCTTTCAAAGCAAGCACTCACACCCTCTGAGCTACCTCTAGTAAAACTAGTTTTGGTTGGTTTTTATTTTTTTAAATACTGACTGTCTTTTTAAATGGTTGGAAATTCCCAAAAATTTCTGGAAGAAAGTTTCAAACCAGAAAGATGAGGAAAGCATAGAACCAAATCTGCAGGAGCTGTAAGAAGCATGAAGTAAAAATGAACTAAGAAAACCCACGGAAGCACTAAGAATTGGGATTATGCTTATTCGTGCAACAAGTGTTTACTACAAAGCTTGTAATAACATAAAATAAAAGTAAATAAAGTTTTCTATGAAGAAACACAGCTTTAAGAGTTGCAAAAACAAAACAAAACAGACATTACAACAATCAATCAACTATGGTCCTTCGAACTCTACATGCCTTGTTTAAGGAAAGAACTCAAAAGTGTGTGTGGAAACAAAAACTCCTGAAAAGAAGAGCACAGATGTGAGGAAAAATTAAACAGACTCTCATTGAAAGAGAATTCAGTAAAAGAAAATTTAAGGCCAATAGGCACAGAAGGAACTGATAGACGTAGTAAAAGAAGACATCTGGTAAACTAGAAGAGATGATAAAACAAATTATCCATCACAGCACAGAGAGAGAGAGACAATGTGAGGAATGTGCCCACAAGACAGTTGTGAAGGAGGCAGTGGACAACCTGCACTGTGTCCGACTACAGAGACATCAAAAAGGAAAGCAAAGGAGTGGCTAGCTCAATATTGGAGCGGATACAGGCTAGGACTGTCACAGACTGAGAAGAGACAAGACAGCCTGGGATCCAGGGACAGGTTGTTCATGTCTCTCAGACATATGATACTGAAATACTAAAAAGCAAGAACCATGAAATCTGTAGTAAGGACCCATTGTTCAAGGAGTAATGATATTCTGACACTGACTTCTCTTCAGTAATAACACAGGAAAGACATATGTCACCGACATGGTAACGCAGGACTCTACAGGACGTCTAAAGGAAAAGTGAAGGTGAGTGTGCTCACTCACCAATGGCTTGCAAAAGAGGAGGTTGGGATGGAGGCAGGTTGGCCAGAGAGCACATTTTCCCAAACGGAATGCATGAGAAGAAGGAAGAAACAGAAGAGCATGGAAATTGGAAAATACATGAGTACAACCACTTTGGAAATCAATTTGGTGGTTTCTCAGAAAACTGGGAATAGTTATACCTCCAGACCCAGCCACGCCACTTCTGGGCATAAGAAGCTTCACCATACCACAAGGACACTTGCTCAACTGTGTTCATAGCAACTTTATTTGTAACAGCCAGAAACTAGAAATAACCTGTATGTCCCTCAACCAAAGAACGGAGAAAGCAAGCATGTGTGGTACATTCACACAATGGAGTATTACACAGCTATTAAAAGCAAGGATATCAGGAAATTTGCTCTTTGTTTTGGTTTCATATCTTACATATATTGCAATATCCAATAGATATTCACGAAAGAGGTAATCAGGTAATCAAAAGCCTTGTGCTTGACTTAGTCTGATTAAAATAAAAGCTTTGGAAATGTCACTATGGTAATGGTAGAATACTATATCATACTAGTGTGTTAATTTTATCTTACAGTAAGAGATGGTTGGCTTTGCCCTGCTTCCATAACTGCATATACAGA
Source organism: Apodemus sylvaticus (assembly GCF_947179515.1). Lineage (NCBI taxonomy): Eukaryota > Metazoa > Chordata > Mammalia > Rodentia > Muridae > Apodemus > Apodemus sylvaticus. Next base: position 57,606,900 of record NC_067483.1, read on the forward strand.
GCTGCTAGCCCATGTGAGTCCCAGTAAGATTTATCAATCACATACTTACATTCCTAGTATTTTAATTTGACACTTTAGACAATTTTCTTAGAATTATACAAACATCAAAAATGTATATAAGTATCTAAATCAATCTTTAGAATCAGATTTTTGCCAGATCCCAGCCCCCCCCCCCAAAAAAGGGAAGCCTTTACAAATCTTACTGATGGTGGTCATTTAGTTCTATTCAGAGGGATGGCCTTCACTGTCAAACAGCTACTCACGTCTCATTGACAGGACTGGTTCCTGACACCAGAAATGAGGTTCTTTACTCGTAACCAGGGCAGAAGGCCTAACCGTGCTTGCAGGGTTCTCAGGAGCAGAATGTGACTTAACAGTTTACATCTACCATGATCTCATCCCACTGGTGCCGTGGCCAAGATGTCCTTATCTTTGATTTTATGGCTTGGGACAGAGCATCCATGCACATAAATGTGTGCAGTCTTCTGCGCATGTGGTTAAGAGTAAGTGATGCTATCGGCCACTTGACATCTCACCAAAGAGAGGGTTTGGCTATAGGAACACTAGCATGTGCTGACAACTCCCGTGTTTCTCTGGGCAGAAAGTGAATTTCTAGTCTATTGACACAAAATTCCCTGAGACTTGTTATGAGACAAAACAACAGTCTTTTCCTCAACTCTGAACACCAGCATCTATAGTCAAAAGCTCTGTGCATGGTTGGGAACCTGAAGACTGTGTTAATGAATTTTCTCTTAAACCTGTGAAAAACCAAGTATCTTTGGAAGGAAAAGCATGAAAGTCACAAATGCTCTGTGGGATTCCTTCCATTGTGTTGCTCCAGTTGCTTTTTCCTAATGTATTATTCTAAATATATTTATTTCACCTCAGAAACATTTGTACGTTCCTATGCGATAGTTCTGAAGTATCACGTGTCTTCATTGCAATGCGAAGTTCATTGAGACATCCACATTCTGAAAGAGAATAAATGCCAATGCTATGCTAACTTTCGTGTTTTTATTGTGCTTGTTTATTAAGTGAGAGCGGTTCTCATCTAGTTTGTTTTAATTTTATTTTAATTCTGACTAGCTTCTGAATTCTGACAAATTCTTTTTATCTGAGCATCCATGCACATAAATGTGTGCAGTGGGAGAGTCATATGTTTTCTGTTAATCTGTCACTGCTGTAAACTAAAATAACTTATTTCCTAATGTTGCATTTGTGATATTTGGTTGTGACACGGGATCTTTTCCATTTATTGCTTATTCTTTCCTACTAACATTTTGTATAAAGTCATCTCCATATTTATGAACACGATTAGGCCTTACTTTTCCCTTCCACTCTCATGTGTTTCTGGCAGCATGAAGTTCAGTGTACAAGAACCGCTGACGGAGATGCCTTCACATTCTGTCCCTCTCGAGTCTGACAAACTATACAGGTCTCTGACTTCCTGCCCATAGATCACTGTGCCTTTTAATTTTCCTTCAAAACAAAACAAGTTATGACTGTAAATTATTTCTCTGTGCCTTTGAGATACAAATCTTCTACCCAAGATTTTTTTTTTTTGACCTGGGAGTCATTCATTTGAAATTTAATGAAGAAAAACAGCATCTCTATCTTCTAGCATGGAGAAAGGAGCCTGGTCTTACCAGCAGCAGTTAGCAAGCATGGCTGACCCATTCACACTGACCACCCCCGCACCCCTTTGCTAATGTCCTTCAGTAGTTTTCCGTTCTCCTACCTCAGTTGTTAAAATTATAATTCTTTGTGAATTTAATTTGAGTACTGTATTTATAGCATTCTTTCCCTACCTCTCCTCTTTACATTTCTCCCATACCCCTCCCAGTCCTCCTCAAATTTATGTCATCTTATTCTTTAATTCTAATTATCACACACATACACACACATATGTTTATAAACACAATCTGCAAAAATCATTTGATATTACTCATTGATTTGGGGGGACTAACATTTAGGACTGACCTGCTTATCAGAGAGGTTTCACTCCTGATCAATACTGTCCTGTTCTCAATACCCATTAGTTGCCTGTAGAGCTTCTGGAAGTAAAGTTTTGTGAGAAGTCCCCTGTTCACACTGGCCTGTCAATTAGTGGTGCCATTTTTGAGGTCTTGTTTAGGTAACCTTGTGTTGCTGAAATCTCATAGGTGCAGCTTCCCCGATTTTCACAGAAGACACTATCATGAAGCAGAAATCCAGGTCCTCTCTGCCTTGGCTTCTGAAATGTTCCCTGAACCTTGGGTGTAGAGGTCACGTGGTAGATGGGCACCCGACTGCCAGTGGGCATTTGGATCACCGTGGCTTTCTGAAATGGTGTCCAGCTGCTACAAAGCAAAGCTTCTTGGTGAGCTTTACAAACCCTACCTCCTTAAGAGGCCTGTGTCCTCACGTTTACTACGTTTCACTATTCATTCGCAAATGGAAATTCTAAAATACACATGAAAAATATACACATAGAAGTATGAAACGAAAACACTTAATAATTTAAAAACTACTTTAAATTTTGTAGTAGTCTTCCTTGACTGTTTAAACAGTCTGGCACAGCAGAGTAAGAGAGTAGAGACATTTATTTTCTGGTTTCTGAAAGTTTTACGCAATTGGCACTGTTTCTTTTTTCAAATATTTAGTAGAAATAGAAATCATATGACACAGCTGGAAAATGGAGAAATGGAATTGCTGTGCCACGGGTATTGACTGATGATGATTCTGGTTTTTATAACACCATTTATTATCTGTAGGACGATATCTACAGCTATGCCAGCTTTCTCATTTCTGACAATTCCTTTTTGTGTTTTCATACAAATGTATGTGTGTGTGTGTGTGTGTGTGTGTGTGTGTGTGTGTGTGTGTGTGTGTGTGTGTGTGTAGGGTGCCAGTTATAGACTCACCTCCACCCTGCTGCAGGGCAGAGCCACTTGAGGAGGTGGAATGTGGGGAGTTTGACTGCATTTATCCCACATCACCGCTATGTGTGCTAGGCTGTAGGGAAGCTCTGAGGTTTCACTCTATAGACAAAGGCCTTCATCATGGCCCCCCATGGTGGATCTTGATGGAAAGAGACAGTCCATGGTTCTAAACAGGTCATATCACTTTTATGTGACAAGCATGGCTTGTGTTCCAAGTCAGGAGTCTGACATGGATCTGGGAAATCACTTAAATCTCAGGTGTATGTCCACCATGTCTCCGGGTCTCAACCTGCTCTACCTTACCAAAATCCCCAGCATGGTTTTACGTCCCCCTCCCACATTATATATGTATATATGTATGTATGTATGTATGTATATATATATATAATCCTCCAGACATCATCCATTATAACTGAAGTGTATCTATCTGCCTTTGGGCACACAAATCTCATACTTTGACAGAATATATACATATACATATACGTATACGTATATATATATATACATATTCTACCTTGAGAAATGTTTGCCAACTTCATTGGAGTTTCAAGAAAATAACTATTGTTTAGTTAATAACAACTGCACATTTCTTTTCTAGTTTTTTCCTTGACAGCTATTTTTCCTTCATCCTGCTACTTTAGAACTTAATTGACTATTATCTTACTAAGTATTGTAATCACCAGTCCAAGAAATCATGAAGATAATCTGTAACCAGATTTTAAATGCTATTGAGATGGATATGTAGCTTAGTGATATATCACTTACCTCACATAGAGAGGGGAGAGAGAAATGAGTAGGCTGTATTAATACGTAAGATTAGATAGATGACAGAAAGAAAGATTAGATAAAAAATAATGATAGGTAAAGAGATAAATAATAGATATATATAAATAGATAATTAGATATATCAATGATAGGTGATAAATAAATAAATTTATTCTTGTGACCCAAAACAACAATAACCAGTTACACCATTTCTATTTCAACAAACTACTAGAATTCATAATCAGCATGGTGGATATGAAAAAAATGAAATATATAAAAACTTGGAAGGAGAAATTAAATATTATTACTCGTAGATAATATGTTACTCTCATAGAAAAAGAATTCAAGGAAAAAAAGCCTGAGAGATGTTAATAGAATCTAGCTATGTTACTGAATGAAAAAGTCCTTAGCTGTGACTCGCGGCACTGGAGATACTGGAACCTGAAGAGGCCACCTTCAGTCAAGCAGAAACCCCAGTGGAGCGATAGAATACCAATCCACCCACAAAACCCTCAAAGTTTAACCTGTCTACAACAAGTGCAGGGACAAGGGATGTAGGAGAGATTAAGGATACTAATAACCCACCCAACTTGAGACCCATTCCATGGGCAAGCACCAATCCCTGACAGTATTAATGATACTCTGCTATACTTAGAGACAGGAGTCTATATAGTTGCCCCCTGAGAGGCTCCACCCAGCAGCTGGCTCAGACAGATGCAGACACCCACAGCCAAACAGTGGATAAAGCTTGGGGACTCTTATAGAAGAATAGCAGGAAGGATTGCAGCCCCTAAGGGGTTTTCCACAGGAAAACCAACAGAATCAACTAACCTGGTCCCTCGGGGCTCTCAGAGACTGAACCACCAACTAAGAGCTTACATAGGCTGGACCCAGGCCCATATCCCCTACACATATGCAGCCGAAGTGCAGCTTCGTCTTCATTGTGGGTCCCAAACAACTGGAGTGTGGGGGGGGTGGGCTATCCCAAAAACCATTGCCTGTATGTGGAATATGTTCTTCTAGCTGGGCTTCCTCATCTGACCTCAGTGGGAAAAGATGCGCCTAGCCTCACAGAGACTTGATCCGCCAGGTCTGGTGATACCCAGGGTGGCCCTCACCTGCTTAGAGGAGAAAGAGGTGGGGGGATGGGAGAAGAATTGTGAGAGGGGGTGGCCAGGAGGGAGGCAGGGAGCAAAATGCAAAGTGGGTAAGTGGATAAGTGGATAAGTAAAATAATAATAATAGTAATAATAATAATAATAATCGATGATGATGATAATAATAATTTTAATAGAGTTGTTTTTTATGTGGGGGCTGAAGTCAGGCCTTACACACACTAGATGAATGTTCTACTATAGAGCTATGCCTTGACCTAGAAAGTATTTTGATAGTCTAATTAAAAGACATTGACTTTAAGAAGAGTTTGAAGAAAGTAGAAATGACCAAAAAGAAAAAAAATATAGATTCATGATTTCAGTTACTTTCCTTGTAAGACAAGGACAGTGAAGCAGAACAACAGAAAAAGAACCAATTAGTTAAGAGCATCTTCTTTAACCTCTTTGGAGCTCTGTTGGTTCTAATTTGTCTGCAAATTCTGAGTTAATGTGTATAGAATGCCTGACACATCCTGCACTAAATAAACATAGGTAATCATGCCCTGTGTATTAATCATGGTTCTCCAGAGAAACAGAACCAATAAAATGTGTACACAGAGTGAAAAATTATCTCTGTCCCTGTGTAGTTTGTAAGATAGGGTCTTACTTTAAAGCCCAGGCTGGGACCCAAACTCTGCCTCCTGCATACTAGAATTACAGAGAGTGTGCCAGCACATTTGCTGCAAAACCGTTAATGGTATTGGAGGCTAGAAAGTCCCAAATCTTCAGGGTGGACAGTCAACGTGGAAAATGAAGAGAAAGGCCAATGTTGTAGTTTAAGTTCAAGGTCACCAACCTGAAGAACCAGGAAGAGAAAAAAACTTATAGCTTAAATACAAAGACAGCCTACAATCAGAATTTAATTCTTTTAGGTCATTAACAGGTTGGATGAGACTCACCAATATTATGGGGCAGTCTTCTTGGTCAAAGTCCACCAACTTAAACGTAAATATCACCCAAGCACTCATAGTGCATTTAAGCACTGAGCTCAGACACAGTATATAAAATTAAACATATTGCCTTAACAGGTGAACTTAGGAAAATAGTCCTTTGACTTCTGTAAAGCATTTCTTATGTCTATTAAAGCCAGTTGGAGAACAGATCCCAACTAAGTTTGGGCTTCTTCAGGGGACAAAGTAGCAAGAGTAAGGTGCCAGAAGTCCTAACTTTTAGGAAGAATCACTGCCTAGAAGTTCTCTGCCAAAGCAAGGACCCCAAAGAAAATGGTAATGATCCCACCAACATCCACTCTTATCAATAAATCTAAATCTGGCCAAACAGGAGTTAATCCTCTTCAAGCTTACGATGGTCCACTCCTAGACCAGACTGGACCAGTCCCATAGGACATTGATATGCACAATATTCACTGCTGATGTTCAAATGCATGAAAGAAAAACAAGAACTCTCCAAGGACCTTTCAAAAGCCATATTGAACCCAAGAACAATGGCTAGATGTAACATGACACATATTGTGAGACATCTAAGTACTCACGAACAAGAGTCACATGAAACGCCACTTGTAGTTTACTATAGCGTGTGTATGTTAATGATACTCACGCTGTGAGGTGCCTTGCAGATCTCAAAGGAAAATAAATCTCCTTTTCTTTGATCTGTACTTAATTACTCATCAACTATAGATGACCCTTCCCAAAAGCCAAGCCTGTATGTGAAGGAAAAATATATATATTTACTTTGTAAATTAATGTCACTTATAAAACTAAATTAATAGAGCATTAATTTAGTCCATTATTAAGTATTCTTGCTATTTTGCTCATATGTACATAATATACATATTATGTACATATAAGCAAAAAGAAAAATATCTAAGTATTTAATAATGGATTAAATTAATGTTCCATTAATATCCTGGGCTATAGAGTGAGATTCTGTTTCAAACAAACAAGCAAACAAACAACTAAAGTTTAGAGTTAAACAAATAAGCAAATTGCCCTGCAAATTATATTACCATTCCAAAGCCGAGAGAAAATAGCTATTAACTGTCAGAAAAAGCAGAACTGGAAATATTAAATACAAATAACTCAAGAATATAGTATCAGAATTTTGAATCAATAGAGCAAACAGCAAAATTGTGTGAATGTAAAGGGTGCTGTGCATCACACACACACACACACACACACACATGCATACACTGATCCAAAAGATTCTCTGTGAAGAAAGAGAAGTAGTCTTGTTAAGTGAGAACAAGAGTCCTTAGGACTCAGATTGGGAAGTGGTGGTGGGATATTAAAGTAAATATGTAACGTATATACGTATATGTTGGTGCTCTGGGCATATAGATATAAGAGGTAGAATGTTTGGTGTATGTAGTAGGGGATATACTGTTGTATATGTATAGGATTATATGTGTGTGTTGTCTTGGAGTATGTGTGTATATGTGTATGCATATGTGTGTGGTGTGTGTATCCATATGTGTGTATATAGTGTGTATGTGGTGTGTGTGTATGTGTGTGGTGTGTGTGGAGTGTGTGTGTGTATGTGTATACATGTGTGTGTGGTGTGTGTATCCATATGTGTGTATATAGTGTATATGATGTGTGTGTGTGTGAGCATGTGGTATGTGGGGGGTATAGGAGTGTATATATGGTGTGTGTGTGTGTGTGTGCTTTTGAGCATGTGTATGTTTTAGTAATAATTTCCAGTCATGATGTTCACAAGAGAGACACAAAGAGAAGACGACTTATGCCTCATCCTGTATTACTAGCTGTCTGGGTGCTAACCTAACTATGTGTATGCATAGTCATTTTCCCCAGTTGGTCTATAAATAAGGTTCTGAGGAAAAGAGTTGTGCCCCATCACCTCATTACCTTATGTCTAAGTATGTGTCAGGATCTCCCATAGAGATACCTTTGCAGAACTAACTTTCTCCCTTGTAGATGGGAAATTGACTCAGGTGAGCCAAACCCATTTTCCTCCTTCCTCCTTCCTCCTTCCTCCTTCCTCCTTCCTCCTTCCTCCTTCACACCAGCCGTTCACTCCCTATTTTCCTTTCCAGAACTATGGGAGTAGGCAAACCTCTCACTTGGCTGACCTGCCCAGCTTTGAATCAGCTAGTGGTTTTTGCAAGCTCTTCCTTAGTGAGTTCTTTCTGAAAACCAGGCTTCTGTTTTCTCTCGGTTCCTGGAGTTGGTAGGACAGCTTTGTTAAGAAGCTTTCAGCTTTACTCAGTTGTATACATTCCTTTTAAATTGGGATGTCTACATTTTACTTACCTAATTAGAGAAAAGAATAATTCTCTGGCTAAGATTAAAAACTCAGGAGACAGCAGGTGCTGGCGAGGATGTGGAGAAAGAGGAACACTCCTCCACTGCTGGTGGGGTTGCAAATTGGTACAACCACTCTGGAAATCAGTCTGGCGGTTCCTCAGAAAACTGGGCACGACACTTCCAGAGGACCCTGCTATACCACTCCTGGGCATATACCCAGAGGATTCCCCAGCATGTAAAAAGGATACATGCTCCACTATGTTCATAGCAGCCCTATTTATAATAGCCAGAAGCTGGAAAGAACACAGATATCCCTCAGTGGAGGAATGGATACAGAAAATATGGTATATATACACAATGGAGTACTATTCAACCATTAGAAACAATGAATTCATGAAATTCTTAGACAAATGGATGGAGCTGGAGAACATCAACCTAAGTGAGGTAACCCAGTCTCAAAAGAACACTCATGGTATGCACTCACTGATAAGTGGATATTAACTTAGAAGCATGGAATACCCAAGACACAATCCACATATCAAATGATCCCCAAGAAGAAGGAAGGAGTGGCCCCTGGTTCTGGAAAGCCTCAGTGCAGCAGTGTAGGGGAATACCAGAACAGGGAAGTGGGAAGGTGTGGACGGGGGAACAGGAGAAGGGAAGAGGACTTATAGGACATTCAGGGAGTGGGGATCAAGGAAAGGTGAAATCATTTGAAAAGTAAATAAAGAATATATCGAATTAAAAAAGGAAAAAATAAAACTAAGGCGCATAGAGAACAAAAAGAATAATTAATTCTCCAAAGTCTAAGGAGACTTTGTGGTCTAAGTTCTCAACCTTCCTAGTGCTGTGTGTGAGCCTTTTAATAGCATTCCACATGTTGTGGTGGCCCCCCCAAACCATAAAATTATTTTCATCACTACTTCGTAACTATAATTTTGTCACTGTTATGAATCATAACATAAATATCTGATATATAGATGGTCTTGGGTGACCCTGCGAAAGGCATGTTCAACATTCCCCAGGGGTGATGAGCCACAGGTTGAAAACCACTGGTCTAAAGTTGAGTCTCAGAAATTCTTTAAAATGGCACTGGATTTCCCAAAAGCACTTATTAGCTATGTTATTGTTGTTATGTTATGTTATGTTATGTTATGTTATGTTATGTTATGTTATGTTATGTTATGTTATGTTATGTTATGTTATGTTATATAGATGTTAGACTGCACAAACATCTTCTTAGTAGTGCAAGTATCTGTCCAAACCCAGAAGTCCAAGACTGGGAAAGAAGAGGGTGCCTAAAATCTGGGAAAATAGTCTCAATCTTGCTACAACACAGCAGTATTCTAAAAGGTCAGCTGTGGAGTGTGATGTTCAGGCTGTCCATCTGTTAGAGTCAGACAGGTCCCATTCAATTCTCGCAAACAGGGAGTAGGCTACAGAAATTGATTTTAACTTAAGAGCTAACAAGTTTAAAATATGTAAATGTTTATTCAAATTACTTTTATTTAATTAAAGCACTTGTTAGTACATAGCGACTAATGTCTTACTATGGGAAAAAGAAATTTTGTATAAGAGAGTAAAGCTTGAAGTAAATCAAAATGCTTTCTGGGAAGTGGAAATTCCAATTTTGGTAGCAAGTCTACAAAGCCCTGGTTCATACAGTTCCACCAAAGCTAGACATTCCAGCACACTTAAATCATGGCTTTTGAGACTGCTTTAAAAATACCTGTGCCAAGAATATGAACACACATCCAAAAGTAACAACGGAAGTAGCCATCAAAGAAAGCTTGTTGACCCCTAAAAGTCCTGTAAATACTGGGGAAAAATATAACCCCCCACCATCTTCAGTTCAGGAAGGACAAAAATGAGTGTTGTCAGAGCCGGTACAGCTCAACACGCAGGCATCCCAACTTGCTCGCAAAGCTCGCCCTTCCTTTGCACATCATGACTGTGGATCATAATTCACCCAGCCAACACTGTCTCCTGAACTCAGTCCTCTTTGCCACAATGAAGCCAGCTCTCATTGATTCTCCTAGGACTTCTACTTTCGAGTTTCAGAAAATGATGAGTCATTTGGTCTGCCTTTCCCCAGTGACACACAGCACTTGCTTCTTTGACTCAAATGGCAATGTTGGACATTTGACAATAGAGGTGTAGAAGCAAAAATAGCCCGCTCCTCCCTCAACGGTTTTCCATAAAGACAGGCATGGCAGTGTTTGCCTCTAATTTTAGCCTTCGGGTGACCGAGGCAGAAGGATTACAAGTCTGAGTATAGCCCAGCCTACATAGAGATCTAGTCTCACACACGTACACATTAAAAAGAAGTCGACCAAAGAAACAACAATCAAAAATTTCTCCCTGAGGTGACCCAATCACAAAAGAACATACATGGTATGCACTCACTGATAAGTGGATATTAACCCAAAAGCTTGGATACCCAAGGTACAGTTTACAGACCATATGAAGCTCAAGAAAAAGGAAGATCAAAGTAGAGGTGCTTCAGTCCTTCTTATAAAGGGGAACAAAATACTCATAGGAGGAAATAAAGAGACAAAGTTTAGAGCAGAGACTGAAAGAAAGGCCATCCAGAAACTGAGGTGTATGCTCTCAGCCAACCATTGGACTGAGCACAGGGTCCCCAATGGGGTCTACAATTGAGGAGTTAAAGAAAGAACTGAAGGGGTTTGCAACCCTTAGGAAGAACAACAATATCAACTAACCAGACCCCCCCCCCAGAGCTCCCAGGGACGAAACCACCAACCAAAGAGTACACATAGAGGGACCCATGGCATAGGCAGCAGAGAATGGCCTTGTCAGGCATCGATGGGAGAAGAGGCCCTTGGTCCTGTGAAGGCTTCATGCCCCAGTGTAGGGTAATGTCAGGGCAGGGAGGCAGGAGTCGGGGGAGGATGGGGGGGGGAACACCCTCCTAGAATCAGGGGGAGGGGAATGGGTCAGGGGGATTCCAAGGGGGTGGGAACTGGGAAAGGGAATAACATTTGAAATTTAAATAAAGAAAATATCTTTTTCGGGGAGTGGGGAGCCAGAAAAGGGGAAATCATTTGAAATGTAAATTTAAAATATATCAAATAAATAAATAAATAAATAAATAAATAAATAAATAAATAAATAAAAGAAAATATCTAATAACAATTTTCCCTGAATAAATAGAACAAATGAAATTAAAGGCTTGTTATGTGTTCTTAGGATCCTATAATACAAAGAACTGCACATGTAAAATAACTCAGAGGTGATTAGAGGGATATGAAATCTAACATTTTATTGATCAAAAAGGGAAGTGTGCTAAAATGCTGTGAGTATGAGTTGACTTCCTGAAGGAAGAGAAGTGTGTTCAGACTCATAAGAAGACACTTTGGGGCAGCGTGTAAGTTTGCACATTTTTAAATATCTAGCTGTTTTAGGACAGCAAATCATGTTAAAGGCCATTTGTTTCCATTCACCTTAATTGGATGAAGAAAGATTGGAAGAATATGCATACAGACAAGGACTTTAATTCTTCGTGGTAATTGTGGCCATGAAGACTGTGCATGAGAGGTATTCATATAGTTCAGAGCTCACATGAAAATTACTTGAACACACAGCATGAGGACAACCTTCATTTTGGAAGAATACTTGGAATCCTCCTTTTTGACTTTCTAATACTATTTCACTTATTCTCTTCTGTTTTTACTGTTACCTTAAAAAAAAAATCTGTGACACTATTCAATTTCCTGACCCTCTGTACTTCTCTCCTGTTCCTTCCAATATGTGATACTGCCCCCGTTTTTCCATACCACTCCTCTCTTCCTCCCAGGTCTCTCCCTCCCTCTAGCTCCTGTGATTATTTTGTTTCCTCCTCTATGTAGGATTGAAGCATCCATACTTTGGTCTTCCTTCTTCTTTAGTTCCAGTTGGTCTGTGGGATGTATCCTGGGTATTCTGAACTTTTGGGCTAATAGTCACTTATCAGTGAGTACACACCATGTATGTTCTTTTGTGTCTGGGTTACCTCACTCAGAATGATATTTTATAGTTTCATCCATCTACCTGTGAATTTCATAAAGTCGTAGTTTTTTTAATAGCTGAGTAGCACTCCATTGTGTAAATGCACCACATTTCCTGTATCCCTTCTTCTGTTGAGGGACATCTGGGCTGTTTACAGCTTCTGGATATTATAAATAGGGCTGCTATAAACATAGTGGAGCATGTGTCCTTGTTATATATTGCAATATCTTTTGGCCAATTTTCTGAGGAACCACTAGATTGATTCCAAAGTGGTTTTACCAGCTTGCAATCCCACCAGCAATGGAGAAGTGTTCCTCTTTCTCCATATCCTCATAAGCATCTGTTGTTACCTGCTTTTATGATCTCAGCCTTTCTGATTGGTGTGAGGTAGTATCTCAGGGTTATTTTTATTTGCATTTCCCTAATGATATTTCTTTAGGTGTTTCTCAGTCATTTGGTATTCCTCAGTTGAGAATTCTTTGTTTAGCTCTGTACCCCATTTTTAATAGAGTTATTTGGTTATCTGCAGTCCAGAAAATCTTGGACACCAGGGAAGCTAGAGGTTTCCAGGACCCAACAGGGATGATTTTAGTCCAAATACTCAACAAAGGGGAGACACAAGTCCAGTAGAGATAGCCACATCCACCATGTGTATGGGACCACCTACTCATCTCCAAATTTTTAAGACAGAATTTTTCCTGTCCAAAAGAAAGAAGGAACAAAAAATAGAACAGAGATTGAAGGAAAGGTCATCCAGAGACCGCCCACCTAGGGATCTATCCCATCTGCAGACACCAAACCCTGACACTACTGTTGATGCCAAGAAGCCCTTGCTGATAGGAGCCTGGTATGTCTGTTCCCTGAAAGATTCTACTAGCACCTGACTAATACAGATGCAGGTAAAGCCAATCATCAGACTGAGCCCAGGGACCCCAGTGGAAGAACTAGGGGAAGAAATGAGGAAGCTGAAGGGAATTGCAACTCCACAGGAAGAACTATAACAACTAACCAGACCTCCAAGAGCTCCCAGGGACTAAACCACCAACCAAAGAATATACATGGAGGGATCAATGGCTCCAGATACATATGGAGCAGAGGATGGTCTTATCTGGCATCAATCAGAATGGAAGCCCTTGGTCCTATGGAGGCTTGATGCCCCAGTGTTGGGAAATGTCAGAGCAGTGAGGCAGAGTGAATGAATGGGTGAAGACGCATCCTCATAGAAGCAAAGGGGAGGGGAGAGGGCAATGGGATAGGGGAGGTTTGTGGAGGAGAAACAGATGAGGGGGTTATCATTTGAAATGTAAACAAATAAAGTGATTAATAAAAATCAAAATTCTGCTACACACCACCTCTGGGGTGTCACCTCTTTTAGCTATGTGGTCTTTTAAGCTAAGATTTTAGCTAGTATAAAAATCTAGAAAATATGTATATACTGTAGTAAAAACTAGACATTGGTGTGATACACAAATTTTGTCTTAGTATATGGGTGAGGTCTGTAATGATTAGGTCAAAAGTCAAACCAAAGTAGATAACCATAGACCGTAATGAATCCCCATTATGGAGATATTGAAAAATGATCAACCCAACAACTTAGAAAGGTGAGCTCACTTTCTAAGAAATCTTCTAACTAGGAGCTCATGACACCACAATGCTAGCTATGTGTTTTCTGTACAAGAAGCTTCCTTCATTCATGTAGAATTCAGAAACGGGAAAGAAGATTCGTAAGGAGGTAGGACCTATAGGTACTTTAGACACCTGCATAAAAATGCCAAAATGAAATTCAAATTCCACTTTCTCCCAACAGAGGAGTATCGCTGTGGCCTTCTCTGGATCTCTATCAGTCCCTGGTCACTTGCATGAACTGGAAAACTCTAAACAGATGCCTGGGTTCCTCCTCAGACCTGCTAAAGAAGAATGTTTACAGGAACCTATATATCTAACACACCTTGCAAGTGACTGAAACACACACGGACAATTTGCAAATCACTGCACTGATCCTTGAAAGCATGCCCGTTGAAAGGCAGACCAGAAGCACTATGTGGGGTTATGACTGCTTTCACATAGTCTTCTGTTCCTTGAGGAGTGAGTTCAGCTCACAGGCATCTCAAACACGCTTAAGCCATTCTTTCTCTACCTTTGAAGAATAAACATTCTGGCATATAAAACCCTCCTTGATCTTTTCCTTACAGGAGATGATTTTCTATGTTAGTGAGCATTACAGTAACAAGCAGTAATCTTTCTGTGTCTCAAAGAACATCAAGGGAGCGAAGCCTCGGTTATCAGCAGTGTGTGGTCAAGATGCAAGTCCTCAAATATTGTAGCTACTTTCATCCTTATCTGATGTTAGAAAAGAACATCATATTCGGATCAGATTTGTAACAAAACCACAAGGCATGGATTATGAAATCCAAGACCATCATTCAATTATCTCCATTGTTCTTATAACTATCCTTAGCATTACCAAATCGTAACTGCTGTATTCATTGTCCTAGGGTTCCCACTGACACAAATGAAAGGAAGGTAACAACATTTCAGCTCCCACCTTTTTCCCATTACAATTTTCTTTAAAAGTACCCAAAGGATGGAGATGGACTCAGAGCACATTAAAAATTGAATAGTAAAATCCAAGCCAAGTTAAGGTATTGGATGAAGAGAACTGTAAAAATATTGATCAATTAATTAAGTTATTCTGGGTGCTGGAGAGACTGCTCAGTGTTTAAGAGTGCTTGATATTCTTGCAGAAAACCAGAGTTTCACCCCTACCCCTCATGTGCCCATATCAGAGAGCTCACAACTGCCTGTAACTCCAGCTCCAGAGAATCTAACAGCCTCTTCTGGCCTCCAAAGAAAACCACATACAAACAGATGTCTTCCTTGTATTTATTAATCTATTTTACCTTCTAAAAACAATTTTATGTAGTTAAAAACAAAAGTACTCTCTATGCAAAACAAAAACAAAAACAAAAACAAAAAAACCTTCACAGGGTTGGAAGACAGCTCAGTCTGTAATGTTTCTGTTGTGCAAACAGAAGGATCTGAATTTTAACTTCCAGAATCCTCAAAAAAGCCAGGTGCTTTGGTAGAAATTTATAGCCCTCAATGCTGATGGGGATTGGTCAGCCAGAATAGCAGTATGTATGAGCTCCAGGTTTAGTGAGGCACACTGTCTCAAAATATCAGGGAGAGAGCAATTTGAGAAGACAGCCAAGACTGACTCTCTACACATTTACACCTATGTGCACACGTCTAAGTACACATGTGCATATACCCGCATAAACGTTTATGTATCCAAAAGCACATGCACATGCATATGCACACACACACATAGTATGTTCATTTGTAAAGTAGTTTTAGTTTAAAATACAAAATAAATATAATGATATTAAATTTAAGACCCAATGTGATGGCCTATCATTGTAATTCCAGGATTCAGGAGGTTGAAGCACGAGGATCGTAGGTTCAAGACAAACATGGGATACAAAATGAATCCAAAGCCATCCTTGGCTCATAGCAAGATCCTGAGGCAAAAAAAAACAACGACAAACAATTTCAGTTAGTCTTAGAAGACCAGAAACTCTTTCATGAGGTATATTTGAAAGGATCACTTCTATTTATAATAGCACATTTGGCCAAAATTTTATATTTGTGTCCCCTTTAAATTTATAAATTCTAAATTTTAGTTGGTTGGCATGCCTCTCTGTAAATCTGAAAACAAAGTTTGAGCTTGTGAGACAGAACAAAATCAGAACAGAAAATATTTATTTGTAGAAAATATCCTGTGAGAGTCCCTTTTTAGGAGGTTGGGTACAGCGGTGCCTGCCTGTAGCTCCAGGCACAAGGGAAACTGAGGCAGGGCCCACATTGTGAAAGGAGCCTAGGTAACACAGACACCACCTTGAAAAAAAATATAAAGACTCCTCTTCTGAAGAATACACAGAAATAGAACATTCTGAAAATGTGTGTTCTATGAGTAGTGTTCTGACTTCCCCAAAGTAAATAGCTAGTGTTTCTTTAGTTATAAAACTTGATTCAGCTGGGCTCGTGAGTGCAGCGCATGCACAGCTCTGGGCTGGATCCTGGGCACCAAAAACAAAAACAAAAGAGCAAAACAAATGATTCGACATCCCCGATAACCACGGCACTGGTAGAGTAACAGAGTTAACGAGGCGGTGGAACCAGTCACTGAGGACAAGATATATAACCCGAGGCAGATAGCACTTGTTTGTAATGTTACTCTGACAACTGTATCTCCTTGAACAAGTTGCATAACCTTTTTAAGCCTCAAGTCCTACGTTGTAAGTGAAAAATAAATATCCATTTCTTAGATGTATTATAGGGGCTTAATAAAATAGTAGCCACGGTGCATTTAGCAATATAGCTCTGTATATAAAGATATGAACTTTTCCATATGTGTTACACTTTAACCTGTGTACTGGCTAGTTTGATGTCAGCTTGACACAGGCTACAGTCATTTTAAAAGAAAGAACCTCAATCAGAGAAATGCTCCAATCAGATTGGCCGATGGGAAAGTCAGTAAGCAGCACAATTATTTTTGATTGATGATTGATGTCAGAGGGCTCAGCTCAATGCGGGAGGTGCCACCTCTAGGCTGGTGGTCCCGGGTGCTATAAGAAAACATGCTAAGCAAACCATGAGGAGCAAGCCAGTAAGCAGCACCCCACCACAGCACCCCTCCACAGCCTCTGCATCAGCTCTCCCCTTGAGTTCCCACCCTGACTTTTCCTCATAAAGGACTTTAGGCTATAAGGGAAAATAAACTTTTCCCCCTCGATTTGCTTTCGGTCATGGTGTTTTATCATAGCAGTAGAAAAGTAACTAAGACAACATGTATATGTATACATATAAATGTAGTATCTCTGTTACTACTCATGACGTTTTCAGAAAAAAAAAGTCTATACAATCTAAAAGTATGCATGATAGATTAGTAATACGTTTTAACAGATTAAGAATGGGTTCTAAACTGTGTAACAGAATGTGAAGTGGTAGTTGTCAGAAGTCATTAGAAAAGAGCGAAGTAGAAAAGGAAGACATAAAAGCATAAATTCTGAGGCTAAGGAGATAGCTCAGCTGTTAGGAGCATTTACTGTTTTAGCAGAGGACCCAGATTTGGTTCCCAGTACCCACACTGGAAGACTCACAACCAAATGGCCGACAACCACCTGTAGCTCTAGTTCCAGGAGTTCCAGTGCCCTCTTCTGGATTCTTTGGGCACTTGCATGCATGTGGTTCAAAATACAGACATATATATATTTTTTCAAACATAGATTCTGTGAAAAGATATAGGTATAGAAAAGAATACTAGTGAGAAAGTCCTCGAAATGTGTATAGTAACTTCTGTGTGGAGATTCGGAGATGGTCTTAAATAAACCTAATCTGGCTTCAACTGCAATGCTCAATATTCTTTGGATAAACACCTGCTATTCACATCCTTGTAAAAGCACAGAGATGCCAAGAGTCAGGGTGCACACAGCCTCCCAACCCTTTGGAGTCTAAGACAGAACCCTTTGGTTCTGAGTGTGGGCTACATCATGACGCTCTGCTTTTTAAAGGCTGGAAGAAGGAAAGAAAAAAAGCTCTTGTTCAGAGATCCTGGATAAGCATTGTGCAAGCATTTTAAAATAATAAGATGGTTGCACACTGTGATCTGAATTTCTTTATATGACCAAAGATACATGCATTTCCTGAGGTTTTATTGAATATTTATTCTGTGCCAGCGACTAAGCCCACAGAAAGATAAACTAGTTAAGGACACCGAAACCCTTAAAAGAGACAAAGAGTATTATTACTCCCCAGATACACAGTTTATAGTAATGTGGAGGCACAAAGAAAGCAATCAATTTTCTCCATAGGCCAGTGTTTATCAGTTTAGTCTGTCTGTTTGTCTGTCTGTCTGTCTGTCTCTCTCTCTCTTTCCATCAAGGTGCCTTGTTTTATTTTTTTAAAAAGTATCTGTTTATGTATTTTGTGTATATGAATGTTCTGTCTGCCCATATGTCTGTACACTTGAAGAGGACAGCAGATCCTGTTACAGATGATTGTGAGCCTCCGTGGGGTTGCTGGGAATTAAACTCAGGACCTCTAGAAGAGGAGCTTGTCCTCTTGACTGCTGAGCCTTCTCCCCAGTCACAAGCTTACTCTGGGTACATACTAAGAATGGTTTTGAATCTTCATCTATTAAGTGTGGTGCATATTCTCAAGAATTATCTAGTTAACCATGGATACATAAGAAGAGAAATAAGGACTGTGTTGCAGAGATGGCTTGGCTGTTAATATTAGTTGCTCCTTCTCAGGACCCAGGTTGGATTCCCAACGTGCAAATGTTAGCTCACTGCTGTCTGTAACTCCAGTCCTACATGATCTGACACTCTCTTCTGGACTCCAGAGGCACCAGAAATGTGCAAAGTACATAGACTTACAGGCAGATCAGATGCCTAATAAATAAGTAATATCAGAATAAATTAAAATTTCACAAAAAAAGAAAAATTTTAAATTTAAAGAAAAGTAAATCAAGAAACAATTATGAGGTAGAAGAATTTGAGAGCCACAAATCCAGAGGCAGTAGTTGAAGCCATGAGATGTATGAAGCAGGTAAAGTGAGCAAGGAGAAGAAACCAGAAAAGACACGCCCCTCAAAAGCCCCATTAATGGTGGGACACGGATCTCAAGAGTAGCTTGTAGGTAAAGGTTGAGAAGTAGTAGCCAGAGTCACATCAGAACCAAAACAAAGCAGGTAAGGAAACGCTGGGGGCAGGGTTAAAAGATGGAGGCAGGTGGACCACAATGAATGTCTAATAAGGGACATGAAACCAGGGCCTTTAATTTAGAATGTAGGTTCTTTCCATTGATGTTGGCCAGTGCAAATGGCTTCATCTGTCTTATAAATCTGGAGTAGTTGCAGAGAAGGGACGCCAGGGGCTGAATGCACTGAATTTAAAAATTGCTGAAGAACAAAGAGGCACATATACAATACACAACTTTACAAAGTAAATGCAATTTTTAAAAACTGACCTTTCCAACATTCAAATGTGAACTGAGACAAAATACAAACCTTACAAACTGTTAACTAATAGCCCTCTGTGCTGGCTATGTACAGTGAGAAGCACCCTGTCAATAGGAATACAATAGAATTCCCTGTGTCTGTTCTCTGCTTCACTTAAGTGATCCCCCTTTCCTTTGTGGTATTTGTAACATTTAATAGCACTCAAACATTTCGTGTGTAAGCCGGGCAGTGGTGGCACATGCCTTTAATCTCAGCACTCCAGAGGCAGAGGCAGGCGGATTTCTGAGTTCAAAGCCAGCCTGGTCTACAGAGTGAGTTCCAGGAGAGCCAGGGCTACACAGAGAAACCTTGTCTCAAAAAAACAAACAAACAAACAAAAAACAAAAAAAAAACCAAAAAACAAAAACAAAAGAACAAAAAACATTTCATGTGTAACCCTCACTTTATTAGGCTGCTAGTGTGGAATATAGGGATTCCGACTGACTGGTTGCTTCTCATTAGTAAAGCTCCTGCCACATCACCTACTAATCCTTAAGAAATATATTTGTTAAGTAAATTCATAAGGACTAGACTTATTCTAACTACAATTGGCTATATTCATCCTACATCTGTGTTATAACCCAAAAATATTAAGCTATAAAAAGTTGTTTTCTTTATGAAATTGAGATCATGTCCCTGAGTCCAATATAATACTAAGTACTTTTTCTTTTGCTTTTAGTTTTCATAAGGTGAATGTTTTCCGTGGTTCAAGTTTCTGTCATTGTTCATTCTTTGAGCATAAATTATAAAACCACTCAAAGCTGCCTAGCCGATCCTAGACAGTCATACCCCCTGCTGTTCAGCCCAGCAGATGACTAAAACTAAGTCTAGCAAGTTTACAGAAATCAGTGCAAGTGGAAAAAGGATATATTCACTTGGTATTTGAAGTGGAAAAGTAAAACATGAGTCGGCTTTAAATTGTATTTTTAATATGCTTCGTCTTTCCTAAACTGTAATTTTAGTGACTCATCTGAAATTATTGTGTCTGTGTTACTCAGGGAATCTCAGAAAAATGTACAGTCACCAGTAAGTCTTCAGTAAATCAGATATGGGATTTTATGATATCTGTCCTACAGTAGTCAAAGCATTACCTGTGCTTATTTCTCCAAGGCTAGTCAACATCACTTGGAAAATGAATCAAGCCATCTCCTTGAAAGAACTTGGCAACTTCCTTTATGCCCAGATTTCAACACTATAATTTGGCTTGCTTGTGAAGACACTAAAACTAAGACAATTTCTCTAATTATATCCAATTACCCTTTATGTGCTAAACCAGGGGCTGCTGCCATGTCTTATATTAATAACAATAATATTTAGAGATATTTTGGTTGTTGTAACTAAGGTGGCAACAGGGTTCCTATAGACATTTGGTGGATTCACTTCAGAAATGTTGAAAAATATCTCAGATGACCAGGGCAGTCCCCCACAACAAGGAATCACCCAGTCCAAATGATCAGTAGCATCAAAGTATGTGCTGAGCATAGTTTCTCAGCTTTCTGAGGACCCTCAGCATCTTTGGAGGCCCACCTCAATGTATTACCTCTGCATAGTTTTTCCTAAATCAACGTCCAGTATTAGCTTCACTGACTAGACTTCCTATGTATAATTTAGATTTGATTTGATGGTGACTCATCTTAACAAACTAGTGAGAAATCAAAGTTCAGACTTGCTGCCGCCACTTGGTTTCCCTGATTGTAATTTGAGTTCTATTATAAAACCATATCATAGATTTCCATTTCAAGAAAATTTCTATATAATAATTTATCTTTCTACCCTGCCTTTTTCAACTTCTCCAAATTCCGTCTCCCGTAATGGTGGTGTCACAGATAACGTGTTACAAAGTGGGAAGGAGCAGCTTAGCATTTTATTGTTCTCCTAGAAAATGTAAGGATCATATTTCTAGCAAGTCATATTGCCAGTGTCAATTACTGAGTCATTTTAGTAAGAATAAATACAAATTAAAAAGCTATATAGTTTGGTCTCCAACATCAGCTAACACTCTACCTCTAAATAAAATTGAGCACTTTTGAATCCCCTTTGGTTTATTTTTTTCATCCACCTGCAAGCCAGTCATCATGGCAATAACAGCTATGAAAAGTACAGATGAAGCAAAGCTCTGAGTTAAAGTAAAGTTCATGGGCAGTATTCTCATTCAAATTGTTGTCCTTGCTGAGGCGGGGGGGTCCTTTAAGAAGTCATTACTATATTAATTGACCTTTATTTCTCTGGCTCTAGACAATCTCTTAATATATTTGTTAAGTGCAAAGATTCTCCAAATACACAGGGAGGAGTCCATCAAGGTCATGAATTGCATGAAGTGGTATTAAGTCTCAGAATAAGTAATCCTATGTCCCTTGCTACTATGGGCCAAAAACAGTTGTCCCCTCCAAAACTCCTACCTGGAAACTCATGCCAAACTTTAATCCCCATCATAAAGTATTGAGAAGGTGGAAACATTTTTCTACCACGACGTTGGTAAGTAAGGCCTCAAGAAGGTGACTAGAATTGCATAAGGTCATGTGGTAAGAGTTCCCATCATCAAACAGTAGTGGCACACACACACACACACACACACACACACACACTATTTCCTGTCTCACCTTGGACCAGAACCATTAGAAACAGTAAATAAGTCTCTTTTCTTTATACCTATCTCTGGTATTGTATATTAGCAACAGGAATGAAAGCCAACCACAAGCTCTGTCTTCCCTTGGTTGTAGCTCAGAGCCTCGTTTCAGTGAACTGTTAGTCTTAATTGATTCTTACTCTACAGAAGTTTATTTTTTCCTCATGTCTTTAATACTAATGCAAGCATGAAGCATGACTGATTGTTCTACACTTTCATAAAGATAATTATACAAGCCTTGTCCTTCTGTCAAGTCTACAGTGGCTCTAGAACATCAGAAGATGGTTAAACTGAAAGAACGCACCCAACTTAAATTACACAGCAGCCATCTTTGGGGGATTATTTCCTAAAATCTTCTACACATACTGTTTGATTCTCTGCCTCCTTAACCACTCCTCTATAGTGTTTGTATATCATCATAGTTCTAGTATCAACATGACATTCTTAAGCTTGGATGCAGCCTGTTCCTCTTACCTCCTTACAACCGCTGGTTTCAGGCACGTGTGATATCACTGGCACCACTATTGCATTGAAACCCCTTCTGTGCACTCTGGAATTCTCTTCTGTGCTGGCAAACAACTAGTATCTGTTCCCACCCCTTCCATTTCTATGAGGCCAGATTTCTTTCGCAAGAGACTATTGTTTCTCTCTGTCTCTGTCTCTGTCTCTGTCTCTCTCTCTCTCTCTCTCTCTCTCTCTCTCTCTCTCTCTCTCTCTCTCTCTCCTTTCCTCTCTTTGAGACTTTAATCCTCCAGCCTCCATCTCTCAAGTTTTAGGATTACAATTATGTGCCACACTTGCCTGGTCTATTGGGTACTAGGATTGGAACCAACAGCCTCTTGTAAAAGCAGCACTCTATCAATTGAGCTACAGCCTCAGATCCAACTTTTGTTTTCAGTGTCTGACAAAATCCTTCACGCCACTTCTGGATTCAATTCTAGAAAGGGCATTGGCAGTTCCATCTCTGCCCCAACTTCTGACTAGATGCTACTGGGCTAAGTCCCACCTTTTCCAGAACAGCATCACATAAGCTTGCTTGTCGAAAAAGCAAGATATTCTTTAACACCAAACCATTAACTCTTTCATTTGATTTTAGAATTATTTATTTTATGGAATTGCACGAGTATTTGTCTGCATATATGTATGTATACCATGTACTCGGGGAAGTCAGAAGAGGGTGTAAGATCCCCACTATTGTCGGGGTACTGGAAACCTAACCTGGATCCTCTACAAGAGAAACAATACTCTTAACAACTGATCTCTCTCTCCAGCTGCAAGCCATTGTTTTCTTTCTAGCCCTCTACTTGGCTAGTTGCTGGACCACAACTATGCTCAAAACTTTCCCTTCTGTTAATAAACCGTCATAGCAGAGCACCACCAATCATACAACTGAAACAGTAGAAATGTATTCTCTCATGACACTGGAGGCTGGGAGACTGGGATTGATGTGTTGGCACCACTGGACTGTTTTCCGGTCTCCTTCGCTGGCCTGTAGATGCTTTCTTATGCCTCTGTCTTTACATAGTCTTTCATCTGTGTCTATAATTAGGACTTCAGCACAGGAATTTTATAATCATGATGATAAAACCTACCTATGTTTTTTTCTTCCTCCTGTTCCTCTCCAATTCCTAGCCAACATTTAAGTGCACATTCAAAACATACATCCACCCAATCCTTCCTAATTATTCTAGCTTGGTTTTCACTCTTCCGTCCTGGGTCCTATTACATTACTATATCAGGTATGTAATTTCCATTTCCTGGCTAAAGATCTATTCCTGGAAAGTCTCCCTCTTTTAAGTTCTTTAGGTTTTTACTAAGTGATCACTATATAGGGATCGGAGATTCAACACAATTCAGTTTCCTTGGTTAAACCTGCCATTTTCAGGTCCAACAAAAAAGATGCTTGAAGACATCGCTCTATATTAATAACAGAAAGGCTGAAAAAACTTAGGAAGTTTCTTGTGTCTGAATTGCATCTCTCCGTTATCTTAAACACCTTTCCAGATCTTGTTCAATATGATGCTGTTCTTGTAGATAATTCCTAAGAAGGCATTATCACAAATAAAATATCCAATAAAAAAATCAGTTCTCTCCTTCTATAATATGAGTGCCAGGGATTGAACTTAGGTCCTCAATCTTGACAGCAAGTACCTTTCCCCACTGAGCCATTTTGTCCAACCCATACCCCTAATTCCTAATTGTAAATTCTTTTTCTATTGAAAATAACACACACTTTCAATAAGTTATTCAACTAGAAGAATATTTTATTGGTATATTTGTCATAATATTTGCATCTTGGGTTTCAATTATGTGTTGTGTCCTTTGGAATCAGTTCTTTGACTTAAGGGCAGGGCAGATATCAGGTCTTTGTGTGGTTACACTGCCCTCATGTGGTAAATATTATGAACAGCATGAACTGTGACAAAAAGCTCTCCAACTGTTCACCAACTACATTCAAGCTAGTTTTAGGACTGGTGAAAATACACCAATATACATGATTTAAAAGAAGATTATATTGTCTCCTCAAATATCAATGTATTTTTTAATGTGCCCTTAATTGCACTTAGTAAATATACCAAGTAGAAAACTATTCAGTTAATACAGGCATTTATAAAACTATACATTTATGGTTATTAAAAGAACTTATACAAAAGAATACACATGGAATGCAATCTCTGATAAGTGGATATTAATTAGCCCAGAAGCCCTGAATATCCAAGGCACAAATTGTATAACAAATGACTCCCATGAAGAATTATGGAGAAGGTCCTGATCCTGGAAAGGATTGATCTAGCATTGGAGGGGAATATAAGGACAGAGAAAAAGGAGGGAGGTGATTGGAGAATGGATGGAGAGAAGAAGGTTTATGGGACATATAGGGAGGGGGGATACGGGAAAGAGGAAATCATTTGGAATGTAAACAAAGAATATAGAAAATAAAAATATTTATAAAAAAAGGAAGAACTTATAATTTAATAACATGAGAAAATCTCTGCCTGATGTGTATCAGGATCCTCTAAAGGAACAGAACTGGTGACGTGAACACATAGATGTATAATTTGCTTAATTAGCCTACTCTTGGTATCTTTTATTTTAACTGTGAAAGCTTCCATATTAAACCTTGAATCTCTGCTAAATAGCCTCATATCAGTAAGCTCAACTTGATCCAATTTTATGCTCATTCTGCCATTATTCCGCACATTTAAAATCCAAACTTACATATTCTCCAGATGTCTGAATAAATTTTAAAACTCGTTAAGTCGTCTGTGGGTATATTGGATCTCTTCTGGACCACATGTTCTGTCTCTCATTTATGAGTCTGCTTACCCTTGAGTCTATCTATAGCTCTAGAGGCAATGATAGGTGGCTCTTGAGCGACATCAGCATTGCCTTGTCTGGCATCTCCTTTATGGAAAACTGTTGCTTGCCCCATAGACAGACAGGTGGGATTAATTCCCCCAGGCAATGGAAGCGAGAACTGCAGAGGTGAAGGGTGGGGGTGGATCATCTGCTGAGTGTTGAGACCACTTCTTCATGTGTAATGAACTCTTTAAATTCTGAGCATTCAAGGTCCTCAACCTCCTTAGGGTCCTCCCACACATGTTACATGATTTACGCGTGTGGTGATTTGTACTAGAATGTCCTCCACTAGGCTCATATGGTTGAATATTTAGTTCCCAATTAGTAGTACTGTTTGAGTAGGTTTAGTAGGTATGGCCTTTCTAGAAGAAGTATGTCGCTGGAGGCAAGCTTGGAGGTTTCAAAGCCTCGTGCCATTTCAACTGCATTCTCAGCTTCCTGCTTAAGGTTCAAGATGTGAGTTCTCAGCTGTTCCTGGCACCATGTTCCTGCTTGGTGCCATGATTATTTGCCATTAGGGACTCTTATCCCTCTGAAACCATAATCCCAAATAAGCCTTCCTTCTTTAAGTTGCTTTGATCATGTGTATTAACACAACAATGAAAAAAATAACTAATACAGAAGTTAGTACCAGGAGTGGGGTATTGTGAAGTGCTTGCCTATGTTGCTGGAAGAGGCTGGAAGACTTTAAAATTTTGAACTAATAATGAAAGTGGTTGAATACTGTGTGCAGAGATTAATGGATTGTTCTGGTGGAAATTTGGAAGACAGTAGTGCTAAAAGCCAGGCTGATTATGGAGGCCTAACTCTAGAGGTTTCAGAAGGAACCAATATTAGGAACTCTGCTATAGACCATTTTGTTAGCTACCTGCTAACTTTTAATAGGAGTCTTAAAAATAATGAATTTATAATTATAAACATATAGCTCTATATTCATAATTAATAGTGTAGAAACAGCCTTTGTTGCTTAGATAAAACATTCCATAAAGTAAACCCAAGACATATTTATAGTCCTTACAAAGAAAGGAAGGTCACTAAAGTCCTTCTTGGCCATAAATGTTCATGACAATTTTATTGACTTTGGAGTTAGAAAGTGGTAACTGAGCTAGGTGTGATGGCATAGGACTGTAATGTCAGCACAGATGGCAGAGGCAGGCAGATCTCTGTGAGTACGATGATGTCAGACTGGTCTACATAGGAATTTCAGGACATCCTGGGGGTACACAAGGGAGATGTCTCAAAAAATACAAAATCAATGTTAATTTTTAAAAAAGAAAATTAAAAAGTGGGAATAAAGAAGAGAAAAAGAAAAAAGAAATAAAATAGAAAACAGATTATCAAAAGTCCACCCTGAATGATGTAAGTCGATATCTAAGTTGTATAATCTGAGGCCATCCAAAGGCTGTTTTGTGCCTTGAAGTTATCTTGCAAATTGGCTTGGCCAAGAGTCTACAATTCCTGCCACTAATACATATTTTTCATAATTACAGCATGATGCTTCTGGTAGTGTAATATCAAAATAAAACATTATCTGGAAAGATAAGAGTCCATAAATAATGAATTCTTCAACATAGATTAATTTATAAGAATACTTAGTATCATCAAGAAATAGTAAATAAGGTCTGAAGGATACAGGTCTGGCCACGAGTATTGTCTTCTGGCCAGGAGGAGAGGGCAGTAGATCAAGGCTACAGAACTGTTGAGCACAGTCAGTCTGAGCTGTCCTAGTAGAAGAAAGGAAAGTCAGTCTAGCCAGAGAACAACACTTTTATGTGATAACAAGAAAAGTGGGAAAACGTCAGCATACACTTTGAATCTCGAGAATCTAATATAACATTGGTCCTGCCAGCCAAAGTCAAAAATTTAAAAATTACCTAATAAAGAAAAGAAAAAAATTATCAGATTAAATAGAGCAAAAATCAGAATTAGCTTTGTTTTCAAAGAACTTGAAATATTGATTACTTAACCACAATTTTTTAATTCAAAACAAAACAAACAACCACAAAACATTTTCCGCATGTAGAAATACCAAGTGGTTTTGAAATGTAAGGTATTAATTGCTTAATAGATGGTCCATCTCTTCCTGGCCAATGTGAGGAAAGGGGCATATTCTGTTTCTCAAGATCCCACTGGGATTTTATCTTGAAGCTTTCAGAATATAGTAAAGAAACACAGAAAAGTTATGTACGGCAGATTAGGAAAAGTGTCCTCTCTCAATTCTTGAAATCTAACTCTATTATTCACCAGACTAAGCATTTAAAAGATAACCAAGTAATGAATTTCTTTTGTACATGTATATCTGAGAATCAATTGTTTGGAGGCAGTCCTCTTGTTCTCTGTCTTTTAGTGTTTACATGTTTTATCTGCAGCATAATTGGAAACATCAGTTTAGTAACATACGCATCGCCTGGTTAACCAACTATTTCTGTGGTTATAGAGCTCTTTAACATAAAAGTAAACATTCTGAGATCCCATTTTTAGATGTGTCTTGCTTAAATTCTTGTATTTATAATCAGAAAATACTGTAAGAATTAGTAAGAGGAAAAGCAAACATGGAGAGACAGCATTAGATACTAACCAGGTCTTGGGCTGTTCCTTCTCATAAAGGCCTAGGAAACAGCAGAACTGAGTTCTACTTCCCTCCCCACCTTTCTCCTCACTTGGAAGACACCATACTGTCCAGAAAGCATCAAGCTTCTTCTGAATTTAAAAAATAATATTCAAACTATTGCCTTTTTTAAAAAGACAAGGTAGTTTTAGCTATCCTGGGTTTTTTAAAACTAAAAGAGCTTCTGGGGGAATCAGTATCCCAGACCTCAAGCGATACTACAGAGAATAGTGTTAAAAACTGCATGGTATTGGCACAGCAACAGACAAGTGGACCAATGGAATAGAATTGAAGACCCAGAAATGAATCCACACACCTATGGTCACTTGATCTTCGACAAAGGAGCAGAAAACATCCAGTGGGGAAAAAGATAGTCTTTTCAACAAATGGTGCTGGTTCAACTGGAGGTCAGCATGCAGAAGATTGCGAATTGATCCATTCTTTTCTCCTTGTACTAAGCTTAACTCCAAGTGGATCAAGGACCTCCATGTAAATGTAGACACACTGAAACTAATAGAAAAGAAACTGGGGAAAACCCTTGAGGACATGGGCACAGGGGAAAAGTTCCTGAACAGAACACCAATAGCTTATCCTCTAAGATCAAGAATTGACAAATGGGACCTCATAAAATTACAAAGTTTCTGTAAGGCAAAGGACACTGTCAAAAGGACAAAACAGCAACCAACAAATTGGGAAAAGATCTTCACCAACCCTACATCCGATAGAGGGCTAATATCCAATATATACAAGGAACTCAAGAAGTTAGACCCCAGGGAATCAAATAACCCTATTAAAAATGGGGTGCAGATCTAAACAAAGAATTTTCACCTGAAGAAATTCAGATGGCTGAGAAGCACCCTAAGAAATGCTCATCATCATTAGTCATTAGGGAAATGCAAATCAAAACAACCCTAAGATTTCACCTCACATCAGTCAGAATGGCTAAGGTTAAAAACTCAGGAGACAACAGGTATTAGCGAGGATGTGGAGAAAGAGGAACACTCCTCCACTGCTGGTGGGATTGCAAGAAGGTACAACCACTCCAGAAATTAGTCTGGAGGTTCCTCAGAAAACTGAACGTGGCACTACCGGAGGACCCTGCTATACCACTCCTGAGCATATACCCAGAGGATTCCCCGGCATGTAATAAGGACACATGCTCCACTATGTTCATAGCAGCCTTATTTATAATAGCCAGAAGCTGGAAAGAACCCAGATGTCCCTCAATGGAGGAATGGATACAGAAAATGTGGTATATTTACACAATGGAATACTACTCAGCAATTAAAAACAATGAATTCATGAAATTTGTAGGCAAATGGTTGGAATTGGAAAATATCATCCTAAGTGAGGTAACCCAATCTCAAAAGAATATACATGAAATGTGATCACTGATAAGTGGATATTAACTATCCCAGAAGCTCTGAATACCCAAGACACAAGTAGCATATCAAATGACTCCCATGAAGAAGTATGGAGAGGGCCCTGATCTTGGAAAGGCCTGATACAGCATTGTAAGGGAGTACCAGAACAGAGAAAAAGGAGGGAGGTGATTGGAGTATGGGTGTAGAGAAGGTTTATGGGACATATGGGGAGGGGAGAACTGGGAAAGGGGAAAGTGTTTTGGAATGTAAACAAAGAATTTAGAAAATAAAAAAATAAAAAATAAAAAAATAAAAAGACAAGGTAGCATAGCAGTTAATCATTACTACGAGCTCTGGTGTACACAATAGTATCGGTTCCTCGGTTTGCTGCTTCAGTTCCAATTTCCACTCACCGTAGTTTTCCTATCTTGTAAGGTTTATATTCTAGAACTTCAAATTATCTTTTTTCTGCAAAGAAAGCCAGTATACTTGTTGTTTACAATGAGAGCCAAAGGTCTACTTCCATTTGTTTCTTTGGTTTTGTTTCGTGATACTGGAGTCTTCCTAGGTAACCCACATTAACCCACCCGTGAATTCATCACCTTCCTGAATCCTGGAACTATGAGATCACCTCAACAGGACAGGACTAAGAGTTCTCTTTAATTGAAGTTGAACTTCGCATCATCATGTGGCTACATAAGATAATTTTTAAAAGAAAATCCAACAATCCACAGCTATAATACTAGCAACATGGTCTATTATACTGATTTATCCTCCCAAGGTGCCAAACACATTTGAAATGCACTTTTACCATATTGAAAGACACCTAGAGCTTTCTGTCTTACAGGGCCCGCCTGTGTTCCTCACACTCTCATCTCATCTCAGAAGGATCATCTCGGAAGAAGTGGAAAGATCATTAAGAGATAGAAATCAAGGAGTGCTGTAGCAAAATGATGTTTCCCAGGCATGAGAAGGCGTTGAATACATGAACTATATACACAAGACCTGAATAAGAACAAGCCAATCAAATACCCAGCTTGGATGGGAACAGGACTTATGAAGTCCCACCCCTACTGAAGAGGTATTGGACACTGATGTCCTGGAGGTGAGGCAGGCCTCAGTTTGCTTCAGGGATTTGATTCCTAATAAACTGCTCATGCTCCAGTGAATGGAACTATCTACATACCATCAGCAGCAAGCAGACTCAGTAGCTTTAAAAAGAATACAGGAAATAGTGAGGGAAAGGTGATGTGGGGAAAAGGAGAGAAATTGTAGGGGAGAGAGTGGGGGTGGATTTGATTAAAACAATTATACATGTGTATGAGAATTTCAAGCAATATAATTAAAAGTAATAAATACAAAATTTCCAAAGTTGAAAGTTTGCAGTCCAACTGTGATTTTTTACTAAATATGACTCAGCCGTCATCTAATGAAACATTAAAATAGTATTACTAAGCTAAATCCCAAGACAACTTCATTTTTTCCCCTAAGAGAAGTTGTTTTCATCACCGTCTTCGAGATGTTAGGAGTGTGACAAGAACGTGACACTTCACAGATACTTCAGGGACTAACCTTGGATTAAAAAGCAGGTGGGCAAGGCCATCTCTTCTGCCTGTGGCTGCACCTTTGTCCCTCATACCTGCAAATGAGTGCTATTTATAGATAAAGCTGCCCAGCTAATTCTCAGAAGAGGATTACCAAGCTGCCAATCAAGCAGAGACCGTTTGTGAGAGCTGATAAAAACAATCTCTGCCAAAGCGCTTGAAGAGGAGACTTCCAGAGTCTCCCAGGCTCCCTGGCTCTGTTCTTGATTAAAAGGGGGAGAAGGAAGAAAGGAAGTGGCGTCCTCTTTCTCCATGTTAGGACAGAAAATACGAGGCTGAAATAAATGCATGGCACCTAACATGCTTTTAGAGATGACACAGGAAATGGATGTGTTTTGTGACCTAGATTTCAGAAACCACAGTAACAAGGAAACTGGTGTTTCCAAATGTGTCTAAAGTAAATTACTTTTGTAACTCTAACAACTTGCTTTTC
The DNA here is from genome assembly GCF_947179515.1 of Apodemus sylvaticus. Taxonomy (NCBI): domain Eukaryota; kingdom Metazoa; phylum Chordata; class Mammalia; order Rodentia; family Muridae; genus Apodemus; species Apodemus sylvaticus. The sequence continues at coordinate 57,638,030 of NC_067483.1, forward strand.
CATCTAATAGTAGATTATTCATTGAAACTCCGGCCTACTTTTTCATCTGCATTTGGGCCATCTGATTGACAGTTTATACTTCATACATGATATATACAGAAGCATTATGTCCCAACATCTCTCACAGAGGTTTGAACCCAGTGAATATTATCACTGCCTTCCTGGCCGCCTCCCAGAAATGTTCCTTCTTATCTTCGCTTCCCTTGCCCTCATGCCCAAAACAGTCCTAAGTGATGCCTTTGGCCTGTCTCTAGGACTCGTGCACTCCAGTTCCACCCTTTCCTTCGCTCTTACTGAAGAGTCCTTCCACTAAATACAGTGTTGTAGCTGTTCTCCCCAACCCAAGTTTCTAAATGCAGTCTCCGCACTCTTATGAGAGAGTCTCTAAACAATGAAAACTGTTAGCAAGGCAGAGAAGAAACTAGGCCATTATGTCTTTCTGTCTCTTCTAACATCTCTGTGTGTGTGTCTGTCTGTGCATCTGTCTGTGTGTCTGTCCATGTGTCTGTGTGTGTCTGTCTGTCTGTGTGTCTGTCCATGTATCTGTGTGTGTGTATGTGTGTATGTGTGTGTGTGTGTGTGTGTGTCTGCATTTGAGCACAGATGCTGCAGGACTCAGTTCTCTCCTTTGCCCACAGGGTACTGAGGAGCCAAATTCAGATTATTGGGCTTGGCAGCTAAGTCACCTATCATTGCTTCCAGCCTTGTGTTTCAGGAGATATATCTGCAAAGTGGCCTGACCATGCTGCATGCCCAGTATATAAATTCCCTGCATGCTGTGTTCACGAGCCTCAGCTTCTACTTATAATGTCCCTGGGTCCTTCTCTATATAGTAACTTATAACTCAATCAGGTACTGTGTTCTCCACAATCTCCAAACAGCAGCATGCTATTTCCTAAAACCCAATTTGGATACTATTTTCTCCACCTGGTTTTATTTGAGCTGTACTCCAAATTAGGAAGTTTATCATCACACCTAATACCCCTTACATTTGCATCGCTAGAAGGGCATTTCTTTCACACAAATGTATTTGTTTCCCACAGAATTACAAGTACAAACATTTTTTTTTTTATTTTTAGCTTAATACTCCCACAAGCCTCCTAGAGTGTGTGTATGTGTTACCCATTTGTAGCTCATGTTTACCAAAATAAAACCTATCATTAAAGGAGTGTTTACTATGTACTTGGCTCTATCATGAATACTTTACAATATGTTGAATCAATTGGCCAAACAAATCTATGATGTGAATAAGACTGGCTACTACAATTGAATAACAAATGCCCTAAGAAGGTAAGCCTCTTATTCTGAAGACAGTGTTAGTCTGTAATCAGATTAGAGACAAGGTCTTTTATAATTCATAGTTCTGTCTTCCAGTGAGTCACTATATAGTCTTTAATGCTGATATTGATATTCAACCATACATACACACAAAGGAACAAGCAAGTAAAAAGTTCCTGTTAATAGGCTTCCATAGGTACATTGACCATGAAACATCCTGATGTCTTTTCAATCCTGATGTCTAAAAAGGTAGTTGGTTAGAATGTATAAGTTTAAAGACTAATCTCATACTTCTAGTACCTCATGGAACTATTTTGGAGACCCAGTGAAATGAAGTACATGAAATACCACAATACATGAGATAGAGTCATGTGACCTCCCCCTGCCCACTGCTCTCAAGAATAGCAGCCAGCAACCTGACCACCCGCCCACCTCCTGAAGAACAAGAAGAACCGGTTTCCTGCCTTCAGGGGAGGGGCTTGGCCTGCCTTTGTATCTTGGGAAAGAAGGATTAAAGATGGAGACTTGAACCAGAAGCCATGTGTTTTTGTGTCTCTCCATGTGTTTTCTCTTGCCCCCCCCCCCCGTTCCTATACCCATCTCTCCTTCCAGAGAACCTGCTGTTAGAATGTATGAGCTGGACTCTACATATGGCACCCAACGTGGATTATAACTGGAAACGAACAGGCAAAATGAGGTATGCTGTCTGAGTCGGAGCTTAAATACATTTGTATTCTAAAATTCTAAATAGTACAAAAGCTACAATCAGACTTGCCTCCAATCATAAAATCTGAGGGCAAGTAGATAGTCTTTTAATCCATGGTGGCTTGGTGTCTCATAACAGAAGTGTTGTTTTAAGATGAATATAAAGAATCCCAGTGCATGGGAGGCAGAGGCAGGTGGATTTCTGAGTTTGAGACCTGCCTGGTCTAGAGTAAGTTCCAGGTTAGCCAGGCCTACACAAAGAAACCCTGTTTCTCAAAACAATAGATAAACAGACAGACAGATAAATAGATAGCTAGATAGACAGCTTTTTAAAACACACAAAGCATTTGTTGGTATATTGATTGCACATAGAAAATATATGCAGATTAACACTTATTTGAGAAAACTTATGAATAATGGCTTCTATTAATGACATGACTAAGAGATTTCCCTTTTTTCTCTCAAAAATATTAACCCAGAATTGTTCCTGTCAAAAGAAAATGCAGGGATGAAGAGAATAGAGCAGAGACTGAAGGAAGGGCCATCCAGAAACTGCCCCACCTAGGAATCCATCCTATCTAGAGACACCAAACCCAGATGCTATTGTTGATGCCAGGAAGCACTAGCTAACAGGAGCCTGATATAACTGTCTCCTGAGAGGATCTGCCAGAGCCTGACCAATACAGATGCAAATGCTCACAACCAACCATCGGACTAAGCACAGGGTCCCCACTGGAGAAGTTAGAGGAAGGACTAAAGGAGCTAAAGGGGTTTGCAATCCCATAGGAAGAGCAACAGTATCAACCAACCACACACACACACCCCAAAGCTCCCAGGGACTAAACCACCATCCAAAGAGTACACATGAAGGGACCCAGGGCACCAGCTGCATATGTAGCAAAGGATTACCCTCTCTGGCATCATTGGGAGGGACACTCCTTGATTCTGCAGAGGCTCGATGACCCAGAATAGGGGAATGCTAGGCTGGTGAGGCAGAAGGGGGTGGGTGGATGGAGGAGCGCTTTCATAAAAGCATAGGGGATAGGGGGTTTAACTGGGAAGGGGGATAACTTTGAACTGTAAATAAATAAAATAACCAATAAAAACAAAGACTGATGGCAAGACCTACCTTACGCCATTTCTCTTGGGCTTTGCTGGGAGTAGAGTACTAGATGTTGTAGAACCCAGACCAGGGAGTTGTTTCAGCAACAATAACCACAATAACTACTATTCATTGAGCAAGTATGCACTAGACACTGGATGATGCAGTAGCATTTATATGCTTCACCACATCCTCATTAAACATGTAGCTTACTTTTTTAATTTATTTTGGGTTTTTTTTTCAAGACAGGGTTTTTCTTTGTAGTCCTGACTATCCTGGAACTGACTCTGTGGACCAGGATGACCTTGAACCCACTGCCTCTGCCTCCTGAGTGCTGGAATTAAAAGCATTCACCACCATGCCCAGATTATAGTAGTAGTAGTAGTAGTAGTAGTAGTAGTAGTAGTAGTAGTAGTAAAATAAGAAAACTTTCATGTGAAGAGGTTATCTAACTTGCTACTGATCATACAATTCTTTCTAACTGACATACGCATAGTTAAGTATTCATCTGTCAGGCTCTGAGTCCCACCTCATAAACACTTGGCCTGCCTTCACTGAATCTGTAATAGAAGATTGCTTTGCATTTTTCTTTTACAAAAGGAATTTTATGTGTGTGTGTGTGATTCATTATAAATGCTAGCTTAAAAAAAATCTCATTCAAGCAAAACATTCACTGTCTAGGCAATCCAACTTACTTTCACAAAACGGCAGACACAAACAAATTATAACTTATGTAGTCTGGATCTTAATGCCATAAAAACCAGAAGGCACAGGCTTCATTTATCTATCCGCATAGCCTTTTCCTATAATAGTCTGAAACCAGCAATGACATCATTGAGGGAAGACTAACTTCATATCGTATGACTGCATGGTGATGTGTTCTGAGAATGTTTTAGTCTTGCTTTATAAAAAGTTCATAAGGGCAATGCATCAAATGAGATGCTCTTTGAGAATTCAGATGAGCCACACTGTCTGGTCTCACAACTAACTACATATTTCCTTTGCCCTTCTCTTTGTGGCTCTCTTTTTCTAATTTGCTATTGCTGCCTCACTTAAAGTCTGAGTTCCCAGTGTAGAAAAATAAATCCCTATAAACAAGGGGTCACTTGAACCCTCATCCCCCCCATAAGGGAATTTACAGTATAAATATTTGTGTTGGACCTGCTCACTGAACAAAGAATGTAAACAACCAAGGGAAACATTTAGACCTTGCCATAACTAGCTTGGAAACCCCTTTTCTCTCCCACTTAAAAAAAAAAATCAGAAACATTAAAACAGAACACAGAGATTTAATCTAATATGATGGTAGTTTGAGGCGCCCAGCATCTAGTGATAGATAATTATAGACTTAATGCCAAATTTAATATTTTGAAGTTGAAACAAGCTTTTATTCATAACTACCTTCCAATTATTTATAAGTCTTGAAGTTAGTTTCATTGTATTGCAATTCAATCATTTCAAATGTCATTTCTCAGTGATTAGTATCTTCACACTTCCAGGGATGCCTGCTCTTAAAGACGTCTCCTCACAAGCCTCCATGTCTTCTTTAGCACAGTGTTTCTGGTTCTTTAGACAGATGTGATCGAAAAGTCTAGTCATTCTAAGGAGCTAGGACCCCACATAAAGCATTCTATAAGTTCTTCTCACACATCCCATTCTAAAATATTGAACAAAATGTTTAAATTAACCTCAATTAGAACATTGCAAAATGACATCACAGTCTATCAAACTATATGTGGGAAAGAGGGAAGAGTCCTCTGGTTACAAAGAGACATTGAAGTTTGCTTATGTATCCAGGTGTATTGTTAATGAACTCAGAAGCAACAGCTTCTATTAATCAAATATCTACAAAAAGCTATGTATATCATTGTCCTAGTTATTAGAATCAATCACTCAGTTTAATTAAAACCACCATTTTGGTCAGTCAAGACTAACAAGAGAAAAGACCCAAGATGGCCAATAGCATGCAGCCATCACTTAGACTTTATAAAGAACAAACTGGTTCAATAAAAAAAAGGTAGATAATAGCTATCATAGTGACCACTGGAAAAAAATTCTAATTTAATCACACAGTAAAACAGGAAACTTTAAAAAGAAGAACAGGAAAAATAGAATTCATCCTTAAAGGATTGGTCATTCTGAGGAGTTCTCTGTTACAGGGGGAGTGGTAGGGTAGAAGAGGAGGAAGAGAAGGTTGGAGGGGAGAGTAGGCATAATAGAGCCACAAAATAATAATAATAATGATGATGATGATGAAGATGAAGATGATGATAGAAAGAAGGAGGTAAAAGCAGTGTGGGGTGTCAGCAGAGATAGAAGATGCCACTGGGAAAACACCCCTGGAACCAGAGCAGCAGTGACAGTATCATAAAATTACTGACACAGTGGTGTGATGCTGTTTTAAAGAAACGCATGTCAACTTGGCTTAACAGCTCAGATCCTTGGTGAACCAACAGGCTGGGAGATTCAGAATAAGTGTTAGGAAACTTACACACTGAAAACTGGTAAGCAGAGTACATCTGGACTGTGAGGAAGTCTGCATCAGAACCTTCAAGTGTTCAGTAAGGTAGAAACTTGAGCAAAGTCACAGTCTTCAGTGGAACTTAGGACACAAGCAGTAAGCTAGACAACAGAAAGGATCACATGGAATTCACAACCACATTTCAGAAGTAACACTTAGAGATGTGAACAGCATGGGTGATGTACATGGGATGGCCCATTGACAAGACCAGCATGTGTGACCCATCCTTGACCTTACAAAGGTGCATATATATATATATATGCAAAAATAGCATTTGCAATCACCTAGGGGTATGACCAACATCTGTGACCCTATACCAGCATCAGTGCCCTGACCTCATGAGTCTGAAAGGTCTCCAGGAACCTTGGGAAGGGGTTCCAAGAGGATCAAAGCTGCAACCAGAAAGTAGGCATGACAGTATCCAGGCTCTACATGTCCACTTCTCTCCTCTTCACTCTGTGTCTCTTCTATTTAATACCCAGTGTCAACAGGAGGCCAGCTCTGTTATGGCCTCCCCACCTCCACTCCCTTTTCCTTTTCTTTTTTCCTATTCTCATTTTCCTTTTGAATGATGATCAATAAGTTTTTCCAGACAATACAGCCTTGCCTGATTTATGTGGTCCCTCGTGTCTCAGCCTTCTGAGACCCGAGAGTTCTGTGGGTTATCTGAATGATTAGATTGCTTTACCTCTATCTCTATTTTATTTCTAACCAAAGCTACATCATTATCCCTTGTCCTTATTCTCTTCCCATCTCTAGTTTTCACTATCAACTCAATACTCACCCCGATCGATCTTTGCTTTTATCCCTTTTCCTCTCACACTCACAGTAACTGCTATGCTAATGCACACTACACTATTAGTATTAGTTTCCTAAACCAATTGCCATTTAAGGGGTGGTGTTTTCAATTGTTATTTGACTGTTACTGTACATTCATTGGCCTACCCATTGATAATGATTATTTTTATAGACAGTATTCTACCTTCAGGAGAATATGAGAGACAGTCTGGTACTCCAAACAAACAGCCTAGTGGAGAAAATGATACTTAAGGTTTATTACAAACTAGTCCTTCTCCAACGCTGCAAACACTTTCTGTAAAAAAAAAAAATAGGGCTGATTGTGAGGGATGGGGGAGTTCAAATTAACAACCTAATACAAGATGCCCATGTCTTAATGTGAAAACGCAAGAGACATGAAACCCAGTGGCCAATCTCACAGTAAAGAGTAAATTTAAGGAGACTCCAACGAATTCAAAATAATGACTAAATGTATGTTCAAGGAAATCAAAAAGGACACATGTAAAATCTTGAATGGCCTCCAAGACGACATAAACAAACAGCTAAATGAAATAAAGACAATACAAATATGAAATCAGTGTTCAACAAAGACTTTGAAATACTGAAAATAAAGCTAAATGGAAATACCGGAAACTAACATTTCAATGTGGCAAATAAAACCCTTACCTGAAGAATACATGGAGGGGAGGGAAGAATATAAAGGCTTGATAACAAGGTAGAGGAAGAAAATATCCAGATAATGACAGAGATAAGTTGATAAGATGATTCAAACACAACATTCACAGCCTACAGTACACTGTGGAATGACAAAACCTGCACATCATTACCCCAAAAGGAGAGGAATTTTATGCTTAAAGGTCAAGGAAATATTTTTAAGAATATCATAACAGAAAATTGCCCAAATCTAGGACGAGATGTTCACACAGCTACAGAAGGCTTTGAGAACACCTAAGAAGCAAGGCCAGAGAGCAATTTCCTTTCATTATATTATAATTAAACCATTAAATATCCAGAACGATGACGGCAACAAAGGGATATTGAAAATGGGAAGAGAAAAGCACCACACTGCATATAAAGTCAGGACCCTCAGAATAACAACAGATTTGCTAACTAAAAGCACCCATCGCATACTTGTCAAAGAAACTAGACCTGACCACCCAGGGACTGAACCTTAGATATGTGTTTCAGCGGCTGCTGAGGTCCTCATGCCTGTCTTCTCTTCTCATAACCTGTCCCAGCCCTGAGAATGGCGCTGAAAGTAGCAATATACCCGATTTCATGTCACACTACAGAGCCGTGGAAATAAGCAGCATGGCACTGACACAAAAAGACATGTAAAAGAACGGACTAGAATAGACAACAAAGATATTAACCTACACAAACAGTCGCATGATTTATGACAATGATTAAAAAGAAAAAACTATGCACTGAGAAAAGACAGCCTCTTTAACAAATATTGAAGGGGAAACTGAATACCTACATGTGGACTGGTAAAACTGGGTCCTTTTTTAATAATTAATTTATTAATGTTTTTATTCGATATATTTTTTATTTACATTTCAAATGATTTCCCCTTTTCTGGCTCCCCACTCCCTGAAAGTCCCATAAGCCCTCTTCCCTCTCCCTGTTCCCCCATCAACCCCCTCCCACTTCCCTGTTCTGGTATTCCCCTATACTGCTGCACTGAGTCTTTTCAGAATTTATTAACCTTTTTATTGGTTATTTTATTTATTTTCATTTCATATCTCTTGCCCCTCACTAACATCAAGTCCTAACATAAGACATGTAACTCTAGAACTCCTAGAGGAAAAACTAAAGAAAACAATACAAAAAAAAAAATGAGCACACAGGTGAGGGCTTTCTGGCTATACTTGAATTCCTTAAAGTATAAAGTCAACAATGGACAAATGGGACCTCAAAGGGCATCTGTCCATCCAAGGAACTAGTTATTCAAGTGACGAAGCAGTCTGTAGAGTGGGAGAAAATCTTTACTGGTATATTTTGACAGAGGATTAATACCCGGAGTATATAAAGAACTCAAAAAATCCAAATAACAAAGGAACAAGCAACTGGATCAAAAACATGGGACCAGGAACAAGAGTTTTCAAAAGAACTGCTCTAACGAATCTCTGCAGTCACCACTGACTACTGCGAAAAGAAGCTGCTCTGACCAAACTGGACAGCAGCACTAACCTGCGGTTATAAATCGTTATTTAGAAGGCAACTCGACAGACATGTATCAGGTCAATTTAGCAAAAGTCAGCACAGGCGGTGACTGAGGATTGGATGCCCATGCCACAGAAAGGAAACTGTGTACAAAATGTCATCCTCTTCCTTCCTTCCTTTGTTCCTTCATTCCTTCTTTCCTTCCTTCCTTCCCTCTCCCTTCTCCTCCTCTTTCTCCTTCTCCCCTTCTCTCCCCTTCTTCTCCTCTCCTTCTCCTTTTCCTCCTCCTTCTACTTCACTTCCTCCTCTCTCTCCCTCTCCCTCTCAATCGCACTCTCCCTCTCCCTCTCCCTCTCCCTCTCCCTCTCCCTCTCCCTCTCCCTCTCAATCGCACTCTCACTCTCACTCTCAATCGCACTCTCCCTCTCCCTCTCCCTCTCCCTCTCCCTCTCTCTCTCCCTCTCCCTCTCCCTCTCCCTCTCACTCTCACTCTCACTCTCCCTCTCACTCTCACTCTCACTCTCACTCTCTCCGAGACAGGTTCTCAATAAGAAGATAAACCCCAGATTCAACTTTACTCTGGAATCCCCATGCCACCTTTGGACTTGTGACATACTATTCAAGCAAGATTCTTTCTTGATAGGTTTTCATTGTGCAAAAAATATTTGCTTAGTCCATTTTGAGAGCCACTGAACCAAGCATGTCAAGATAAAAGAAAGGTTGTCATACCTGCTTCACAAATCTCCCCAGTAAACAACACCCAGGGGAAGGACTGGAGAGATGCCAACAGTCAAGAGCCTTGGCTGCTCTTGTAGAAGACTGGGGTTCGGTTCCCAGCACCCACGTGATAGCTCATAATCATCATAGATTTTGTAGATACGTAAGTGTTGGGAAGACAAAAGTAGCAGCAACAAGAGAGTATTAAAATTTTATCATAAACATATCAAGCATATGGATCAGGTGAGTTGCAAGTTACATTTAACAGAAAATTAAACATACACTCTCAAATATTAAAGTCATTAAATATAGCATATTAATCTATTTGAAGTGTTTACTCTTTATATTTATTATCAGAAACAATTTTAAATTATGGTGGCATTGCATCTGTCCTACACTCTAGATTTTTTAGCCAAAAAGATGACACTTTGTATGGGTTTAATCCCCATGTATGCACATACACAGACACATACACATACACAGACACACACACAAAAAAAAAAATGAGGGGAGGAAAAAATGGGTGTATCACTTGTGCAATAAATTAATAAAATAAAAATGGTGACCTCTGCAGGTAGCACCCAAGAATTACTAAAACTAAATTCTGAAATGTGAACTTTGCTTCGCGCTATAAAAACAGAGTAAATAAATGCCCAATTAACTTAGAAAACAAAACAATTAGAATGTGTTTGATATTCTACTAGCAATCTTTACATAGTAAAAGTTTCTATTTAAAGATTTTGAACAGCATAATATATACTGTATTATATAAGTATATACTTATTATATACAGTATATACTGTAAATATGTAAGTATATAGTTATATATTATATACTTATAAAAATTAGGTGTTTCCCTGGTACAACCACTCTGGAAATCAGTCTGGCTGTTCCTCAGAAAACTGGGCACGTCACTTCCAGAGGATCCTGCTATACCACTCCTGGGCATATACCCATGTAATAAGGATACGTGCTCATAGCAGCCCTATTTATAATTGCCAGAAGCTAGAAAGAACCCAGGTATCCCTCAACGGAAGAATGGATGCAAAATATGTGGTAGATATACACAATGGAGTACTATTCAGCCATTAGAAACAATGAATTCATGAAATTCTTAGACAAATGGATGGAGTTGGAGAACATCATACTAAGTGAGGTAACCCAGTCTTAACAGATCAATCATGGTATGCACTCACTAATAAGTGAATATTAGCCTAGAAAATTGGAATACCCAAAACATAATCCACACATCAAAAGAGGTACAAGAAGAATGGAGGTGTGGTCCCTGGTTCTGGAAAGACTCAGTGTAGCAGTATAGGGAAAAACCAGAACAGGGAAGTGGGAAGGGTTGGGTGGGAAAACAGGGGGAGGGAAGGGAATGTGACTTTCTGGGAGTAGGGGGCCTGAAAGGGGAAATCATTTGAAATGTAAATGAAAAAATATATCGAATTAAAAAAAGTAGATGTTTTCAAGTTAATTACCATTAGTATTATAAATTTTATTCTATTGCTAATTAACCACTTTTAGCTTTAAACTTAGAGAAATTTAAATTTCTATTTTAGAAAGTTGTGTGAGACATCAGGCTATGGGAACTAAAGATATTAAGAAAAGATTGCAAACTAAACACCTTCGTGAAGTTCTCTAAATTCCTAAAAGCTATTTTAAAAGCAACAGGAATGGGAATGTGGGTGATTTAAAAAATAAATGAAACAACACACGAAAGAGAATAGATAGGTGAAGATACCAAGTACACTCGAGCATCTGGGAAGCAAATAAACCCAGGAGGCTTCCTCAGCCTGACAAGGTTTCATTAAGAGCTGTCTGCCATACAAGAGGTCTATGCCAACTCGGCTCCCCAGTCATTCACCATAGCAGAGTGGGAAGATTTAATATAAGAACCAGGGGCAGGGAAGAGTGCTATGAATTGTCCTTCATACCAGATCACACACTCGAACTCACAGCAACAGGGGCTCCCTGAAAGAGACCTGCTCAAGATGAAGGCAGCTAAAACCTCCAGTGTAGGATCTGGAGAGAAGGCGCAGTGATTAAGAGCACTGGCTGCTCTTCCAGAGGTCCTGAGTTCAAGTGCCAGCAACCACATGTGGGCTCACATCTGCTCTATAATTCTAGTTCCAGGGAATCTGAAACACTCCTTTTCTGGTACATGTAGGGGCATGATATACACCATTTTCATATCTGTATATATATATCTCCATCTCCATCTCCATCTCCATCTCCATCTCCACCTCTACATCCATATCCGTATCTGTCTTTGTATCCACAAATACATTATGTGTGTGTGTATGTGTGTGATATCCACAATACATACACACACACACACACATGCCAGGCAACCATCCATACATTTTAATACTTAAAACTAAAAATATAAATAAAAATGTAAACATGCTAGCATGAAACAGAGAGGTTTTGGAGGTGGGAAAGGAATAAGAGAATGATATAACTATAATCTCAAAATTTAAAAGAGAGATTACAATCAGATGGAACACAACTCTGTCACATGTAGTCATTCTTACATACACACAATTTTGGAGTAATTGTGGACTTATATAGTGACTGTCTTTTTATTTCCCTTTCATCATCAGACCTCTAGAGACCACGACTTTGGTCCATGTCATTTTGTTATACTTCTACTGCCTAACAATTGCTTGCTTAACAGTTAGACACTCTGAATGTGCCTATTGGACAAATAATGGATACATATTTACAATATTGTTTTTAAAAGGAAAAATGAGTGCTGTCTCCTATACATTCAAGTGGGGCTGGAGAGATGGCTCAGTGGGTAAGAGCACTGACCCTTCTTCCAAAGGTTATGAGTTCAAATCCCAGCATCCACATGGTGGCTCACAACCATCCATAAAGAGATCTGATGCCCTCTTCTGGTGTCTGAAGACAGCTACAGTGTACTTACATATAATAAATAAATCTTTAAGGGCTGGAGAAATGGCTCAGCGGTAAAGAGCACTGACTGCTCTTCCAGAGGTCCTGAGTTCAAATCCCAGCACCCACATGGTGGCTCACAACCATCTGTAATGAGATCTAATGCTCTCTTCTGGTGTGTCTGAAGATAGCTACAGTGTACTTACATATAATAATAAATTAAAAAAAAAAAGAAATGACTAAGTGCACCCCTTAAAGCAGTGCTCCTTAACCTTCCTAGCGATGCAACCCTGTAATACAGTTCCTCCTGTTGCAGAGACACCCCCACCCATAAAATTATTTCATTGCTATTTCATAACTGTAATTGTGCTATGGTTAGGAACTGTAACATAAATATATGATATGCAGGATATCTGTTGGGAATTATAAACTATAAACTGGTGACTCTGAAATCAAACATCTAATTTTTGAAGGCTGTATGATCTTCTGATAAGTAACCTCCTGTGAAAGGCAAGTAGGTAACAAAGTGACATTTCCTAAATATTCAGCATTTTTAATGGTACACAAAAGAACACTGGAATGGTTAAAACAGTGGGAAGAAAGAAAGAAGTCAGAAAGACTGATAAAATGAAGACACATCAAATAGCTGTATTAGTGTCCTGAAGACTAATCAGGCTTTTGTGGGATTTTGTTGCAAGAAGTAAAGCATTTCAGTGTAGTGAACATTTCAAAGGACAGAAGGAAATTGGCTGGTTGGCGAATTCAAAATAAAAAAAAAAATAACATACCATGGCAGATGGTATTGAGAATACGTATTACATACTAAGGGAACTTTAATAATCAGTAAAAGTTATTGTTTTTATTTTTTAGAAAATGGCAAGAAATTTCTGAAAATAGATGTCAGAAGTTCAGAAAGGCATTTTCTCAAATGACAGAGAAACAGGTGGATAAAGAGTGTAATAAAAACAGCACTCGAAGCTCCTTGTGTGTTAGTTTGTTTTGCCCTGCTATTAACAAATATGCCGTGTTAATTCTCTTATGGCAATCCTATTACATGTTCAGAGCTATTTCTGCAAGGGTCATCAATATCCAGGGATCTTAAATCTGAGCTTAAACAGGTCCAAGCACAAAGGAGTTCAGTGGACAGCGATTCTCACCCACTGGACACCATCTAGGACACCAGGGACAGAGACCCAACCTGTGAGTATACATATCATATATTTTTTATATATGATCATATATTTTTTAAAGAAATGTGTCTTGTAAGTAATGATTACAATTTCAATGCTTATATGTTATTGTGTTCTTTTAAAATATCTCCAACTAACATCAAACATGCTATAAAGGCAATTACATACTGTATATGTTTCCCTCTTAAAGCTATTTGTCATCTCTGTTAATCAAAGTTCAGATTAATCACATAAGTGTGAGTTTCATATTCTGCATACTTGATATAAATCTTCATATGGGGAATTAATTCTGAAACTCTAAATTCTTCAATTCTCTTTTGAGTGCAAGAAGAACTGAAAGGAAGAAATGACGAGACCTTTCACATTGTGTTTGAGAATTTGGCTCTCAGCACATAGTCAGCAGCATGTCACTCAATACTGAAGCTTTTTCACTTGATGCTAAGGCTTTGCGGACCTCTGAATCAGAAGTGTGTTTTAAGGCTTTTTGATAACAGGACACATTTCAGGCTGTTGTTTCTTTTTTAAACTTTAAAGTGGAGATAAAAATATCTACATCAAATGTAAAACTTTTAAGAGATTAAAATCCTGTTATTTAAACAAATATTGAGAACTTGATGAGATTTGCTAAGTTACATGAAATTTTTCTTTTGATTGATTTCATTTTCCTTCTACTTTGCCCCAATGAACATTATCATTACCAATAGATTTTACTGTTTGTGTAATGAAAATGTGTATAGTTAAGTATTTCCCATTGCTTTGAAACAAAGTTATTTTTCAACTTCAAACAGCTTTTAACTACAGTGTTCATTTTAATTATATAGATGCATAAATCCATTATATATACTTGAAATCACATTATTGTATAATTTACTCCATGGATCATCTAATTCATCAAATTAAAAATTGTCAATTTTTGACCAACTATTTTGTTTAGCAACCAGACTTTATGCTACATTGTTATCAAAGTATCTGGAAAATCATAATATTCATAATAGAATTAAGCAATATATACTATAAATAAACGAGTTTACAAAAAATAGATATAACTAAGAAAGATAGCTCCATTATTTCTTGAATGGCTGTGACACTTCTATCCTCTCCATAATAAGAGGATATCTAAAGATTGTATAAGCAAAGCTAATGTTGATATCTTTTCATTAAGCACAGGAATTCCATTTTAATTCTGAAAGCTCATATTTGTTAAAGTTTTGTGCTGATAATACAGGCTGACGAATATAAAACTGCTACTTCCCATGTGTACCTGGCATCCAAGTTGTTCACAAGTCACCCTACTCCTTTCTCCTGCCCAGACTCGTGTGTTCAAAAGGCAACACTATTTATAGAGTAGGAAAGAGGCTGAGAACACCTGATGCTGAAGTCCCCATCACAAGTCCTGCTTCGGATATCACGAACTATGGCTAGATTCTGTGGGAGGACAGCAGTATTCAAGCTAAGGGTGTGCTATGCAAAGCTAAGGGTGTGCTATGCAAAGCTAAGGGTGTGCTATGCAAAGCTAAGGGTGTGCTATGCAAAGCTAATGGTGTGCTGTGCAAAGCTAAGGGTGTGCTGTGCAAAGCTAAGGGTGTGCTATGCAAAGCTAAGGGTGTGCTATGCAAAGCTAAGGGTGTGCTATGCAAAGCTAAGGGTGTGCTATGCAAAGCTAAGGGTGTGCTGTGTAAAGCTAAAGGTGTGCTATGCAAAGCTAAGGGTGTGCTATGCAAAGCTAAGGGTGTGCTGTGCAAAGCTAAGGGTGTGCTATGCAAAGCTAAGGGTGTGCTGTGCAAAGCTAAGGGTGTGCTATGCAAAGCTAAGGGTGTGCTATGCAAAGCTAAGGGTGTGCTGTGCAAAGCTAAGGGTGTGCTATGCAAAGCTAAGGGTGTGCTATGAAGAAGAGCACAGCAGCAGTTGTCGGCTTTCCACCACTTGCTCAGCTCCCTGCTCTTACCCACCGCCTTGTTTTAAAGACTGCCTTAGATTCCACTCATGCTTATAGTAATTTGTCTTTAAAGAAAACTCTCATTATGATAACCATGAAATGTAACAGCTCATGCACCACCAAATTAGCAACTAGGATAACTAATGATGACCACAGAAGTACTGGGTGTCTTCACTCTCTAAGCAAAGCCCTATTTCCTTAGTGAACCGACCTGCAGGGAGGGGTATAGATGGCCTGTATGAGGCACTGTGGCAGAAGCACGGAAAGGGAAACCAATCAGGTGCCAATTATCAAAATCATAAGGAGGCCAATTCATTAGAGAATAATGATGCCACATCCCGCCTAAATCAACATTCCCATTTCCTCTTTGCCATTTCGTGTACATTTAATTATGCTATATTCCTCAATTCAAGATTAATCTTTTATTTTGTATGTTCTCAAATGCTTTGGAGCAAATATTGCTTATGAAATATAAATCAAAGTACTGTTATAAAGCACCCAGTCAGTAATGAAATAGGAACATATAAAATAGCTGAGGGAAAAAAATGTATGATATGTGTATGTATATATGCATGCACACATGATCTTTGATAGGAAAGATAATTATATATAAGCAGAACATATATGCATTGACTCTTAAATAAAATTTAGATTTGTTTGACTACATAAATTATTAAATTTATTTAGTCTCCATTTTTTTACTGTTCACTATTTAACAAATTAATTTTTACCCAAAACGTACTGTGACCGATACTAAACTGTACACTGTATAATACTGTACACCTTACATTAATTCTCCATACACTTTTTGAAGTAGATAAAATTATTACTCTCAGTTTTAGGAATGAAAAACTAAAGCAAATAGAGTTTTAATGATTTGCCCAAGCCGGGCAGTAGTGGTGCACACCTGTAATCCTAGCACTCTGGGAGCCTGAGGCAGGCAGATTTCTGAGTTCGAGGCCAGCCTGGTCTACAGAGTGAGCGCCAGGACAGCCAGGGCTATACAGAGAAACCCTGTCTCAAAAAAACCAAATCCAAAAAACAAATAAAAAAAAATTATCGGGGAGTGGGGGGGCTAGAAAAGGGAAATCATTTGAAATGTAAATAAATTATATCGAATAAAAAAAAATTATTTGCCCAAGGTCATATAGCTAAGGGTTGGCACAGCTAGACGTAAATCTAAGTATCAAGTGCTACACACTACGTACACTCCCATTCAAAGCATTTAAATGCATGGTCCATAGGAAGTCAAGTTCTTCTTTTGAGGAAAAGATACATACAAATAAATTGGAGAATGATTTTTAAGAGATTCACAGAGATGGGGCATAGTGTAATCCTGTGTAATGAAACTGACCTAAGAGCACACTTTAGGCTATCCCTATCTCCTCCTTCAAGTCTAAAATCGTATCAGTGGGCTGGACTGGTAAACAGAGGAGAACATGGCTTTGGGGAATAATCACCTCCATCTTTCTGATTTGAAAGAAGAGTTCTACACAGTTCTAGTAGTTTTCATACAATCTGATGTGGTGTTGTCAGACCTATTTCACATGAAATCAACCAGTAGCTTGTTTTATTAAGAAATACAAAATGCTTTCTATAGGAGCCCAGTATGACACTGGAGAAGGTATTTGTGGCAGGGGTTAAATATCTCAATGAACACATTAATATTGGTGAGAACATTAGCCTGGCTTAGTTGATCAGATTAGCTCACAGTCACCTTGGAACAGCGAAGCAGACACGTGGGAGATATCTGGCTAAAGATGGGAAAGGGGAGAGCAGGAGGAACAACAAGGGTGATTGGGTGCAGGGTGACTCTCGTGGAACACAGAACGTGGAATGGAGTGCAGCTTTCTAGTGACTGTAAGGAGAAAACGGGAAGTTACGAATTTTATCCACCTCACACTTTTGCTAGTTTCAGCCATCTTACTAAAAAACAGTTCCTCCAAAGATTGGAGAGATGAATACATGGTTAAAATGCTTGCTGCATAGTATAAAGACGTGAGTTCAGACCCCTGGCACGCACTTAATCAAAAAGCTAGCTGTGGGAGTAGGCATCTATAATGGCAGCAGTGAGGGAGAGTGAGCAGAGACAGGCCAATCCCGGGCCACCTTAAGCAATTGAAATAAAAAACGTCAGCTTGTGCTTCCACATACGTACCCTACAGAAGCAAGTGCACACACCCTTGGATACACACACACACACCACAGACTTGCATATAAACAAACAAATAGATGCACAGACAAAAGTAGTTCTTTGGTTCTATCACAGTTCGTTAATGCATTTAGATGTTTTTATTAATCAAATAAGGACGCTGGTGATGGCTTAAAAGTCCGAGCGTCTCATCTCTGGGCTTTCTAGCTCTCTAACTGTACTGAAATTCTGATGATAACTTCTAAAAAGCCCTAAAAACTTACTTGCTCTTTCTGAGGGTAACAGACTGCTGGTTTAGGTGATTAACACCTGTAGTCTAACAAGGGAGGATTAACAATGTGGCCTTTGTCTAGCTCAGCAGGAACTGCTGGGCTCTAACTTTGGCCTGCTAGTCAGAAGTCTCAGGAAGAAAAAGGGACACTTGGAAAAGTTATTATAACATTTATTACTAAGTTGTGAAAAGTTTCCTTTGAAAGTTATCTAAGGGGAAAAGTGGAAAGATCCTAAGCGGGGAAAGGGAAAATTTCTTCTAAGTGGAGAAAGGGGAAAAAATGTCTACTCTAAATGGGGAAAGGCAAAAAAATTCTCCCCCCACTCTCTCCCCCCTCTCTCTCTTGTCTTTAGTACTTATACATCACATGTTACAAAGTTCGTCACAAGTTCACACAAAAAAATCAAATCATAAATTGAAATAGAAGTTTACAACAGAGAATGTTTACATGCATATTCATTAGGAGTAATTAACTAGCTAAACATCCCTCACCTGTCGCAGCTCCATAGGTTCACTGAAGGTTTAAAAACCATAACAAAGTTATTAGTGAAATTTTGTATAGATAAACACAGTCAATATTTTGTCTTCTGTCCTAGCACCTATAATAAATCATTAGTTCCCCTTTTATGACCTTTGGTTAATTGTTTTACAACCTCTTTTTTAAATTTTATTTATTTATAAATCTTTTTTATTAGATATTTGTTTTATTTACATTTCAAATCTGATCCCCTTTCCTGGTTTCCCCTCCAAAAACACCCTATCGCAATCCCCCCCTCCCCCTGCTCACCAACCCAACTACTCCCACTTCCCTGTCCTGGCATTCCCCTCCACTAGAGCGTTGAGCCTTCACAGGACTAAGGGCCTCTTCTCCCATTAATGTCCAACAAGGCCATCCTCTGCTACATATGTGCCTGAAGCCCTGGGTCCCTCCATGTGTACTCTTTGGTTGGTGGTTTAGTCCCTGGGAACTCTGAAGGTACTGGTTGGTAATGTTGTTCCTCCTGTGGGGCTGCAAACCCCTTCAGCTCCTTCGGTCCTTTCTCTAGCTCTTCCATTGGGGCCCACTGTGCTCAGTACAATGGTTAGCTGAAAGCATCCACTTTGGATTTGTCAGGCACTGGCAGAACCTCTCAGGAGACAGCTATATCAGGCTCCTGTCAGTAAGCACTTGTTGGCATCCACAATAGTGTCTGGGTTTGGTAACTGTATATGGGATGGATCCCCAGGTGGGGCAGTCTCTGGATGGCCTTTCCTTCAGTCTTTGCTCCACACTTTGTCTCTGTTTCTCCTCCCATAGGAATTTTGTTCCCCCTTCTAAGAAGGACCAAAGAATCCACACTTTGGTCTTCCTGCTTCTTGAGCTTCATGTGGTCTGTGAGTTGTATCTTAGGTATTCCAGGCTTCTGGGCTAATATCCACTTATCAGTGAGTGTGTACCATGTATGTTCCTTTGTGATCGGGTTACCTCACTCAGGATGATATTTTCTAATTCCATCCATTTGCCTAAGAATTTCATGAATTCATTATTTTTAACAGCTGAGTAGTACTCCATTGCATAAGTGTACCACATTTTCTGTATCCATTCCTCTGTTGAGGGACATCTGGGTTCTTTCCAGCTTCTGGCTATTATAAATAAGGCAGCTATGAATACAGTGGAGCATGTGTCCTTATTACATGAATATGCTCTGACTAGGAGAAAGTCTGGTTACCATCTAAGAGCAATTAACTGGTGACACTTGGGAGACTGGATGAGTTCTCATTGCAGTTTTGACTATCAGAAAAAGACCTAATAGCAGTCCCATTATAAAAGAGCTTAATAATCACAGAAAAAAAAATTGGGAATTCTTATAGGACTTAAGAAGTCACTTATTTGTCTATATAGCATCTGTCACAGATTATATAATAATCGGAGGCAGGCCATTTCAGGATGATCACCTGCTTTTTATTAGCTTGTCCCATTATGGGTCCTGACAATCCTCAGCTGCAGATCAAGTTCCAGGTTAACCTGGGATTCATAAAAATCCTGTCTCAAAATCAACAAACAAGGAAGCAAGCAAGCAAACAGTATTCTAACAGCCCAACATTAAAAAGAAGCAGGGTCACAGATTTTTACATCCCGCTAAGATACAAATCACAGGAACTCTTTCAGACAGTAAATGTTGATGAAGTCAGCCCTTGTATTCTCTCTTATTGCTTCATTTTACCATCAATTTCCAGTCACATAAAAACATTCTCATTGGCAACCAAAGACTTATAATAATATCATTGTTACTTAAAAATCAACCATTACTCATAATACCATTTCAAGCCAAATGTTGATTTGTTGTTGATGTTTTGTTTTCCTTTCCTTTTTTCTTTTTCTTTCTTTTTTCTTTTTAGGAGGGGGACCCAGGGTTCAAGACAGGGTTTCTCTGTATAACCCTGGCTGTCCTGGAACTCACTCTGTAGACCAGGCTAGCCTTGAACTCAGAAATCCACCTGCCTCTGTCTCCCAAGTGCTAGATTAAAGGCACACACCACCACTACCCTACTCTTGTTTTCAAGACAGGGTTTCTCTGTATAGGTCTAGCTGTCCAGGAACTCCCTCTTTAGATCAGGCTGCCTTAGAGCTCAGAGATCTGCTTGCCTCTGCCTCCTGAGTGCTAAGACTGAAGGCATACACCACCACTCCTTGGCTCAAATGTTGACTTTTTTAAATTAACAATATGTAAGATACATTTTATCTTATATAGCAGGCACATAAAGAATTTATTTTCTTTTAAAAACATTTTTATTATTTTTTGAGAATTTCATACATAATTATTGCTTTTACATCATTTCAAGCCCACACTCTCCCCCTTTCCAGGTCCTCCTCTGTTTCCCCATCCCCTCTCAGCTTCATGAGCTCTCATTCTTTAATCGTGATAGATAGCTGATAGATAGCTGATAGATAGCTGATAGATAGATAGATAGATAGATAGATAGACAGATGATAGGCCACAAAGACATAGATACATAGAATATACTAAATAAGTTTAGTATATATCAGGGGCTTGTCCCTGCAGAAGACTAATTTTTCTTAGCAGTCATTAACTGCCTATAGCTCTTCATCTAGGGATGGGGCCTTACAGTATTTCTCCCTTTCACAATAATGATATGGAAACTGGCACTATCATTGTTCAGGTCTTGTTTAGAAAATATTTTCTGTATGTCAGGATACATTATTTTTGAATGTCAATGTAACTGCTTATGTGGTGCCAATGTAAATTTATTAGGATAGATTATTTGGGATAACAGCAAGTCCTAGAGGAAGTGGTTAGAGGGGGAATCATTATGACTATAGGAAAAGCCTATAGTGATATTGATCAATAGTGATATTGATGTCCCTACAGAGAGCGTGAACACTAGAAACAAACATTTCTGTGTTCAATATTTTTATTCTAACTTATTTACACTTTTCCTGGCAGTAAACATAGAAAATTGTGTTAATTTTTATGCTTTAACTTAAAGAACGGCAGTCCAATTGGCTTATATGTTAGCATTAATGAAAACCTTACTAAATTTTTTTTCTTTTTAAACAAAATTCAGATCCCAGAGAACTGTCCAACACAGTTTAGTCTAGGTATACAATTAAATCAATTGACTAATTAAATCAATAGACCTAAAAATGAATAGACTTTCTTCTCTACTATATTGTCAATTAAGCTATTAAAAATAATAAACCAAGAAGGAAGCTATAGCTCTGTCTCTTCAACATTTGAAGTAGAATTATTTTAAATGTTCTTAGCCATATATATATATATATATATATATATATATATATATATATATATAATGTAGCTAGCCAAATTAATAATCTACTATTAAGAAGAAAAGTCTAATTATTAAACTTATCTTTTTTTCTAGAATTCAAGGGGCAATTGAAACAATAAACTATGCTTCAAGTTCTTTATTCTTTGCTTTTACTTTGAAGTAAAAACAGTTCATCTTTCTTTAGAAATAAAAATCGTTTTAAGAAATTGTAGTCATTATATTTCTTTTCTTAAACTAACAGTATTTACTTATTTCCTTTCATTGTTTCTTTTTATGTTATTCTACTTATTTAGTAAAAACATTCAAAATTTACTATCTTTAAATATCTAAATAAATCTAATATTTCTAATTGCAAATGTATAGAAACTGCACTCCTCATGGAGGTCAAATGCCAGTCAATTCTCTGTAGATTATTACAAATTCATCATTCTTAACTGTACCTATAATTACATAAATATTCTAGGTATTAATAGCTTATTTAAAATCTTTTTTGTTGTTGTTCAAATGGGAAACCAAGTCAGCAAAGAATTTTGCTCTCAGATGAGTCTGTTAGGGATTGTAATAAAGGAAACAGAATTCTAGGATCAGCCCAAAAATTGTCACAAGTTAAAGCACAAAAGGAGTCAAGACAAGCAGTAAAGAAACCAACTCTAATACTGAGGCATAAATAAACAAGTTAAGAAGGAATTACAGTCCAGACTGGAAAATATCAGAGTTCAAAACTGACTTTATAAGGAGAAAAGAGAAACTGTAAAGACACTTAGTATATGCAATGTTACAGAGCCTCCCCAGTAGAAGTTTCAGAGAAATCACAACTCTATGGACCCCTTAGGAAGCATACTAGTGTGCATACACCAAATATACAGTGTGTATTTCCAGGTGATGAACGATAAATAAGTAAGAAAATTGAACTTTACTGAGAACTAAGCATAAAGAAGTAATTAGCCATAAGATTCCTGTAGCATTTTAACTTTTCAAAATTACAAGAGGGTAGTGGGAGGGAAAAAAAGATATTTACTTACTGTCTACTTTCCTTTCTTTGGTGAGCAATCATTTCATCAAAACTCACTCTAGCACTGAAAGATGTTAAGTATTGATCAGCAATGTTTCTTAGGTCATCTGTTTTCAATACTAAGTACACTGTACTTTTCAAATCATAGGAAGAAAGAATCCAAATTAGTTACTTTGATAAATAGCGTGATGGATAACAGTAGGCTCCAAAATCAAATAGTCTAGGTTAAAATCCTGTACTAAACATGCATTACAAATAACCACATTTTCTCGAGCTTCCACAATTTTCAAATGGAATTACTTATGTCCTACTATATTGGGCTAGGAGAGCATTAAATAAATTTGTCACATACGGTACTTGGAAAATGCAAGTCCTGCAGTAAATGGTTATAGTAAGAATGGTGGTTTGAATAAGAATGGACCCCTATGCTTATGTATTTGAATGCTGAGTTAAATGGAATACAAGTAAAGACCCAGAAACAAACCCACTTGATCTTTGACAAAGGAACTAAAACCATCTGGTGGAAAAAAGATAGCTCAACAAATGATGCTGGTTCAACTGGCAGTTAGCATGCAGAAGAATGCAAATCAATCCCTTCTTATCTCTTTATAGAAAGCTCAAGTCCAAATGGATCAAAACCTACACATAAAACCAGATAAACTGAAACTAATAGAAAAAAAAGTGGGGAAGAGCCTTGAGCACATGGGCAAAGGGGAAATTTTCCTGACCAGAACACCAATAGCTTATGCTCTAAGATCAAGAATTGACAAATGGAACCTCATAAAATTACAAAGTTTCTGTAAGGCAAAGGACACTGTCAATAGGACAAAATGGCAACCAACAAATTGGGAAAAGATATTTACCAACCCTACATCTGACACAGGTCTTATATCTAAGATATACAAAGAGCTCAAGAAGTTAGACTCCAGAGAACCAAATAACCCTTTTTTACCCCCTGTGGGAGGAGACCATCTCTCTCCTATGATTTTTTTATTCGATATATTTTTTATTTACATTTCAAATGATTTCCCCTTTTCTAGACTCCCACTCCCAAAAGTCCCATCAGTCTCCTTCCCTCCCCCTGTTTTCCCACCCAACCCTTCCCACTTCCCTGTTCTGGTTTTGCCCTATACTGCTTCACTGAGTCTTTCCAGAACAAGGGGCCACTCCTCCATTCTTCTTGTATTTGATGTGTGGATTATGTATTGGGATTTGACTGATATTTATAGAACATTTCACCCTAAAGCAAAAGAATATACCTTTTTCTCAGCACCTCATGGTACCTTCTCCAAAATCGACCATATAATTGGTCACAAGACAGACCTCAACAAATATAAAAAGATCAAAATGATCCCATGCTTTCTATCAGATCACTATGGTGTAAGAGTGGTTTTTAATAGCAAGAAAAACAACAGAAAGCCCACATACACATGGAGGCTGAACAATACTCTACTCAATGACACATTGGCCAAAGAAGAAATAAAGAAAGAAATCAGAGACTTTTTAGAATTTAATGAAAATGAAGGCACAACATACCCAAATCTTTGGGACACAATGAAAGCAGTGCTAAGAGGAAAACTCATAGCCCTGAATGCCTCCAAAAAGAAAATGGAGAGAGCATACACTAGCAGCTTAATGACACACCTGAAAGCCCTGGAACAAAAAGAAGCCAATTCCCCCAGGAGGAGTAGAAGAGAGGAAACCATCAAACTCAGGGCTGAAATCAATCAAGTGGAAACAAAGAGAACCATACAAAGAATCAATGAATCCAGGAGCTGGTTCTTTGAGAAAATCAACAAGATAGATAAACCCTTAGCCAGACTGACCAAAGGGCACAGGAAAAGTATCCAAATTAACAAAATTAGAAATGAAAAGGGGGATATAACACCAAGTAACCCTTTTTAAAAAAATGGGTTAGAGCTAAACTAAGAATTTTCACTTGAGGAATATTGAATGACTGAGAAACACCTAAAGAAATGTTTAACATCCTTAGTCATCAGAGAAATGCAAATCAAAACAACCCTGAGATTTCATCTCACACCAGTCAGAATGGCTAAGATGAAAAACTCAGGAGACAGCAGGTGCTGGCAAGGATGTGGAGAAAGAGGAACACTTTTCCACTGCTGGTGGGATTGCAAGCTGATACAACCACTCTGGAAATCAGTTTGGCAGTTCCTCAGAAAACTGGGCATAATACTGCTGGAGGACCCTGCTATTATACCACTCCTGGTCATATATCCTCCCAGAGGATTCTCCATCATGCAATAAAGACACGCGTTCCACTATGTTCATAGCAGCCCTATTTGTAATAGTCAGAAGCTGGAAAGAACCCAGATGTCCCTCAACAGAGGAATGAATACAGAAAAATGTGGTACATTTACACAATGGAATTCTACTCAGCTATTAAAAACAATGAATTCATAAAAGTCTTAAGCAAATGGATGGAACTAGTAAAGATCATCCTGAGTGAGGTATATTGAATGGTTGAGAATGTTCACAAAAGAACACACACGGTACGCCCTCACTGATAAGTAGATATTAGGCCAGAAGCTGGGAATACCGAAGATACAATTCACAGACTAAATGAAGCTCAAGAAGGAGGAAGAACAAAGTATGGATACTCTGGTCCTTCTTAGAAGCAGCAACAAAATACCCACAGGAGGAGATATAGAGACAAAGGGTGGAACAGAGACTGAGGGAAAAACCATCCAGAGACTGCCCCTCCTAGGGATCCCATCCCATATACAGTTACACAATCCAGACACTATTGTAGATACCAACAAGTGCTTGCTGACAGGAACTTGATATAGCTGTCACCTTGGAGGCTCTGTCAGTGCATAACAAATGCAGAGGGGGACACTCTCAGGTAAACCATTGAACTGAGCACAGGGTCCCCAAATGGAGGAGCTAGCGAAAGGGCCCAAGGAGCTGAAGGAGTTTGCAACATCATAGGAGGAACAACAATTTGAACCACCTAGTACCCTCAGAGCTCTCAGGGACTAAACCACCAACCAAAGAGTACACATGGAGGGCCCATGGCTCCAGATGCATATGTAGCACAGAATGGCCTTGTTGGACATCAATGGGAGGAGAGGCCCTTGGTCCTGAGAAGGCTAGACATCCCAGTATAGGGGAAGGCCAGGACAGGGAAGCACATGTGGGTGGATTGGTGAGCAGGGGGAGGGGACATGGGTGGGGGGATTTTCAGGGAGGGAAACCAGGAAAGGGGACAACATTTGAAATGTAAATGAAGAATATATCTAATAAAAACAATCAGGAAAAAAAGACCCAAATGCTCACGTATTTGAATGATGAGTCATCAAGAGGGTGTGGCACTATTTGAGAAAGATTAGAACGACTAGGAGGTATGGCCTTGTTGAAATAGGTGTGGCTTTGTTGGAAGAAAGGTGTCACAAGCCTATGCCAGGCCAACGGTCTTTTTCTCTTTGCCTATGGATCATAATGTAGCTCTCAGCTCCATCTCCAGTACCTGTCTGCATGCTTCAGCCATGATGGTAATGGACTAAACATCTGCAACTGTAATCAAGCTCCTAATTAAATACTTTTGTTTTATAATTGTTGCCTTGGTCATGGTGTCTCTTCACAGCAATAGAACACTAAGACAGCCAACATACAGCTAATTAGGATTTTTCATTATATGAGATATAGGAGTAGAGCCTTATGAAATCTTTTGACACGTAGTAATAAAAACAGGGAATTTATTAATCAATAGTGTTCACCAAAGTACCTAAGCCCAAAATGAAAACATAAACCTTCAAAAGACAAACCACAAATTATACAAACATCTTTAGTAGCACTTGCTAAATCAATATCCTCTTACAATGCAGACAGAAACATTCAAAGTACTCTTTCCCATAGTGAAAACCCTTAATCCTCAAGGGCGACATCAGGGGATTATAAATACATGCACGTGTATTTAAGGATGTGTATGTGCTTGCATGTGTGATCTGGAACTTATCAGCCTTACTGGTTCTTTTTTTCATCATACAGACTACACCAAACCCAACCCATAGAATGGAAGAAGCCGCAAGCCAAAGCTTAGAGGAAGATTTTGAAGGACAGGCCACACACACAGGTAACTAATGTGCAGAGGAAACATAATAATTGAAGTAAGATTAAATCTAGGAATATTTCCTACTCTTACAGAGAATATTATTGAATTTAAGTAATACCTTCACCTAATCAGGAAGAATCATTTTAAAACATTTGACTAAAGAAATTAGCATAAAATGAAATGACCCAAGATCAGTTATCAATGAGTTTGAAAAAAATAAAAACCACAAATTGTTGATAATTTCCTGCTACCCTGGTATCATAAGACTCCTCTATCTACAATTTAATAAGGTCCTTTCTATTCTGCCAATTCCCCTGCCTGTACCTACTACAGCCTTCCTTGGTACATGATATCTAAATATATATTAGTGATCAAAAATAATTGATACTTAATTTTAGCTTTTTTAATGTGAAAAAAACAACTCTAATAAAGAATGCTTGAATCAATCTACCTCCAGAATATCCAAAACAACATTTTATCAAGGAGCTATTCTTAACTTGTTGAATTGTATGTGGTTATTTATATGCCACTACCAAGAGCATAAATGTTAGATGCTGTGACTTAAGTTCTACATTCAGAAGCCTTTTGACTCTACAGAATCTGTCACTATTACCTCCCATATCTGTAAGCATGGTTTGGAACCTCTGAATTCAGTCATAGGTTTGAATGAATTCACATTTGTACCAGAATATGGGTATGGGAATTTATTTAATAATATCTATGGTAAAAGTATCTTTCTAAGGATGAAAAAAGCAAAGAAATTATCAGAGAGAAGATAGGTTGATTTGCTGGGAGGACGCAGGGATTGCGGGAGGAGGGACAGAGTGAAGGGAGTGAATGGAGGGGGAGAAAAAGCAGGTGCACAGAAAAGGAAAGGAGAAGCAGCAAAGGAAAGGCCATTGTCAGGTATGCGCTATCAGGAGAAAATATTAAGGGAAAATTTAACATACTTAGGAAAAACATGTACAATCCAATAGACAACAAATTAATATTTTAATATATTAAGAGTATTTATAAATAATAAGAAATTAAACAGCAGCCAAATACAATAGGGGATGTACTAGTTACTTGGTGTGTTTTTATGTTACTGTGATGAAATATCCAGACATAAACAACTTAAGACAGGAAGAGCTCATGTTTGCTCACAGTTCTAGGTACAGTCACCATGGTGGGGACATCAAGATCAGGCACTTGAGGCACCTGGTCCATTGTATCTATACACAGAAGGCAGAGCAAAGTGAATGGTAACGCTTAATTACCTGTCTCCAGGACCCACCATGGAATGGTGACACCATAGTTAAGGTTTGTCTTCCCACCTCAGTTAACTCAACTAAATAAGCCCTTACAGACATGCTTAGAGGCTTATCTTTTAAGCGGCTACAGGTCATATCAAATTGATGATCATATTAACCACCGATCAATATTAATCACAGAGGGTGAAAGATTTGCAGTGAAAAATAACCTAAAAAAAGACACAGACACAACTTTGGTGAGATGCATTTTTTTCCTCAGAAGTAGAAAAACTGTAAGTTTAGCACATCTTCTGAATGAAACGCTGGGAGGCGTACTAATCAAAGTGGTTTGACCTCTGCAAGGACAGTTAGCACCATCACACCCAGGAAGAGTCACATCCTACAACCGAGGCATTTTGCTTACACTTGACAGACAGGATAAAAAATTGATTATAAGATGCCTCATTCAACATCATACATGATAGAAAACATAAGGAAACAATACCACCTATCAGTAAGAACTAAGTAAATTGTATAGACATTCATAATAATTTACTGAGCTCTACATTGAAAAGGAAAAGAAGAGAAAGAATGATGACTCTTGGGGTGGAGAGATGGCTCAGTGGTTAAGAGCACTTGCCACTCTTCCGGAGGACTGTAGAATAATAAAAATAAAAACATGGTTGCCTGAATTAATAAAATCAGCTATAATCACTTTGTTTAAATTTATACAATCTATGTTATAAATTAATACACAATATAATATACAATGTGAGAGAGAAAGAATATGCCCAAATGTAGAATACTTCATTAATGAAGGCCAAGACTCAGCTTTAGTATGGGTAGTTCTATTAATAAATATATTTATATAGATATATAAAATGTAATATATGTATAATTGGAATTGGCATATATATTAAATTGGTAGATCACTAATATATATCCTGCCCTCATGTATGCCTGCATGCCAGAAAAGGGCACCAGGTCTCATTTAGAAATGGTTATGAAACATCATGTAGTTGCTGGGACTCGAACTCAGGGCCTCTGGAAGAACAGCCTCTGAGCCATCTCTCCAGCCCGCCTGAGGATTAAGAGAAAAATTTTAATCCTTCTGTGTATAGATACAATGGACCAGGTGCCTCAAGCGCCTGATCTTGATGTCCCCACCATGATGAGGATTAAGAGTTTAAAATTTTAATTTCAGGACCCAAAGGAGTAATAAATGATTGGAGAAAGTTTAAATTAGAAAGTGAAGATGGTGATTCAATTCCACCCAGCAAGAAGGAAATCCTCAGACAAATGTCCTCTCCTCAGAGCAGAGATGACAAAGACTCAAGAGAAAGAATGAGCAGAAAGGTAAGAGAAGAAGAGACTGGCTATGATTCTGTGTTACCTAGTCTGAGTCACTCAAAGGAATCACTTCAGAGTATTATGAGATGCTTTCCTTGTAGTACAAAGTGAATACTGTGACCAAGGTATTCTATACTAGGAAACACATGTGAGAATAAAAAGAACAGATTATGAATGTCTGAACTGTTGTAGAACAAGTTTAGAAAAATGAGAAAACAAAATATATAATTTTAAATTATATGAACTATTCCATTCTCTAAGTCAACAAAAGACATTGTTGTGTGCTTTCGCTCCTGCATGATTACAGGCACGTGAATCTGTGTGCAGAGAAGTAGAGAGGTGTGCACTGGGTTGAGGATATTCATAGTTTTGAAAAATAGAATTGCCTGGGAAGAGCAGGAAGGAGATAAGAAAAGCTCAACGCTAAAAAGGACGGCATTGCAAGAGTCTTAGTTATGCATGTGTGTGTTTCTGTGACAGAAAGCTCTAGAGTCAAAGATGGCCTCTAAAACGTCGATGGAGATTATTTGAATATTAAATTGGTAGAATATCAGTATTTTTATTTCCTTCTTAAAATATTTTAGTCCATTTTTAAATCTCCATAAGTTTGTCATATTTATCTGACGAGATTAATGATGATGGAGAAGGAAGCAATTAGGAGATCTTCATTCGTGGGAGATCACTCCAGTGGATCCTTCATCACCAAAACAGTTTATACTGGGAGTATACTGGGTTAAGAGACTATGAACAGAAATATGTCTTGGCCGATGGCTTCCGGTCATGATAGTGATCTTTAGTCTAACGGTGTGACACGCAGAAGACAGAAGTTGGCTCTTTCTCTGAGTAATCATGCAGTGTGGACGAGACAATCACATTTTCCAAACTGAGGAATTGTAAGAATGTCTTCATTTGTTTTGAACAGACTGTGAAGGGAAAATAAATTTTAAAAATGTTTTTTTAAATTTTATTCGATATATTTTTTATTTACATTTCAAATGATTTCCCCTTTTCTGGTTCCCCACTCTCCGAAAGTCACATAAGCCCCCTTCCTTCCCTAAATCTGAGTTGTTAGTATTAAAAATTTTATGCTGGCTAAGCTTCAGAAATGTGCCTGTGTGCCTGTCTATGCCTCCATGTACAAACAGGATAACTTCTGACAGCAATTCTCAAATGTGTCTCCAAATCAATATGCATGGGGCTGGGTTGCTTGAACTAGCAGAACTATGTTGGCTGCTTATGAATTGTGCAAAACACTTAATAATTTTAGGCCTAAAAGAATGGAATTGAGATGATAATATTAACAGAGAAACTATTAGAATAGGAAAGAAACCTAGGTATGGTGGCACTGGGGAGGTTGAGCTAGGATGACCTTGAATTCTAGGCTAGTCTGGGCTACAGAGCAAGACCATATGAAAAGAAAGGGGGATGAAAGACAAAGGAAGAAAGAGAGAGGGAGGGTAGATTGGGAGGTAGGAAAAACTGGGAATATTAGGAAAACATACAAGAGGCAGAAACAAGTAATATAAAACAGTCAGCAAGCCGGGTGGTGGTGGCGCACACCTTCAATCCCAACACTTGGGAGACAGAAGCAGGCGGATTTCTGAGTTCAAGGCCAGCCTGGCCTACAGAGTGAGTTCCAGGACAGCCAGGGCTACACAGAGAAACCCTGTCTAGGAAAAAAAAAAAAAAAAAAACAGTCAGCAGATGCAGTTCAAGAGTTACAGGATGTGACAGGTGACTACCGTCTTTTGGCTCCCCAGATGCCAGCTTCCAAGTTTCTGGGCCGCTCCGCACCTTTCAGCAAGCCGTATGACACTAGACTTCATCATTCCTTTAGGTCTATTTTTTTTCTTGGTTGAAAGTAAGAGGTGATTAATTGTCTATCGAATATATTAATAATGGAGTCCATATTATGAAAAGGTATTAAGATAATTTGATGTTCTAACCACAATAGAATGTAGCCCAGTAGTAAGGAATAACCTAGAAGGCTTGTTAAAACACAGACAATTCAGCCTCACCCTTACAGGTTCTGAGTCAGCAGATCTGGGTAGTGCCTATAATCAGAAAAAAAAAAATACCTGCTGACACTGAACATTAATTAATTAATTAATTAGTTAGTTAATCAAATATATAATACAAGCTCCAACAGTACTTATTTCATTGAAAATAAAAACAGAATAAAGAAAGTGTAGAGTAAGGGTCCTGGAAGTTACCTTTGAGCCAGTGCTTAAATGAGAAATGCTATGTTAGAAGCAGGGAAGGCGTGGTCTAAGCAGAGAGGTCAACAAGGAAAAGCTTCTAGACTTGAGAATGAGCTTGATACATCTAAAGATGAAACATTCCTCACTGAATTATCTCTATTATTTCTTTCATGTGTTCTCAGATGAGCATTCAAGAATATGAACTGATTCATCAAGACAAAGAAGATGAGAGTTGCCTTCGCAAATACCGTAGACAGTGCATGCAGGATATGCATCAGAGGCTGAGTTTTGGGCCTAGGTATGGGTTTGTGTACGAGCTAGAAACAGGGGAGCAGTTCCTGGAAACCATTGAGAAGGAGCAGAAGGTCACCACAATCGTGGTTAACATTTACGAGGATGGTGTCAGGGGCTGTGATGCTCTCAATAGCAGCTTAGCTTGCCTCGCAGTGGAGTACCCCATGGTCAAGTTCTGTAAGATACGAGCTTCTAATACTGGAGCTGGGGACCGCTTTTCCTCAGATGTCCTCCCTACCTTGCTTGTATACAAAGGTGGGGAACTCATAAGCAATTTTATTAGTGTTGCCGAACAATTTGCTGAAGAATTTTTTGCTGCGGATGTGGAGTCTTTCCTAAATGAATATGGATTACTACCAGAAAGAGAGATACATGACCTAGAGCAGACCAACATGGAAGACGAAGACATTGAATAAGCATTCAGGATGTCAGTATCTCGTGTCTATCCTTTACACAGTGAACACTGATTTTCCCCCCTTTGGTAGTATCTATATTCCTTTAGTAAACACTAAATATGACATTGACTATCCAAATTTGAGGAGAAAGACACTAAAATTATGTAAATATCATTTTAGTACTAATGATTTAATTGAGATAATATTTTTACTGCAAAAATATTGTGGTCCTTAGCAAATAACTAGTGAACAGAGGAGGTGGGTAATGTCAACATTAGGTCATTGTGAAAATCCCTTTCAAGTTCTGTGCTAGCTTTTTACTCCTCATTTTTCCCTTGGCATTTTGATTTGGGCTTTTGAAGCTGTATACTACTTATAAATTGATTTGTATGATAAGAATAAAAATCCTATTAAGTAACAAATAGTCTGTGTAACTATTTACACAGTAGACAAAAAGTCTACTGTGAGTCGAGTACTTAAAAACTTCATAAAACTCAAAAAAAATTAAAATGGTTTCATTTATTAGTCTTGAATAACCACAAATCAGCATCTGTATTGTTTTTATTTTTAAAACAATACAAGATGCAGAGAAGAAAATAGCTTTCACTTTTCTTGAAAATATTTGGAAGTTTGTCCAAAAAAAAAAAAAAAAAAAAAAAAAAAAAAAAAAAAAAAAAAGCCTGGCAGTGAGGGTGTACACCTTCTTTAATCCCAGCACTCTGGGAGCAGAGGTAGATGGATCTCTCTGAGTTCGAGGCCAGTCTGATCTAGCAAATGAGTTCTAGAGATAGCCAGGGCTACACAGAGAAACCCTGTCTCAAAAATCCAAAACAAAACAAAACTTTTGGAAGTTGTCCTCTGTCACACAGACATGGAAGTGCAAAATAAAATAAAACATTAAAGTATAAATGCATAAGTTAGCTGGGGAGTAAGATGAACGGTGTCTAACTCAGAGTAAAAAGATGGTGAGGGCCAAAGCAGCGTGGTGAGCTACGGAAGAAACGGTGCTTGGTACACATCCAGACACGGACTCCTTGTGAGATGGTTGGAGTATGTCAGCGCCCGGCAGCTCATGGGTTAAACATACAACTATCCGAAGCTTTGGTCGCCAACTTTTTAAGTAACGAGCTTAGAGCTCTTCCGCCCTCATCCTCTAAACCTTTCTCAGACATTTTCTGATGAGAACTACCTCATCTTTCAACCATCTGAACTGAATGACAACCTCGCAGGAACATGGTGTACTATACTATGGAAGAAGCATCCACACAGGTGTCTCCAGCCAGCAGATCCGGCTGTGCGGGCTGTGCGGTACCTCCACGCAGTCCCACAGACACCGGAAGTTCTCCTCTGTGCTTATACCTCTCTCCTCTGCACTCTCTGCCCCTCTTCTCTATGTATTATTAATATTGGCTTTGAAATATTTATGTATTGCCCACTATTTAAAGTATGTCCATCTACAATTTAAAGTTTTAACCTACCACTCATATCTCTGGTTTTCTTTAAAATCACAACTCTTAAAGGAGATATCTAAAACAGCCTGCGATTCCTGTTCCTCACAAGGAGTTCCTGTCAAGCAATTTAAATACAGGTGAAATCTCTTAACAAGTTTATTGAACAACTTTTAGTCCATATTGTATTCAACTTCCCATAAACTCATATCAGAGGGTTTATGGGAACTTTCTTCCCTTTGAGTTACCTCCTCTGGCTTCTGACAACATACTGACATGGCCCCACTATCCAAATGTTACTTCCTTCGAAGTCCTTCACTAAGTACTCAGTCCTCGTCTTCTTTTTCAGTCAACTCTCAGATTCACATCTTCGCCTCTGTCTTTCTTTAGACTCTACAATCTTCTATATCGATTAGGGTAAGAAAAAAAAGCAAACAAAGAATAGGAAAGGAAAAGAAGGCAGGAAGTCTGCCACTGGCATATGTACTCATGATGAACAGATGCATCAGAATTCCTTGCAATGACCAGTTTATGCCAACTGGCCTCCAGCATAGTTTTATCTCTAAATGAATATTTTTGTTCATGAATCTAAAATCCTGAATATTGATTCCTCGTTATACATTTGTGGGAAGCATTTTAAGGACCATATGGCCTGCTTTTAAATTTCCAGACAATAGAGATATCACGTGGACCATGGAAGAGGGACCATGTATGATGTATACATGTAGTCAAGGAGCTTTAAAAACAGTATTTTCTATCAAGTAGAGGATGAAAACACATTCATCTCTTATAGAATTCTTTACTAAGAAAGTACTGGTCTTACAAATGTAGCAAAAAAGTCAGATGTGGTGCCGTGTCCTGTACTCAGGAGGCCGAGACAAGACAAGAGGGTTGGGAGTCATTAATTCAATGACAGTGTTGGCTAAGAACAAAAGCAAGAGCAAAATTAAAAAAAAAAAATGTTAACAGAAAGCCGAGCATCTTCACATGAAATCTTTATAAATCTAAAGGCCCAATAGACTAGCTATAGATCGGCATTAATTCCACAGACAGGAAGGAAACCCTTAAAGGATGGTGGTGAGATGTCGAAGAAGAATGGTCAAATACCCAAAATACAACAATAGTTTAAGAACAAGATGTAGGTTCAGTTATTCGTGATTCAGTTATTCGTTTACTCCTTTTATCCAGTTATTAGCTATTTAGTCATTCACTCTCAGTGGCAGAATAAAGCAGGGTCGCAGGCTCCAGGAAGGAAAGAAAGGCTAATCATTGAAGGAAAACATCCATCTATAGTAAGCATAAGTGAGAGAGAGAGAGAGAGAGAGAGAGAGAGAGAGAGAGAGAGAGAGAGAGAGAGAGAGAGAGATTACTGCTTTGAAACATTCCTATCCAAAGAAAGCTCCTCACCTGTAGGAAACAAACCATCATCTTTTCATTTTGAATAAACAGCTTGCAAGCTTAAGCCAGACTAAGCCCAGGAATGTATTTAACCCATCATTGTCAAAACAAAAGTAACTAGGTGGTTCCACCTCAGAGAGCAGGTGATGACAGCAACCATTCTCAGCATAAGCACTAGGTGATTAGTGGGTGCCGGGGCAAGCTTTGATCATAGAACACTCATCTGGAGAGTCACACGAGAAGGCAGGATTTGACTAGAATTAAAAATGCTGCTTTATAAATGCCTTCACGTAAACACTTTGTCTGTTGTTTAATTCCATAGGAGAAAAGATCATTTAAAAACATATTTATTAATTCTTTGAGAATTTCAACGATGTATTTTGATCATATTCACCCCCAATTTCATCTTTCGCTTCTCCCAGATCCACCTCAGAGATCATTTTTGATTTACCAAAGAAAGAATTTTAAGTTAAAAAGTTTAAAATGCTATACCATGTCACATGATTATTCAAACAATAACAGACCTTAAATGTAATAGACCTGAAGGATAATTTGCTTGCTATCTAATGCTAGGAAATTTTGTAAGGAATAGTAAATTTGAATTGTAAATTGAAAAGCTAATTTATTCATTTGTTCAGAAAACATTACTGATAATCTGCAATGTCCATACAGAGTTCCAGAGAGCAAGAAACACAAGGTAAAGAAAAAAAAAGCCTTTATACGTGAAACAGAAGATAACTGCTTACATCTTTGTATCCCCATGTCTCTGTTGTGATGCCGGTGACTCCAGTGGGCACCAGTAGCAAACTTCTTGATCTGAATCCATTCATTCATTTTGTGAATTTGTGCATACTAATTAATCTCTCTGCACCTTTTAAAAACCTGTCAAACACAGATAATGACTTCACTTCTTCACAAAATTACTATGAGACAAAAATGAGTAAATCGTATAAGTTAATTAGAAGAGTGCCTAACATGCAAATACCACTTAACTATTCCTTGTCATTATTAATAGATATATAACAAGTAAAATGATTCATATACTACACAGATTTAAAGGCATAGAGTTGTCCTTATATACTTCGAAGCTAATTCATGAAGATGTCAGATGCAATGCATCTATAGCAAACACAGCACTCACAGCCTTCTAGAAATGAACTTACCAAGCACCTTATGTACATTTATATATTTATTATATATAAATTTATATATTATTTATATATATATATTTAAACCGGAAAAGGGGATAACATTAGAAATGTAAATAAAGAAAATATCCAATAAAAAAATACAATGAAAAAAACAATATTTAAATCAAAAGAGAAAAGTCCTTTAAAAATTCCAAAGTAGGGAAAGGCAGATAAGTAACTACAAAAAAATGGCCTGACCACTGTACACATTAGATTCTACAGTTCATCTTCCATGCTTTGGGGAACACTGAACGCTGATGATGATTCTCAAGCTGCTTTACCCGGTGTTCATGGCCTATGCTGTTCCAGTCTTATTTTGTGGCCTTGCTTCCTTGATAGGGTTCTCCTTATCAAGGCCTTTCTTCTCCCATTGTCTCTTTGGATTCCATTATTCATCCTAATGGCTGCTCCTATGTCAAGATTTCTGAAATTCACTATTATTGGCATTTCTGTGAAGATTTGTCCTGCACACTAAAAGACAGTTAACAGCATCTCTGACTGTTCTCAAATAATTGCTAGTAACATCCCTCCTCTAATTGCAACAACAAAAAACTTTCTTTAGACATTGTCAAGTGCTCTCTAGAAGGCAAAAATCATGCCCAGTTACCATACATACCATGCTTACCATGACATAGAAAGCATATCTTCCACTTTCTATATTGGAGCTTTAACACACAATAATGTGTCACTATTGCAATAATTTCCTAACTGCACTTCACAACTACCAATCATCAAGTTGATACCAGACTGTTCCACAAAAGGATTAAGGGGCTGAGACAATCCCAAGGCTGTTGGGCCATACCACTGAAAGTTTTCTCAGGATATCTGTAAAACAAAGGTGCTTTAAGTTACATTCTGAAACATATTGGAATATAAATATTTTCTTGATGACCTATAAGTTCTGAAAGTGAAGTAGCTATGTACAATGTACCTTCTATTAAGGAAACGGTAGGGTTTGTTTTTTAATGGAAACTCAACAGCAACATTTCTCAAGGTAATTTTTATGGCTGTCACCTTTAACTAAATGTTTGGAACTTGAAGTAGGTATTAGAGGCACACTGGGGCTGGGAGTAAACATCAAGGTAACTCTGAGTTTTTATTCTCTTGCCATGGAAGATACCTAATGATCTGATTGTGGTCCTCAGAATCCACCTTAAAAAGCCTAACACAGTGGTACACATATACAAGCCCAAAATGCATATGGTGAGACAAGAGGTAGAGAAGAGACTGTAGCGGGGTTGGGAAGCTGAAGTAGGGGTGCAGGAGGTCAAGACTAGCCTGAGCTATACAATGCTACTGTGTTTTAAACAACAACAAAACCCCCAAATTGGTTATTTTTATAGCACTGAACCTGAAAAAAAGCTTGACATAATCAAATTTTAATGTATATAAAACAGTTATATGGACAAATGCAGTCATCAATTTCGTTTTTGAGATCTCTGCTATTTCAATATCTCTTGATTCTTAAAGACTCATTTAGTTTGTTTGTGAGTGTTCTATCTGCATGGACAACTGCATGCCAGAAGAAGGCATCGGATCCCATTATAGATGGTTGTGGTTGAGCCACCATGTGGTTGCTGGGAATCGAACTCAGGACCTCTGGAAGAGCAGACAGTGCTCTTAACCGTGGAGCCATCTCTCCAGCCCCAACTCTCGATTTTTTAAAGAAGAAAAAATCTGAACTTAAGAATAGATACATTTGTTACAAGAAATTGTTTGCCCTGTGATGAAAATAAAACATTTTGTGGAAAGTAAGATATTAAGTTCCTGAAATGTTATAGCTGACTACTATATAAATTCATGATTACCAAGGAAGTCAGACAAAGACAATGTCACCCGTGCTGTGGAGTACTAGTAGCTTTGGAGACCCCAGGGAACCAAGTCAATTTTGTAATATGTTATCCCAGAAAGATGCTCCTGAACACACCATGTAATAATTCTCTACAAACACATCAAAGCCCATGTCCTGCATTGGTTACTTTTCTATTGTGGTAATGAAACCCCGAGACCAAGGCAACCTGTAGAAGAAAGAGTTTACCTGAGCTTTCAGTTCCAGAAGCACCAGCGTCCATGATGGCAGAGCAGAAGAACAGCAGCTGGGGGCTAGATGCTGAGTGTTTATATCTTGATCTACAAGCAAGAAGTGCAGAGATTAAACTGGGAATGGAGGAGGCTTTGAAACATCAAGGCCTTTCTGCAGTAGCATATTTCAAAGTTTCATCAAGGCCACACCTCCTAAACCTACCTAAACCATACCACCAATCAGAGACAAAGTGTTCAAATATCCACACCTATGGGCCACACACTCATACAAATCATCAGCTATTCTAAGTTGAAAATGCACTTAGTACATCTAACCTAATAAAAGCTATAGTTTAGGGACACAATATAATGTAGAGTATTTTCATTCAGCCCTGACAATAACTGGCTGAATGAAAGTACACCTGATATTCCAAGGGAGTATGATGCTGGACAATGTTTAGCCAAGACTGGAAAAATCAAAACTAAAATTTCAAGGCACGGTTTCTAGAGAATATATGTCACTTATGCATCACTATAATCTGAAATGTAAAATACAATATATGTCAAAATATCAGTAAGCAGGAATACTGTACCTAACATCACAATCATCATTGTATGGAAAGACTTGCAAGAACAAATGAGGTGGAATGTGTTGTTTATAATATATCCTGCTCAAGAATAAAGACATGGGTGAGTTAGATGTTAGCTGGCTTTCTCAAATTCATATAGATATATTCTTATAGATAATAAGATATAAAGCTTAATTGTAACCTTGGGTCTATCAATGCTAGCTCCAATACTATTTCTATTAGGTAATACTATTAACCTGAACATCACCAACACAAACAGCACGTTACAAACTAAATTTGGGCTTCTCTATGATCTGTGTTAATGTAGTTCAGGACTATGTGTCAGTTCTGCAAACAATAGAGAGAAGAGGAGAAATGGATAAACAGGGGAAACAAAGTTACCTGGAATCTGGAGAAAGCTTTAGTTCAAAAATCTAATAACTAATCTAGTTGGGTATAGTTCTAAAAGAGAAAACAGAGAATAAAATGGCAATGTAAGCCTTTAATTACATATTTTCTTTCATTATTCTCGCAATAGTATTAAGGAAAAAAATTTTATGAATACTTGAGACTCATAGTCTCTTTATTTTTCAGGCCTTGGATCTTCTGTTTGTTTGTTTTGCCATCCTATGTAAGAAACTGCTCCAAAAGTACATTTTTCATAAAGTCAGGTATGCTTACTCTGGCCATATTATTCCTCACGGTATCTATTATTCCTCACGCTCAACTCTTGAATGCATAGAAGCTTAATTTTAAGCAAGTTATTTAAAAATGATAACTCATTGAAAGGTTATTTATTCAGCGTTGACAACACATAATTAGCACTCCTACAGGGCTCCTGCTGTAACAAACTGAGCTCATTCTTCTTAGCTAATGACTATCACAAGTGAAATTAAACCTGCTGAGTTACTTGAATTTCAGAGACTTACATATTAAACTGTGTAAGTTCCCATAAAAGTTACAAAGAACAAAGCTATGACTCTGCATTATATTCCACTTTTACTAAATATCAGTTCCAAGTCTTTGAGAGATGGTCCACCAATGAGGAGTACTTGTTGCCCTTGCAAAGGATAAAGGTACCATCCTTAATCCTAATTCCATTAAAATGGTACCTTTATCTGGTCCCTGCAAGTACAAACACAATGCACATGCATGCATGCTGTCAAAAACTTATATACATACAATAAGAATAAAAATTTAAAATATTTTTTAAAAAATTATATTTGCAAAAAAATAAAAAATGGAAAGAGACAAGTGGGGCTTCCGGGCAGCCAGCGGGGAGAAGTCGGTGTGCTCCAGTGAATCCAGCGGACCCCAGCAGGAGCCTTCAGGCGCCTGCTTTGGGATCTGAACAGCCTGGGACACAGCACTCAGTCTCCAGGAAGTGCTGGAGACCTGGTGTGCACCCAGAGGCAGTCTGAGAGCTCACAGCACAGCTCCTTCCTGTGGCACAGAGCTTAGGCTTCAGTCCTGAGGCCTCTGGTGGTAGCCCTCGGACCTCTCCACTTCCAGATCCAGATCAGCCTGAGCAGCAACACCACATCTCCAGGTCCTGAAAGAGGCAAGTGGGGCTTCCGGGCGGCCAGCGGGGAGAAGTCGGTGTGCTCCAGTGAATCCAGTGGACCCCAGCAGGAGCCTTCAGGTGTCTGCTTCAGGGTCTGAACAGCCTAGACAACAACACCCTGTCTCCAGGCTGTGCAGGAGGTAAGCTGTGCACCAGAGGCCACCTGGGAAGGGGCAGCTTGCATTGGTGAGTCCAGCATTGACAACACCAACTAACACCAATGAGAACTAGATGGCAAAAGGCATGGAATGTCACTAACAGAAATCAAGGCAATATGGCAACATCTGAACCCAATTCTCCTTTACCAGCATGTCCTGGATACCCCATCACACCAGTAAAACAAGATTTGGATTTAAAATCACTGGTCATGATACTGGTACAGGAACACATGAAGGACATACTTAAAGAAATCCAGGAGAAAATGGATCAAAAGTTAGAAGCCCTTGCAAGGGAAACACAAAAAGCATTGAAAGAAATCTAGGAGAATACAAAAGCCAATAATGAGGAAACACAAAAAACACTTAAAGAAATACAGGAGAACTTTGGTCAACAGGCTGAGGTCATGAAAGAGGAAACAAAAATCTCTTAAAGAATTACAGGAAAGCACAAACAAGCAAGTGAAGGAACTAAGCAAAACCATCCAGGATCTAAAATCAGAAGTAGAAACAACTAAGAAAACTCAAAGGGAGACAACTTTGGAGATAGAAAGCCTTGGGAAGAAATCAGTGGACAGAGATGCAAATATCAACAACAGAATACAAGTGATAGAAGAAAGAATCTCAGATGCTGAAGATACCATAGAAACCATGGACTCAACAGTTAAAGAAAATGCAAAAAGCAAAAAGCTTGTAACCCAAAATATCCAGGAAATCCAGGACACAATGAGAAGACCAAACCTAAGGATTATAGGCATTGATGAGAGTGAAGATTTACAACTTAAAGGGCCAGCAAATATCTTCAATAAAATTATGGAAGAAAACTTCCCTAACCTAAAAAGAGAGATGTCCATGAATATACAAGAAGCCTACAGAGCTCCAAACAGACTGGACCAGAACAGAAATACTTCCCATCACATAATAATCAAATGTACTACACCAAATGTACTAAACAAAGAAAGAATATTAAAGGCAGTAAGAGAAAAAGGCCAAGTAACATATAAAGGAAGACCTATCAGAATCACAGCAGACTTTTCACCTGAGACTATGAAGGCTAGAAGATCCTGGGCTGATCTCATGCAGACTCTAAGAGAACACAAATGCCAGCCAAAACTACTATATCCAGCAAAACTCTCAATCACCATAGATGGAGAAACTAAGATATTCTATGACAAAACCAAGTTTACCCAATATCTATCCACAAACCCAGCCCTACAAAGGATAATAGGAGGAAAACACCAATACAAGGAGGGAAACTTCACCCTGGAAAAAGCAAGATAGTAACCTTTCATCAAACCCAAAAGAAGTTAACCAATCAAATTTAAAAATAACATCAAAAATGACAGGAAGTAACAATCACTATTCCTTAATATCTCTTAACATCAATGGACTCAATGCCCCAATAAAAAGACATAGACTAACTGACTGGATACGTAAACAGGACCCTACATTTTGCTGCTTACAGGAAACACACCTAAGGGTCAAAGACAAACACTACCTTAGAGTAAAAGGCTGGAAGACAATTTTACAAGCAAATGGTCTCAGGAAACAAGCTGGAGTAGCCATTTTAATATCAGATAAAATTGACTTTCAACTCAAAGTCATCAAAAGAGACCCTGAGGGACACTTCTTGCTGGTCAAAGGAAAAATACAACAAGAAGAACTCTCAATCCTGAACATCTATGCTCCAAATGCAAGGGCACCCTCTTTCGTAAAAGAAACTTAATTAAAGCGCAAAGCACACATTGCACCTAACACAATAATTGTGGGTGACTTCAACACTGCACTTTCCCCAATGGACCAATCAGGAAAACAGAAACTAAACAGGGACATAATGAAACTAATTGAAGCTTTGGACCAATTAGATTTAACATATATATATATATATATATATATATATATATATATAGAACATTCTATCCTAAAGCAAAAGAATATACCTTTTTCTCAGGACCTCATGGTACCTTCTCCAAAATCGACCATATAATTGGTCACAAGACAGACCTCAACAAATATAAGAAGATCGAACTAATCCCATGCCTCCTATCAGATCACTATGGAGTAAAAGTGGTCTTCAATAGCAACAAAAACAACAGAAAACCCACATACACGTGGAAATTGAACAATATTCTACTCAATGATACCTTGGTCAAGGAAGAAATAAAGAAAGAAATTAAAGACTTTTTAGAACACAATGAAAATGAAGACACAACATACCCAAATCTATGGGACACAATGAAAGCAGTGCTAAGAGGAAAAGTCATAGCCCTGAGTGCCTCCAAAAAGAAAATGGAGAGAGCATACACTACCAGCTTAATGACACACCTGAAAGCCCTGGAACAAAAAGAAGCTATTTCACCCAGGAGGAGTAGAAGGCAGGAAATCATCAAACTCAGGGCTGAAATCAATCAAATAGAAACAAAGAGAACCATACAAAGAATCAAGAAAACCAGGAGCTGGTTCTTTTAGAAAATCAACAAGATAGATAAACCCTTAGCCAGACTGACTAAAGGGCACAGAGAAAGTATCCAAATTAACAAACTTAGAACTGAAAGGGTAGATATAACAACGGAAACTGAGGAAATCCAAAAAATCATCAGATCCTACTACAAGAGCCTGTACTCAACACAACTAGAGAATCAGGAGGAAATGGACAATTTCCTTGACAGATACCAAATACCAAAATTAAATCAGGACCAAATAGATCATCTAAACAGTCCCATAATGCCTAAAGAAATAGAAGGAGTCATAGAAAGTCTTCCAACCAAAAAAAGCACAGGACCAGATGGTTTCAGTGCAGAATTCTATCAGACCTTCAAGAAGAGTTAACACCAATACTCTTCAAATTATTCCACAAAATAGAAACAGAAGGAACACTACCCAATTCCTTCTATGAAGCCACAATTACGCTGATACCAAAACCACACAAAGATCCAACAAAGAAAAAGAACTTCAGACCAATTTCCCTTATGAACATCGATGCAAAAATACTCAATAAAATTCTTGCCAACCAAATCCAAGAACACATCAAAGCGATCATCCACCATGATCAAGTAGGCTTTATCCCGGGAATGCAGGGTTGGTTCAATATATGGAAAACCATCAATGCAATCCACTACATAAACAAACTCAAAGAACAAAACCACATGGTCATTTCATTGGATGCTGAAAAAGCATTTGACAAAATTCAGCATCCTTTCATGCTTAAAGTCTTGGAAATAACAGCAATTCAAGGCCCATACCTAAACATAGTAAAAGCAATATACAGCAAACTGGTAGCCAGAATCAAACTAAATGGAGAGAAACTTGAAGCAATCCCACTAAAATCAGGGACTAGACAGGGCTGCCCCCTCTCTCCTTATCTTTTCAATATTGTACTTGAGGTACTAGCTCAGGCAATTCGACAACATAAGGAGGTCAAAGGGATACAAATTGGAAAGGAAGAAGTCAAACTATCATTATTTGCAGATGACATGATAGTCTACCTAAATGACCCAAAAAACTCCACTAGAGAACTCTTACAGCTGATAAACAACTTCAGCAAAGTGGCAGGTTATAAAATCAACTCAAGCAAATCAGTGGCCTTCCTATACTCAAAGGATAAGCAGGCTGAGAAAGAAATTAGGGAAATGACCCCCTTCACAATAGCCACAAACAGTATAAAGTATCT
Source organism: Apodemus sylvaticus (assembly GCF_947179515.1). Taxonomy (NCBI): domain Eukaryota; kingdom Metazoa; phylum Chordata; class Mammalia; order Rodentia; family Muridae; genus Apodemus; species Apodemus sylvaticus. The sequence continues at coordinate 57,682,134 of NC_067483.1, forward strand.
TGGGGTGACTCTTACCAAACATGTGAAAGATCTGTATGACAAGAACTTCAAGACTCTGAAGAAGGAAATGGAAGAAAACCTCAAAAAATGGGAAAACCTCCCATGCTCATGGATTGGTAGAATCAATATAGTTAAAATGGCCATTTTGCCAAAAGTAATCTACAGATTCGATGCAATACCCATCAAAATCCCAACTCAATTCTTCACAGAGTTAGAAAGAGCAATTATCAAATTCATCTGGAATAACAAAAAACCCAGGATAGCTAAAACTATTCTCAGCAACAAAAGAAAGTCTGTGGGAATCAGTATCCCTGACCTCAAGCAATACTACAGAGCAATAGTGTTAAAAACTGCATGGTATTGGTACAGTGACAGGCAGGAGGATCAATGGAACAGGATTGAAGATCCAGAAATGAACCCACACACCTATGGCCACTTGATCCTCGACAAAGAGGCTGAAAACATCCAATGGAAAAAAGATAGCCTTTTCAACAAATGGTGCTGGTTCAACTGGAGGTCAGCATGCAGAAGAATGCGAATTGATCCATCCTTGTCTCCTTGTACTAAGCTCAAATTCAAATGGATCAAGGACCTCCACATAAAGCCAGACACTCTGAAGCTAATAGAAAAGAAACTGGGGAAGACCCTTGAGGACATCGGTACAGGGAGAAAGTTTCTGAACAGAACACCAATAGCATATGCTCTAAGAGCAAGAATTGACAAATGGGACCTCATAAAATTACAAAGTTTCTGTAAGGCAAAGGACACCATCAAGAGGACAAATCGGCAACCAACAAATTGGGAAAAGATCTTCACCAATCCTACATCAGATAGAGGGCTAATATCCAATATATATAAATAACTCAAGAAGTTAGACTCCAGAAAACCAAACAACCCTATTAAAAATGGGGTACAGAGTTAAACAAAGAATTCTCACCTGAAGAACTTCGGATGGCGGAGAAGCATCTTAAAAAATGCTCAACTTCATTAGTCATTAGGGAAATGCAAATCAAAACAACCCTGAGATTTCATCTTACACCAGTCAGAATGGCTAAGATTAAAAATTCAGGAAATAGCAGGTGTTGGAGAGGGTGTGGAGAAAGAGGAACACTCCTCCACTGCTGGTGGGGTTGCAAATTGGTACAACCACTCTGGAAATCAGTCTGGCGGTTCCTCCGAAAACTGGGCACCTCACTTCCAGAAGATCCTGCTATACCACTCCTGGGCATATACCCAGAGGATTCCCCACCATGTTATAAGGATACATGCTCTACTATGTTCATAGCAGCCCTATTTATAATTGCCAGATGCTGGAAAGAACCCAGGTATCCCTCAACAGAAGAGTGGATGCAAAAAATGTGGTATATCTACACAATGGAGTACTATTCAGCCATTAGAAACAATGAATTCATGAAGTTCTTAGGCAAATGGATGGAGCTAGAGAATATCATACTAAGTGAGGTAACCTAGACTCAAAAGGTGAATCATGGTATGCACTCACTAATAAGTGGATATTAACCTAGCAAACTGGAATACCCAAAACATAATCCACACATCAAATGAGGTACAAGAAGAAAGGAAGAGTGGCCCCTGGTTCTGGAAAGACTCAGTGAAGCAGTATTCAGCAAAACCAGAACGGGGAAGTGGGAAGGGGTGGGTGGGAGGACAGGGGGAGAGAAGGGGGCTTACAGGACTTTCTGGGAGTGGGGGGGGGGCTAGGAAAGGGGAAATCATTTGAAATGTAAATAAAAAATATATTGAATAAAAAAATAAAAATAAAAAATAAAAAAATTATAATTGCAAATACTGGCTTCAGAGATAGTTCAGCCATTAAAGGTTCAACTTTTTTCTACAGGGCAGGATTTCAGTTCCTTGAATACATGTCCTCAAACACTGTTTCTCTAGCTTCCCTTAAAAGAGGCTGGCGGGACACAGTTAAGGGTAGTAGTTAAGAGTCAACTGTTCTTGCATAGGATCTGAGTTCAGTTCTGAGTGCCCGGGTCTGTGTCCTGGTTCCCATAACCCACACCGATAATCGAGCTATAAGGAATCCACTCTCACTGGTACCTGGCCCTCTTGGGCACCTCTACTCGCATGTTCATATTCACACAGACATACCCATCGCAGGTATCATTTCTTATCAATAGATTTTTCTTCAATTCCTTCCTTCTTCAAGTACTTCAAGAGACAGAGGCTTTGTAAAGTTTTTTGTTGTTGTTGGATTAGGTTGTGGCAGTACAAAATGGGGGCAACTTGTAAACTCTATTTTGTTCTTCCTGAAAGAAGGGAAGTGCGTTTTTGTCTGTTTGAAACAAGTTATTTTACTACTTTTATCACTTCTAAGTAAAGGTCTTAAGTAGAAATAATTCTAATCATAGTAACAGTGACAAAGACATGCGTGATTTAAAATTTAGTTCACTACTTTAAAGCCCCATAATCAGACTAATCAGACTTTATAATAACCCCAGGGGCTTTTATTCAAAAGAAATTAACTTAAAGCTTAATGATACAGAAAAGTAGGACTAAAGTACAACAAAGTGTATATAAAGCAAATAACAAATTTTAAAAACAATTATCACTAAGCTAAGATAAACAATCTTAAAAAAGAAAGAAGTCTTCTTGAGTATAGAAAGGATGATTAATGATGATGATTATAAATAATGATAACATGATACATGACACCTTGGATACAACTTCATACACACCTGTACCTAATGAAATGTTACAGAACGCATGCACTAATAATTACCTGAGTTTTAATTCTTGACTGCTGATGCAATGTGACCTTTCATGATGTGTAGACTTCCCACCATGCCTTCCCTCAAACTATAAGCCACATAGCCCTCAGACTACAAGCTCTTCCTTCCGTGAATTGCTTGTTGTTAGGTATTGTCATAGGAGCATGGAAAGTAAACAATAGGTAAGTTAGTGCTGGGATGTGAGCTGTTGCTATGATAAACCCAACAACATGGTACTTAGGCTTTTCCGACAGCTTACCAAGAGCAACGTGAAAGAGTTTGGATCTTGGGTTAGAAAAGTCTGTCAGTGTTGTAACCATTTTGTTTGCTCTGGTGATAAATACCAAAGTGAAAAGTAGCTTGGAAGGAAAGGGTTTATGTGGCTTACATTTCTAGATCACCACAATCCATCTTCGTGGGAAGTCATGGCAGGAGCTCAAGCAGGAACTGAAGCAGAATCCAAAGGATTCACTTACTGGCTTGCTCCCTCTGGCTCTCTGTCATTCAGCCGGCTTTGTAGGGAAGCTCATGGTTCAAGACACCCCAACACCAAATTCTTAGCTTAAAGGTTTAGGAAGTGGTTCTGATGCTCTGATTGGAAATGAACGCTATGCGAACACTGTTCCCCAATGGCTGGGCAGAAGAGGTGGGACTTCCAGTTTCCCAGAGGCCGGCTAGCAAACAACAGCAGAGAAGAGATTCGGCATGCTTATGAGGAAGAACCATCAAGCCATGGGAGATGCGGCGTGGGGTGCGTGGTAACCATTAGCCACTTCTCTGACCCGGCCTGGAGTAGCAGGCCAGAGATTAGAAACGCAACTAAGATGAGGGCAGATTTAGTTTGCTGAGCCAAGAGCAGCTAAAGTTGAGGGAAGATTTAAAGGTGTTGAGCTGGGAGTGAAAAAAAAGGGCATGCTAGCTGAGGAAGGCTTAGAAAAGCCTGCGCATTGAGCTAAAGCATATTCAAAATAAGTTAATGTGAACATGTGTGTGTGTCATCCTTGGATCCCAGGTTGATCCTGGGCAGGGTCTGGTAGAGCAGTCTGCCTAGAGCTTAAAGCGGGGTAGCAGAAACTACAGGCTACACAAAGGACATTTCTTTGCCCCAGAGGGACAGAGGAGAGGGATAAAAGACAAAGCCAGGAGATAGAGGAAGACAGAAGGGGAAGGGAACAAGAGAGAGGGGAGAAAGGCGGCACGGGAGAGAAGGAAGGATATTTTCCACAGAGTGGGACAGAGGACTGCCTCTGGATACGAAGGAGACAGATATGGCCTGTAGGCAAATGGCAATGATTTATAAAGGTAAAATGGGAAAGCGTGTTTTAACAAGGCATGGGGGTCAAAGCCATGTTCGTGAGCTGGTTAAGGACCCTTCAAGCTTTCTTATGGAACTCACACCCACTTCCCGGGCACCGTGCCACAGTGGGCTGGGGCCTCCCACATCAATAAACCATCAAGATAATTCAATCCGATCTGATGGAAGTGATTTTTCAATTAATCAGTTTCCCACTTGACTCTAGGCTGTGTCACCTAGACAAGAGAAATTGACCAGTGCACGAAGCTTAGTGGGTTATTCTGGAAGACGTTTTGGAATACCATAGACTGAAATAAATGTGGACTATGGTTTCAGGGAAGAACAAGCACTCTCTGGGGTACCAGGTTAGAGGTCATGTAGGTTACATTGTGACAAAGAAACTAGTTGCCTTCTGCCTGTGTCCTGAGACTGGAGGCCAAACTTAATAGACTAATGTGTTTAATGAAAGAAGTTTCAAGGCAAGGCAGCATCCAGAATGAGGCACGGTTATTGATTGCCACTCTTATCTCGATGAAAAAGATCAACAAGTATTGTAGAATTTTAAAAATGCAGTTTTTGAACATAGTGGGGCACGTATCCTTATTACATGCTGGGGAATCCTCTGGGTATATGCCCAGGAGTGGTATAGCAGGATCTTCCAGAAGTGAGGTGCCCAGTTTTCTGAGGAACCGCCAGACTGATTTCCAGAGTGGTTGTACCCTCCACTATGTTCATAGCAGCCCTATTTATAATTGCCAGAAGCTGGAAAGAACCTAGGTATCCCTCAACAGAAGAGTGGATGCAAAAAATGTGGTATATATACACAATGGAGCAATAATTACATAATATATACATAATGGAGAAACAATGTTTCTATTCAGCCATTAGAAACAATGAATTCATGAAATTCTTAGGCAAATGGATGGAGCTGGAGAACATCATACTAAGTGAGGTAACCCAGTCTCAAAAGATCAATCATGGTATGCACTCACTAATAAGTGGATATTAACCTAGAAAACTGGAATACCCAAAACATAATCCACACATCAAATGAGGTACAAGAAGAATGGAGGAGTGGCCCCTTTTTCTGGAAAGACTCAGTGAAACAGTATAGGGCAAAACCAGAACAGGGAAGTGGGAAGGGGTGGGTGGGAGAACAGGGGGAGGGAAGGGGGCTTATGGGACTTTCGGGGAGTGGGGGGCTAGAAAAGGGGAAATCATTTGAAATGTAAATAAAAAATATATCGAATAAAAAAAGAAAAAACAAAAAAATGCAGTTTTTCTAAGAAAAGAATTGAGGCAAATTTAAAGTTGCAGTCAAGGAATGTGCTGAAAAGAAACTAATTCTTTTTTAACAGAAGCCTCCTGCTCTGCAGAGGCAGAGAGGAAAGGTGCCTGGAGGACAGGATTCCGCCCAACAAAGGCTCCAACTTGTGATATTGCAAGCCTGTTTGAAAGAAAAGAGCCTGAACTCAGAACAACTGCCTAAAAAGTGCTTCCCCAGGGTCAGCACTCAAGGGCGGCTACAGGTGTAGTCCTAGTGGGACACAGTAGATCTTGAGCTGGCAGCAGAATTTGACAGTGTCATCTGCATGGTACTGGTTTCATAAGCATGAAAAATGCTACATTAGTGTGGCTCCATGGTTCCAGAAAGCCTATGAGGTCGAGCTATACAGGGACAGAGATACTGCAAGAGTCCCTGAGAGTGAAGGTAAACATGAGTTGGCAAGAAGGTCCCAGGATGCCTGGTAGACCCATGGACTTCCGCCAAAGAAATCTGCATTCATGGAACAGAGCCAAGTCAAGACAGAATCATGTGTTATGGAAGCAGGCAGAGCTGGGGGTGGAGAAACAGAGGCTACCTAAGCCCTTTGGAGCTAATATGTTACCATCTGTAATCAAAAATGGGGCTAGACAATTTGATATTTCTTCTGGATTTCTGTCTTGCTTTGGCCCGATCTTTTTGCTCTACTCCTATTGTTTGGCCATTTTATGTTGCTTGTCCTTTGAACAAGAATTAGCTTGTCCTTTGATCTCATAGGAGCTCACAGGTAAGAGATTAGTTTGGTTCTCAGAAGAGACTTTGGGCATCTAAGTAGTGTCAGTCTTAGTCATTAAAGGGACTTCAAAAGTTGAGATGGATATTTCACAACCAGATAGCAATAAACTGATGGGTGCTATAGGTGGGATGTTATAGTTTGAATGTGAAATGTCCCCCACATGCTCATGTTTGAACACTTGGTCCCAGGCTGGTGGTACTATTGGAGTGTAGAACCTTTTAGGAGGTGGGTTCATGTTGGAGGTACTTGGAGGTGTGCTTTATGACTTTATAGCTTGACCCATGTCCTGTCCACACTGCTCTGTTACTGAGATGCAATGAGACCAGCTGACTCATACTTCTGAACATACTTCGTCACTCGTGCCAGAGAAGAGAGGGTAAACCCTTATTAAAAATAAGTTACAAAAATTGATGCCTCCACTTCTTTTCTCATTCAGCTTCACTGGAATTAGATTCACCATTTTTATGCTAGAATTCCTAGCACATTAGTTTTTAAATTGTTTATTAAACAGGGCTCCCAAATACTGCTTGTTATCTATCTATCTATCTATCTATCTATCTATCTATCTATCTATCTAGTCATTGATTTAGCTACAGTGGATTTATAGTATATCAACTCACATTTTAAATACCATTCTCAATTTCTACATTTGAATCCAAGAAGATGGACTCTTGAGGGAAAGCAAGCACTTTCATTCATTTATAATAAATAACCTCAGAGGTAAATTTGCCATCTGGCAATCCCACTGTTTATGTGTTCATCCTGGTGACCCATTCTTTGCAACAAGTTTTCCAGATTTCCTTTTTTTTCATTTCTCAGATGCCTTTGGCAACTTCATCAAAATCTGAAGGTATCAGATGATATCACCTTCAGTTTATCATCGGCAAGTCTAACAGACCATAAACATCAGCATCAGCTTTCTCCTGCCTATGAACTACTGTGTCAGAAGCAGCATTCCTTCTCTTAACGCCAGTATTTATTCTTTTTAAAGTCTCCCTTCCTCACTGTCTGAGGAAGTTTACATGCATGTTTTCTTGGTTTGAAAGTTGTCCCTTCTTGATTCTACATTCTCAATCATTCTGTTATCTCAGGGTCTCCTTAATATAAAATCCATACATTTTTCTAGTTATTAGCCATTTGTAATTATTTATTAACTATTTAACAATAGCATACCTTTCCAACAGTACTAAGTTGAAAGTACAGAAAATGTTATTTAAAAATCAATGTGACAAAGGCAGCCTAGGATCTCAGCTATTAATATTCTAGAAGATTATCATGGGGTTAGGCATCTGGTATACCTACAACCAGATTGAATTTGACTAAAATAGAATCTGAGACCTGATTATTTTCATCTTGATTATTAAGTTCATTTCCCAATTCCTTAAACAAAATATCTTAAGGAACTGAACTAAATGAAGGATCTTTTCTAAACTGTCATGTACTAATTTAGAATTTTTAAATAGAGCTCTATGAGGACCATTATTTCAGAAGTTTAATAGCACAATATAAGCATCCAGCTTCATCTGATGATGCTAAGTATTTAATTTAAAAACATTCTTAAACCAAACCCCAACAGTATCATGGATGCCAAGAAATTCTTGCTGAAAGGAGCCTGATATGGCTGCCTCCTGAGAGGCTCTATCAGAGCCTTACAAATACAGTGGCAGATGCTCACAGCCAACCATTGGACTGAGTGCAAGGTCACCAATGGAGGAGTTAGAGAAAGGACTAAAGGAGCTGAAGGGGTTTGCAACCTCATAGGAAGAACAATATCAACCACTCAGAGCTCCCAGGGACTAAGCCATCAACCAAGGGGTACACATGGCTCCAGCTGCATATGTAGCAGGGGATTGCCTTGTCAGGCATCAGTGGGAGGAGAGGTCCTTGGTCCTATGAAGGCTCCATAGATGCCCCAGTGTAGGGGAATCGAGGGAGGGGAGGGGAGAGTGGGGTGGGTGGAGGAACACCCTCATAGAAGTAGGGGGCAGGAGGGTTGGATAGAGGCTATCCGGGAGGAGGGAAACTGGGAAAGGGGATAACATTTGAAATAAATATAGTATAAATATACTAAATATAGTAAATAAAGAATATAGCCAATAAAAAAAAGAAAGAAGAAAACTGGAAAAAAAAAGTTTTTACAAAGATGAAAACCAGGAGTAATCTATTTCTGATCACTGAGACAAAAATAAATTACTTGTCTTAGGGTTTCTATAGGCGTGATTTAAAAGAAGAAGAAAACCAGCCAAACAAAGACACCATGACAAAAAGCAACTTGGAGGGCAAATGGTTTATTTCATCTTCTAGTTTACAGTACATGATCAAGGAGAGTTAGGACAGAGACTCAAGACAGAGACGGATGCTGAGGCCATACTTGCTCACTCAGGATGCTTTCTGACACACCCCAGCACCACCTGCCCTGTGACGGCACTGCTGACGGTGGACAAGAAAATGGCTCATAAGTTTGCCTACAGGTCAATCTCATGGAGTTTTGAAGGGAGGTTCATCAAGTTGACATAGATAACACTAGCTTTTCTAAAATTGGCATAAAAACTAGCCAGCACATTACTCAAATATTTACTCTTCCTAAACAACAATCCTTCATCATATTAGAGTCCTGTCAACAAGCCTTTGTCCCACTTACAGCACAAATATTTTGTATAAATTAATGAGACAATGAATGCAAATATGTTTTCAAAATGATGAAGCAGAAACAGATCCCAGTCACTTTTATTGTTTGTCCTTAGTGACAAATAAATCAAAACCTATTAACATTAATATACCTTTACTACAGTATTACTTTTTTCCAATATATTTGCTCATCAGGCTAAAATCAGAAATGAAGAACAATTTCCTAGTTATTTGTTGTACTATATTTAGATATACAAACCCCTAACCTATATTTAGACAAACCCCAAAGGTAAGAATCAACCAAGCTTATGAGTCTGCCATAGAGCCTGTGTTAATCCCCAGGTGTTGGTAAGAACATAGTGAATTACAGATGGCTAGAACACCTTAGGGCTCATGCAAAGGGAAGAGACATTTTATGGGTCCACAGATTAGCACAACAGAGGAAGGCAAGCAACAGATTAAAAGTCAAGCTGTGATCAGTGCATATGTCATATTCCCCTTCTGAATAAAGACTTTCCTCCCCTTGTCTTTTGTTTTTTGGGGTTTTTTTGGGGGGGGGTTTGTTTTGTTTGGTTTGGTTTGGGTTTTTTTTGGATTTGTTTTTTTTTTTAAGACAGGGTTTCTCTGTATAGCCCCAGCTGTCCTGGAACTCACTCTTGTAGACCAGGCTGGCCTAGAACTCAGAAATTCGCCTGCCTCTACCTCCCAGAGTGCTGTGATTACAGGGGTGCGCCACCACCGCCCGGCCCTCTTGTCTTTTGATTTAGGCTTCTCCTGGAAATTAAGTTGACCGATACATGTAGTTAATATCATGCTCAGGAACTTCCAAGCCAGGGTTAAAGAGGAGTCTGTCTCGGTTGTTCTCTTGTTAGAATGTTCATGTTGGTGTTACTTCTTTGACCTAAGTAAGCATCATAAAAATGAAGAAACATAGCCATTAGGATGGAACTCCAAGCCAGATGCAGGCCTTACACAGGACTGAGATGTGACAGCTGGGTTCCCAGTTGAGAGCTACCATCAACTGTCAACCAGGTGATTGGCAATAGGAAAGTTATATTGCCAGAATATAAATAAAAACCTGTGTGCCTGTTACTTAGAAATACTGTTTTCAATGGATTTGTTACACATTGCTTCTCTCTTTGGCCATCATCCTTAACTTTTGTACCATAAAAAGAATTTCACTAAATTAAAAAAAGAGGGGCTTCACAAATCTAAAGGAACAGAGGTAGCTATACTGTGAACCAGCTGGTCAGAAAGATACAGTGGCAGATGGATTCCTGAGTTTCAGGTCAGCCTGGGGCACAGCGAGTCCAGACCCAGGTATGCTAGAAATAGTAATTTCAGGACGGGATCCCACCCAGTTAGCTTATCGTCTATGCTTAAGAGGCAGGCAGATCTCTGAATTATTTTGCAATATTAAAAGACAAAAACAAAAAAAAAAACTAAATGTGCTTACTGATGTCTAAGAATTAAAGGCTTTGATCACCAGATACCGATTCTTAAGATAATCAAAAGAGAACATGGGATAAATAAGTAAATAAAAAGCTGGGCTTTTGGTCTGCATGAGATGAGATATTTCTAGTGAGAGCTGAGATCTCTCTAGAGATCTCTGGAGAGTGAAAACAACTCAAGGATTTTTTCCTTAATAGTATTTCTGACTTGGTCAGAAGATGCAATAATTTTTTTGTAGCTGTTTTTCTGACTTTGGTCAGAAACTCCTGAGCTATCCAGACAGCTTTTAGATTAACCAGCAGAAAGCTGTTTCAATAAGAAAGTTTTTAGAATAGCAAGAAAAAGCTGTCTAAAGCAGAGCAGAACAGAAAGAGGGAGAGGGGTAGAGGAAGGGAGGGAGAGAGAGGGAGGGAGGGAAGGAGGAAGGGACAGAGAGGGAGGGAGGGACAGAGGGAGAGGGAGAGGGAACAGGAAGCCCAGAAAGCCATCTCAGCAGAACCTAAGCTTGGACCCACAAAAAAAAAAAAAAAAAAAAAAGAAAAAAGAAAAAATTCACCATGGAAAACTGTAATATAGCTTAAAACTTGCTTAACTTTACAAGCGGTACTATATACCATGGGTAGAGATGGCATTTACTTAATCATTTCTAAATAAGTTTTATTTATTTGAGAGAGTCTCACTATGTAGTGTATACTGTCGTTGAACTTGCAATCTTCCTTCCTGCTTCAACCGCTGGAGCTGAAATTACAGGTTTGAACCACGAAGCCTGAGTTAAATTCTGTGTTCGCATGTATGTCTGTTAAATACAATTACATCCCCTAAAATGTACTTATTTTTAATTAATAAATATTTAGATTATAGCCATAAACATTGCGTTCTCTTATAGTTATATCTTTGCAAGAATTTACCTAAGGAATATGCATGTGGAGAATATAGTTATTTAACTCTACAAGGCCAGGTGGCTTTCTGAGCGCCTACAGTGTGACAGTGTGAAGTGTGTTTTATCACACAGTTTTTTATTAGCATAGCCATGGCTTACTTAGCTTTTCAACCAAGTGAAGGTAAAATAGTATTAGTTATGGCCTTAATCAATGTCTTATGCAGGTAAATATTTTCATATGTCTAATCACCATTTTTTAAATGCCTTGGGTTTTTCGGGGGGGGGGGGGGGTTGGTATCTTTTTTTTATCAGTTTTTTTAAAGGATCATGAACAGAAAGTTAATACACATGCTCGTGCTCTTGGTATTTAACGCAAACATCTTTTTAATATAGTGCTGAGTTGACTTTCACATGCATTAAGGAGTGTTATTAACCTGTAGTTTTGTTTTCTCTGGCTAGCCCTGATTTTGACAAGTTATATGAGCCTCATACAATGACCTAGGGAATCTTCCCTCATTACATATGCTTTGAAAGTTTGAATAAGATTTTGAATAGTGGTATTGTCTTTAAAAGAGGGGTAAAGGCTGAGGCCGGTGTTGACAAAAAAAAAAAAAAATCATACTGAACAGTTCCACTTAGCTTCTGTAATTCAACTAAAATTTGACTTTGGAGAATTTAGTCTGTTTGATCCACTTTGTCCATTCATTTTCAGGGCCTCAGGTGTCTTTGTTTTGTGGTGAGGAAGCAGCCCAGGGCCTTGCAGCTGTGAGGTATGCAGCCACTGTTAATCTACCTTTCTGTTGTCCTGTCATGTCCCCCTTTATTTGTATTGCGACACTAAACTCCTTCTCGCTGGGATGTCTCCCCACCTATGTATTCTTTGAGAAGGTGGCCTTGACAGTAATTCACGTGGATAACCACATTTAAGCCTTAGCCTTAGGATCTGACGTGCTAGATCCTAGCAGAAGCTCCTTGAACGACTGGTTTAAACCACCCTCCTCCTATCTCTTGACCCAGATTTTTCCCAGTTATATCCTTATTTTAAAATTCCACATTAATGTTGTATAACAATATTTATTCATTGTTACATTTGTTTACAACTTCTATTACAATTTCTTTAAATACGTCATTATAATTGTTTTATACAAATAACACTTTAATTTACAATATTGATTGTTTTGTCTGCTCATTAACACTTCACTTTCAAATCTTGCTTGAGTAATTTTTCTTATCAAGGACCATCCTTGCTCAGTTTCTGTACTGAAGGTTTGTTTCTGAGTTTCACTTTGCACTGATTTTCAGTTCCCCTCACAACTATGGAGAGATTTACCACCTTCCCCTATACAGTTGCTACGGGGGTCTACTGCGTATGACTGATTTGGCTTTGCCGAGCATCCGTTTAGCCCCTTCCGCTTTTTAGGAACCTTGTTTCATACTTGTGGTTCACCTGTGGATGTTTTTATTTCTTTGTTTCTTCAATTTTAAGTCTGTTTGGTAACGAGCGTGCAGAAGCCTGTTGTCTAAGTGCTGCCTCTCTCTTATTCTCCCCTCCTGGTTCTCCTAGACCTTCACCCTCCTCCCTCCTCCCAGCCTTCCCGATGCTCCACCTTCCATTCTCTGAGTTTCCTCTCCTCATTCCGAGGAGCACTACTTGGCTTTCACTCCCACTATGGCTCTGCATTGTTGGGGTGAACCTTGGGAAATAACTTCAATGGTTCTTTTTCCTATAGTTTATTTCTTCCTGTCTCACTGAATCTTGTACCTCATGATATAGAATCAGGAAAAATATTGCTTGATTGTAACTTATGGGAGTCTTGGGCCTAAGTTAGGAGTTTCTAGTTTATTTCTGTACATGGGACTACATGGGAGAGCCGCTGAATATTAATTAACTGCCCTAACTTGGATAGCAGCTCAGATTCACATTTCTTTCTGGTCTGAGGCAAACAGCATGCTGCAGTGCTGCGGCTGGCATCTGCCATCCAAGAAACCACGGTCTGTGGGTATGCTTAAAGCAGGATCCATGGCCTCCAATTTAAACACTGCCCATAAAGTACTGCAAGTGTGTGCATATCAGAAAAGTCCTTTAGGATGAAGGTAATTCCTGATGATACATCAGCCATGGTTACCACTGACTGCTTAAAGTTTTAATATTCTAATCAATGTGTGATCCGGTTCAATAGCACTAAACTCTTTTTTTCTTTTTCTTTAGTACTAAACTCTTAACTAGCTCACATTTTGATCCTTCCAAAAATACATAATAGTGATTTGTTACATACAGTTCCATTTAGATGCATAGTTTACTTTTGCAAACCAAGGCCGGATAATAAAAGCAGGGCTAAACAAGGCAGCTGGTGATTTCATGTAAGTCAGAAATACATGTAGCAGACATTATCGAGCAGAGCTCGCGGGTAGCTTCAGTGCAGGTGGGCATGGACGTCTTTATTTCCCATAGCTGTCCATCAGTGATGTCTGGATGATCAGGCGCTCGCTGGGCCTCCCCCTAATCGCTGAAGTAATGGAAGGAGATGCCCGCAGCAAGCACTGCCACTGCCAGTGCGGCGATCACACCTAGGAGGGAAGCCAACAGAACAGTGCCAGTGGGGTGAGCAGGAGAAAGAAGCGCCACTGGCCCTTAGGCTCTGAGACAGGTAACATGGCCTAGACGATGGCACACGCAGAGATGTACACGTTTGCACACACTACAAAAATGTACGGATATGTACGGACTAAAATCCAGGGATGTCTTAAAGAAAAAGATGGCAGTGAGTAGGAAAACTAAGTCATAAAGATTGGACAAAGTATCTCTCTTACACAATTGCACACTAAGAGAAAATAGAAATATTTAAAAAATCTTCTGTAAATATATGTACAGACACATACATACATATAGGTACACAGGAACATACACATATACACACATACCCAGTATGCCAGCTGTCACATGCTCAGATTACATGGAAACACAGCTCCAGCAGGTAGTACTTCTCAATCATTATAATGCAAATTAATTTGTGTAGTTATCAACTTTGATAATACTCAGTAAATACTGTCTTAATCTAACATTTTGGTTAATTGAAATTAATTTTAAGATAAAAAGAAAACTCAAAATCAGCTCATTTGCAAAGTCATAAAAAAAAAAAAACACAAATACCTATGTTTTGCTGAATTTTCCCTCCTATGGTTTTCTTTGGTTGTTCTGGTTGTTCATCACTTGTGTTGGTCTGTGAAGCCTCACTAGTCACAGAGGAAGTCATACAAGCTGCAAGAAAGCGGGACAAACTCTATATAACTTGAAAACGGCCATTTAAAAATAACATAATAAAGAATATATACAATCAACAGCATTTTCCTTCCACTCACCTATTTTAAAGTATCTCTTTATTTTTATTTTAAAATGTTTATTTTATATGCATATGTGCATGTGTGTGTGTTTGTGTGTGTGTGTGTGTGCGTTTGCCTGTGTTTGCCTGCATCGATGTCTGTGTTGTGTGCCTGGTGCCTACAGATATCAGAAGAGGGCATCAAATCCCCTTTAGCTGGACTTAAAGACAGTTGTGAACAGTCACAGGGGCGCTGGGAACTGAACCTGGGTCCACATCTAGAGCAGTAAAGTACTCCTATCCACTTAGTGATCTTTCCTGATCATCTTTTATATAACATGAATTTGTTCATTATTCAATATAGGGGAACTAAATTTCATGGAATGCATAACAAAGTGACTTAGTTCTCAGTCGAACTGAATGAATACAAGTATGTAACTGAGGTGAGTCTAAGTACACATGTTCCAAGGTAGGCAGTGGGGTCTGAGGACAACCTTTAGGAGTTTGTGCTCTCCCTTAACCAAGGATACCTGAGATGGAACTCCAGTCATCAGACTTTTATTGAGATATCCCCTCAGCCCGAATGTAAGTTTTAGCATCATTATGCTGACAATAATTTATATACATCTCCCCTATGTGAATTTACTTAACTTTAATTAACAGAGAGTTCTGGAGACTCATTTGATATCCAAAAGTGATAGGGCAGTAACTGTAACAAAATTCTAGGAACTATGCTTTAAAATAAGTATTTCAGATTGATCCCTTATTAACAACTAGTATAGCTGTGTGTGTGTGTGTGTGTGTGTGTGTGTGTTAGAAAGAGAGAGAGAGAGAGAGAGAGAGAGAGAGAGAGAGAGAGAGAGAGAGAGAGAGAGAACATTAGAATAGGACACATTAAAGTATTTGCTTAAATTTAATTATTGTTTAAATTTAAAATGCCACCATGTGTGCATCTCATTACACTAGTATTGGTGCATAAGGATGACACATTAAACTATTCAAATAGGTATCTATGACTTAAGTCATAAGTATTGACAGCAAGTGCCATGTCATCAACCACATAGAACTTGAATTCTTTAAAGATAGATGAGCTCCCTATCCCTGTAGAACTATAGTCAACAATTTATTCACAAATATACACCATTAATTGCACATAGTGGTGTCACACACCTGCAATTTCAGTACTCAGGAGTCTGAGGCAGAAAGACAGCATACTTGAAGAAAACCTGGGCTACAGAAGCAGATTATGCTTTACAAAGGGACGGACAGTGGCTTGAGATGTAACTGAATGGGAGCCTGCCTTTCTGCCAAGCACCAGGCCAAGTTTATTCCTAGCACCACAATAATCAATCGGTATTATTTATTCCTCTGAATTACTACTGCTTCCCAGGCATGTGAATATGCATGGAATCAGGAAAAAGGAGTCCAAGGCCTGCCTGAATCACATAACAAGGCATGTCTGAAAGGCTAAGACATGGGGGTGTGGCTCAGCAGCAGAAAGCCTGCCTGCCAAGCGCAGAGCCATGGGTTCAACAACAGCATGGAAAATAATAAGTGAGTAAGTAAGGAATATTTAGGAACAAAGAATAATTGGATCCAATACCAGGACAGATTGACAAAGATGAGTTTCAGCATATTTTAAAGGTGTGTCCTCAATTTATTTTTCTTTGATACTCCAGACAGAGTACATGTGAATTACTAAGTTAATGTCTAGATGGCTGACACACATCGTCTCGATGCCAGGGTTATCCGTCACCATTGGTGAGTCAGTTTGACAAACAAATTGTATTTTTATCCCTTAAGTCCTTTAAAAGTATGTTATTTGAAGATATTTGCGTGGTAAAATATGTATTTTTAAACATAGCAACTACTTGACAACTACACTATGATCAAAAATAATAGTAATAGTCAAGAAAATAATTTCAAAACCTTAGAAATAATACCAAATACTTAGAAACTTTACTCGTCCTAAATGTGTAACATTTCCATTTCTGAATCAACGATTTTCAGTGATTTATTGTATATAGAAACCCTGCTATACTTATGCAAATCTGAGTCCATTACTAAATCTTATGTTCATACTTCACCACTGAGACTTTTGTTACTGTGTAGAAGTCCACTGAGAAGAAATTAATTATGTGATAAAGCACTGTACCAGCCTTCATTTATTATCTATTTCTTTTTAGAAAATACTCCAAAGGAAGTGGGGTTTAGAAGGGTTTTAGACAGGTTATACAGCTATTAGTGGCAAGCCTAGACTCAAAGCAAATCACAACAAGGCTTTCATTATCCATCTGAAAGAAAAAATAAATTTTGTTTGGGTAAATTAAATAAATGAATGGACAAAAGAATATAACCCCAAATAAATAGGTAGTTTAGCTAAAAACCCTTATTATACCCATCAAACCTGTGATTTTATTACCCTACCC
This sequence comes from Apodemus sylvaticus, assembly GCF_947179515.1. Lineage (NCBI taxonomy): Eukaryota > Metazoa > Chordata > Mammalia > Rodentia > Muridae > Apodemus > Apodemus sylvaticus. Next base: position 57,698,935 of record NC_067483.1, read on the forward strand.
CACAATAATAAAGACCACAGTCACTAGTGGTGGGAGGCAGAGCTCACCTAATCCTAGACAACGCTTACGCTTGACACACCTCATTCAGATCAGGGCTCAGCTCCTGAAATGCCTGCTCATTTTTACTTACTTCTTCCTTTAATAACAACTGAATTCAAGAAGTGTCGCCGAGGCCTATTGTGCCATTGGTGCATATCTGGCAATCTGTCCACTTTTCTATTACAGACCTAATTACCTTGTTCACGACAATCTATTTCTCTGGACATTCTACTTTGCTGCCAGAGTCTTGAGAAGTACCACTATATTGTACCTTTATAGTCCTAATGTTCAATATATTGTAGGCAATCAACACATAATAATGAATTTTATTAGCTTGATTATAATTCATTCCAGTTTCAAAAGATGGGTAGAGTCTAAAAGGTTATATTTACTAATGTGAAAGGTAATATTGTCAGTGCACGGTTCAATTCCAGAAACAGAAAAATAAGCACAGTCTACAAAGTTATAGTTTCCCATCAGTGTGGTTTCGATAGTAACATATTACACATCTAGGTATCCACACCTATCTGACAAACTACTTCTTTGTTCCCTTTGTTCCTGTAATATTAGTACCTTACTATATTCTCTGATTCTTTCTTTAAAATCAGATTATAGAATATCATTGTATTTTAACTCATTTTGCTCAGACAATAGAAATATTTTTTTCCTCCCAGTTCTGGAAGTTAGAAGCTCTGAAGAGCAAGGTATTGACATTTTTAGTCTCTTCCCAGTACAGCCTCCTTGGCTTACAGATATCCACTACTTCCCTTTGCCCTCACTGGCCTTTCCTTGGTGTGAAATCTTTCCTTGTGCCCCTTATATGTGAAAATTTCCTCTTGTTATAAGGATGCTAGTACAGTTTGATAAGAGCCTATGCTAATGATATCATTTAACAAAATCATCTCTTAAATATATTCAAATACAGCCAGACACTAAAGAACTTGAAATTAAAGCATCGATATACTGGTGAGAATGAGTATATAATTTTACCCATTCTGGTAATTAATTCTTGAGATGGTCTAGTATGTAGTATTTGGTAATGGTAATAAATAACTGTTGTCTTATGAATACATTACATGATGATATACTTTCGGTAATTATTTTATTTATTTTCTTTCTTTTTTATGACTCCAAATTTTTTGGTGTTTTTTTTATTGGTTATTTTATTTATTTACATTTCAAATGTTATCCCCCTTCCCAGTTTCCCCTCCACAAGCCCCCTACCCCCTTCTCCCTCTCCACTACCTCTATGAGGGTGTTCCCCCACTCACCCACCCACCTACCCATGCACTCCTGCCTCAGTGCGCTATCATTTCCCTATCCAGGGTCATCAAGCTTCCACAGAACCAAGGGGCTCCCCTCCCAGTGATATCTGCTACATATCCAGCTGGAGCCATAGGTACCCTCTATGTACTCTTTGGTTTGTGGTTTAGTCCCTGAGAGCTTTGGGGGTCTGGTTGGTTGATATTGTTGCTCTTCCTATGAGGCTGCAAACCCCTTCAGCTCCTACAGTCCTTGCCAGCTCCTACAGTACTTCTCCATTGGGTTCCCCGTCCAGTGTTTGGCTGTGTACATCTGCATCTCTATTGGTCTGGCTCTGGCAGAGAAAAACTTCCCTCACACATAAATAAGTGTTTGCAAGCTACATACTTCCACATATTTAAGGCTGAAATTGTCTCATAAAGATTCACTTGCTAGACTCAAAAAACATTTGATGTGTTTTAAGTTTGGGTAGTTTCCAAAGAGAACACTTACTGGTTTCATTGGGTTTTGTTTGTTTGTTTATGTATAGAAATCTGTTGTGTGTGTGTGTGTGTGTGTGTATGTGTGTGTATTTATACATGCCTCAGATAATACTACAAAGTATTAAACAGAATTAGCTTTAAAATCAAGACAGCGTGGTGAGTTTAGGTGTGGCTTAAGCAAATTTTAATTACCTGTGTTCGCTTCCTCTGCAATTTCCAAGTCTTCTATTTGAATCTCATGATCTAACATCTCTGAAAAGTGGTCCCTGATTTCTTCAGCTGATTCATCGTCAAATTTATAATCACATAACATTACAGTAGACCCAGGGAGCGGAACAAAAACTCGCTGAGGAAGTTCATACTCTGAAAAGAAATATTATAGTATTCATTTCAAAAATATAAGAATGTTGAAATGAAGTTTGAAATGACAGTAATGTCTTACTTTCTTTTTTGGGGGGAGGTGAAGACTTTTCTTATGATATTTTTCCTTTATTTACATTTTGAATGTTATTCCCTTTCCTCATTTCCCCTCCCAAAACCCCCTATCCCATCCCCCTCCCCCTGGTCCCTAACCCACCCACTCCCTGTCCAGGAATTCCCTTACACTGGGGCAACGAGCCTTCTCAGAACCAAGGGCCTCTCCTCTCATTTGATGTCTGGCAAAATTGCTTTTATTGAGTTCTTTCTTTCATCAATTCCCCTGGTCTTCAAAGAGCTGTAAGCAATATGCCTATGAAATATACACCCCTCCTGGCCCTTAATGAGGAGATGCTGTTAGTCACATGTCCTATGATGGAATGTTCCATCAATTTTATAACTCCCCAATAAAGAGAAACCTTTTTATCTGTTCTAATCTTGTAAGTATTGTGGATTTTATTGCCAAATTTTTCTCCATTTATGCATGTTCAAAGTCAAAACAAGGGCTTCCCCGCCTCTGCCTCCCTTACCCTGGGAAGAGAAGCCTATGCCGCCACATCTGACCTTATTCTGGCTGGTCATGTGGTCCTGCTTGGGTGCGAGCACTTTTGTCCAGTGAGCCATCTCCCCAGCTACCATGTTTCACCTTTCTTTGGATACTTGCAAATTAAGACTATATATCTCCAAATTTCTAAAATACTAACTACATAACTGCTATTAATCTCAAGATACAGCTCTTACAAACTAACACAAAAGCAGACTTCATTGTAAAGGATAACCACTTTGTATCAAATATGATTAAAAAGCTATCAATATAAAGATCAAGTAGAAAATTGGGGTCATTCTGTTAAGCAATGACTTCTCAACTCTTAAGCAACTTCCTCCTCAAGAAACTAGGGTTCCTTTATATAACTACAAAGAGAAGATGCTGAGGCAATCCTTAAGTTCATGGGGAACACAGAGACATAAACTAGATGATTCTTCCAGTTTCAGTGTACTCTTTGACCACACTGCCTCCTAGTGTTAGCATTATATAACTGCAGTTTGTAACAGCATGCAAAATTAGGATTGTATTATTTTCAACCAAACATACTTGAATCTTAAGTTAAAAATTCAAAGACGGCTTTAATATACATGGATAACTGACGTACAAAACTTTAAGTGCACTTCAAATATGGATTCTAGATTTGCCTAAAGAAAGACTATTATAAAACTGAATGCCAAAGAATTAGTCGCAATACACTTAGTGACTCATTAAAATAGAAAGGGGAAACTACTTAGAATCAGAAATTCACTCACCAGCAGAATAGTAGGGATGGGGACACAAAGGTGTAGTTCCAAAAAACATACTTAATACTACTTTTGAGTTTAAAATTATGTTAATTTTAAAGCCAGGACTAGAAGGTGTTATCCATGCTGCTAGACAGAAGAAAGCTCATCAGTCTTCCCCTGCTGTGAGCCCTGCCAGCCAGTGTCAGCTGGTCTGGTAAGACACGTCTACTATTGAAACAGGCACGAATGTCATGAGGGTAACCAATCAGTTTCTCACTGGACTAAGAGCTTGCTCCACAATTTGAAAGCCATATTCAGTACCAGGTCAAGGCCAAGAACATGTGGCTGGCTAGGTCATAGGCCCCAGGTCAGACACTATTATGCTGGTAAATGGGCATCACATTAAACTGACTGCTAATGACTTATTGTTATACTCTTACATTAGTGAGTCTCTCAACCAAGGAAGCAAGTCTTTTTGGAGTAAATGGCAATTAATGCAGAGACCCACAACTGGTCACGGTGCAGAGAATGAGAGACTACAGAATGCTCAGGGCTAAATGGGGCATCCACACCATAGCCCATCTTCTGACGGCTCTGGGGTTACTGCAGAAAAGGGGCAGAAAGACCGTAAGAGCCAAAGGTGATGGCTGGCTATAAAAACCAGTGTTTTCCAGACACAGCAGAGCAGTTGTGTGGATAAACACAGAGCACCTGTGAGAGCATGCATCCGATCTGTACACTCAAGCCATACAGTTAAGCATGCTCCAGTGGAAGGCAACTCGTCCAAAAACACATGCTCAGTACATCTATATGGGCTGCCAAAACAAATTTGGATGGGTAAGGAGGATATGGGAAAAGGTGATGGAGGGAGTGAATATAATCAAAATACATTGTAAGAAATTATCATGGGGCTGGAGAGATCGCTCTGCAGTTATGTGCACTGACTGCTCTTGCAGAAGTCCTGAGTTGAATTCCCAGACACCACATGGTGGCTCACAACCATCAGTAATGTGATCTGATGCCCTCTTCTGGCAAATAGAAGTACATGAAGATAGAACACTCATACAATGAATAAACAAATCATGTAAGAAAAAAATAGAAAAAAATCAAATAACTAATTTTAAAAATGAGAAAGAATGCGTCACAGAACACTAAATGGATCTTCCTTGGAGCTGACAAATGCTGATAGAAAGTGTTCAAAGCACAGTAGTGGAGGAAGAAGCAACTGAAAAGATTTTATTCAGCAATAAAAGTAAAAGACAGCTTATTGTTATAAAACATGCTATAGAATACGACATACATGCTGAATCTTGACATCTTAATGTATTAAAACTGCTCAAACAAACACAGAAAAAACTTATTTATAGGCATACTTTTTTTTTCTGGAATTTCATTCAAAAGCAGGTCCTCAAAAAGTATTTCACAGCGATCAGCAACTGTGTTCAAAATATCTCTCTTCACTGCCTATGGGGGGAAAAGCAAAAACACAGTAAGAAAGAAAATGCTTCAAACTTGAATTATTTCATTAGGAGAAAACCCATAATGTATTTTTCAGAGTAAGAATGTCCACTCAGTGAGTAACACATCATTCTACTTATGATTATTACGATTATTACACATTTAGCATATTCTTTACTATTATTTTAACACATTTATAGCTTAATGATAAGTTTATATAGCCTGCATTTAAATAGTAAATTACAGCCAAAGAAAGAATTAAATTTTTCATCAATTTTTCTAAACAAATCTTCCCAATATTCCAATGAGGAAAGGTCTACGAGGTAAAAGTTGGTCATCTTTTAAATTTCTGCATTCTGAAACATTACCTAACAACTCTTCTGGTAAATACTTAAGAATCTGAGCTTCAAAGAAAGAATAAATAAATAAAAGAATGAGCTTCCCTCAAAAGAAATATTTTAAAAGTACTGATATATTGCAAGGGTGGAACACTTATTAAGCCCACAGATAGTCTACACATAAAAGTCTAAAAACAGACCGAACCTTTATTAATTAAGGTCAAATTAATAATCATAAAATTAAGATGGAAAGAAAATGAACTCCCAGGATTGTTTAACGTTAGGTTGCGTTGTTTCGGATTCCCCGCCCGTCCGTCACTCTCTTGTACCTGCACAGCATCTTTAACCTTGGGCCTGTTGCTATGGATGTAAGCTCTGCACTTCACATTTCCCCGAAGGTTTACAGAACCACTGCAGATTTGGACTGTGGCTGTGGACCTGTGGTCCGAATTCAGGACCTGAAAGATAAACTCCCTTTTAGGTCTAACAGTTCTAACATTATTAATTATATGAAATATTTAACTATCATGTAATCATTTTATACAAAAAAAGTTTTTCCTGCCTAAATTTTCAAAAAATAATCTCTGTAAGTTACTAAAAGTTCTCTATATGTCTTTTTATAAATTGTATATTATTTCCTGGACATTCTTAATATAGATAGAAAATCAACTATATCTCAATGGTTTCTCATTAACATGAATATTTCAAATACTTAGTATATCCCCTAAAAATACATTATTTGTAGATTCCTCAGATAAGTATTATAAAGATAAAAAGATGCATAAAAATGACAATGCTGCAGTTGGAGTCACAGGGTATGGAATACAGGAAAACCACAACAGTATACAAATTAGGACACCATAAACATGGTAAAATTCTAAACAACAAATAGACACACATTTCTGTGCTTTCAATATGAAACTTTGCATTCCTCATGTAAGGACCTAACGCCATTAGAGCTGCCAGCAGAACGTGCTATCAAGGGTGTCAGAGGGGTGGCATGGCTGCTTCCATTTCACAAGTCCTACTGTCTTCAGGCTATGCTGTGCTCAGTGCCTTGTTTTCCAGATGCCTCAACATTTAAGTTATTATTATTTTATGCAACCGAATACACCTGTGTACATGCATGTGCAAGACTGAGAAGGCCAGAAGAGGGTGTCATAGCTAGAAATGGATGATTGTTAGCTGCCGTGTGAATGCCAGGAACCAAACCTGGTCCTCAGCAAGAACATCAAGTGATGTCTATCACTGCAGCCCCATCTCAGACACTTGAAATCTGATTGTCTTAAGTGCTGAAACAAAGGCAGCATGGTAACAATGAAAGTATTTCTCAAGGCCTAGCATCAGGAGCGAAAGGGGAAAAAAGATTAAAACAAAACCAAGTGTCAGTCCCAGTCTCTGAGCTCAGATCAGCCGTGCTCCTTCCCGGAAGTCATCTACCGCTTCCGCTCTCAGTCTTCCCACATCCTCCTCTGCATAGATAGGAGCCTTGAGAAGAATCTCATTTAGGGCAGAGTGCTCCAAAGACTCTCTTAACATTGCACGACTGTGGCGAGTTGCCATCTACTGCAGAAGGTCCTCTGAGGAGGGTGTGTAAATATGTCATTAGGACTCATAAAGTGATAACTGCTATGCTGCTCCAGCAGAATAATAGCAGGCTGTCCCTGAGGGCCCACGGCCTATCTAGTCTCAGGTCCCGACCTTCCGAACAGTGTCAGGCATGGTTCTATCTCTTGAAGGAGGCCTTAAATCCAATTTAAAAAAGAAGTGGCTGACCAAGTGGGCATACCTTGCAGGCAAGTCATTACTGTAGCTCCTGGGAGCTATGGCGGGGTGATACAGCATCATTTTTCTCCTCTGGCAGCATGTATAACACAGCCTCAGTGCACATTATAAACTCAGAGAGGCAGTGATGGCATGTGTAAGACCCAAACGAGCTCAAGCCAAACAAAATCCCAGCATGAGGAGACGCAGTGAGGATAGAGTACTCCTGCTAGGCAAAAAACTATTTGTAATTGCTAGCTGCTGGAAGAGGAAAACAATTCCGTTTTCTTCAATGGACTGACACTGGGTATATCAAAACACACTCCAGGAAAGGCCTATGCTCAGTTGGCCAACACGAAGCAGACTTAATTTGTATGTGCATGGGTATTTTGCTTACATGTATGTCTGTGCCACATGTAAGGGCCTGGTGCTCAGAGGCCAAAAGAGGGTGTTGCCTCAGAACTTGTGTTAACATGCAGTCGTGACCCTCCATGTTGGTGCTGGGAATCAAACCTTCCTAGATATGTTTAAGAGCAGTCAATGCTCCTAACTAATGAGGCATCTCTCCAGTCCCAGACTAAATTTTGTTTGCTTGGTTTTTTTTTTTGTTTTTGTTTTTTTGTTTTTTCAGTTTTTTTTTAATTTTTATTTTAGAGGCTTTTGTTCATTCATTTTGTTTTGTTTGAGAAAGGGTTTCTCTGTGGAGCCCTGGCTGTCTTAGAACTTGCTTTATAGATAAGGTTGGCCTTAAACTCACATAGATCTACCTGCTTCTGCCTCCTGTGTGCTGGAACTAAAGGTGTACACCACATGTTCACCTATCTTAGACTTTTAAAAGAGAGAGAAATCAGGAATTTGCCCAGGAAGCAGATCTGGAAGGACCTAAGGATAGGGAACAAATAATGTTCAAAATATATTGTATGAAATTCCCAAAGAATAAAAAACAAACACACAAACAAGAATAATACAGCAGCAGCAACAAAAACGAGTTATAAGAATGTAATTTTTGGAGAGAAGAAGGTTTATGGGACATATGGGGAGGGGGGATCCGGGAAAGGGGAAATCATTTGGAATGTAAACAAAGAATATAGAAAATAAAAATATTAAAAAAAAAAGAATGTAATTTTTGTCCCAAGTATACCTGGAATAAATAATTAACAACAAGGTCCATTCTTGGAAAATAAAGGTGAATAATAAAACTTGTGAAAAGTACTATGTGCCTATAAAACTATGTACTCAAGAAAACAGGGGGAAAAATGAAGAAGTAGAAAGAATATGGTCCTTAAAAGGCAGGAGCATTCAAGGTATGTAATTCACCACTACAACCCTCAAAAAAGTTATTTTAAAGCTAATTTTAAATATTTTTTTCAGCCGGGTGATGGTGGTGCACGCCTTTAATCCCAGCACTCTGGGAGGCAGAGGCAGGCGGTTTTCTGAGTTCGAGGCCAGCCTGGTCTACAAAGTGAGTTCCAGGACAGCCAGGGATACACAGAGAAACCCTGTCTCGGAAAAAAAAATTCTAGGTTACTTATTTCACTTTATGTACACAAATGCTTTACCTATATAGATGTGTGTACTGGATGTGTGTATATCACACGTATAACTGTTAATGTCCCTGGCACTGGGATCATTGATAGTTGTAAGCTACCTTAGAGGTTCTGGTTCTCTGTAAGAGCAACAGTGATTTCCTTTAAAGATATTTCTTAAAATTCATATTTAATCATTTTGAAGTTCTTATTAAGAAAAAAACCAAAACAAAACAGAGTCTGTTGGAGCTGGAGATCACTTAGTGTTAGTAGATCTTGCTGCTCTTGGAGAGCCTCAGGTTCAGTCCCTGCACCTACACAGCCACTCAGAACCATCTGCGCCTTCAGTTCCAAGGAATTTGGCACCCTCTATGGCCTCTTCAAGCATTTGACACTCATGTGGTACACATACACGCATGCACACCTCACACACAAAGTAAAGATTTTTAAAATGAAGCAGCAAGATGAAAATACTGATCCAATATTTGTATAAATTTCCCATGGTACATATAGAGTTCGTTGATCAGCTAATAAAGTAGAAAATAATAGGCTTTCCTCCTACAGCTCACAAATCTTTACTGTAGATGAAAACACTCTATTTTGGGAAAAAATATATTTTACATATGTAACATAATTTAAGATATGTTTTATCATATTTTAATAGTTATAATACACATGCATTAGGTACTATTTTCTAAAAAAGTCTATCCTATACAAAATACTTCATACACATGAAGAAGAATTTTAAAGGCTATAAGGACTGACATGCTGCTGGGTTCTACAAATGTCAAGGACTGCTACCTACATTTGAATATAAACTGTCTTACAGTCTTTAAGAATCTAATGGAGGATGGGCAGAGAGGCTGGAGAGATGGCTCAGTGGTTAAGAGCACTGATTGCTCTTCTAGAGGTCCTGAGTTCAATTCCCAGCAACCACATGGTGGCTCACAACCCCCTGGAATGGACTCTGATGCCCTCTTCTGGTGCACCTGAAGACAGCTACAGTGTGCTCACATACACAAAATGAATTAATAATTCCTTTAAAAAAAAAATCTAATAGGGGAAAGACTGAGCCATTGTTCCAGCCTCCTCTTTGAAGATTTTTATCAAATTAGAGTATAAGATAAAGATATACTTTAAATTAAGTATAAGACAATTCTCAGTATATAAATACATATCATCTTTCAGGTTTCTAAGAATTGTAACTTGAATTATCAAACCAACAGCTTAAAAATTTAAATATATACATCCATACTCATGAGATTCTATAATGCTTTTAAAATTGTTACCTACCTGCTTTAATAGCCTTGAGACAAAAAGGCTCAGAATGGGTTAATCAGAACAATGCTTCTTGGGAGTAACTTTCTTATAATTGAGTTCTTATATACCTTTACATCTTCCTATATTTTTTTTAGTTCGTATAATTATATTCACACTATTTCATTATGTTTGATGAAATAATTTATTTTAAATAAGTGGTTTTAAAAATATTTACCAAATGTGTTAGCACTCGGACATCAAAAGAATGAGCAGTTGCTTGCGTATTTCCTCTACTTTTTTTCTAAAAAATACAAATGAAAGCCAGACTGTTAAGGTTGCATACAAAAAATAAAGAACAATTAGGAACTACTCTATATTTTCTAAATAGCAAGGAGAAAATATGTCTTAATAATTTTAATGTTGCTTTTGTAACAGACATAATGCATTATATATTCTATATCAATTAATATCTTAAAAATTATTCCCTACCTCAATTTTTCTAGATTTGAGATTAGTACAGTACTTTCTGCAAGTCAAATTCACATTTCCACCTTTCTCTGTGAATCAAAATTCATTGGAGAGTAGAGATCATTTTTTATCTAAGGTTACTTAATGGGACAACAGCAGAGCTAACAGCTGCACTACAGTAACCTGTCTTCTAAAGCCAAAGCAGTTACCATTTGTCTTTTTCCAGTTTGCGGATCCCTGCTTTACAGGAAAGACTGCCTTCATCTAGGTCACAGGCACTTGAGAGACCCTTGTAGAGCCTTCCACACAGAACTATGGATTATAGAACACAAGCTACTTAGTTTTAAATAAGCTTTTAAAATTTAGAGATTAGACAGACTTTAGGTGCAGATGACATTTCTAATTCCAGGATTCAGTATCTTAAGTAAACCAGAAATAGCCTCTCCCTACCACTTTCTGAGAAACACATTTGTCCTTTACTTTAAAAGATACTGGAACTCAGGATGGTGGCGCTCACCTGTAATCCCAGGACTCGGGAGGGAGAGGCAAGGAGATCTTTGTGAGTCTGAGGCCTGGGCTACAGAGAGACCTTGCATGAAAATAAATTTAAAAACAAAGGATCCTAGAAATGAGTAAGCAAATCTGGTTTTAATGAAAACAAGGACTAAAGATAGATCTATTTTTCCTTTAAATTTTTTTTTGATAAATAAGACATTTTTCCTTAGCTCACCTGTCCTTCCAACAGGTCACAGTCGCTGCCTTTAGCTTGCCCGTTAATCAGATAAACACCATTTTCTATTTGCTTGGCCCAGCGCGTGAGTCCACTCTTAAAAACAATACAAACTTTTCAGATAAGGTTATCCTAAACAAGTCCCCCAGACTGTACTGTTCTCCACCTTCTACACTGAGATCTTGAAAATGTCCAAGTGACAATAACACAATGTGTAAATCCGGTCCTAATCTTTTAGCAAATTATCCATGTTTAATAAGTTTTCTGATCTGTTCCTAAAATGTACACCACAAATTCCAAAGTCTTAACTACATGAGCATAGAAATAAAATCCAATAGTGCCTTTGATCTTTTAAAATGTACAAATATGAGCCCTGTGTATCAGAAAGCAGTATTAAAGAAAATTTAGATGCAAACAAAAGATCAATGAAGAAAAACAAAGGAATGAAAACAGAAAGTCAGGGTCAACAGAAGGTCATCATTAGCTCTATAATTAACATAATTAAACTCTACATATGCTAATTAAGTTCCTGCTATGCTAAGCATATTGGTATTATGATATTAATTATGCTCAAAATTTTCTACTCCAGCCAGAGTAACAAGTTCTTTATGCATACAACAACAGTCATTTAACATAGAGTACAAGTTTTCTAACTTGTAGAAGAGGATTCTAACTGTCCCAGCCATATTATCAGCAGAGTGCCCACTCAGCCATCACTGAAGAAAGCGTATTTTACATTGATACCTTTGTGTTTTTTTCCAGAGTGTAACTGACAGAAGCAGCCGACAGTGGGATGTGAATGTTAACGTGAACAGTACAGTCTAGAGACAGCCATGAGGCAGACACTCTACTCTGATACTTCCAATCTGCAGGTCTTGCTGAACTCTTTATCGGGAAAGAGGTGGGAAAACAAAACATGATATGGCTTTGGTAAAAACACATGCATTAAGAAAATAATATAAGGTATAAAATCAGTAACTCAAACAAGCTAAAATCCTGAACTGCTGACCAAATTCCCTGACTTAAGGAGAACAGACGTAAAAACGTGATCATGCATCAATTTTAGAACAAGCTCAACAACCCTAGCAACTCTCGTGGGTAGGGAGACAGAGGAGGGAAAGCTGTGGAGAACTGACTGCTGCTCTCCGTCCCAGCCCCCGCTGGCCTCAGCAGTCCACTGTAAGGAGGCTGCAGCAGGCGCCCACGAGCTGCCCCAAGCGGCTGTGCCCTCCGTGGGGAGGAGAGGGAAGTTATGTCCACACTACTTTTAAGCAAATGCTGGTCTGGTTTCTGTAGCACACTGGGCACTGGCTGACTATGCCCTGCAGCTTCCCAAACTCCTCAGTCGCCTTTACCACCAGCCTCTCAAATATAAACCAGGAGATTAACAAAACAAAACCAAAAACCTGCAAGTGGTCATACACACTGAAAAGAAGTGATGGCACTGGAAATTAGTAAAACTAAAAACAAAGATGAATATTTACTTTTAAAACAGAAAAAAATCTTTCAAGAGTGATTTTTCTTACCTTTGGATCATGGACATCATAAGTTCGACAAGATATTCTTAAATAATTAAGGACTCCAAAAGAATTCTTGATAATAAAATATAATCCAAAAACTAAAAGTGGTACCTACATCTAAGTGCCTACAAATTACAGTATGTCATATACTTAAAATATATATATATATATGCCTTTATATATATATATGTATATATGCATATATATGTATTTATATATACATTTATGTAAATAAGTGTTTATGTATTATGTATGTATACTAATTGTTGACTATAGTACTTATGGTGCTTAAAAAAGCAAAAATACCCACAAATTTCCTTCTATTTATAAATATTGCTAATCATAATAAATGCAAAGAGAGCACTTGGGTCCTTCCTCCAGCATGCTCTACACAGCATAAAGGAGTGCTGTAGATGAGAACATGTGTTCTTACATGATAAAGAACATTTACTGATTTACTGGGTTGTGATACTTTCCAGGCAAATATCAAATATATTAAACACACATCTTCTGCAGTGAAAGTTTTCTTTTTGAATTTTGTCTTCTCCAAGTCCTAATGTAGAAGGTCCTTGGGTTGTGTCTTGAGCCACAGGGGACAGAGCCACTTGACATACAAAGGCATAAGAATTTCTACACTACCCAGCTCAATTCTGGGTGCTTCAAATTGCACATTTTAGCTTTAAGAAATGAAGGCAAAAATTATATTAACACAGCAAAAACCTTATTTGCTTAAGCTTGACTTTGGGAACCTACAGAAGCAAAATTATACATGGATAAAGAGCTGACAAAGAATTCAGACTCCTAAATCCTTTCTCTATCAAACTTTAGCTAACTCAGCATATGATTAATAGCCATTATTACTATTAATATCATTATTGGCATCCCTAATCAAAACGATGTGAGTTTTTTGATGTTGTTGTTGTTGTTGTTGATTTTGGAAGTAGAGTTTCCCTGTGTAGCCATGGCTGTCCTGGAACTCACGCCCAGCCTCAAACTCACAGAGATCTGCCTGCCTCTGCCTCCCAAGTACTGATTAAAGACATGGGCCACTGCTGACTGGCAACAAGGTGTTCTTTCAAGACAAACTTAATAGTCTTTTTTTTTTTTTCACAAGAATGATTAAAATAAATGTTGAAGGAAAGAACTGTGGGTGTGTGGTTTGCATAGCCCATGATTTTGTCGGGAGGAGAGGAATGGCTGGCTCATTGCAGGGTACACTGTGGGTGGTGTGGATTTGTCAACAACACTAGGACTTGACAGTCAGAACTACACACATTAACCATAAACACCTAAATAAAAGATACTTTTTTGTAGAAGAACAAATGTGAAGTGTCACGCGTTCTGAGACCTCGTCCTCTGTGACATTCCATAGTCTTTTTCTACTCATAGATTTTTCTATAGAAAATATTAGCTGAAAGACAGAAAAATATACATGAATCATTGCAAAATGAAAAGTATGGAAAAAGACAATGCTGATTTCATGAACTACATGATAGATCAACCACTTGTGACTTCACAGCATAATTCACATAAAACTGAGTTTTAACTAAAAAACCTTATTTCCTATAATTAATAGTTAACTGAATATGATAAATTACTTTTGAGCAACTTTTATTTATATGGAATATAAAATACAAACTTTATTTTTTTATAAATGGAATAAATGATATTTTAACCACAAAAATGAAGATGTTGCCCAGTTAGCATTTCTTATTTAAATTTCACAAAGCATGAAAGTAGTAAAAATTAGGAGAAAAAAAATCAGAATGGTTACCTAATTTGTGTCAGAAATATTAACTATAAAACACAGCCTTGGAATGAGATTAGAGGATCATGAATGTGGCTCTAGGCATTCTTACAACACTGTCATATAATTTGTCATCTAATTCTTATGGTCTATAGTCTGAAAACAACCAATCAGGAGGCCCACAGCTTTCCTGATACCAAAGAAAGTGCTTCATGAAATGAAGTATTATATAATGACCACAATTGTAGAAAATTAACAATAATACATTTTATAAAGCTATTCCTTGCAGTATCTCTCAAGATACACTATTTCTTTTCTATTTTTATTTTTAATTGAGAGAGTCTCATTATGCAGGTAAACCATACATTTGGAGAGGGCAAAGAGAGAACATAGAACCCCTGCTTGGGGATGTGCCATTCACAGTGGGCTGAGACTGCACATCACTTAACAAGCAAGATAACCTTGCACAGCCCCAACCACGGGACAATCTGATTTAGAACCACTTCAGTAAGACTTCTTCCCAGGGGATTTTAGGTTGAGGGAGAAAACCAAGCAGCATATGCACAGAGATTCAAAATGTATTCCAAACTGTCAAAAATGGTGAGCATCAGAAAAAGGCAAATTTACTTAAAATGGAAGAGTACAAAAGACTGAAAATATGCCAGGGAGGAAATACATCCTTTTCTTCCAAGGCAAAAACCGTCAAAGGCAAAGGTGAAAGATCTAAAGTGGAGATTACACACATAGAGGTATCCACAGTACAGCCAGTTCTGTGTTTCGGAATGGTATAAGGTCCCTCTGGCTCACAAGGAAAGCGTGTGTGAATCTTGAGCATATAAAGAGATGAAAGCTTCCGAAGACTGCTTTAGGTTTGATTCTGAGAGAAAACAGCTTGGGACTTTTACTCCTCGATCATGCTACCTGACTTTCTTATACAGTACCAAAACAAAACAAAACAAAAAAAGTTCTAAGAGGTGCAGGATATGCACCCCTTCCAGGAATAAAGAATAGTGTGTGATTGTTGTTTATATATTAATCACAGAACTTAAAAAAGATGTGACTAGCACAACTTTATATTAGTGCAATCACTTCCTAGTGAATGGAAAGTCCACAAAAAAAGTTATTGCACAAGAAAAACAGTTAAACCATTCTGACTCGTTATATAATGTTATGATATCATCTTTTGGAAAAATGTTTTAAGGGCCAGTAAGATGGCTCAGCAGGTATTTTCCATGGAAACCAGACAGCCTGAGTTCAACCCCTAGGATCAATGGAAAGACAGGAGAGTACTAAATCTGAAAAGTTGTCATCCTCTGACCTCCACAAGATCATCATGGTGGGTGCATGGCCCTCCCCCTACCATATGTACATGTATAATAAATAAACCTTAAAAAATATTTAAAAATATATTGCTTTGACTGAAAACTAATTTTTACACACACAATCTGCAAGCAAATAGATAGAACAAGCTATTTAAGCATAATTCTAGCATAAAGAGTTATTAATAGCAATATATATGTGCTTAAGGTCAATACATATGCATATAGTCAAGTAAAATATGTAACTTTGACATACATCATTAAGAGCTTCTGCTACACTGTACTTACTCTGCGCAGGGCATTTTGAAAATCACCTGCTACTTCTAAAGTTGAGATAATAAATATTCCGAGAACCGTGAGTCCTCCAGGGAGCATTCTGGACACCTAAGGGTAAAAAGAGAGTATAGCAATCCTGAGCACCCCAGTCTTTTCTATCTGACACAGTAAACTTTAAATCAGCAAATACCTACCCAGGACCAACTATACATAGAGGGCCAATCCAGGCAGAGGCAGCTCAACAACCCTACCCTGAGCGCCCTCAACTCTATAGCTTAAAATCACTTTTTAAATGAAACAATTTGATAACTTGTTTAGGTGCATTAATCCTTTCTCCTAAAATTTTTAAAGTTAGCTACTGAAATTTTTTCAATGTTCTTCCAACTCTCTGCAAAATAAATATTTTATCTTAGACTGAGATTTTAACCTTCCCAGAATCTGGCCAATGTGATGTTCAGAGACACTGCTGATCTACTTTCTCTGAAACATTCAAGCATCCTTCAGAGGTAAACCCTGTTCACCACATACGGCCCTAGGCTTTCTAATTCTATGCTTTCCTCAGGCTTTTTCCTCGGCCTAAATTGACTTGTTTTACCACATCTGAATTCAGTGAGATAACTTAAAGTCAACCTACAGATGTATTCACTGGTACTTCGATCATTGAACTTCCATAGGACTGCCCTGTAAAGTCATACAATCCTTGATATGCATATAGTAATCTGACCTCTATTTATTTTTTCCCTTTACATGATTGTGGCTAGTTTTAAAAGTGGCCCCTTGTTCTGGAAAGACTCAGTGAAGCAGTATTCGGCAAAACCAGAACGGGGAAGTGGGAAGGGGTGGGTGGGAGGACAGGGGAAGAGAAGGGGGTTTGCGGGACTTTCGGGGAGTGGGGGGCTAGAAAAGGGGAAATCATTTGAAATGTAAATAAAAAATTATATCGAATAAAAAATAAAATAAAAAAAAAGAATTCACTGAGACTAAAAGGTAATTAAAAAAAAAAAACTACGTTTTTCTCTGCCAGCCACATTCAGTAATGTGTACTTTCACTAACTTTTATAAATAGACTTAAGGTATAAGTGAATAATCATAAAGTTAAACCTTAAAAAATTAGATATTAAAGCCTAATTGTTAATATATCAACACTTTGTCAGCTCATAAATTTCATTTAATCAGTATAAAAAATATAACAAAGTTCCCATATTTATCATAGAGAACCTATATAGCTTTAAAAAAATCAATACAAAGTTAACTCTTTCTAGAAGTAAAAATATCAATTGCATGTAGAATTATATATTTGTATATATTCACTTTACATGTATTTGCATATAAATTAAGTAGGACACATTGGATTTCATAGAGAAGGTGGAGGTTTGCTCAGTGGTTCAAGCACTTACTGCACAAGCAAAAAAAATTGATGTTCAAATCCCAAGAACCCATGTGAATGCTGAGTGGCCCTGTGAGCTAGCCTGTAATTTCAGGAGAAGGATGGAATCCTTCAATCCCTTGAAGACAGGGATTCCCTAGAGCAAGTTGGGTAGCAAGACAAGCTGTATCACTGGGCTCTGGGCTTGACTGAGAGTCTTACCTAAAAGGATAACACGGCATAGTGATTGAGAAAGATTACTGTTATAAACCCTGAGCCTCTACTTACACATACGCAAATAAGCATGAGCATACACGTGCATGCATGCATGCATACTATAAACACAAGAAAAAAAAAGTTATAAGAAAGTAAAAGTAAATTTAGAACAGAACAATATTTATAAATACCAATGATTATTAAAGTATCTTCTTTAAAAGATAATAGTATTAATTCTTAGAATTTTTTTATAATTGTATACTATTGCCCAATCAAACATATATAACATTTATGCATCTTAGAGGTTTTTTGAGTTAAAAAGGAAATGCAGCATTTCTACTTTTATCTTATTCTAATGATCTTTATTATTATTCTATGCTATAACTAGTTCAAAAAATATTTGTAAGTGAGTTATCATATTTATTAGTTTTTCAGCAACCCCTAAATCCATGTCCTCCTCTCATGACAGCAATGTTGTCCTCGCTAACACCCAAGGGAAAAATCTCAACCAAAATCTCTGCCAGCCTTGGCTATTTGTCTTTTCTAAGTTCCTTTACTGTCAAGCCACTTAGTCACTGATTTTCATGACTCTAGTTCTTTTTCTGAAATTATTATGAAGTTTAAACCAATTTATTTACACAGTTTTAATCTAGTATTTTACAAGTCACATCATAAACCATGGAAATGCTGTGCTAGGCCCTTGGATTACAGCCATAAATACAAGAAATGTAACTCGTGCCCTCACAAAGCTCAGAATCTGGTTCAGGCTCATACTGCCATTGGTTTGAACTACTGCTTTAGATATACAGCTTCTCTCTGTCTCCAGACTCAACTCTCCACTAATACTGTGCCAATATCAATGTTACCTTATAAATTACTGGCAAATTAATCACTTTAACCTTTCCTAATATAAGTAAAAGTTTATCACTGGACTTCTTTATAATACTTTTATTAAAACTCTGAATTGCATGCGATATCTTTGATCATATCCACCCCCACTTTTCCCAGATCCAGCCCCAACACCCCATGTTCTTCCTACTTCCTGCCATTTGTGCTGGTTTGAATAGGTACAGCCCCGATGGACTCATGTGTTTGAATGCTTGGCTAACGCATGAAGTGGCACTATTAGGAAGTGTGGTCTTGTTGAGGAAGGTATGGCTTTGTTGGAGGAAGTGTGTTACTGTGGGGGTATGCTTTGAGGTCTCTTGCTCAAGCTCTGCCCGGTGTGGCACACAGACTCCTGAGGATCCAGATGTAGAACTCTCAGTTCCTTCTCCAACACCATACCTACCATGCTCCCACCGTGATGATTAAACAATAAACTTCTGAAACTGTAAGCCAGCCCCAATTAAAGGTTTTTCTTTATAAGAGATGTCTTGGTCACAGTGTTTCTTCACAGCAATGAAACCCTAAGACAACCTCTCCTTTTTTTTTTTTTTTAATAACCCAGTGAGTACAATTTGTACTGCCCATATACTCACGGGTATGGGATCATACAATGGAGCTGACAGATTTACTGGTGGCCACATACATATACTTTTTTTAAGGCTACATCCCTAAAAACCATGACTCTGCCTACCCTTACCAAAGGGCTTTTGTCTACCAAGTATACTTCTTAGGACTGCATTCCAAAGCCACCCATTTAATTACATTTTCCTACATGCTTTGTGTTTCAACTACCAAACTGCCCAATTGCTTGTTCTTTTTCTAGTATTGTGTCTGTGTCACTTACTCATATTGTATTACCCTTGATGTATTGAATGTGTTCTCTACTTCTTCAATTAGCAAAGTCCTAAGAACCATTCATGCTCAGAGCCTTCAGTAAAACTGTTTTAAATACAAACAACGGCACACATTTAAAGAAAAATACTCTTAAAGTTCTAGTCTTGTGACCCAGGAAACATTTTTTCCTTTTGTTTTCTCCTTTTATAATGAGATCGTATTACCTGGCTGGCATGTTCTGTGACCCATTCTTCATCCAAATTATCCAACTTAGCTCCTGGATGTTTGAGGTTGCCATTTTGTTCCTCTTTGGCTGGTGTTCTAGTGGCAAGAATCACATAATCCTTTTGTGAAGAACACTTTAAAAACAAATTGTAAAAGCTTATTACAGTTATATCTGATAAAAGAATTACATATGTCATGCAAAAACTAAATAGCATTTACAGCAATTTAAATTGTTAATACTCATTATGAAAGCTATACTCTTGGGTACTGATTTTAGCGAACAGCCCTGCAACATGTCTCACATATATATGCTGTTTATCTTTAATGTATGTAATAGCAACCATTGACTTGGATATCTTCAATATAAATTACAGAATGGTCTTTAGAAATGACTCTAGAATGGAGGGTGTAACTCAGTTGGTACAATGATCATCGAGCATGCAGAAAGCCCTGGGATCGATCTTTTGTTTTTGAACAGGGTTTTACTATAGCCCAGGCTGGAAGAGAAGGAATGCAGACAATGAAGAAATAAAGACAGTACGGAGCTGGTTAAGGTGGTTCACATCTGTAATGAGAACAGTAAGTTCAAAGCCAGTGCGGGCTACGACGTCCCAAAATGCCTGGTTGGAAAGGTGCTGAGTGAGGCAGGCCAGCATAGGAGTTAACTCAGCCTGGGACCCTATTTCACTTGGGTCATTGCAAACCTGACCCCTTTTATAATATATTTTGTAGCCTAGTCCCTTAACTGGCAGGAACCACACACAAACACCTCTCTCCTAGCAGCCTCACCCTCAGGCCCCTATCTGCATCAAACTATATAGTTCTTCCATCTCTAAGCAACAGTACAGACTTCCTTGTCCTTGGTAAGAATCACATTAGTCAGTTTCTATTGAAGTGTATTCCCAACATACCTGGTAAGGAGAATAGAAATGTCCAATGCGCCTAGGATGGTTTTAAGTGTGTGTGCAGTTTGATATACTGTCCATCAAGTGAACATTTCAGAAAAGAAATCTTATACCTATGCATTAAGTTGAATTTATCAGGTGGATTATGGGGAAAGGCATATACTTTGGGGAAAATGAGTATCAGACTTTATCTAACCTAGCAACCAAATAGACAGCCACTCAACCTACACTCTAGCCAGAATGCCCCTCTTTTGAACCCCATAAAACTAAGCCACAAATATAATTTGGGCACTTACCTCCCTCATGTGGCTGTAGTGCATCTGGATTCCTGCTTTTCTCCTTGCAAAGTTATCTTGCCACATTTGCAAATGTGAGTCCTTATTTTGAATTATTGGGATAAGAGGCCAAGAACTTGGAAAGAACTGGTCCTGACTTTGACCACTCTGACAGCCACCAGTAACACTGGGGGTGAAACCTAGGGCACTAGTTATGTATGTTGGGCAGATACCAACTGCACTGTGTATCCAGTCCAAACCACACAGAAAGCAAAATGTGAATTATCTGGTCAGGGAAGGCTTAAATTGTGACCTTTTGACATTATAAGTTACTTTCAAAGTACCAAAGAGAAAATGATCATACTTATTCAAGCTTCAGCCAGGCTTTCTACTCTTTCAAATGTTAACTCCAAGATCCACTTTAGGTTAACTTCTTAAGATTATGTTCCTTCTGAAAGGCCATCGAGAGACTGCCCCACCTGGGGATCCATCCCATAAACCAAACCCAGACACTATTGTGGATTCCAACAAGTGCTTGCAGACAGGAGCCTGTTATAGCTGTCTCTTGAGAGGCTCTACCAGCTCCTGACAAATTCAGAGGGTGGATGCTCTCAGCCAATCATTAGACTGAGCACAGGGTCCAAATGGAGGAGCTAGAGAAAGGACCCAAGGAGCTGAAGGAGCTTGCAGCCCCATAGGAGGAATGACAATATGAACCAACCAGTACCCCCAGAGTGCCCAGGGACTAAACCACCAACCAAAGAGAACACATGGAGAGACCCATAGCTCCAGATGCACTGGTTGCTCTTTTAGATGTCCTGAGTTCAAATTCCAGCAATCACATAGTGGCTCACAACCATCTGCAATGGGATCTGATGCCCTCTTCTGGTGTGTCTGAAGACAACTACAGTATACTCATATAAATAAAATAGATCTTTGAAAAAAAAATTATGTTCCTTCCACATCACAACTTTGAATTTACTAGTAAATGGTATACTTAATTTAAACTAATGAGTAATTTGTTTTTTATCAACCTGCAGAGTAGCAGACATATACATACCTGTCCTATCAAAAGACCAGAGACAAAAGGTTTTCCCTGTAGGTTGATGCTTGACAGATACTGGCCAACAGTCTCTTCTACAATGTAGGTTCTTCCCATTATTGACAGCCTTAATTACAAGATATAAAAGTTAGCACTTGGGGTGGGGGGCAAATTTTGATGTTTTAGCATTGGTGGACAAGCAATAGATCAAAAAAAGGGGCCCATTCCCAAAATTGTCCTATACCTTGCAGTGATCATTTACTGAATAGGGCATTCTTCTTTTATACAGCTGAAATGCAGCTTTGGGATTCTTAGTACAGTGCTGTAAGAAACAACCCTGTCGGGGCCAGAGTGATGGCTTAACGGTTAGCAGTGTTTGCTGTTTTTCCACAAAGCTTGAGTTCAATTCCCAGCATCCAAATCCAGTGGTGCACAAATGCCTTTAGCTGCAGCTCCAGGAAATCTGACTCCCACTTCACAAGTGTGCACTCATGTAGTACACTCACACAGATATACACACCAAACAATAATATGTCTAAAAATCCTTTCAGAAAAGAAAGGAAGGAAGGAAAAAGAGTCCCAGTCATACATGGTGGTGCAAGCCTGGAATTCCAGCAGCCCCGAGGCTGAAGCAGACTTGATGCCTTGGGTTGGAGGCCATTCACAGCTATATAGTGAGTTCTGGGACAATCTGATCGAAATAGTGAAACCTTGCCTCAAAAGGTTTCAGGAAGAAAACAAAACTAAAATAACAAATATCATAATTACCAATTAGCCATGAGAGAGCCACTCTTGGGATAAGGAAATAATGAAATCATTAATCAACACATCTAATTTCTTATTTTAGACTTACTTCTTAGCTGCATTCTCTATGACAATTTATTGGTGAACATTGATATTCTCATTTCTAATATATGAAAGCTGAATTTCTGATTAGTTCATTGAGAGGAGAGAGGATTGTAAAATGACTGTTTTCTATGAGACAACTCATAGTAAGAGCCGCTGAGGTAAACAGTAATGTAATGACAATTCTCTACATAGCTTCTGTTCTACATGGGGCATTTTTTCTAAGGACTTCACATGTATTAATATTTAATACAAATTCCAGCAAGGTAAGCACTATTTATTGTCATCTGTTTTATACATAAAGAAATCAAAAGGAAATGTTAAATAGTTCCTCCAAATTACAAAAGTAATGAGTGGGGAAAGCGGGGTTTACCTTCTCTCCATCTGTTTTGCTCACACTGGCAACGAATACTCAGCCCTTCAATTACATCGTTGCAAAGAACATCTCCTATTCTCTTCTTCAGCTTGTGAATGGAAACTAATATAATATCCCTACTAACTTAATCCCTTCCACCCCCTTCATTAAGAGAGAGCCTATTACTAACACAGGCTCTCCTGAAATAATAACCCAATTCTAATGCCTGAGATCACAAGCATGTGCTATCCTTATTTCCAATCAAGAAATTTTTCCAGAAAAGTAACCAGCCATGAAACAAAGTACATGGTCATACTGCTGAATCGTGATCTGGAAACACATGACAAGTGTCTCAATAAAACTGTCGTAAAATGTTTTCTTATTAAAAGCGTCAACATCAGACATTTGTCTGCAATGTCATCTTACTATGTAAACAACAAAAGTCTTCTTAATTTGTTTAAAATATTAACCAGATTACTTTAATTCGCATTAAATCATCCAGTACCTCATACCCACAAAACCATGTAGGTACGAGGTTTGACATAGGCTAATCTCCTCAGAACAGGGCTTGAGTGTGCACCAGAGTGACTGTCCCATATGTTCCCTATATCCTTTCTTTTCTCCCCCTGAAAATGAAGCTGTTGGTGCCCGAGTGCACAAACATTTCTTGGCCGACTCACTTGTTCTCAGAATGTGCACATGTAGCAAATCCCTCGAACTTTCTGTTAGCAAGAGAACTCGGGTTAGGGTACAAGTAGCTACCTTCAAAAGCCAGGTGCCACTCAGGTCCCACGTCCACAGACTATGATCTCATCAGAAAGCGACAGCAGACACTTCCTACTCCAAACGAGGGGCTCGGCACCAACGGGTGCATACTGATGACGCAAGCCGTCCCGCACCCTTCTCCGCAGCTCTTCTACCAAAGCGAGTGAGGCCTGCACCCCGCCCCTTTCCAGGTACCATTGAGATCGTGGCGGTAGCCCAGAGCCTGTCGAGACGCCCTGCCGCGATCCATGCCCTCTAGTGGCTCGGTTTCAAGAAGTGGCCACAGAGAAGTACCCATGACATCCCGGGGTTTTGACGGTAAGGTCGTCTTACTCCTCGGGGAAGGACGAGGGCTGCTGAGTACTTAGGTAGCGCCACCGCGCGGACATTCCTCACAGCCATAGGAGGCGAGCCGGGGGCGGGGAGAAAGAAGGAAGTGGAAGGGGAGGTGTGGGCTGAACTCGCAGAAGCGGATGAGAAATATACTACATTTCCCAAGAGCCTTTGGGTCTGGAAACCGGTGAACCTAAAGAAACTGGGACAGAGGCTGCTGTGAACTCGCATTCCCAGCGTGCATAGCTTCCGGCGGCTGCGTGCGCATAGAGGGCGCGGTGGCGCGGCCCTTACTGTGTCTAACGCGGGACTCTATTTCCCAGGGTCCCGCCGCGGGAGTCTCCGGAGGGCAGGCGCGCGGGAGTCTGCGAGCGAGGCAGCGGACGGGGCGGCTCAGGCGTCTGGGCTCCGCGCTTCTCCTTGCTCCTTCGCTTCTCCTTCAGCCGCTGCTGCCACCACGACCCCGGCCGACATGGCGGCGGTGTTGCAGCAAGTGCTGGAGCGGCCGGAGCTGAACAAACTGCCTAAGTCGACCCAGAACAAACTTGAGAAGTTCCTGGCCGAACAGCAGTCCGAGATCGACTGCCTGAAGGGGCGGCACGAGAAATTTAAGGTGGAGAGTGGTAAGTGAGAGGCTCTTGGCGCCCTCGTTTGGAGCTGTGGCCCGACCTTCCTCTTTGCACGCTTGCACTCTGCCCTGTGAGGTGTGCAGGTAGCATCTTTTCAGGCTCCGTGTGCATTGTAGGCCTTCACTTTTCTCTTCGCTGTGTGATTTTTTTTTTAAGGAGATGGGGGCAGGGATCCTACCAGATCTAATCCACCTTCGTTCACCTTGTTTTCCTTTTACTTAGCGTGGTCTTAGGTACGAGCTCCTTACGTGGGCCCACCGACAGAAACTGGAGAATTTGAGCCAGTTCGCACCAGACTTTCAGGACTATGCAATCCTAATCTAATCGTGTTTTGTTGTACTTTAATGACAGTAATTTCCCCTATTTTTTACTTAAGCTGGATTTATAAGCCTTTACCCATTTCACCTTTTCGATGCCTTGTTAGTATGTATATAACACCCTGTGGTCTGATAATGAGCTAGGTGGTCACATAGATGAATTTGTATACAAAAAGACAGCACTAGAAAAAGCGGTGAAATTGCACTAAATGAGTTGGATATATGTTTCTCTCAGAGCATTGAGACTTGATAGAAAACATATAATAAAAAGATCTACTTGTAAGTTCTCATACTTGCTTTTGTATAAGAAAGTTACAGACTTTCCTTGGAAGAAAGGAAATAGTAGTAATTTAAAAAACAGAATTTTTTGTTATACGTTTTGGTTTATCGTTAATTAAGGGACTGGAAGTCTGTATTTTGGTAGATTAATTAGAAATGTATACCTGATTTAATTTTTTTCTTCAAGCAAAGTTGATAATATCCAGGTATTTTATGACTCTGAGAATTTTGTATAATACACTGTATTCTGTTTATTAATTTACACAGAGTCAATACTGAGTGATTTATATGTCTCTATACTGGGATGAGGTAGACAAATGTCTCTTTGAGGGAAGTCTGTAGGTTTATTTTCACAGAATTTTAAGTAGGTAGCATTTAAATTACTTTTACATTAAATCTTTTAAAACAGTGCACTTTTTAATTAAGTATTTTTTATTTATTACATAACTTATATTTCTCCTGAAGTCTGGAGAAAATGCCAGGATGCATTGCCTGCCTAGATGAAATTAATTTATGAATCCCCTTTTAGGCAATGTGGTCTTTTGTTATATGTCAGTTGAGAATAGTGGAAAAGTCCTTTTCAGTGTTTAATCTGCTTATTGAGATTGTATTTTCCAATATTGTGTCTTAAGTTCTGCAGTCAGTATTAGAAGAAATAAACAGTGATACTAATACTGCTTTCAAGGTCATGTGTGCATGATGTTATTCATAGTGCTTGGACTTGTCTTTTGTAGAACAACAATACTTTGAGATAGAGAAGAGGCTATCCCAGAGTCAGGAGAGGCTTGTTAATGAAACCCGGGAGTGTCAGAACTTGAGGCTGGAGCTTGAGAAGCTAAGTAAGTATTTGATTCGATCTCTATAACTGTTCTGGGATGTCCAGTTACACCTTTGGAAATCACATAGGCAGGGCGCCTGCCACTGTTGGAAACAGGCTTTCCAGGTAGCAAAGCCCTAAACAGGGATACAAACAAGGTAAGAAACACCCAGCTCCTCTGCCTTCAGGCCCAGAGGCAGACCGATCACACTGTAGACTCCAAAGCTGTGTTGTTCACTGGAGAATTCTGATTTTAGTTGGAGTGTGGCTCAGCTATGGCACATTTAATGTGAGAAGCTTTCTGCTTGAGTGTTATAAACAGGCAGAGTAAGCAACCAGTTGACAGGAAATAAACATAGGTTTATTAAGAAAAGAACAGAGAGTAAGAGGGAGTTAGGACAGATAGAAAGACATACAGGAAGTAGAAGGAAGGAACATTTGGTTTGAAAGGTTTTTTTTTAAAGATATCTTGAGAGAGGGGCATTTGTTCTGGGACTTGAGCTGGGTGCTTTCTCTGCCTCTGTGAGCTTGCAGACTTTCACACCAGCATCTAGCCACCCTGCCTTCCAAGGACTCGGATTATGAATGTGAACTTCTATGACTGGCTGTAGACACTTTCGTAAAAGAAATTTTCAAATGTGTATTTTTCTTATATAACTGCATTCTAATTATTAGAGTTGTATACAGGAAGATAAACATATCATGAGTGTAAGACAGCACAAACATGATTCTTAGAGATTTAAAAAAACACATTTATTATAATATATAATGAATGTATTTTATGTAGTTCAAATTGTATTATGTTTATTGGTCCTAATCCGCTCGCTTTATTTTATATAAATTTACCTAGAAAATGGAATTTAAAAAATTGACATTACTAATTTTTCTACAAATTGGGAATAAAATATTTATATCTGATTGTAGCATACTTACACCTTTTAGTCTGTAATATAGTAAGATGGGAACATATTTGGAATATGGTCATAAATGAGTATGTGTGATGGTGGTAGTTGGATAAAGATACAAATTTTAAGTTAATGTATCTGTATTCATTACATCCCTTTTGTCTAGATAATCAAGTAAAAGTGTTAACTGAGAAAAGCAAAGAACTTGAAACTGCTCAAGACCGTAATCTAGGCATTCAGGTAAAAAGCTGATTGCATTATGATACTGAAAGTTTTCTATTCTGCTTTTAGGTATTCAATACTAGTCAGTGGAAGGGGAAACATTCCACTAGAAGCTGCCAACAATACATAGAAATGTGTGCATACATACACTTTCTCTCAGTTGGTTTTTATGTGTCATCTATTGAATAGCAACCATAGCCCAGCATTCATGGTATTTTTATATACTTGGGAGCTGGGCCACTCTACATTGGGGACTGTTCCTTTACTACGTAAGAAAAACATGCTTTCAGTTCTTTATAGGTGCATAATATACCCAAAATATTTTGGTAAGTTAATTTGCAAGGAATAAACAGTGCTTTGAGCCCTTTAAATTTCTTAATTTGTTGTTTAGGTTTTGTTTTGTTTGCCTCGATATTAAAAAGTTAGTTTTCAGAAAACTTAAAATACGTATTTATATGTGGAAGAATAACAGCATGTTGTTGTATGAGGTGGGTTCCAAATTAGTATAGGCTTTAATGTGAGGTCCTGATACACATTGTAAGTTTGATGAAACAACAACAGAGTGAAGTCTATAACCTAGAAAAACTGTGGACACACAAATAGATACAATTTAACAAAACAAAACTGGTAAGAGCTAGGAAATGATGTGTTTAACTGCCTTGTAGGCCAGCTTTCTGTTAGACACTGTAATAAAACATGGAACATACTTATTTAACTATATAAACATAGAGGTTTATTTTCATTGACAATTTTACAGGTTCTATCCAAGATCAGTTTGCTGTATTGTTTTGGGCCAAAGAAAGCCACACACCCATGGTAGGAGGATTTAGTGGAGGAAACTTGACCTCAGAATAGGAAGCAAATAGCAGGTAGCAGAGGGGCTGGTGTACTACTTTTTTCTTCAAAGGCACACCCTCAGTGATCTACAAAAACCTTCTGAAATTAATATCACTTAGCAATAATGCCACAGACTGGAACCCAAACTATGGTCCTTAGATGGCCATTTGTAAAGCAGCTGGTTTCTATTGAAAATAAGTAAACAATACCATTCGTGAAAACATTCTTAGGTGTATTTAGAAGTAAATGTTTTACAAGGTCACTAGAGAACAAAAAAGGGAAATTGTTGTTCTAATGAATAATAATGTTGCTTAGAAACACAAAATACAACAAAATGAATATGGAGTACCATCAATAGAAAATTGGTTTGGTGATAGTGGATTTGGTTTTGTTTTTTAATCTATTTATTTATTTATTTTTCTTTCTTTCTTGAAACTGTAAAACTGGAAGACAACAGGGGCAAAACTGTCAGCCTTTGGATTTAACAATGGTCTTTTTAGAAATCATCAAATGTTTAAACCATAAGAACAAAAATAATTATGACCATAACAAAAGGAAGACCTTGTGTGCTACAAAGGAAACAAAGCAAAACAGTAGCTACCCAGAATAGGGGACAGGGGAATAGCTGTAAGCCACTTATCTGATAAGAGCCTAATATCCAAGTTTTATAAAGAAGTAGTGGTAGAAATAAGTAATTTTCTTTGAAAGTGGACAAAAGACTTATTTTCAAAGAAGACAGAAATCAGGTATATGAAAGAGGTCTCATTTGTTAATTGTAAAAGAAGTAAGTAAAATACATGAACACACTTTGGTGATTACACATGGTTGTTATCAAAGATACGTTGGCAGAAATACAGAGAAAAGGGAACAGTTCTTATTGCTGATTATACATTACTGTGTATATGTACTGTGTACATACATTATGTATAGCTGGATACAACCAATGTGGGGAAAATATAGAGGTTCATAAACTAAATATAGAACTGCCCTGTAACCTAGCAGCCCTTCTCCTGGGTGTCCTACTCAGAGGAATCTCTACATTGTAAACGTAGGCTTACTCACATGGGTCAGAGTATCCAAAAGTTTGGAAACAACCTGTAGTTAGTCACAGACAAATGGATAAAGAAAATTTGCTCTGTGTACACACAGTATAATATTTGGTCTTTAAAAAAAAGTTATATGCCACAGAATGGGCAAATATGAGAACATGTGATAAGCCATTACAGAGAAATG
Source organism: Apodemus sylvaticus (assembly GCF_947179515.1). NCBI lineage: Eukaryota > Metazoa > Chordata > Mammalia > Rodentia > Muridae > Apodemus > Apodemus sylvaticus. The sequence continues at coordinate 57,728,103 of NC_067483.1, forward strand.
ATGTGGCTTATCTAGAGTCAGCTAAGCAATTCGTCAAATATGTGGAGACAGATGAAGCTGGTGGGTGGGGTGAAGGGAATGCAGGTTGGAGGAACAAATCTGTAGAATGAAAAGGTCTCACAATGTATATGAGGGTTCTAGTTAATAAAATTGGATTGCTAGGATTTGGAGAAATAGATATTTTTAGCTACTCTGATTAAAAAAATGAGATTGATTCACTTAACTATAATGATTTGGTATGGTTTTATCTCTATGTTATATACTTTTTTATAAACATTTATTTAAAAGAGGTTTCTAAGTGTGAAAGCATTTTAAGGACTTCGAGTGGAGCTGTGGATGGCTCAGCACTTAAATCACATGCATCAGGCTTGAGAACCGGGGTTTGAATCCCTAGAGCCCACAAGTGCTTGGTGGGTATGGCTGCCATTTTGTAATTTCAAGGACTAAGTGATCACTTGAACTAGACTGTAAAGACAACATGGACTGGCTGTCTTGGTGAACTCTAGGTTCAGTTGAAACATTACCTCAATGAATAGAGACCAATCAAGAATTAGCAGCCCGGCCTTTGTTCCCTGAGCTGTGGCTTTGGCCCTTGTTTTGTTTTGAGGGTGGTCCTAATATTTTTGAGTTAGGGTCTCTTTCTAAGTAAATTAATCTTTTAAAGAAACGTTAGAAATAAAGGCAAAGGAAATATGTATAGGAAATACATACATATATATATATATATATATATGTGGGTGTGTGTGTGTGTTTCTCACCTTGCAACAGAAAATGTAAAACTACATTTGAAGTTTAACATTCTCTACATAAATACTTGCATATAAGCCATTAAGTCTGTATAACATATGTCTTCTTTCAGGTGGTAAGGAAAGAAAAAGGCATGCAAAGGAAGTATGTTGCATAAGTAATAAATGAGAGCACAAAATGTACTAACAGAAAAATGCAGGTTAAAGCAATTGTAAGATAATTGTGTTTCACATCGTGTGTTGGCATGTTCCACCAGGCCCATTCAGAATGCTCAGTTGTTGGTTAAACGATTGGTATTGTTGCTTATAACTCTAAAACCCTCGTAAGGAAGCTTTCAAATAGTAATTTGAACCCAAACACAAATGCGTGATAGTTTCCACAGTTGATCTTTGAAGACATGCAAATTATCTATTACATACTATATGGCAATATAATATAAAGGCAATATAATATAAAGGCAATATAAATAATTAGGACATTTCAGTGTAATGAGTGATAATGTATTTATAAGCCTAGGAACAATGAATTTAAAACTCAGAAAGAGAGGTGTTATGGTTAGGAGTATTTGTTAATTTGTTGATACCTAAGTTATAAGGAAAGAAAGCAATAGTAGTTGAACTGATGATTCAAGTACCTGTATTGATTGTTTAACTTACATTCTTGAACTTCCTGTTTCTTGATATGACAGAGCCAGTTTACAAGAGCAAAGGAAGAGTTAGAAGCTGAAAAAAGAGATTTAATCAGAACCAATGAGAGATTATCTCAGGAAGTTGAATATTTAACAGGTATGAAAAAACATTTGTGACTTTAACTGCATTCTTTGTTATTGTTGGTGCTAGGACTTACCTCTAATGTTATATTTCTTTATTCTGTTTCTTCAGTGTGCAAGTTCAGTTTAAAAATACTGTTGTTCCTTCCATGTCCATATCTCCTAGCCATTATCCAGATGTCAGCCAGGCATCATGTCACCTGCTTTTAAATCCCAGGACTCGGGATTCAGTGGCAGGCAGATCTGAGTTTGAGGCCAGCCTATTCTACATAGCTTTAGGGCAGCCTGGGCTATACAGTGGAAACCCTGTCTTGAAAATTAATAAAAGAATAAGTCAAACTAGAGAATGGGCAGCTTACCTGACTGCATACTGAAGAAAACACCCTCCCTCGGCAACCATTAGCTGTCAGTACTTCAGGGAGGGGTGAGCCTCATGGGCCCACACCCTTCCATGATGTGATTGGTAGGCCTAGTCTCTTGGAAGTGTGGCCTAGTAGCACATGTTCATATTGCAGTGAGTTCATGAGTGGAAACAACTATAATTAAACTCAGTGGGCCATGAAAAGAAGACATGAGAAGGTTGGCAGAGATCAGAGTATAGACATAAACTCACTATAAAGGCGGCTATTAGCAGAAAAAAGAAGGACATACAAATGAAGTAACACTGGACAAAAATTATTAAAGTTCATTAGTCAGGTATAAAATGGTCTTAATTTTTTAAACAGAAACTGAGCTTAGGAGATAGGAATATAAAATGTATCACCATACCATGTTTAATATATTTGTCAAAATGATTCTTGCCTTTGGGCTTTTTTAAAAATGTAATTTCTGTAAATAGAAAAAACATTCACATGCTGTGTAGTAATACTCAACTTGGAACTTATTTTTTGGAAGAGTGACTTCTGAGTGCTTGCTGGTTGTGTTGATTAGCTCGCTGGTGGTAATTAGGATTAAATGAATTAGTTTCATAAAAACATGGTTATTGAAGAGCAGAAAAATATTAAATGTGTACATTTTAATAGACAATTTGTATATTTTCTTTTTTTTTTAAAGATTTATTTATTATTATATCTTAAGTACACTGTAGCTATCTTCAGACACACCAGAAGGAGGCATCAGATCTCATTATGGATGGTTGTGAGCTACCATGTGGTTGATAGGATTTGAACTCAGGACCTTCAGAAGAGCAGTCAGTGCTCTTAACCGCTGAGCCATCTCTCCAGCCCCAATTTGTATATTTTCATTACCTTTTAACTTAAGTACTTATAATAAAATGAAAAGGTTTTAGATAGGAATTTAGTTTATAATTATGACAGAATCAAGCTAAAACAGGGAGTTGAAAAGCACTTTGTGTTAAAGGCTTATATTTCTAATATATTTTCTTACTTAGTTTCTGTGAGTGTTAGCTAGTCATTATTTTCAAATGCTCACTCTCATCCTCCTTTTTAGAGGATGTCAAACGTCTAAATGAAAAACTTAAAGAAAGCAACACGACAAAGGGTGAACTTCAGTTAAAGTTGGATGAACTTCAAGCTTCTGATGTTGCTGTGAAGGCAAGTAATATTGATTCCCAGTAAATGCAGACTCAAATGCCTAAGGATCTATTTACTGTATTTTGTGTTATCTTATTTAATAATCTAATTTTTACTCTGAAATAAAGTCAGTGTCCCTGAGCTACATTTATTTAAAGTAAGTAAATATTACTCTAAAATTTTCTTTTTAGTATCGAGAAAAACGCTTAGAACAAGAAAAGGAATTGCTACACAATCAGAATTCATGGCTGAACGCAGAGTTGAAAACCAAAACTGATGAGCTATTGGCTCTAGGAAGAGAAAAAGGAAATGAAATTCTGGAACTTAAGTGTAATCTTGAAAACAAAAAAGAAGAGGTGAGTAGTGTAATTACCTTGCTTATATTAGAGGTGGCCTTTGTACATCAGGATGTGACATTTATGAGTCCTCAGATACAAAATTTGTGTTGTATGTGACAGCAGAGCTTAACTTTAACCTAGGGGAATGTTTAGAGGATTTTGTAATGACATTCTATACCACCCACTCTAATAATAAACCTTACACTTAAGAAGTAGCACCGAGTTTGTGAACTATGTTCAAACACATTGTTCCATCAGTTGATTTTTCTCTATTTTGACTTACAGTACACTATTAATTTGCATTGTATGACAATGGAAAAATGAACTCCTATTTATTTAATTTCCTTTTTTTGTGTGTGTCAATCTTGTCAATTTGGATAGACAATAAACCCAGAGCCTTTTCCTCTCTGTGTTACTATAGTGATATAAGTTCAGTTGACTGGTCTGTTTTCTTCCTTTATTCTTAAAGTGAGTCATTTGGTGCACTGAATGGTTGCATGCAAACATTAGGAGAATGCAATATGTGAATGACTATGATAATTCTGAAAGACTAAAATATGTTTCATGACAAGGCCATTTAAAGTCAAATAAAAAAAAAATGAGTATCGAGTAAAAGTTGACCAGTAAGAAGAGTCTCCATGTTTTCACCCATTGTTGATTTCTTACACTAGACCCTGTAGTGTCTACAGTTCATCTATGTTTCCCCTGGGGTATCAGGAGCTACTGTTACACACAATTCTCACTGTATAGATCAGAGTCCATAGTAATCATCTTACCTAAAACAGCTTTGACTAGGAGTTTGAAAAATGTTTTTGGATCAGGACTAATCTTTTCAGTAGAGTCAGTTATAATATGTTAAACAAAATGTTAAACAGATTTCTGATTGTAACCTAATTTATAATTGTGGCAAGGAAATATTCTACAGAGAAACCATTTAAAAGCATGTGCACCTGCTGGAAAACTAACAATGTCAAATTTGTGATGGGAACAACACTACCATTAAAATTTCTCAACAACATTAACCTTATTTTTCAACCATTGAGACATTGAGTTGCCTGGATAGGGCTGATTATTGTTAATTCTTTCTTTTCTTAGATTAAAATAAACATCCTAAGAGCCCAAACTAGATAATTCCCTATGGAGTCCTTATTCACTACAGGATGACTAATATGGAAGCATTTTGTCAACCCTGTATTCTAATATTAAGTGATTGTGTGGCTTTATGCTAATGACAACAGAATTAAAATTAAAAGTTTATCTGTTTATGGTTAAAATTATCTTTCACTTGAGTTTTCTTCAATTTTGGGCATAACTTAGCTGAACTGTTGTCTATAGTTTTTGCCAGTTTGAAATTTAAACAAGGAATTTATGAGCAAATCCAAAAGCCTGAAACCTTTAGAAAAACCTAAAGCCTGTCTAAAGGTCCAAGAATGTAATTTGAATGAATGGCTAATGATTTGGAATATCTGTCATGTGGTAAGCTAGAGTATCTCTAAGACCAAGCAAGGATTTGTATTTGGCATAGCATATCCAGTGTTCACCCTAAGCTGACTGAAGATAGTGTCGATTATAAAGTCTTGTTATGCATGAGCAGAGAGATAAGGCCTGTGGAAAAGAGGAAGAAGAGCAAAGGTTTTGTGGCAGAGAATTCTTGTTGCATCATCTCTAGGGCCCGCAGTGTTGCTGACTTCTGAGGAGGATTGCTCCTGGTGGGGTTTACTTTGAGGGTATAGTGAGCAAACACTCCCGATGTCTAGAGCATCTCTCTTGAGAAGCCCTGCAGTTTTTCCATAGTGTAGGTGGTAAGAAACTTGATATGGACCTCCAACAAGGTTCAGGAGTCTTCTCTGAGATGATTTTCAAGAGACTGTGTCCAGGTCACACAGTCTGAAAGGACTGGCCACCATCATGAAGTGATGGATTGGGTTTGCCTTCTTTCACCAGATACTGATCTTAATATTATCTGAAGCTTGTACTTGTATGGGAATCTTTTCAATGGATTTCCTTAAAAGTAAACCATTTTGAGTATATCCACTATCTGAACTACAGATGGTCCTTCTGCTGCTGTGGACCAAGCACTGTCAGTGGCATTGCCTGTATGAAACCAGAGCACTGTCTTCCGGTGGTAAAGGGCACAGTGGGGCAGTCAAGTGCCCTTTCTGGCCCTCTCTGCTCTTTCAGAAATTGTTGTAGCTAGACTTCAGATTCCACTGGGCTTTTAAACTACATACTCAGTAGACACAGTGGAAGGAGGCTGGAATGTATGCTAAAGGAGTTTCACCACATTGCATGCTGATGACAGAAGAATAAGGTCTTATTAATCAGAACCACATTTTCTTAGTCATAGCTATGTATCATAAATTTCCCTTCTTTTTGAAGGGGTTATATTTTACTTTTGACAGTATAAACTTCCTATCAAATTATCTCAGTTGTTAAAGACTCTTTCCCATTTGTTTATAGGTTTTGAGACTGGAAGAACAGATGAATGGCTTGAAAACATCAAATGAACATCTTCAGAAACATGTAGAGGACTTGTTGACAAAATTAAAAGAGGTATTTGATGATCACTTAAGAAAATTTTTGTTTTGATTTTATTGTTGTGGTGGTGGTTTGGTTTAGTTTGATCTCCCTGGGCTGTCCTTACAGCTTACAGTATAGCTAAGGATAGCCTTGAACTCTTTAAGCTCCTGTTTCTACCTCTGGAGTTCTGGCATTAGAGGTATACTTCCATCACACTGGTTTTTATACAATGCTGGGGTCAGCACACTAGTGAAGATTCAGCCAGTAGAGCTATGTGCCAATCCCTAAAATAAGTTTCACTTACAAAATTATAAAAGCATGTATATTTGTGTTATTTGACAAAATATTGTCAAATATTTTTGGTTTTTTGTTATTTTTAGATATCTTACTATGTTTTCCAGAATGGACTGACCCTACTTCAATAGCCTTTAAGCTGGCTTCAAATTCCTAGTCCTTCTCGGTTCATTGATGATAGGATTGTAAGCCTGTACTACCATATCTGTCTGAGACCATGTTTTCGTCTTTTTCCAACACTCGTAAAATGGCTCCAAATGTTTCTAGGCTGATAAAATCATAAATAGCAGTTAAATGCTTTAGACTAAGACTAGGTACAAAGCCAGTGCGAGGTAATTTTAATTTTATTATTGAAAAGCACTATTTGATTCTTAAAGTAATTTACTATCGGAAATCAGTTTTATTTGTAGTCTTTACAAAATGAACTTTCTGTCTTGATGTTTCATAAATATCTTAAATATTCAAGCTTTACTTGCTAGTATACACATATAAAATTGAGCTTTTACTTTGTTTTTAGGCCAAAGAACAGCAGGCCAGTATGGAAGAGAAATTCCACAATGAATTAAATGCTCACATAAAGCTCTCTAACCTATACAAGGTAACTTCTCTAGCACACACGTTAGTACCCTGGGGTTGGGTTCCTGACTGGTGGTGACTTGATGATTCCCTTTTAGAGCGCTGCTGATGACTCGGAGGCAAAGAGTAATGAACTCACCCGGGCAGTGGACGAGCTGCACAAACTGCTCAAGGAAGCTGGAGAAGGTAGGGCTTGCAGGACCAGAAGGTGGTTGTGTTGTACATTTCTTAGTTTAGGATAAGGATTAGCTTTAACCGTGACAGGATTTCATGTAGAAGAAAGAGCCTAGGCTAAGAAGATTGGAATTATATTTTAAAGTAATTAGTATATTTGAAATTAGAGATGCTAAGGTGGTGGATGCTTTTTTCTTCCTTCATCTTTGGGTACTGTCTTGCACTGTCAGTCTGCAAGTTTAGTCAGTCATCCCATAGTGCATGTGCTGTGTTAAATAGAAATCCATATGTGATCTTAGAGGTACTGAACTTGATCACATAACAAACCTCAGGTACTCCAAGTGACTATTTGTTCACATTATATACCTGGACCTTCAGGCTTCCAGGTCGGTGGTAGGCTCTTAGATTCAGCAAGGATTCCTTGTTGAAATTTCAGACTAGCAAAAGCTACAGTTTTGCAATTAAATAGTGCCAAAAACTGAAGAAAACTCAAGGAAGATACCATTTTTAGCATATGTAGATAAACTTATATCTCAAGAATTGGTGGTAGGACCCATCTTTGATACTTAAAGATCCTTGGTTCTCTGATTTAAAGTGGTCTAGGCCTTGCTTGTAACCTGTATGCATCTGCGTGCCTGCTGTCTTAACTCAGCCTTAGGTTTTTCTCAGTACTTAGTGGAGTGTAAGCAGGGCCTGCTTTATTGTTTTGGGGGTGATGGGAAAATGGTTTGCATTTTCAGTTCAAATACTACTTTTTTTTCTCATTATTTTCAAGCCACAGCTGAATCTTACAGGTGGAATCCAGGGAAATGCAAGGCCAACAGGGTTTAGGATCTTTATCTTAATGTTTATTTATCTTTTCCATTCATTTTTTCTGCTTTAAACTAAAGGCCAAAATTGATTCCAAAGATGTACATAGTGGTCCTTCTCTGCTATTCATACTCTCTACTGGTTTTGTTGGTGAGAAATATTAAAAAGAGACTCAAGCCAGGCGGTGGTGGCACACGCCTTTAATCCCAGTACTTGGGAGGCAGAAGCAGGTGGATTTCTGAGTTCGAGGCCGGCCTGGTCTACAGAGTGAGTTCCAGGACAGACAAGGCTATATAGAGAACCCTGTCTCACAGAGAGAGAGAGAGAGAGAGAGAGAGAGAGAGAGAGACAGAGAGAGAGACAGACAGAGAGAGAGACAGACTGAGACTCAACCAGACTCATCAGAATTTAAAGGCCAGCAAGTGAAGCCAGGCCGAGTGGACAGCAGTCCTCAAGCGTAGCCTCTAGAATGTCATGTTGTCTCTAGAAGGAGAAAGGCTTACAGCGTTTTAGTTAATAAACTGCAGTATTTTAATGATGGTTTTCAATATTTTGTGTTTTAAAATGTTTAGCCAACAAAACAATACAAGATCATCTTCTACAAGTGGAAGCATCTAAAGATCAGATGGAAAAAGAAATGCTTGAGAAAATAGGAAAATTGGAGAAGGAATTAGAGAATGCAAATGACCTGCTTTCCGCCACAAAACGTAAAGGTGTGACTAAGACACTTGTTTGTTCCTTCAGCTCCTTGAACCTACCTGTGTGGTAGCTTAAGTTAAAAGGGCGGCGTTTCTGCTTTATGCTTAAGCAGTTATTTGTATTTGTATTTGTTGCCATATATATTTGTGTTATATTTGAAATATAATAAGTAAAAATATATTTAATGTCACTATTCTTCACTTTAAATATTCATTAGTGGTTTTCAGTTTTGTGGTTTTGCAAAAAAGCAAAAAACAAAAACAAAAACAAAAACTTGTGTTTGCACAGGAGCTATATTGTCTGAAGAAGAGCTGGCAGCCATGTCTCCCACCGCAGCAGCCGTGGCTAAAATCGTAAAGCCAGGCATGAAATTAACTGAGGTAAGAATGATGCTGGATCATGTTTCATTATTACAGAGGTGCTCAGGGGTCTCTGAAACTTATCTCCCCCTCCCCCAATTTATCTAATCACCTGATAATTAGCAGGCAATGTTTTAAGAGGTTTTCTTTGGCCAGTAAGGCACTTCCATGTGTAAAACACTTGAGCTGTCATTCTCAAAAACTTATTTCTGCCCTCAAAACCTGTGTTGAGAGAAGCAGCTTACGCAATTGTCATATGACCTCCACATACACACTGGGGCACGTGCCTGCACTCATAGATACATCTTACACACACACACACACATAATTAAAATAAATAAGTCTAAACAAGAAATGAACTTTTTAACTGTTTAGTTTATAGTTTATGTGGCAAATAACAAATAGTTCCTTTTATGTAAGTGGTAAAGGGATGTTCATTATGAGCCCCCCCCAATATGTTGCACTTGAACTTAGTGAAATGACCACCTTTTCTGTTTCCAGCTATATAATGCTTATGTGGAAACTCAGGATCAATTGCTTTTGGAAAAACAAGAAAATAAAAGGATTAATAAGTACCTAGACGAGATAGTAAAAGAAGTGGAAGCCAAAGCACCAATCTTGAAACGCCAGCGTGAAGAGTATGAGCGGGCACAGAAAGCTGTGGCCAGTCTGTCTGCAAAGCTTGAGCAAGCTATGAAGGTTGGTTCCGTTTCTGAACGTGAGCTTTAGGCACAGCTGCTAATGAAACATCTTGTACTGGGTGCTTTTTTCATAACAGTCTTTGCAGTAGAAAAGCTTGAGGCTTTACACTCCCACCATGACAGATTTTCACTCCGACTCTGCTAAGTTGTGAGAGGCTTTTACTTACGTTAAGGCGATTGAGAGGGAACTCTCCTTGGATCACTCTTCAAATGTTCTCATAGTGCATTAGAATATCAGCTAATTTAGCACAACCATTTTTTCCTGAGGGTTTTGATAAGCCTTTCTAGAAATAATCATAGTTTGATATTGGGTTGAAGATTTTTATATCAGTTCAAAATTTAGCCTACCTTAGTATGCATTACTTTACAGAGAAGGCTTGAAGGCTTTATTGAGGAAATGTATATAAATTTATATCGTCTATTCTTAACTGATTTGTTTTATTCTTGGAGAATATGAGTAAATTGTATCCTTAATTCAAAATTAAGTCTTCTGTTATAATATAGATGGCTGACATTCAGAAGTAGCTAATAAAGTGTTTTGCATTAGAGTAACTTTACTCATTGTACCCTAAGGGACTGTTGTCAGTCTGACAAATTAGCCTTTGTATTTCTATTTCAGAGAGGTCTCTTGGGACCAATTAGATCTTTAAGTTTCTCTGTTAATAGGATATTGTCTTGATCTTGGTATGGTACATGTGGGTAGTTGAATGGCAGATAGACTGACCAATTAGAATAGCAGCTTTCGTTTTATGAAACAGTTTTTTTCCTTCATTATCATATAATAATAATTGAAGGGTTTAATGGCCAGTTCTGTGTTTTTTTAATAACTTGGCATTTTCTATCCACAACATGAGTCATGTGTTTTCTAGTGTAAATCTTCAGCTCTTATTTGTAGGGTTTTAATTGCAACTCAACTGCATGTACTTTGCATCTTAATTCACCTTATTTTGTACTTAGTAGATTTATGAGTGCGGTCTTTTGTGACTATTTGTTTTCACATGTTCCCTCTTGTAATTATGCATAGTTTCTTAAAGGTATATGAACTACTGAGATATATTTAAAAGTATGTGAAAATAACTGTGAACCTAAATATGCATAAATTGGAAGAAGACCACAGATTTCCCTTTAAAACATCTGACCTTGTGCTAAGGGGAAGGTTTTCCACCTCAAACCACTAATGCTGTAGTAGGGACTGCAGGGCCTTAGCTTACCCACTCGGTGCCTACTGTTTGGGTCGCTGCTGCTTTGCAAATTACTGCATACTTTTAGTGAAGTTGTCTGTGTCTTACCCAGCATATTTAACTTTGACATCTCAAGTGTTTCAGTCTAACCATCATTACTATTGATCCTTCTGATCATGGAGATTCTTGGGTCATTTAGTAACGCACTGTGAACTTGATATTTATTTGCAAAGTCGTACTTGACAACTTGTTAAGGGTAGAAAATGCTTGTCATAATATATATATTATATTTCTATTGTTATTATATCCTTAGTGACACTGAGTTTTCCCTTGCATTTATATTTTAAAGGAGATTCAGCGGTTACAGGAGGATACTGATAAAGCCAACAAACATTCATCAGTACTTGAAAGGGACAATCAGAGAATGGAAATACAAATAAAAGATCTTTCACAACAGGTTAGAACGTTTTGTATGATTTCCAGGTTTGTTTGTAATGTTGACTAGCTAGTAATGCTTGAGACTGCATCTTAATGTCTAAGGAGGGACCTTCTAGGAAAGGTGTATGTAGTTTAGTCCTTTATTAGGAATGCTCTAGCTCTTATAGTCTTGTCATTGTCTCCTCAGAGATTTTTGATTGATGTGACATTTGTTTTTTTTTGTTTTGTTTTTTGTGGATATAATTTTATTTACATTTCAAATGATTTCCCATTTCTGGTCCCCCCCCTCCCCGAAAGTCCCATAAGCCCCCTTCCCTCCCCCTGTTCTCCCAACCACCCCTTCCCACTTCCCTGTTCTGGTTTTGCCCTATACTGTTACACTGAGTCTTTCCAGAACAAGGGGCCACTCCTCCGTTCTTCTTGTATTTCATTTGATGTGTGGATTATGTTTTGGGTTTTCCACTTTTCCAGGCTAATATCCACTTATTAGTAATGAGCACACAAACAATTGAAACAGGAAGCGTTTTGTTGTTGCTGTCTTCCATCTCCCATCTTCCTAGCCTGCTGAGTCCCAGGGTGTAGCCAATGTTAGCAAGTTGGTGTGTATATGTTTCATGCCATTCATGTATCAATAAGTGCAAATCTGAACATATAAGTGTATTTTTGCTAAAAAGCTAGATTATACTGTGCATTACTTATTACTACTGTTTGTTGAGAAGGGGATTTGTTCATACTTCAACCCTGAATTCTAATCCTCCTTCCTCATCTTCCCGGGTGCTGGGATTTCAGGTGCACTCCACCATGTCTGCTCTTCCTCTACTCTACCATATAAAACAAGCACTAAATAAATTACTTGTAGTTTTGTGTTTAAAAAGTAGTCATGATTTTGAAATTGTACTTTTCTACTTTGTTAGTTTTCTTTATATTAAAAATAACTATTTCATTAAAATTTTTTATTAGTTTTTTTAACATTAAAGTGATAGATTTTGATGTTTTGTTTTTTAAGATAGTTTTGTGGGGGGTTTTGTAAGTGATGCTGTATTTAAAATTTTTGTTTCTTCCAGATGTTCCTGTAACCAAAGGTGGTAATACTATTTTATAACATTAAATTTTTGTTTCTAGATTAGAGTGCTCTTGATGGAACTGGAAGAAGCCAGGGGTAACCATGTAATTCGGGATGAGGAGGTCAGCTCTGCTGACATAAGCAGTTCGTCTGAAGTAATCTCGCAGCATCTAGTGTCTTACAGGAATATTGAAGAGCTCCAGCAGCAGAACCAGCGGCTGCTGTTTGCTCTTCGAGAACTTGGGGAAACCAGGGAACGAGAAGAACAAGAGACGACTTCCTCTAAGTAAGCAGCGACCCTGTCAGCGTGTTCACAATAGTTACTGGGCTTAGTGTGTCCTTAGAGACGCTGGATCCTGTAGGTCTAGAGCCTTAGAAAAACAGCAGTGAGCAACAGTACTGTGGAATTACTATTAATAAGAAGGTAAACTTGGATTTAATATGAATAGTGCTAAAATAGGGAAACTTGGCAGACTTCATTTAAGTTTCAAGAAAGAAGTCTTCATGGACAAGATGTCTGAGCATTACTTAAGAGTACTGAGGTTTTATAAAGATGTGTTAGGGAAGGAAGAATGGCATTAAAAGCAAGAAGATTGAAGTTTCAATAGGCTTAATGCTGAGAAAGTTTTTCAGATGCAGTTGATGAGTACAAGTACTGAAGTCGTCTGTGGTGGTAATTTTAAGAACAATTCTCGCAATAGCGACAGAATAAGAAGTAAAGAATATGAAAACAGTGAGCAGGAAGATAGATAGTATTTGGTTGGTTTATAATAGAAACTGTACTCCCCTCCGAACATGGACCTACAAAGACTTTTTTTCTGTAGGATTGCTGAACTTCAACATAAACTTGAAAACTCTCTCACTGAACTGGAGCAGCTCCGTGAGTCACGGCAGCATCAGATGCAGCTGGTTGATTCCATAGTTCGTCAGCGTGACATGTACCGAATTTTATTGTCACAAACAACAGGAATGGCCATTCCATTACAAGGTAGATTTTTATGTAATTACAAGACAATATTTTGTGAATGAACTAGTGAATAGGTTTTATGACAAAAGCAATTGCTACTCTAATATGGAAATTGAGTTCAGCTACTGTGTGTAACTGATTATAACATTGATTTTTAGGTGTCATTTTGACACTAAGAAAAAAACCAATATTGTTAAAAACCATACTTTTTAGACTTGGTGTATTACAGGGTTTGTTTTTCTGAAAGCAAGCAAAAATATCTTATCGGTCTTTTTTATTTTTCTGAAGCTTCAAGCTTAGATGATATTTCTCTTGTGTCAACTCCAAAACGTTCAAGTACATCACAGACTGTTTCTACTCCTGCTCCAGAACCGGTGATGGAATCCACAGAGTCAATAGAAGCAAAGGCTGCCCTTAAACAGGTAAAGACTGTACCTGCTTAAAGTCACAGCTTAGTTTAAACAGGTAAAGACTATACCTGGTTAAAGTCGCGGCTTAGTTTAAACAGGTAAAGACTATACCTGGTTAAAGTCGCGGCTTAGTTTAAACAGGTAAAGACTATACCTGGTTAAAGTCGCGGCTTAGTTTAAACAGGTAAAGACTATACCTGGTTAAAGTCACGGCTTAGTTTAAACAGGTAAAGACTATACCTGGTTAAAGTCACAGCTTAGTTTCAAGTTGAGTTTTTGGTGAAAATAGTGTCATCTAATGATCTCCAATGTTTAGTTGCAGGAAATCTTTGAGAACTATAAAAAAGAAAAAATAGACAGTGAAAAACTTCAAAATGAGCAGCTAGAGAAACTTCAAGAGCAAGTCACAGACCTTCGCTCACAAAACACCAAAATTTCTACTCAGCTAGATTTTGCTTCTAAACGGTAAATTTTCTTTTGTTCGGGAATTAATGCCATTAAACTCATAGTATTCTGACCAATCAGGTCCAGAATTAATTTACAATGGTGTTGCTTTTCTGTGTAATGTCTTCCATGACGGGAAAGTGTAATGCTTCACTCCTTAACATTGGCTGCGAATTCTCATGGTTAGGGCCAGGAGGGAACTAAAGACAGTGCTGTTAGCTTCCTTTCCTCAGATCAAGAAACATTATTTCTAAAGCTCTTTCTGAAGAAGTGGGAAGTGGGAATTTTTTGAGACAGGGTCTGACTGTGTATCTCTGGGTAGCTAGTACTCAAACTGGTGGCAGTCCTGCCTCAGCCTTGACAGTTTATGTCTCTCGCTATATACCCCTGGGTAGCCTAATAATCAGTCTAGCCGCAAACCTGTGGCAATTCTGCCTCAGCCTCCCAATACTAGTATTGTGTGACCTACCATGGCTGTCATTTCTGGAGCCTTTCTTCACGTGACCGTTATGCTAGGTCTTTACATTATTATTATTATTATTATTATTATTATTATTATTATTACTACTACTATCATTATTATTATTATTATTTTCAGTATGAATTTTTAATAAGTTATTCAATGTGAAATATTTTGTTATTTATAGTTTCAATTTTAACTTGTAAATAAGGGGAGTATAGAAGGTTGGACATTATTATACATTATTCTAATTTTAACCATGTAAAATTAAGTTTCTGTGAAATTCTTCAAAGACCTAAGAACTGGTCATCTTTATTACCAGTTATGAAATGCTGCAAGATAATGTAGAAGGATATCGCCGAGAAATAACATCTCTACAAGAGAGAAATCAGAAACTCACTGCAACTACGCAGAAGCAGGAACAGATCATCAACACAATGACACAAGACTTGAGAGGAGCCAATGAAAAGCTAGCTGTTGCAGAAGTGAGACCAACACCTCCTCACATTTGAAATCGCTAGTTATTTCTTTAATTTTGTTGTTGAAATAGCATGGTAAAGTGTTGTGTAGATTACGACACATATTTTCCAAATAGTTTACGTATATCTAGACAAGACTTCAAAATAAAATCTTAGTTGAACATTTACAAAAGAAGAATGTTCCCAACTAAATATCAAATTAGATTATGATAAAGTTAACACCCATCACTTTTGGCTTTTACTTATAAGCTAGGTACTATTTGTCATCTTTTATGAGAAATAGGTTCATTTGCTTCTTTGACAGTCATGAGAATCAGATCAGTTGTTTTTTTGAGTGTTTTGTTTGTTGTTGGTAGTGGTTTTTTCGGTTTTTGTTTATTTTTTTGTTTTGTTTTGTTTGTGTTTTTTCGAGATAGGGTTTCTCTGTGTAGCCCTGGCTGTCCTGGAAATCACTCTGTAAACCAGGCTGGCCTCCAACTCAGAAATCTGCCTGCCTCTGCCTCCCAAGTGCTGGGATTAAAGGCATGTGCCACTGCTGCCTGGCTGACACTGGGTTTTTTGTTTGTTTGCTACTTGCATTTTATGTTGCTCTACTTCTTGATGGGAAATAAGATTTATATGACTCAGGACTAAATCCAAATACTTTGAAAATATTGCATTTTTAACTCACTCTTGCATCTCTCCTGAGACTTAAAGATTGCAATCTTTAAGGAAGAAAGAAATTCTCACTAGATTAGTTATTGCTTTAAAAGAAGTCCTTAGAAACTATTTTGGCCTATAAATAAACACAATTCATAGACTATATAGTTACACACTTATATTTGTTCTAGTGTTTTCGATTTTGTTAAGGATTTTGCTTTCTTTTTTTTTCTTTTTTTTTTTTAATTGTTCAAGATGTGTGTCTTCATATAAGTTCAGATGCTTGAGGAGTTCGAAGGCATCGTGTGACCTTGAGCTAGAGTCACAGTCAGTGATGAGCTGCCCTTTGTGGGGGCTCAAACATCTGGAAGAATTCCAAATGCTTTTAACCACTGAGCTGTTCTCCAGCTTCCATTATGTTTTTAAAGAATACTTTGCTAGAGCTAAGTTATCCTAAGTATTGATGTTAAGTCCAATCATTTTAACTTTATATTCTAGTTCATAAAACAGGGAATTATATTTACTTAAACAAGAGTTGTAATCTAAATCATATTAAGAAATATATAGTAAAGAAAACATTACTTTAATTTTGTAAATGTATTACTTTTGACACAGTATTTCCCAACATTTATTTTTTCATTTATATTCATTTTAAGGTAAGAGCAGAAAATTTGAAGAAGGAAAAAGAAATGCTTAAATTGTCTGAAGTCCGTCTGTCTCAGCAAAGAGAGTCTTTGTTAGCTGAACAGAGGGGACAGAACTTGTTGCTGACTAATCTACAAACAATCCAGGTAAACAGATAAGTGCATGAAGTGATATTATCTTTTGTTTCTTAATTTTCCTAAGTAAAAATTTTATGTTACTTTTCTCATCCATTATAGTGATTTAAATTGGTGTACTAAAAACAAATACTTTAAAGGAAACTTAGAAAGAGAATTGATTGAAACAAAGTAGCTAACATGTTAGTCTTAGAATTATGTACTGTATAACTACTTCAATGTTTCTTGCCCTCACTCCCATACCAGTAAATAAATATTTAATATGAAATATACATTTAAATATGAAAAGTGGCCAAAATACTTCCTTTGTATATCTACAAAGACAATCTTCTCAATTCTAACTTCATCATGGATTATAATCTAATAATTTTATATAGCTTCTAATACTCTGTCTTGTTTAATTTCTTTACTGTTGAGCGAAGTGTTACCTTCACTTCTTCTAACATTAGGGCATACTAGAGCGATCCGAGACTGAAACCAAACAAAGGCTGAGTAGCCAGATAGAAAAATTGGAGCATGAGATCTCTCACCTGAAGAAAAAGTTGGAAAACGAAGTGGAACAAAGACATACGCTTACCAGGAATCTAGATGTGAGTACCAGCCTCTGGGTTTGTGTAATTTATAGTTACTGTTCTTTACAGAATCTTAAGTATACCTGGTAATTTTTAATATTTTTATTCTTTGAAAGCTTTGTACATTTATGTAATACATATAATCATATCTGTTCACTACCTCCTTCCAACTTCCCACTTCACCTTCCTCTCAACTTTCTGTTCTCATTTTCTTTTATTAATTTTATCAATAACTCCCAAGTCCAATTAGTGATCTCCATAAACCCATCACAGCAACTGCCTGCAGCCATATCCCCAAAGGAGAGCAATTCTCCTTCCTTTAGCAGCTAGCAGTTGCCAGTAGCTTCTTCCTCATCTACACTAGAATTGAACTGGCTTAATCTTGGGCAGGTATGTCTAGAATGTCTAGATAGATAATCTCAGCTCCTTCAAGATGATTGTGCAGTAGCCATGTCGTGACCAGCATCTGCATTTCACAGCTTCCTCCCAGCCACCTGCTCTTCTGTTCTTTCTGCCTCCACTTCTAAGAATCCCCAGAGTCTCAGACGGTAGGCAGTTGATTTAAGTGGCCTGTTCATGGCTGACCTCTTACAGGTGTACATTAACCACTACACACTGAGGAAGAAGCTTCCCTGGCCAGAGTCAGGAGCAGCACAAAGCAGTATATAAAGCAAATTATTTAAAGTGCAGTTTGGTCACATGACCATTTAGCTAAACAACAGTAAGTTTCCATCTGGGATCTATAAGCTTCCCAGTCCTGGGCTTTTGCCTGGGTTTGCAATACCAGGCATGAAATTCCCACTGTAGAGCAGGCCTTGGAAATCAGAAAGCAGTTTGTTGGCCCATAACCATCATGCCATTGTTGCACTGATATGGGCATTTCTTGCCAAAGTCAGTATTACACCCAGAAGGTCTAGCACCGGGTAAGCCCATTAATGTCTTTTCTCCCCCAGCAGCCCACATAGCACCATCTGGTATATAGTGTAGGCTCTCCTCCAGGGAAACAGTTTTCTGTTTGATTCAAGGTTGGCCTCCCTGTCCTGCAGCCAGAGTAAGGATCCTAACTGTCAACTTTATATGGACAACAAGTAGCAGCAGTCCCAGGACTTTCTGACCATAGATTTAGATAGTGGATATTTTGTTTTCTTTTTGAGTTTTCTCTAGTTTCCTTCTAGAAGGTAGTAAAGCTAAAATAGTTTGAGTATTGCTTTTAATGATGTAGTAAGTAGGCCCAGAATGGTTCTTGCTTTAACTCTAGTTATTCCTCAGCACTAATGCAAGACTTTTGTAGAGTACTGACTGTGGTGCTGGGAATGTTTTAGTGCTTTTGGCTGCTCTTAACTTTCACTATTAGGCCCTCTTCATGCTGAGCCTTTTGGTGATGTGATAAATTTACAGACATGCTCATCACTAATGTGCTGGACATTGAAGAGGCCCCGTTTGTCCTCGGTGCTCTAGGCGCACTCTCACTCTAGCATGGACTAGAGATGCTTTGGTCTTCAGGAAATCTGCTGAAATCTCTTCATTTTCTTGTGACATTTTCCAGTGCCTTATTTCACAGTGCTAGGGTATGCTTCTCTTTCTTACACTAGAAACCATGATTGTAGCATGTGCTTTGTCTTGTTAAGAATTTCAGGTGTGGGCTGGAGAGATGGCTCAGATGGTTGAGAGCACCGACTGCTCTTCTAGAGGTCCTGAGTTCAAATCCCAGCAACCACATGGTGACTGACTCACAACCATCTGTAATGGGATCCGATGCCCTCTTCTGGAGTGTCTGTAGACAGTGACCTCATGTACATTAAATAAATAAAATCTTGAAGAAAAAAAAAAGAATTTCAGGTGTTCTACTCTAGCTTAGTAAGGGTTGTAAGATCCTTAGAATACCACTTTGAATATCAAGTTATAAGAACCTATCTATAATCTTTATAGTGTTAATACATTTGTTTCTTACAGGTTCAACTGTTAGATACCAAGAGACAACTAGATACAGAAATAAATCTTCATCTTAACACAAAAGAACTGTTAAAAAATGCCCAGAAGGACATTGCTACACTGAAACAGCACCTTAATAATATGGAAGCCCAGCTTGCTTCTCAGTCCACACAGAGAACCGGTAAAGGTAAACAGAGTAGCTGGGTAGCATTAAGTAAAGCAGATATGTCTTACAGGTTACACTCTGTCTTGAAAATGAATCCCCTCTTCATGTATGCTAATGAAGGCTAGAGAAACCATTTACTTTCCAAATAGGAAACTTCAGTTGGGGCTCATAATAAATTTTGAAGACTTCGGAATTCAAACAATTGTTTGACACCACACTAAGCTGTGTGTTCTAAGTTTTCTGATCTTTGAAGCTATCTATGGGTATGGAGTGGTATATTTTTCTGTCAATCAAACCCAGAGCATCACATATATGTAAGACAAGTTCTCTGCAACACTGGAACTATTTATTGATACTTAATATTTTGCTTATTGATTGAAATGAGAACTTGTCTTAGAGTTGTTATTGCTGTGAAGAGACACCATGACCAAAGCAACTTTTACAAAGGAATTTAATTGAAGGCATACTTACAGGTCCAGAGTATTAGTCCGTTATCGTCATGGCGGGAATAGGCAGACACAGTGTTAGAACAGTAGCTGAGAGCTACATCCTGATTTGATCCTGGGAAGAGAGGGCCCTGGGCCTGGCATTGGCTTTTGAACCCTCAAAGCTTACCCCCAGGGACATGCCTACTCCAACAAGATCACACCCCCTCACCCCTCCAGACAGTTTACCAACTGGGAACCAAGCAATTTTTGGAGCCTATGGGTAATCAGTCTCATTTACTACCACAGAGGTTTTTACTAAATCTATAATAAGCCTAGAACTTATATGTAGACCATACTAATCCTGAATCAGCGATCTACCTACCACTGGAATTAGAGGCATGTGCCTGGCTTAGTTTTTATTCTGCTATTCAACTCCTGATTTGTGTTGATTAGTATTCTTGGATTAAATACTTCATTTGATTAGGATGTCTTATACAGATGTGCCATTTCAAATTTAAAACTTTTTGTTCCATATTATCTTTCTATATAGTTTTACTATTAATAGGAAAACAGTATTATGTGTATATATTTATGTATTAAATACAGATGTCTGATATATTTTTATAGATGCTTACTAGTAATCTATTGATATTTTGTGATAAAGTATTATTTTCATCTTTCAGTTTGCTCATTTTCCATTTATTTTAGCTAAAACAAAAATTGAGATAAACTGCAGTTTGTAGATTTGGTTCGATAGTCTTTCAAATAGTCTTAAATTTTGTGATGAGTTTTCAAACGTGAATTTTTGAAAGGAGTGAGACAACAGAAGAATTTTAGATCTTCCTTTCTTTTCTCTTCTTTCTTTTTTCCTCCTTCCTTCCTTTCTCAGACACTAGCTTCCATGGCTCTGGCCAGCCTAGAACTTAGGTGTAGACCATACCAACCCTGATGCCCTCCCCACCCCCTCAGTGCTGGAAGTAAAGGCATGTGCACCATGCCTGGCTTAGTTTTTATTCTGGTATTCAACATGAATTATGGATTAAATTATAATTTATAGATAATTTTAAGTTTAGTCCTGATATCATCTACCTTTGATAGGAGTCATCTTCATTATTATTTAAAGCATTAATTGAAAGTATATATTTTACTAGAGTGTTTTATTTCTTCCAGGTCAGCCTGGTGACAGAGATGATGTTGATGATCTTAAAAGTCAGCTAAGGCAGGCTGAAGAACAGGTCAATGACTTGAAGGAGAGACTCAAGACAAGTGCTAGTAACGTGGAGCAGTATCGAGCCATGGTGACCAGCTTAGAGGATTCTCTGAACAAGGAGAAACAGGTACATAGAATTCACACTGTCCTTAATTAAGAACTTGCTCGTATATAAAGCAGTGTGCTATGAGTTGGGCTGGCTCATTGCTCTTACTTTTAGAAAGTTCTTGGGTCTAATAAATCAAAACAAAAGCCACACGATTTAGAAAACACAGAGTAGGTACAGGTCAGACACTGGGGAGAATGGGTTATCTGCTGCATGTGCCTGGCTCACGTAACAGTTGACATGTGGGTCATCACAGACAGTAGGAGGCTGTCAAGCCTCAGTCGAGAGGGTCTTCAGATAAGTATGTCAGATTATTTCTGTGTTCTTACATGGAACCGTTGGTTCTTAATGTGTCATAGTTAGGAATTTTTCTTCAAAAGGCAGTGTAGTAGATTAAGGATATATTGTTGTAGAGAGTACAACAAGGAGGCCACCATTTTTTTTAAATCCTGTTGTGATTGGCATCAATCCATATCAATGTGTGAGGAAAATACCTTTTAGTGATAGACTGCTAAGTAGATTTGGGCAAATGGACATGAGGCTAAAAGGGGAGATTCAGATTTCAATATGAAAAACCCAGGTTGAAAGAGAAGTTATGCTTCTAGATTTATGTGGTTTATCTGCTTGGCTATTCAGCGTCTTAAGGATTCTTCTAGTTTAAGACAAATAGTAACTTTAGTTTGGTTGCAGTTTAGCTTAACATGGGAAAGTATTGCATATCGTGTTTATTTTTTCTGTTTCTGCTGCTTATGAAGGTGACTGAGGAGGTCCATAAGAACATTGAAGTGCGCTTGAAAGAATCAGCAGAGTTTCAGACACAGCTGGAGAAAAAGTTAATGGAAGTAGAGAAGGAGAAGCAAGAACTTCAGGATGACAAGAGGAAAGCCATCGAGAGCATGGAACAGCAAGTGAGTTCACTAGGATTCAGAGTAGCTTGCCTTTTTAAGAATTTGACTTCCCTTTATGAGTTCATAAATTATACTTTGGTTTATCTCATCAGAAATTGCTTGAATGCATACCCATGAATTTTAATTTTGTTTTGCTCAGTTCTGTGCATCTGTGTAAATTTCCTTTTGAAAAATTTAGACCACTTGGCAAAATTGCTTATTAGTGCTAATTTTTAGAAGCTCTGCCTCAGATTTTGTAAATAGTAGGCAGAGGATGTAGATTAGTAGAAACTGTAGATTACACCAGATTGAGGCTGTATTTAATTTAGTTAAGTGGATTGTTTAATGTCTGTCTTAAGGATTGTCCTAATTTGTAATTATCTCTGCCTTATTCTTGTTTAGTTAACTGAATTGAAGAAAACACTATCTAGTGTTCAGAATGAAGTACAAGAAGCTCTGCAGAGAGCAAGCACAGCTCTAAGTAATGAGCAGCAAGCCAGGCGTGACTGTCAGGAACAAGTAAGTCTTCTCACAGTTTCTGAGCAGTGAATTTTAAGCCTCAGGTTGGATTCCAGCGTCCAGACTTGTGAAAACCCCGTACTGTGGGAGGGGGAAGATTGCTGGGGTTGCTGGCTACCACAAGGGTGCAGTGAAAGATGGAGCGCTCTAGAACAGGACTTTCATGCAACGTCCTTTAGCCTCCCATATGTGTATACACCACATGTACATACACGGGAAAACTTGGTGTGTGTGTGTGTGTGTGTGTGTGTGTGTGTGTGTGTGAGTATTTGTGGATTTTAATCTTTGTCGATGGGGGAATTGTTAATTGCAGGCTAAAATAGCTGTGGAAGCTCAGAATAAGTATGAAAGAGAATTGATGCTGCATGCTGCTGATGTCGAAGCTCTGCAAGCTGCCAAGGAACAGGTTGCAAAAATGACGGCAATCCGTCAGCATTTGGAAGAAACAACTCAGAAAGCAGAATCACAGCTGCTGGAATGTAAAGCATCTTGGGAAGAAAGAGAGAGAGTGTTAAAGGTAATATTGTAGGTTGCAGTAAAATGTTTTGGAGAAATGGAAGGGTTTTTTCCTGTACATTTGGGAAACCGTTAAAATGGACCCTTGGCTTATAGGATGAAGTTTCCAAGAGTGTGTCTCGCTGTGAAGATCTAGAGAAACAGAACAGACTACTTCATGATCAAATCGAAAAATTAAGTGACAAGGTGGTCACCTCCATGAAGGAGGTTGTGCAAGCACCATTAAACACATCTCTCAGTGAAGAAGGGAAATCTCAAGAACAAATTTTAGAAATTCTTAGGTAAGTCAACTATATTCATGAAGTGGCTCAGTAATAAGAAAGGCACAAACACAGCCCTAAACCATTCATTCGGCCTCTGTTGGCCAAGGAGCCCAGTGCTCGCTGTGGGTGCTTGCATACATTAAATCAGTGGGTTTAAGGTTGGGTCTGATAGGAAGAACTTCAGCTGATTTTTCTGAGAAACTAAAGACCAGCTATGTGTGGTGATACATCTGAAATCCTGGCACCCAGAAGGCCAAGGTGGGAACTGGCCATTCCAGGACAGCCTGGGCTACATAACAAGATCCCATTTCACAACAGGAAAGGAAAACTAGATGTCTCATACATCATTTTATGTATCTTGATCTTCTTTTTCTCACTAACCCCAGCTGCTTCTCCCTCTCATGTGTTGGGAATGATTATGGATGTGTGTTATTGGATACAACCTAAAGATAGTCTATTTTTATTTGTTTATTTACATATTATTATTGAGTGTTTGTATGTGCATGTTGTGCACAAGTGTCTTTACTTCCATAGCCATTTTGCAAGCCCAGAATATGTTTCTAATGCTACTATCTAAGCCCAAAAGCTAATCTGTCATTGAAATATGAAAGTGAATACTAAAGTGATGCATTTTGTCATCTTAATAATTTCCCAAGTTTTAAAACACTAAATGTATAGTTTTCTAAAATTTTAACATGCCTTCTTGTAGATTTATTCGACGAGAAAAAGAAATTGCTGAAACTAGATTTGAGGTGGCTCAGGTTGAGAGTCTGCGATATCGACAAAGAGTTGAACTTCTAGAGCGGGAGTTGCAGGAACTGCAGGATAGCCTGAATGCGGAAAGGGAAAAGGTGCAGGTATGTACATATGCCAAGCTTAAAGAAGGATGGTGCCCGTGTGCCACCACAGTACACTGATTTCAGCACTCATCCTAAACTTGTGATCTACCCAGTATGCCTGAATGCGTGGTGATTAGCGGCTCAGTGCTAGCTGTCTGGTCTGGAATTGTGCTGCCATAGGAGGAGCTGCGTTCTGGACACTGCTCAGCTCCTGATCTTAGTCTCCTTGTCTGCAGATGAGAGTTAGGATGGAGGTTGTGCACATGAATCATCTAGACTGTGGTGTACAGTATATAAAATTCCACCTTTCTAATCTTTTGCAGCTGCTGTGCATAAATACCTTGAGAATCATTCTAAAATAAAGTTCTAGAGTCATTCTAGAATAGATTGAAACTTAGAGAATAATTTTTTCATCAAATAAGCAAAAAGAAAACAAGTGAAAAAGTAACAAGTGGAGAAAGGGCTGTTGTGAGATGTCTGTAGTGAGCTCACCATTGTAACTCCCAGAACCAGTGGCTCACAGCTCACTGCAGAGTCTGAACTCTTGCTCCCTGAGCCATTCTACAGTAACGTGACCGAGTGCTCAGAGAGTGTGCAAAGGGGGGAAGCCAAGAGTCAAAATAACATCCTAAAGTATAAGGGGAAATACAGGAAGGTTCCTGTGGTGGGTGCTGTTAGCCTCTGTTGGCAGCATTTGTAGTGCTTTTTTCTTCAAGTCTTGCAATTTTTTAAACTCATGTGAAATTAACATGTCTTCAGAAAAATAGCCTGCAAGCTTTCAAATTTTCAATTAAAGTTGAAATTTAAATTCTCTATACTTTTTTGGGTTGTTGGGGTTTTTTTGTCTGTTTTGGTTTGTTTTGGGTTTTTTTTGTTTTGGGTTTTTTTTTTGGCTTGTTTTGTTTTGTTTGTTTTTTTTTGTTTGTTTGTTTGTTTGTTTGTTTTTGGTTGGTTTAATTTGGGTTTTTTTTGGATTTGGTGTTTTTTCCAGACAGGGTTTCTCTGTGTAGCCCTTGCTGTCCTGGAGCTCACTCTGTAGACCAGGCTGGCCTTGAACTCAGAAATCCACCTGCCTCTGCCTCCCAGAGTGCTGGCATTAGAGGCGTGTGCCACCACTGCCCGGCTCTCTATAATTTTTTTAATAGGAAGATTGGAACTGGTTGGAAAAGACATGTCTGAATGCTGGTTGTTGATCTATGTGTTTGTGACTATCTGTTTCAGGTAACTGCAAAAACAATGGCGCAACATGAAGAACTAATGAAGAAAACTGAAACAATGAATGTAGTTATGGAGACCAATAAGATGCTAAGGGAGGAAAAGGAAAGGCTCGAACAGAACCTACAACAAATGCAAGCAAAGGTTTGTGCTTTACCAGTTAGAGCAGGAACTCTTATTTATGAAAATACAGATGAACTTAGCATTCGTCATACAAATCTCGGGACTCTTTTCAGGTGAGGAAGCTGGAGCTGGACATCTTACCCTTGCAGGAGGCCAACGCTGAGCTAAGCGAGAAGAGCGGCATGCTGCAGGCCGAGAAGAAGCTCCTGGAGGAGGACGTCAAGCGTTGGAAAGCACGGAACCAGGTCCGCAGTGTGAGCAGGCCACTAACAGAGCGGCCGCCAGGGTGTGAGACTGCCAGGGTGTGAGAGCTAGAGACGGAAAGATAGGTGGGAAGCCGGGGAGAATTGCACTGACCGTTAGAAGACTAACAGTTACACACGAGTATGTGGCAGAGTCCACTGTCTTAAAATCACTTATGTTTTATATAGTATTAAGAGTTCCTATTGTTCTAAGTAGCTAAGTGTTAGTTTTAGTTCTAAAATACATTTATGTGTAAAAAATACATGTATATTTTATTACAGCACTTTCAGAAAACATGTTCACTGGGCCTTTGGGGATGAGACCATATAGCATAGTGCATTTAGTGAGAAGTGTGCCTTAAATACTAGTTACAGCGTGTGACCTGCATGCGACTTTCTTAACTTTAACACTTCAAAGCAGTGGTTTGGTGACAGAAATTAAAGTCAGTTTCTCTGATACCCAGAAAGAAATAAATATTTTAGAATTTCAAAGCACTTTTATTCTTCATTGTGCTTTTTGTAGACACAAAGAGAAAAGTCCTCAAAGGAAGTTAAGCTAACCAGACCTACGAGCATTTTGTTAAGTTGGCCTAACTTTCATGATTAGTGGAATAAGTTGGCATCTAGAATGGTCTCACTAATGTTTAGACTATAAAACTATATTTTTCTCCATTACTGTTACTTCAGTGACTCCGTTACAGCTAATCCAGTGAGCTGATTTCCACACATGTTCACACACACACAGTAACATACTAAATGTTAAAAGAAAAAAAAGAGAAACTTAAGATTCATTGACATTCACAACTCTGCAAAAATGATAAACAGTTAATAAAATTTGATGTTTTCTTGCCCATCTATCTTGGCTAGACTTTGCTATCTTAATTAAAGCTTCAAGTAGTAAGTTTTGATACTTATTACTTTGTATGCAAGACAGTTAATGTGAAAAAACTAGATCTTTGACCACTTTATTGATTATAGCACTTTGTGTTTAGTGAACCTGACAAAGTATACATTTCTATTATTCTAGCATCTAATAAATCAGCAGAAAGATCCAGATACAGAAGAATATCGAAAGTTGCTTTCTGAAAAGGAAATTCATACCAAGAGAATTCAGCAGCTGAATGAAGAAGTTGGAAGACTAAAGGCTGAAATTGCAAGGTATTGGGAGCAAAAGTTTTAAAATATATGTGATGCACAATGTTTTAAGGTGAAATTTTATATATTTGTATTGTACAAACATATATTTAGTTTTTTTAAGAAATGTTTTCTCTCATTTTTTTCTCAAAGATCAAATGCATCCTTGACTAACAACCAGAATTTAATCCAGAGTCTGAAGGAAGATTTAAGTAAAGTACGAGCTGAAAAGGAAAGCATTCAGAAAGATTTAGATGCCAAAATAATTGATATACAGGAAAAAGTCAAAACGATCACTCAAGTCAAGAAAATTGGGCGCAGGTACAAGACTCAGTTTGAAGAACTTAAAGCGCAGCAGAATAAGGTATTTTGATGAAATTGATTCCCCACCCCAAATTTTGACTCTTAAATGATTTTTTATTCTAAACTCACATTTATTTGGCTTCAAGTTACTATTAACCCCCTCCCCCTTTTGAGAGAGAGAGTGTGTCTTTTTCTAGGGAAGGCTGGCCTGAAACTCAGCCTGCTGTTGCCCCCAGGTGCTGGGATTAAAGGTGCACACTACCACGCCTGGCTTTTCATATTGCTAATATTGTTTCTTTGCAAAGCTGATTTCAGAACTGTATTAGTTTCATTCTCATTCTTGTGACCCAGTATCATTGTATTTAGGGGATACAGTCCTTCGATGCTGGGACGGCATGACTTTTGAGTCTGGCAGGAACATGGGAACATGCTCCTGCATGAAATAGAGGAGGCGGAGCTTCAGCCCATGTGGCTTCTCGCTTTCCTTTCTTATTTAGCCCGTGGTGCCCACTACAGAACAGGATGTAGCTCCCCCCTTGGTTATTAATCCTTTCTGAGAAAGCCCTCCTCACGGGTTCTCCCTAGGTGGGCATATCGGGGTCTCACTCGAGTGTCTGCAACCGTGATCTAGTTGACAGTCCAGAGTTAACAATCACAGTGGCTCATTGTTAATTAAAGCTAAGGACGTGAACAGAGTGATGTGTTTTTACAACTAATAGATCATATATCGTTTTAAATGAGTTGTGTATGATAACTATCAACACTTTTTAATCCTTTCTGTACTTGTTAGCACTTTAGTGTGTGTTTCTTGGCATAGAACTTCCCAAGTGTGTCATTACATATGCTATCATATATGTCACTCTTTTCCATCTACATCATCATTAGGGGTGCGTTCTGTGTCAGAGTGCATTTACAAAGTGCCTTCTCTAAGGTCTACTTTATGGATGACCATAACTCATTTCCTACTCTGAACACTGAAATTGTTTTGTAGAAATGCACTTTAGTGTGCTCTTATAAGTAATTTTGTACAGTTAGGATTGTCTCTAACCGGCAGCAGTAGAATTACTAAATAAAAATGTGTTGTTATTCCTACACACCGTCTTAGGCTATGGAGACTTCCACTCAGTCTTCAGGAGACCATCAGGAACAGCACATCTCTGTCCAGGAAATGCAGGAGCTCAAAGATACCCTCAACCAATCTGAAACAAAGACAAAGTCACTTGAGAGTCAAGTAGAGAATCTGCAGAAGGTAGGAATCTGCGGGCTGTGGAAGGCAAATGTTCCTAATTCTCTCTGAAGCCTCCAGTTTAAACACCGACATTCCGTTACCATGTAGAGCTTGTAAAAGTGTTCCAATGCTTTATAAAATACATACTTGAGCTGATTTGACCGAGTTACATGATACTTCTTTTTTTCCTTAAAAAGACATTATCTGAAAAAGAGACAGAAGCGAGGAGTCTCCAGGAACAGACCGTGCAGCTTCAGTCTGAACTGTCACGCCTTCGTCAGGACCTCCAGGATAAAACCACAAAAGAGGAGCAGCTGCGACAGCAGATGAATGAAAAGGACGAGAAAACATGGAAGGCGATTGCAGTAGCCAGATCAAAGATTGCACAACTCTCTGGTAATTTCATGTAAATGCCACAACTTAGTACATTGAGACTTGGTTATACAATACCCACTTATGTGTTTGAACTTGTTAGGTTTATTTAAGACAGAGAAGTTTTTAGCGCTTTATTTATTTATTTATTTATTTATTTATTTATTTATTTTATAGGTATAAATTTTTTTGCCTGCATGACATATACATACATATATACATTTGCAGACACATACATACATATGTATGTACATACGTACCACATTTGTGCCGGGTACCCACACAGCCCAAAAGAGAGTGTTACATATCCTGGAACTGGAGTTATAGATAGTTGTAAGCAAGCCACTAGATAGGTATTGGGAATCAAACTTGACTCCTAGAAGGTCAGCCAGTACTCTTTAACTAAACCATCTCTCTAGCCTCAGAAAATATAATTTTCAAATGTTGTGTTTGCTGTGCTTATAAAGACCACTGGTAATTAGCTTGGAGGATTGTTCCCCTTTTTTGGTCATATGCAACAGTCCTACCTGTGACATTCTTTAAATCCAGATTTCTGCCTACCTGCTTTGCAAACAACACAGAATGTTTTCTTACCAGCCTAAGGGCTTTTTTGTACCTTTGGTAGAGTACTCCCATGGACATTCCTAGAAGGTAGTATATCACATTCGTGAGGTTCCCAGTTAAATGGCAGGTCACTCTGGTTTTACTGTCTGATTATTTTTCACACTTTCTAAGGTTATTTCATAGCAACTTCAAAAAAAAGTACTGTTTTGTTTTGTTTTGTTTTTGGTGTGGGGATTGGGACCAATTGTTTCTCTGTGTAACAAACAGCCTTGGCTGTCCTAGAAATTGCTTTGTAGACCAGGCTGGCTTCAAACTCACAGAGATATGCCTCCTGAGTACTGGGATTAAAGGTGTGCACCACTATACCTGGCTTCACTGGTCTATTTTTTTAATATATACTATATAGATTGTGTGATATGAATGTTTTGTAATTCCTAGTGACAAATAATATTCACATATAAACAAGCTCCTGCACAAGTTAATTCACATTAACTTATATTTTTTAGGATAATTTACGTATTTTTATGCTGGAGTAAGTAATAAACATAGATATGTTTAGAGATTTGCTTACTGAGATAGGTAGTGGGTATATCAAAACTAATATATAGCATAGGACAAAATCTTATAGTATCTATACATTCCATTTAAGTGCATAATGTTTCTGATGTCTGATTATAATTATATGCTTATTTTAGGTGTGAAAGATCAGCTAACTAAAGAAAATGAAGAGCTTAAACAAAGGAATGGAGCTTTAGATCAGCAGAAAGATGAACTCGATGTCCGAATGACTGCTCTTAAGTCCCAGTATGAAGGTCGGATTAGTCGCTTAGAGAGAGAGCTCAGAGAGCATCAAGAGCGGCACCTTGAGCAGAGAGATGAGCCTCAGGAGCCCACGAATAAGGTGACTCGCTGCTTGTGCTTACATGACAAACCACTGTGTATATTTTATTTGGAAGTGCCTGGTTACTTAGGAGTCTGTTAGAATTTGGACTAAAGTTTCAAGTATACAGACAGTTGATAATAAAGAATTAAGTAGACTGACTTCTTTGTTCAGTGGACTTTGGGGTGTAGTAAACACAGAAGTTAATGCTTTTCTTCTTTATAGGCTCCAGAACAGCAGAGACAAATCACACTGAAAACCACTCCAGCTTCTGGTGAAAGAGGAATGTGAGTTTTTAGTTCTTTTATAGTCTGCCTTAAAAGTTCCAAAAAACTCGTGTGATGTAGTTTTCAAATCTTGTTTTCAGTATGCTTTCATTCCTACACTAAAGCTTTAGTGACAAGAAAGAAACACCTTGTGGCTTAGTTCGTGGTGGGTTTTTAAGATAAGCTCCTACTCACTCCTTGTCATGTTCATGACAACTATAGAAGTCTAGAGAGAGAGCTCAGAGAGCATCAAGAGCGGCACCTTGAGCAGAGAGATGAGCCTCAGGAGCCCACGAATAAGGTGTCTCGCTGCTTGTGCTTACATGACAAACCACTGTGTATATTTTATTTGGAAGTGCCTGGTTACTTAGGAGTCTGTTAGAATTTGGGCTTGGAGTAACGATGGCTTTCCAGTTAAGAGCTGGCTGTACTTCAGAGGACTCGGGCTTCACTCCCAGCACCCGTGTATCTCACAGCCATCCATAACTCCCAGTTCCAGAGGATCCAACACCCTCTGGTCTCTGGGCACCAGGCACACACGTGATGTCTGGACATACATGCAGACAAACATCCATACACATAAAAAATAAAATATTTTAAAAATTTAAGGTCGGGGTTGAAAGATTAAGCAACTCAACATTTAGGTGCTTTTTCTATATTGCCAAATTATACCACTTTAGAATATGCCCTATAGTTTTTAGCGCTTGAATTCAAACCTTTATTAGTAAAAGCTTTAGGAATTCATGCCTAAAAAATAGCTATAGTGATTGTCTTTACTACTACCTATTTTAAACCTACTAAGTATATCCAAAATGGAGTTCAGGAAAATAGTAAGATTTGAACTGTGTTAGGTAATGCCTACTGAACAGTCACTTTTAAAAGGGCATGCCTTGCTTTTCACAGGGCACATAGATTTTACAAGGGCTCATCAATGTAATTCTGACTGGGTTAATTTGGATTTTTCTTCCATTAAGTGCCAGCACGTCAGACCCACCAACAGCCAATATCAAGCCAACTCCTGTTGTTTCTACTCCAAGTAAAGTGACAGCTGCAGCTATGGCTGGGAATAAGTCAACACCCAGGGCAAGTATCCGCCCAATGGTTACACCTGCAACTGTCACCAATCCAACCACTACCCCAACAGCAACCGTAATGCCTACTACACAGGTGGAGTCACAGGAAGGTGAGTGAAGTGCACGTCTGATTGGCTGACTGTATAGATTTCATTTGAGAGGATAAGAGTAGCTGCAAGGATGAGTGTAGCATATAAAGTTTAAGTCAGATGTCATGACAAGAGTAGCTAATATTTTCAAGTATGTGATTCCTAGGACATTTGTACTTGATTTTTTTTGAATAGTCATCAAACTCAGGTAAGTTTTTTTTGACTAGCCTATATTCTCAGCCCCATTTATTTGTTTATTTATTTTTGAGTCTAGGCTGGTCTTCAAACGTGATCTTTCTGCCTCAGGCATGTGCCATCAGGGCTGCCCAAGACACTATTGTAAATATAGTAAATTTCCTCCTCCTCTTCTGCTCTTTATGCTAACAAAGAGGGAAAATATATTCCTAAGATCCATTGCTTTGCTTTCTGGAATCACATGTTCTCTTCTAATGATTAAGAAAAATGCTGTAAAATCCATTTTGAAAAACCATAGTACAAAATTGCTTGTTCAGACCAAATAATCATTCTTTCACTGAAACTCCCTGTACTTCTTGATGCTTTCTCTACTCTGCTCCCGTTGTAATTGTAATAATTCGATCATTGCACTTGATTTTACATGTATCTTCTTAATCTACTAGATTGGGAATCACAGAATTGGGTTTTCTTAGTTGTTTATTCTCTCTCCTTAATTCTAAAGTAGATATTCAATAAAATGTTTGCAAGATCTTAAACTACTTTGACATGTTAGAATTGAGTAAATGTACAGTGTAGCTGATTGACTGTTGGTGTTATACACCTTTTATCTCATCAATCAGAAGCAGAGGTAGGCAGCTAGGTATCTAGTTCAAGGCCAGCCAAAGTTCTACAGTAAGACCATGTCTCCAAACAATGTGTCTTAGTCATGGTTTCTATTCCTGCACAAAACCTCATGGCCAAGAAGCAAGTTGGGGAGGAAAGGGTTTATTCAGCTTACACTTCCACACTGCTGTTCATTACCAAAGGAAGTCAGGACTGGAACTCAAGCAGGTCAGGAAGCAGGAGCTGATGCAGAGGCCATAGAGTGATGTTTCTTACTGGCTTGCTCAGCCTGCTCTCTTATAGAACCCAAGACTACCAGCCCAGGGATGGCACCACCCACGATGGGCCCTGCCCCCTTAATCACTAATTGAGAAAATGCCCCACAGCAGGATCTCATGGAGGCATTTCCTCCTCAAGGGAAGTTCCTTTCTCTGATAACTCCAGGCTGTGTCAAGTTGACACACAAAACCAACCTTACACAAAGTATAATGTAAACACTCCAAAAATGTATATATATCCACCATTCAATAAAAGATTAACAGACTACCAAACTGACCTCTTGTGTTTTCGGCCTGAGAAGCTTGTTTTGATGTTTTGGGTGGTGGTAGGGTTGAACTCCAGGCTCACACGACTGCATGGTTTCTCACCATTTAGCGTCTTACTGTTGACTGCATCTGGTTATTTTATTGGACCAATAAATACTACAACATGTTCAAATATGTACTTACCCACCAAATATTACATATTACTATATTAGACACATAGGCACTACAATACAGAATATATAATTTCTGCCCACATTATTTTTGTGTATTAAATGGTAAGATATATAGGAAAACCAGTTAATACAATGTATGTCAAAGAATAGGGTAAAATAACTCAGTTTTGGTAGATTAGAAGGCATACTTACTAAATATTGTAATTACTTTCAGCAGCCATGCAGTCAGAAGGGCCTGTGGACCATGTTCCAGTGTTTGGAAGCGCAAGTGGATCTGTCCGTTCTACTAGTCCTAATGTTCAGCCCTCCATTTCTCAGCCCATCCTAACCGTACAGCAGCAAACACAGGCCACAGCTTTTGTACAACCCACGCAACAGAGTCACCCTCAGATTGAGCCTGCAAACCAAGAGTTGTCCCCAAACATAGTTGAAGTTGTACAAAGTTCACCAGTGGAGCGGCCATCTACATCCACAGCAGTATTTGGCACTGGTAAGGTTTCACTTGAATATTGTCTGTTGTTTGAATTAATGTCTGTATGTTTGGGTGCCGTGTGCATGCCGGGTGTCCACAGAGGTCAAAGGAGGGCATCTTATCCCCTGGAACTGGATACCACATGAGCCCCCATGTGGGTACTGGGGATTGAACCTGGGTCCTCTTGAAGAGCAACCAATGCTCTTAACTGATTGCTTAAGATGGCTAAGCCATCTTATAGACTGGCAAGATTAATTTTTAAAATGAAGCTGCAGTAGACATATATACTTCAAATTTCTTAGACATCCTGACTATTGCCTATAACAGTTTGCTTTCTATCCTGTGTTACTGTAAAGAAAGCAAATATTTTTATTTAGTTTTAATCATATTTAAACAATAGCTACAAGAACAGTTTCAAATGTACATTGATGTAGCTTTAAAAATTAAATTTATTGTAATAATTTAAATTATTAGAAAATAACATTCACATTTAGTTCAATTTCAGTCAGTTTTTATCATTAAGTAAAACTCCCCTCGCCCCCGATATTTTGGGCTGTCTTTAAAGGGGAAAAATAACCAATTTATTATATGTAACTTAATGTGAATCCTGAAAACTAAAGCTGTTCGTATTGTTTAGCATATACAATATGACTTTTCTTTTATGGAGTTCTGAATTTGATGAAAAGTCCTATGTAAACTTTGTAAATAGCAATTTATCAGTACACTTATAATGAGTCAGATGAGTCATACGAAGTTCTAGTTTTAAGACTGGTTCAAATATTATGTTTGTCTAAATGAAGTTACCATGATCCTGCTTTTGAGGTTTAAATTGTATGATCTGAAAGTTTCAGCTACCCCAAGTTCCTCCTTGCCTAAGCGCACGCGCGAGGAGGAGGAGGACAGCACCATGGAAGCAGGAGACCAAGTCTCTGAGGACACAGTGGAGATGCCTCTCCCGAAGAAGCTGAAGACGGTCACACCTGTGGGAACCGAGGTCTGTCATACTGCTTCTGCATGTCTCCATTGCATCTAGCATAAGGGCTAGCTGTCAGTCATACTCAGTGTCACATTAAGTCTTGGGAGATTATCCTGAAAATTCCTGAACTATAGCAAATTGAATTGTTTTTATAAGGAAGTTTAGTCATTGGCATTCTGCACATTAACATTACTTGCCATGTGTGTTTAAGATTAAGGCCAGCATTCTTTTTCAATGATAGACTGTTGTATAACCACAGGTAACCATACTAAATGTTATGTGTCTATATCCACCAATGTTCATTAAAGAGGTATGCTATCTGAGTATGTTTCCATATAAACATTGATGGCATAGCTTCACAGAATCGTAGGTTAAACTTTTTAGAGAAACACTGGCAGAACGGTTACGATTCATGTAGCTCACTGATCCAATAAGAAATAACCTATTATGACTTAGGAAGAAGTTATGGCAGAAGAAAGTACTGATGGAGAGGTAGAAACTCAAGCCTATAACCAGGATTCTCAAGATTCCATTGGAGAGGTGAGTAAAAATATAAAACTATTAAAAATAAATTGGTTTTAGTAACTAAAGTTGGCTTTGACATATTGAAACACTATTGAATTTTTAAATTTGTTTTGTTTTGCTTTTTGAGGCAAGTTTTTACCATGTAGCCTATGCTAGCCTTAAATTCAAAGAGCCCTGCCACAGCCTTTTAAGTGTTGGAATTACAGGCAAATACTAACTTGTCTGACACTTTGTGCTTTAAAACAGGTTCTTAAATTTGTTTCTTTGATTTTATTGTTATTGTATATTGTTTTATATTATATTGATTGTGGTTGTCATTCATACATTTCTTAACTCATAGATGTTACTGATTCATTTGAAAAAAATAGATTTACTGAGTACTTAAGCCAAATGGTACATTTTTAAATTAGTGTCAGAAATTTTTGTTAATACAAGTTTATTTTGATAGCAAGCAAAATGTGGAAACTGTGCAAAGAATTATTTTAGTATCTAGCATATACTGAGTATTGAATATCCCTTATCCAGTACCAAGAGCATTTCATGCAGTCTTTGGAGTATCTATCTAGAGACCAGCAAAGAGCACCATATGGGGGCGCTCGTTACTGTCGGTTTAGACTGAAGTTCTTCTAAGGAGTTAAGGCTTGAGCACTTCATATGCTGAGCACTTCTGGTGCCTTGGCTTACATATTGAGCTGTACTCCTGAGAAGGAGCCTGATCTTTAGAGTGCAGAGCTTTGTTCTATGCCAGTCTTTACCACGTTTAGACTGAAAGGGTTAACCATCTATAAATTACTTTTTATTTTAATTCTTTTATTTTTTAATTAAAACATAATGATATCACTCTAAGCTTTCTTCAGCTCCTCTAACTCCTTCCATGTGCCCCTTCCCTCCCCTATCACCCTGTTTATATTATATGTTCTATGTATGTATGTATGTATGTATGTATGTATGCATACATGCATGTGTATACAAATACAGAAATAAAACCTACTGGGTCTGTGGGTGTGTGTCTGTGTGTGTCTGTGTGTGTATGGCTTCAAGGTTTTCTGTATATTGGACAACAGGTGTGTGCTCATCCCAGGAATAGACTAACTCTACCTCTCAGCTGTCATCACTTGCCTGTAGTTTCATTTCCCATAGGTGTGACCTTGTGAGATATTCTTTTATTTACTCACTTACTTACTTGCTCTATTGCTGTATATTCCTGCTCCATAATCCCTTCCTACTCCACCTCTGCTTCTTTCATTGTTATGTGAGTGTTCAGAAAGTTTTAGGTTCCAGTTTTCAGGATGCAGATAGTAAGCTTATGTGTATATTGCAGTGTTTCAAAACATAATCAGTGTAATAGGGTAACATTAATACTTTTGTTTTTGATTTTAAAACAATATAAATATTTTACTTTATTCCTTATGTATCCAGATTATTTCTAGTTTGGGTAAAGAACATTTTTAACTTTTAAAGGGAGTCACCCAGGGAGAGTATACACCAATGGAAGACAGTGAAGAAACGTCACAATCTCTACAAATTGATCTTGGACCACTTCAATCAGATCAGCAGACTACTTCCTCTCAAGATGGTCAAGGCAAAGGAGATGATGTAATTGTAATTGACAGTGATGATGAAGATGATGATGAAGAAAATGACGGAGAACATGAAGTGAGTTTAGCATTGAAAAGATCAAGTATTTATCAGCCTTTCCTCTGCTCCCTTCCAGAGCTAGGGCTCAAAGCCAGTGCACTGCATGTTGGCCTTGAGCTCTGAATCCTCTTACCTTTACTGTGTGCTGGTTTTAACCTTAGTGCTTTAAGTCTTGGGTCCTTCCAATTCTCATTCCCAGTCAGTTTTAGTAGGTTATCAGGTTCTTCTTTTATACAGATTCATCCAGGAGTGTAGGCTTGTGTGTTAGAAGTAAAAAGCCAATGATGGATCATCAGTTTTTAAACATTTTGTTTACCTTCTTTTGGCAGCATTATCTTGTTACTTATTGGAGATAGGATCTTGGTATATAGCCCAAGCTTGCTAGGAGGTCCTAAAACTTCTGCTTCAGTCTGTTGAATGCTGGGATTATAGGAATGTATGGCCTGCCCAGCTTGTTTGTAAATGATTGCTGTACTACTTAGGATTTGTTTCAGATTTCATCTTTAGTCTTAATAAAAAATGGCTATATGAACCTGATGATCCATGCTCTTGTTTCTGGAAATAAAGAAGAAACAGGAGTTAGTGGTTGTTTTATTTGTTTGTTTTTCCTTTTGGCACCCTGTACCATTTCCAAAGTAATTAGGCCATCACCTATATCAGGTGAGTTTTACGGAGAATTTGATATTTTTTTTCACTTTGGGATTTAACTCTATATTTCTTCGGATTCTTTTGTCAAAAACACATTTTTAAAACTAGTATGGTTTGATTTTATTCTTTAGTATCACATTTGGATAAAAATAAAGTTAACACTTGATGTTTGATAGACTATTACTTTTGCACAATTTTATGTAAACGGTTCAGAATCAACCACTGTTTCTTTCTTTAAAATGTTACAGTTTTTTTTCTTTGCTGTGGAACCGTCAAAACTAAGTCGTTTAAAGGAGCTGTTAAGATGTACAAAGGGAGTGGGCGTGCACTGTATTGACACTCGGACGTCTTCTTCTAGGATTATGAAGAAGATGAAGATGATGATGATGATGAAGAAGATGACACGGGGATGGGAGATGAGGGTGAAGATAGTAATGAAGGAACTGGTAGTGCAGATGGTAATGATGGATATGAAGCTGATGATGCTGAGGTAACTGGTTAGCATTGGGACTGTCTCCTTAAGAGCTGTGCTTAGAAAGCTTGCTGTTTTCCTGTCATATAGAAAAGCTTGTGTTACCAGGATAATAAAAGTCTTCATACCGTTGGAGTTTTGTTTGTTTGGCTTGCTTGGTTTGGTTTTCCTCTGGTTTGTTTGCTTTTAATCATTTGGTGTGGCTTTTTGGTACCCTAGTCATTTGATTTGCTTCAGTCATTACATTTTGTTCTTAGGGTGGTGAAGGGACTGATCCAGGTACAGAAACAGAAGAAAGTATGGGTGGAGCTGAAAGTAATCAGAGAGCTGCTGATTCTCAAAACAGTGGTAAGAGCTTTGGTCTCCGGAGAGAGTTGGACTTCTGATGTGGTACAAGCTAGTAAACTGCTAGCAGGACGGGGTCTGATTAACAGTTTTCTGCCCTCCTGATGTGGCCTATTAGATGCCATTATACTATCTGTCTGCCTCATTGATCTTGGACTCTCTAATGTAGCACAACACCATTTGGGTTAATTAAAGCAGGGATGGGTAGCAACTCACAGCTAGCAGAGGTCAGTCCAACCAAAACCATGTTTTAAAATTTGTGTGTAGGTGTATCTTTAGATACTATCATTGAAAGTTTTTTTGGAAAAGACATTCTTAGCCATTTTTCCCAAATATAACACATACTTATATTCTGTAAGACTTCTTGAGGAGAGGAGTGGGCATTTTTGTAATCGAGCAAAATTAAGTCT
Source organism: Apodemus sylvaticus (assembly GCF_947179515.1). Lineage (NCBI taxonomy): Eukaryota > Metazoa > Chordata > Mammalia > Rodentia > Muridae > Apodemus > Apodemus sylvaticus. The sequence continues at coordinate 57,766,411 of NC_067483.1, forward strand.
AGTAGTCTAAGTAAAACTAAGGTTAAAGTTGGTCCATTTTCCAGTTGTTTACAGGCCTAGAGAGATGGTTCAGTATTTAAGAGCACTTGGCTGCTCTTGAAAAGGCACCAGATTCAGATGCCAGCACTCATGTGGAAGCCACAGTAATTCCACCTCCAGGCAACCTGGCACCCTCTTACGGCCTCTGTAGACACCAGGTGTGCATATAGTAGTACACAGACATACATGCAGGCAAAAAGCTCAAACACAGGAAATAAAAATTTCTTTTTCTTTGTGACTAGTTTTATCCATCCTGAATTCTTTAACTAAATTTAAGTTAATAATTTGGATTATGGAAAAGTGAAGTGTTTTAAATACCAACTGTCAGGACAAGGTTCTGATTCTACATCAGATTTATAATCTATTCTCTGGTATCCTACATTTCTTAGAGAACAGACGATCTAGACACCTGAGTAGCAATTGGAATTTAAAGCTTTTCCTTAGTCACCTTGATTGATTGATGTGCTGTTTCTCTAGAAAGAGTTAAGTAGTTTGTACAATGATGAAGAATAATATTCGACTAGAGAGAGAATTCAGTGGTGAAGAGCAGGCATTGCTGTCAATAGATCTGAGTTTGGTTCCTGTATTAGGTGGTATATAGCCACCTGTAACACATGCTCCACTCTCTTCCAGCTTCCATAGGCACACAGGCACACATAAGCACACTTAAATATTTAAGAGAAGTAGCATAAGCCAAAATGCAGTAAATATCAGCTTGATCATGTCGGGCAAAGTGCTTACATCTGTCGCTTGAGTCTTGAAGGGAGAGTACTTACTTGCCTATTTGTTTACCATCCAGAGTGAGACGGGGATGTGTGTGTAATCCCAGTACTTGGCAGGTAGGAGGAGCTGGAGTTCAATCAAGGCCAGCCTGCTGCATAGCAAGTTTGAAAAGAGCCTGGACTCTGCTACAAGAAAAACAGATTGGAGGTTAAGGCCATGTAATTTCATAGTCTGGGCTTGGTTTTAAACTGAAGTCTTTCTTCCGTAGGTGAAGGAAATACAAGTGCAGCAGAGTCTTCTTTCTCTCAGGAGGTTGCTAGAGAGCAGCAGCCCACATCAGCGTCTGAGAGACAGACCCCACAAGCACCACAATCACCAAGGCGCCCCCCCCATCCTCTTCCCCCACGCCTGACCATTCACGCCCCACCTCAGGAGCTGGGACCACCAGTTCAGGTATTAAAAGAAACCAGATTCTGAAAAAGGCACTTGTGAAATCTCTTTTCCATGACGTGGAATTTTCTTCCTTCCTTTTTTCCCCCCAAATATTAGAATTTTAATGTTTTGACATGTTGTAAGATATTACTTTTAGTTGAAGCTAATCTCCAGTTTCTAAAATGATTTGGCATTTGAAGACACAACTTTCTAAAAATTGTATATTAAAGTGATTATAGTCCTGGCAAATTAATTGCTGCTTGTTGTTATTAAAGGCTTAAAATTTCTTAAATTTTATTTAATGTAAAATATATTTTGCTAGCTTAGTAACATTTGTTTTGAACATTTCTTAAGGTTCATGTATTTTTTTTTTGTTATTCTACCTAATTTTTTTTCACATTTATAATCAAATTTTTCTACTTAGTTAATTAATGATCCTATGTATTCAGCATAGAGTAAGTTCATTTATCTGGCTTGGTTCTTACTCCTGACATGATGAGTGTATTGAAAACCAACCATTATATATAATAATAAAAGTAGTGGAAATTTATTTATAATAGATATATTAGCAATTTAGAAATGTCCTGTTAATTACAAATCTTCTAAAATTAGTTATTACAAAAGTAATAAACTATATCTTTGATGTTTGTTTTATTGCTTAAATCTTTAAAGCAAATAAAATTCTTTTTCCAACACAGAGAATTCAGATGACCCGGAGGCAGTCTGTAGGGCGTGGACTTCAGTTGACTCCAGGAATAGGTGGCATGGTAAGTATCTACCCATCATATGTGAGTAATTCAAATATGTGTGGTTGGGCTTGTTAAATACTGTGTTCTATATTTCAGCAACAACACTTTTTTGATGATGAAGACAGAACAGTTCCAAGTACCCCAACGCTCGTGGTGCCACATCGCACTGATGGGTTTGCTGAAGCTATTCAGTAAGTTGATGAAATGAGAATGCTTGGTAACTTGTTAGCTGATTTCTCTTTACCTCATAAATTGGTTTTTTTTTTTTTTTTTGGATGTGTTATTTGTAGAATCCCACCCTACATGTCCATTAATCTGTACATGTAATAAGAGGATCATGAAAAAGTGTTGAGTAAGACTATATAGGGTGAATAAAATATATACCTACTAACAAGACAGTATTATAGTGCTTAAGGTGGTTTCTAGATGGGCGGTGGTGGCACACGCCTTTAATCCCAGCACTCTGGGAGGCAGAGGCGGATTTCTCAGTTCGAGACCAGCCTGGTCTACAGAGTGAGTTCCAGGACGGCCAGAGCGACACAGAGAAACCCTGGCTTTGGGGGGAGTGGTCTACAATCAGAATGTATCCTCACAATACAGGCTCTGTGCTGTCCCTTCTGTTAGGAATGTAACAGTAAAATGTAATCTCATTTTACTGATAATACAGTTGTGCTTACATGTTTAGATATTACCTGACACATATAAGTAAATGCTGGGGATGGTGTTGGTTATTAAAGTGATCATGATAAGTGGTTTATTGTAGAAGCTCAGGGTATGAGTAACCATCTGTAATGCAACAGGCTAGGAGTGTGGCAGTGTAACTGATGATATCATTAAGCCAAATGAAGTAATTATTCCAACAACTAATAAGTGAGCACTTATTAATTTACATTTTCTAATGATTACTTCGAATTTCTATGTATTATTTAATCCTTATAACTCTGATGATAGATGCTAGTGTTGCCTCTATGACATTCCACTCTACTGATCCTAATGTCACCAATTTAAGCAACCAGTTCTGCAACATGGAGCTTTTATGAAAAAAATCAGAGTTTTTCATAAAACCACTTGAGATTTGGGGCCAAATAAACAGCCTGGAAATTAGAGGCATAGTACAGGATGGGTGCTCAAGGTTCTGTTTGAAAATCAACCTGAAGGGAAAGGCTTTAGCTAAAAGTATACTTTAGAGTGAAAGCATTGGGATACATGATATTCTTGGTAGGATGTGGGAACAGTCATCTAGTCATCTGTTGGTAGGATTTTTCTAAATCTTAGAGCTAAATTTTGAACTTAGAATAGGCTAGAGTAACTTATTTTGTATTACTAAAAAGTGAAAACTGAAATTTAAAAAAAAAAAGAAAGAAAAGCTTCCTTTTGTTAGACTTCATGTTGCCTGGGTCTGTTTCAAACTAGTTGAAAAACAGCATAATTCAGGGAAGCTAAAAGTTAAATATAAGTTATTCACATTACTACATTGACAATATCTTTGCAAGAAACCCTTTATTGATTTATTATTTTCATTGTTTCCTTCCCTGTTTATTGTTTTTTTTTTTTTTTAAACAACCTTATCCCCTTATGGTTTCAACAGGCAGCATTAAATTTCCCATCAAATTAATAATTTTTGTCCATTTAGTTCCCCACAGGTTGCTGGTGTTCCTAGATTCCGGTTTGGGCCACCTGAAGACATGCCACAGACAAGTTCCAGTCACTCTGATCTTGGCCAACTTGCTTCTCAAGGAGGTAAAAATAGCCAAAAGCCAGGGGATTCCTAAGTGTGTACACTAGGTAGGAGTTAGTATGCTGATTTTCTTCAGCTGCTGTCTATATAATCCCGCCCTAATTTATAGTTACTGCAGTTGCATTGCCTTTTCTAATAAATACCTTTTCAGCAAGGTTCTAGTTCCTTTAGCCTGAAGACTGACTTTTATATTTCTTTATTGTCTTAGTTACTGTTTTATTGCTGTAATGAAACACCATGACAAAGGCAACTTATTTTTTTAAAAAGGACATTCAGTTGGTTTGCTTAGTTTTAGACAATTAGTTCATTACTGTGGCAGGCAGACATGGTAGTGGAAAAGTAGCTGAGAGCTTTACATTCTATTCTACAAGGGAGTCGGGGAACACTGGGCTTGGTATGTGCTTTTGAAACCTCAAAGCCCAGCCCCAGTCACACACCTCCTCATACCTTGTCCTACACGGCTGTACCTCCTAATCCTTCCCAGACAGTTCAGCTATCTGCGGACCACGCACTCATGCACAGGAGTCTATGGGGGCCATTCTCATTCAAGTCTCCACATAATTTATGTTGAACCAATAAATACTGCTAAGAAATGCTAGCTGTTTTCAAATTTAGGAGTACAGTGTACTTTTTGCTTACAATTTGAGAGTTGTGGCATACCTAATTAAATATATGACTAATTAGATTTTTCCCTAGCAACATTCATCTTAAAAATAAAGTTTGAGGCCTGGCGGTGGTGGCGCACGCCTGTAATCACAGCACTCTGGGAGGCAAAGGCAGGCGGATTTCTGAGTTCGAGGCCAGCCTGGTCTACAGAGTGAGTTCCAGGACAGCCAGGGCTACACAGAGAAACCATGTCTCAAAAAAAAACCAAATCCAATAAATAAATAAATGAATACATACATACATACATACATACATACATACATACATACATACATACATACAATTTGAGACATAAAATTAAGTAGTAGTGGTAGATGATACTTGTATGTGAATAATGCAATTTGTAGAACTAATTACCATTTAGTCCACAGGTGAAATATTTCTGGGAAACTAGCATTTTGCAAGTGAATAGAAAAGGCTAATAAGCCACTACTAAGTTGATTTGTAATGGTGGGGGAAGTTTAATTAAGTTTCTTTAGCAGAAAGAGTTGGCAGTTAAGTGAGGAATAGATTTCAACATAGGACTTGTTCATATTTGGATATTCCATAAAATTAGCAGTTATTTAGGGATGCTTTAATTAGTGTTAAAGAATTTAAAAGATGTGTTGAATATGCACTGAGGAACTTGATTTTTGCTTGATAGAGCCAACTACATTCTGAGCTTCAAGAAAATTGTACACTTTGTACTAATTCTTTTCTGAGGCATTTTTATGTTCTTTCATCATTCACTGATACTTAATTTTTCTCTAGGTTTAGGAATGTATGAAACACCCCTCTTTCTGGCTCATGAGGAAGAGTCTGGTGGCCGCAGCGTTCCCACTACACCTCTCCAAGTAGCAGCCCCAGGTTGGTGCCAGACAGAGGGCATTTTGTTTTATTGGTGACATAGAACACCTTGAAACCTCTTCTGGCTCAGAATTAATGAACAGAGGTAAAGTTATTTGTTCTTCTTTTTAAGTGACTGTGTTTACTGAGAGTGCCACCTCTGATGCTTCAGAACATGCCTCTCAGTCTGTTCCGATGGTGACAACATCTACAGGCACTTTATCCACGACAAATGAAACAGCAGCAGGTGACGACGGAGATGAAGTATTTGTAGAGGCGGAGTCTGAAGGGTACGATTTTATTGTGTGGTTTTTGTTTGCTGTAGGTTCATTATGTTCTAATTGTTTTAGTAAGAAAATATATCAAAATCTGTTTCAATGCTATCATGCCCCATGGAAAAGCCAAAGCACAGATTTAGAAAAGCTACCTTGCATTCAGAACTAACCAGCTTCGGAATTTAGGGTTACAGCCGGGCGGTGGTTGCTCACGCCTTTTAATCCCATCACTTGGGAGGTAGAGGCAGGTGGATTTCTGAGTTCGAGGACAGCCAAGGCTACACAGAGAAACCCTGTCTTGGGGGAAAAACAAAAAACAACAGAATTTAGGGTTACTCTGAGAGAGGCAGTTTAGAAAACATTGAAAATTTTGTTTTGTTTTGTTTCCTAAGGAAACAGAAATAATTTGCTAGAAAAAGCCCATAAGCAATAGTTTTGAGTTAAATCTCAAACCTGGGATCTTAATTCTTATAAACTAAGAAGTTTGTACAGTTTAGTGGTTGGGAAGTAGAACACAGATTTCAGAGCTCAAGGACTTGATGCAATTTGGCAATGCTTCGTAAGCGTAGTCTGTTTGTATTCTTTAATGTCAGTGTTTAATTGAGGGGAAGTTACAAGCTAATTATATATATATTTTCAGGTCACTTTACATTTGTCGTTCTAATCCACACACTCTTCCTAAAATTAAAATGTATTACTTCCCATCATAGAAATTAAGTTCAGAGATGTTAGCAATAATGTGCTTAGACTATTCTAGTGGCAACCAGCTCAGTGAGAATTAAAGTCTTAACCTCAGTCCCATGTTATTACATGTCCCTATCTTGCAGCCTTAGGGGTCTCAGGTAAGTTGTTACTAGTAACTGCACTAATATTTGCAGATGATTTTTAAAAAAAGTAAAGATTAGGTCAGAATCAGGTTTTTTACTATCTACTGTCCTGTGCTTCTTAAAAGGAGAAAGATGAAAATATAGCCGCTGAGCTAGAAACTCTATGCCCATAGCTTGTTAGGTCTGGGTTAGTACTCTGGGTGACTTACTGATCTATTGTTACTAGTTATGTTTGGGAGTTTATCAAAGTCTAACATTCCTGTGAGTGTCAAGATCATAATAAACATCTTGTCAAATGGAAAAAGAAGGGCTGTTAAAACAGTGGTAAAACAGAAAGTAAAATTGGTGAATATCAAAAAGGGGTGAAGGAAAAACAGCTCATCCCTTTCCCCTGCTCCACCTTATCATTAAAAAATAAACACACTCGACAACCTGTAACTGATTCTAATTCTTAGTTAACTAGAACTCTGAAAGTAGTTATAAAATAAAAAGAACTTAGGAACATTTAAAATAAATTCTAGAATCATCTTTACATTTTCTAATCTGTATGTATTTCCTAGTATTAGTTCAGAGGCAGGCCTAGAAATCGACAGCCAGCAGGAAGAGGAGCCTGTCCAGGCATCTGATGAATCAGATCTTCCCTCCACCAGCCAAGACCCTCCGTCCAGCTCCTCCGTAGGTAAGCACTGTCTCCATGCAGCTCGTGTGCCTTGCCCTCGTCTATACAAAATATACATGTGTGGCTATGGCAAGTTTACTTAAATTTCAACTGCAGGATTTGGTAATGATTACATTGGAGGTATTAGACAAAGCTCCGAGTCAGGTATGTTACAATATTCTGTCTTCTCAGGACCTGATTCTGTGTTGCCACATTTGTTCTCTTGTCTCTGGCACCTGTGTCCACCTGAGTAGTTGCCTTAAATAAAAACCTCCTAAATTAGTCAAGGAATTGAATAAATAAACTCAATTTTTTTTCTCCAAATAAAGTTTGTGTGAGCTTGTGTGATTGCGTAGCTTCACACTCTTAGAAGCAGATTTGAATGTGGAAAACAAATGGCACATTTGTCTATGTTGATTTAATAATTATAGCTGCTTTCCTGGTTTTTTAACTTGCTTTCCATATGTCATGATGCTTTCTTTAGATACCAGTAGTAGTCAACCAAAGCCTTTCAGACGAGTAAGACTTCAGACAACCTTAAGACAGGGTGTTCGAGGTCGTCAGTTTAACCGACAAAGAGGTAAGTTTCTGGCATACTGTTCACTTGGTATGTGGGATAATAGCCTGTGTGTATCAAGTTCCTAAGGTAAATCTAAGGATTGAGTTATGATTACATGTTGATCATGTGACACTTAACCAGAAAACTTCTTTTAGGCAGTTTGTTATAGTTACAAAATGAATGTGTTCTTAAAATTGGTGTGTTTTCTTTCATTAGATCAAAAAAAATTTTGGAAAATCAAGTGTTAGCATGCTGTGCATTCATAGTAACTCTACCTGTATTCTTTCAGTGTTAAGTATTTTTTTTTCCTGCAATGAAAGTTTTGTGGCTATTGTAACTACTAAAAGAAATAGAACATTTTAGTATTTTCACATTCTCCAAAATAACTCATTAGATGGGATTAACATTATAAATCTAGTAACCTATTTATATAATTACCAATTAACATGGAGAATATCTTTTTATATCCATATCTTATATATTTCTACTGAACATGAATTTTATTATTTCCTTCTGCAGGTATAAGCCATGCAATGGGAGGAAGAGGAGGAATAAATAGAGGGAATATTAATTAAGTGATCTATAAACTGTGACACTTGTGAATAAGATTGAAGAATCTGTTTTAATATAATGATTGTCAAGTTGAAAAGTGTTTTGTATTTAAATAGGTATGCTCATTTCAACATTCTTTATTAATAAAATGTATTTCAATGTCATAAGGTATCACTGTTTTCTTCATTTCATTTTGATGACTCTTCTTTGCCAGTCAGTTCAAGGACAGTTGTACCAGATTTTGGAGAGGGTCTGCCCTGAACGAGTGGTAACTGCTCTTGCTGTTCTAGTAGGCACATCAATGTTATAGTATTGATCTAAATAAAAGAGAAAACATCCTTTTAATTAAAAAGAAAGTAAAACATTTAAGTTTGTATTGAGTACTGTATTCAATGTCAGTATCATTTCAATATCAAAAGTGGATTTCATTAGCTTTCTGACAAAAAATAATTTGAGTGATGGAATGAATAATCTTTCAGCATCCGCCAGTTAATATTAGGTTCAACACTTGTTGAAATAAGTATTTAAAAATAGTTAATTGGTAGGAGTTGGGGAGGAGACCAGGAAAGGGGAAATCATTTGAAATGTAAATAAAGAATATATCTAATTAAAAAAAAAAGAGGAAAAAATGGTTAATTTAAAAAATATATATAATATATAAGAAATATAAAAAATATATTTCTTAGGCATTCATATTATAGAATCATGGGCAGAATAATTTAGATGACTGGTCTTTCCAAAGTTAAGTATCCTGGGCAATAAGCTTCACTTAATAAAACTGGGTTCCATGAATGTCTTGAACACCTTGTAGACTATAATAATACATACCATCTTAAGAGTCACTTGTGAGAGCAGCAAATACTGTTTCTCCTAACCAGTTTTCTTCTGATGTCCTAACAATGCAGTAAAACTGCTCTGCACTCCTTCTAGTAAATAAAATTAGTGCAACAGTCTTCCTTCATATTGAGTAAGCACTGAAGTTGGGTTTCTTATTTACAGTCATAATTGCACACTTGCTGTTTCCACTTAAATTACATTTGTGCTTCCTCGGGTTAAGATCAACTTGAAGTTCACAAAACTGTCCAATCAACTTACCTTTGGAAAAGGCGTAGTAGTCATAGCCGTCAGGTTTCCTAATGTTAGGCAGTGTTATCACTGAAGTAACAACATTTGGAAACCCTCTCCACATGGTGCTCACTTTGACTTCATTGTGGAGGAAACCTGCGAGCAGAATTTTTAATAAAAGGTTTGAAAGAGTTTACAGCCTTAGAGCTACACAAACCTAGGTTTTGAGTTTGTTCTCTGCCGTGACATTACACCTCACTTGTAGGGCTGTCTTGAGGGATAGAGATTTGTATACAGTGCTTGTTGTTTGCTATTAACTGTCTTGAGTAAACTTTGTTTACCAACAAGAATTGATCTTGGTTATTACTCAGTAAGGCAAATGGATTTGTTTTACATCAATAATCCTAAATGGTTAGTACTTTTATGGCCAATATTTATATTTAATAAGGGTAACTTAATAGGAAAGTATTACTCTTCATGATCAGCATTCTTGACATGGTGAAAATTACCTTTGTCTTGATAAGAGACTCTGGGTACCGAGTAATGGATCCTGAAGGTGTGTGTCTGGAGAGGTCCAACAGCACGCTCAAAGCGGCGCCTTCTCACCTGAGCCGCCTCCCCATACACTGAGTAGCTGACGGCAGGCCGCCTCCCTGTGCACTTCCTCACGGGCTCCTGTTTGTAAGTGTACTGCTGAATGTTGCCACCTGGTACACAGTGGAAAGGCACAACTCAGGGCAATCCACCCAGAAAGGAGCGGCTTACGATTGCCTCACGTTTTTTTTATTTTTTATTTTTGGTTCTTCACAAATATATGCTTAATAATGGCTATTGTTAATGCTGTTCTTGAAATATAGTAATAACTAAGACCTGAAATATGTGTTGAACAAACGAATCCAATAAATTGCATTCTTTTTATCAGTGATTTGAAAGTCCAGATGTGTTATGGTTCACATTGCAGGAGATCTAAATACTTCTTATGGCCTGAAATATTTATTCATTAAAGCTGTTTTATTCCTGCCATTAAGAATACTTTTTGATAGTAATCCTAGCAATTAAAAAGAAAAGACTCCTTAAAGAAGTAATGTCACACTGACAATTGTGTAGTACATACCTCTCTTGAAGAAGTACACAGATTCAGGCCTGTCCTTGTACTTGGCTATGGAAAGAGCAGCCACTACCTTCCCTGTTAGTCCTCCAAAGCCTTTGACAATCTGTTTAGGATACCCAGCATCTGCTACGTCGTTAGTGAAGCGCCAGTACTGAGAATCCTGGTTGTTTACAGGAGAAAATGATGTTAAAGGTTTTGTAGGCATGTTTCTGGATTTCATCCTCAGATTCAAGTATAGGGAGAATACAATAAATTGGTTGAATTTGAATAAGCAGGTCATAAATAGTATCAAATTGTCATTTTTCAAAAAATATATATGATTTCCAAGTTGAAGGTAAGATTTTGTTATGACAAGGGCAACTGCACTGTTTTTTATTCTAAACAGCTTTTGTGTTACCTTAAAGAAGAAAGTCTTTCCTTCGCAGTTGCATCTAGTAAAAACAGTGTCAATAGGAGAGGGAATACCCCAGACTTCAGTAATCCTGCGTGGTGGAGATGGTGGTCTGAACGGATTCAGCATCCAGAAATAATGACCTAAAAATTAAAAAGACTTGTCAATCTGCAGTCTAAATACTAAACTATGTCCCCACAGAAAAGGAAAACACAGAAAAGGGTGATGGTTATAAAGAAAAATGGAGTTAATGTGTTAAAAAAGTACCTGGACATAGAGCCAGGTGAAAAAGAAAATTTGTGTATTTCTAAGCTATTTCTTAGATCCAAAATATAACAAAAGATACTTTGAGATAGTTTAGTTTCTAGTTTTATTTTTTATTTAATTGAAATTAAGGTTGTTTTGAGACAATCTGTACACCTCCCTGGCCTTGAACTCAGAGAGCTCCACCTCCTGGGTGTTGGGATTGAGGGAGTTTGTTGCCACACCCACCTTGATTTTAATTTGTTTTTGTTTTTTGTTTTTTGTTTTATTTATATGTATCTGGGTTTGCAGGGTCCATGTGGAGGTCATGGAGCAACTTGTGGTTGTTGGTTCTTTCCTCCCTCAGTGTAGGTCTCAGAGTGGGAGTCGGTTTTCTCCTGTCTTGGTGCAGGTCTCAAAGGTCAATACAGGCACGGGCCTGATGGTCACCACCCTCCTCCACTGAGTCAGCTATCAGCTCCTTTCTACTTCCCTAAAAAGATCTTTTTGCCCTTGTGACTTAGAGCTCTTGGGTTTCAGTGGTTTATAGAATTGGTGTTAGAACTTAATGACTACTACAATCTATTGAACCTTTACTGTGTACAATTTTTTATTCTTTCCTAATCTGCATTCTAAGACTAAAATAACAGAAAATCCATGGGAAATTTACTAAATTTCCATATTTACTTAATAACTCCAGAACAAAAAAAGTACAGCTTTTCTTACTTCACAGTGGAAGAATAATTTTCTAAGAAAATTGTTCAGAGAATGCAAATTTCTATCACTTCATTTAATTTGAAATTGAAACTTTGAAATCCTATCCACATACAGACATGCATGCGCACAGGCATATACACAGGCACAAAGAAACCTTAAGAGATAATAAGTTCTTTGTTGCATTTATGTACCTAGGTTAATAATGTTCTCATTTACTGTAGAATCATACAATTCAGTTAGCACCTTGTGACTTTGTTCTCAGAAAATGCCAATACAAAGCAGGAAGAAGCAGGTTTATATAATTCATAACTCACCTCGAAATGCAACTAGTGTCCCATTGCGCAGAGTAGTCAATCCATCCACTGGCTTGCCATTGCATAAATTGGTCTCATCTAAAAATCAACAAAAAATTAATACAAAACAAAAGGAAGAAATCAAAAGGCTTAATATAGAACAGAAGGAGGAAAGCAATTTGTTCTTTTCAAATCCTTACGAGATTCTGTTTCCTGTTTACCCTCTGAGTTCTAGTAATGAGAAAAGGAAGTGGTAATGTTCCATAGTTCTGCTTGCCTAACACCATTCAGGAATGTTACATAAAAGTAATAGTGAGGTGTCAGAGGCCAGGTTATCTTGATCTTCATGTATATGAGGTGCTTATTAGACATTGACGTTTTCAGTCACTGAGAAAAGGAGATGTTGCATTGTACTCTCTAAAGGATAATACCTAAATTATTTTGACATTCTCTACCCCATTTCTGCTCCCAACAGACATGTCTGGAGTTAGCCAACAAGTAAGTTTCTGTTGCTAAATACTACTCAGTCTCCTGGATAATAAATATTCTATGATCACTCCTAATCTCTACAGCTATAAGGAAGCTGCAACTAAGCTTGGTAAATTCACGGGTTAGAGTTTGAGATAATGAATCTCCATAGAGAGATACTAGAACAGGAAAGTGACTGAGGTTACCTGAAAGCATGGGATTGATGTGAATGCCTTGATTGAGTGCCCCAGCCAAGCGATCAGTGCCTGGGATAGCACTGGGGAATAGCACAGGGGGCCTGGGGAATAGCACAGGGGGCCTGGGGACCAGAGGCTTTTCTCCTTCACCTCCATCTGCATCTTCATGATTGGGATTGACTTCAGCTGTTTCAGAGTTTGGAGTTTGTTTAGGGACCATGGTGGTTGGCAGTGTGACTTCTAGAGGGGTGGTATTCAGTTCTGGTGTTGTTGAGGTCGTCTTTGGAGGAGATGGTGTAGTTTTTGGTTTTTTCACTCTTGTTGTCTTTGGCTTTTTGGTAGAGGTGGCCTTCTTGGGTGCTTTGGTTGGCTTTTTGGTAGAGGCGGGCTTGGGTGCTTTGGTTGGTTTCCGTGGCTTTAGAGTTGTCTTAGAATCATCAGAATCAGGTGCAGGAGTTGTTTCTTCAGGTTCGTTCTGAATCTCTTCTGCTGGAGCAGTTACTTTGGGTGCAAGAGTTGTTGCTTTCAGAGTAGTGATTTTGGGTGATGTGGTATCTTGAGTTGTAGATGTTATTTGAGTGGTGGTACTTGCTTTTGTTTCAGTAGTCTCTTCTGGTATGATTGTTGTCTCTGTTGTCCTCTTAGGGGCGACCGTTGTAGCTTGGGTTGTGTCTTTTTCTGTTGTCTTCTCTTTAGCAGTTGTCATTTCAGGTTTGTTTACCTCAGGAGTCTCAGTTGGTGGTACAGCGGGCTCCTTGGGATTATTTTCAAGAGCCTTTGGTGTGGGTGCCTCTGCAACCTCAGCTGTTACTTCATCAGGGATCTTGGGAGTAGTAGGTTCAAGCTCCTCAGGGAGGGTGGGTTCCGGCTCCTTGGGGGTGGTAGGTGCTGGCTCTTTAGGGGTGGTGGGTTCAGGTTCCTTGGGGGTGGTGGGAGCTGGATCCTTGGTTGTGGGAGCTGGTTCCTTGGGGGTGGTAGGTTCAGGCTCCTTGGGGGTGGTGGGTTCAGGCTCCTTGGGGGTGGTGGGTTCAGGCTCCTTGGGGGTGGTGGGTTCAGGCTCCTTGGGGGTGGTGGGTTCAGTCTCCTTGGGGGTGGTGGGTTCAGGTTCCTTGGGGGTGGGTTCAGGCTCCTTGGGGGTGGTGGGTTCAGGCTCCTTGGGGGTGGGTTCAGGCTCCTTGGGAGTGGTGGGTTCAGGCTCCTTGGGGGTGGTGGGTTCAGGTTCCTTGGGAGTGGTGGGTTCAGGCTCCTTGGGGGTAGTGGGTTCAGGCTCCTTGGGGGTGGTGGGTTCAGGCTCCTTGGGGGTGGTGGGTTCAGGCTCCTTGGGGGTGGTGGGTTCAGGCTCCTTGGGGGTGGGTTCAGGCTCCTTGGGGGTGGTGGGTTCAGGCTCCTTGGGGGGGGTGGGTTCAGGCTCCTTGGGGGTGGTGAGTTCAGGCTCCTTGGGGGTGGTGGGAGCTGGTTCCTTGGGAGTTGTGGATTCAGGTTTCTTGGTGGTGGGAGCTGGCTCCTTGGGAGTTGTGGGTTCAGGTTTCTTGGTGGTGGGAGCTGGCTCCTTGGGAGTGATGGGTTCAGGCTCCTTGGGGGTGGTGGGAGCTGGCTCCTTGGGAGTTGTGGATTCAGGTTTCTTGGTGGTGGGAGCTGGCTCCTTGGGAGTTGTGGGTTCAGGTTTCTTGGTGGTGGGAGCTGGCTCCTTGGGAGTGGTGGGTTCAGGCTCCTTGGGGGTGGTGGATTCTGGCTCCTTGGGGGTGGGAGCTGGCTCCTTGGGGGTGGTGGGAGCTGGCTCCTTGGTGGTAGGTTCAGGCTTCTTGGTAGTAGTGGGAGCTGAGTTCTTGGGAGTTGCAGATGTGGGTTCAGCATCTTTAGCAGATGTTTTCTCTGCACTCCGTGTCTCCTTAGCTGAAGTAGTCTTCTCTTTTTTACTGGTGGAAGACTGTTTATTTGTTTCAGTAGTCTCCTTTGTTTCAACTGTTGTCTCTTTATTGGAAGCTGAAGATGCCTCTTTAGAGGTCTCAGAATTAGGTGGAATGCTGGGTTTAGGAGTTACTGGTTTTGCAGCTGTAGTCTTGGGAGCTGTGGTGACTTTGATGTGTGGAGTAGTAGGAGGGTCCGGAGGTGGGGTGAGCCTGGGCTCCCCGTTGTCCAGTCCGCTTCCAGCTTCATCTACCACCGGTGGCTCTGGATTAGGTTTCTTTTTAGGGGTGTTTTTCTTGTTATCTTTTACTAGAGGAAAAAAATAAAATCTTGTTATTTTGAAGTGACAGCTTGAAGTCATCAAAGTGGTCAGTGGCATGAATGCATGTCTGTGTTTGTGTTCTTTGCCCCTCATTTGATCCACGCATGCCACCCACCCCCATTCTGTAGTGTTCAGTGTTGTCCCCTCCTTCCTGGAATCGTGACTCCAACCTCTAATAGCTTCTTTACACTAACTCCTACAAAGGTTCCTACTGAGGATTTGGTTCCAGTCTTTGCAACTAACTGGTTTCTACTGAACCTAGCTGCAATACATAAGGCTATGAGCTGCTCCTTTTCAACTGCGTTGTTAAACTCAATAGTTCACAGGACATCGGCAAGTAGGCTGTCAAGGCAATAGATTCTATTTAAAATTCCCCATAGCAACTACCCTTTATGGGAGCTACTAAGCCTAAAGAGCCTTTCACTGATAAGAGTTCTGCTTAGCAAATTTGTATTCCACTTCCATCAAGAGCAAGATTCTTGCAGTGACTTGAAGTTAGACTGTCTAGCTGGCAGACTGAAGAATGTTTCAGAGAAACTACCGTCACCCAGGGGAACTGTTGCTCAAAATTCTAGTACTTACTAGAGAAAGAATATATTTTAGAATTTCAGGAAATACAAATAACAGATCAGATGGAATCTCCTTTCAGGGAAAAACAGCCCATTCTTTAACTTGCAGAGAAAAAGTGCTACAGATGTGATTTTAAAAATAAGAAAATGGGGGCTGGAGAGATGGCTCAGCGGGTAAGAACACTAACTGCTCTTCCGAAGGTCCTGAGTTCAAATCCCAGCAACCACATGGTGGCTCACAACCATCCGTAATGAAATCAGATGCCCTCTTCTGGTGTGTCTGAAGACAGCTACAGTGTACTTACATATAACAATAAATAAATCTTTAAAAAAAAATAAAAAAATAAAAATAAAAATAAGAAAATAATAAAGAGCAATAACAGGAGTGATAATCTTGCCTTTCCCTGGAGGTTTAAGAGAATGTCAAGGATTAATGTTAGGAAAACACTACATATATTTATGTTAAATAAAATCATAGAAGGGAAAACAATAGCTGGGGGCAGAAAGGGAAGAGAAGACGGTGATCAGATAGGAAGGAATTGCAACAGACTCACAAACTACTGTCTCCAGTACCGTCCTATGTTTCTACAGTTACAGCATCTTCTAATCCCTTGCTGTGAAGCATTACTTAGCTACTTACCACTGATTATCTATAAGGACTATTCATTTGGCACTTTTTAAGCTATTTCCATAGTTACATACTCCCCAAATTTTGAGATCTCAAACTATTCTATCAACACACATTACTGTTTAAAAAATTATTGTTAACATGGCATTGATAGAGTCTTTGATCTTTATCAATGCTCAAACCTTTTGGGTTCTTCTGTAATTCTCTATTAGCTGAATTTTTGGAAGACTTGATTTTCCGAATAGTTGAAGAGGAAGAGGAGGAGGAGGAGGACTCTTGATTTTCAGAAACAGAATGTTCTATAAATCAAATAAAAAGTTTGATCACACCAACTGTGATTTAGAACAAAACAAAGAAAAAAAAATCCTGCTGGTCCACATGCAATAAGAAAGGCTGATAGCTGGTCTCCGAGCACTGGAGTGTGCTGTCACTTTATGGGTAATGCAACTACTTGCTTTGTAAAGCTGTCAGCTAAAAGCAAGGCATCTTAGTTCATCACATAAACTAACAGTAGAACTTTCCCCTGATTTTCCAATACCTGCTGAATTTTACATAATCTAATTCTGTGAAAAACAGAGGGAAAAAAACCTGAAAGTTTTCTTTCTTTCTTTTTTTTTTTAATGAGATTTACCACTTCTGAGAAGTCCCATGCTGGGTTTGGTAAGTAAGGGCTAAAAATATCCCAAAGGTTTATATTTTGGCTTAGATTTTAACTTAAATCAAATAAACAAAAAATGTGAGGAGTGCTTCATGATAAAAAGATGACGCTTTGAGGATATTCATATGAATAGTCCACCTACAGGTTATTTCAGTTACGAAATCGCCTGTAGTGATGGCTGTCATCTTCCTACCTTCTGTTATCTCCTCAGATTCTACAACTTTCTTAGTCTTCCTTTTTGGTGATTTGGGTGAGCGTTTGGTGGTTGATTTGATGGTGTGAGATGCTCCTGGAGGCGGAGGTGCAGTCTTTGGAGGTGGTGATGTGGGATTATGCACTGAGGCCAAGCAAGACAGATTGATTAGCATCCCATTTAGACTCATCAGCAGTGCTAACTGAAGAAGGTTGGATTCATGGGGTTTCCAGACGTGAAACTGATAAGTGTCAATAGAGGACAGCTGGTAGGTAGCCCAACACAAGGAACCCCAATAATTCAGAACATTGCTATAAAACAGTGATTCCCAAACTGGAAAATTATGATAGAAAAGAGTCCCAAGAGGTCAACGCTCTAAATGTTAGTTGTAGGCTTCTAAGTATCTACCTCTTTGACCTTGGAATAGAGGCCAAACTATTGAACATTTTCTCGGCTTTAAGTGAGATGTGTGTATCCCACAATGCTAAAGAGGAATACCCACACAAAACAAGTTGTAATTCTATGAGCTTCATCTATCTTGCCATCATTCCACAATTATAAAAATAATACTGCATATGGATCATGGGAAAAATCATGCACTAGGCAGCATAATAATTATATATTTCCTGTTTTCGTGTGAATTTAAGTCAAATAATGCCAGTGTGCCTTGATTATTATAAAAGTTGTGTGGGCATATTTTGAAGATTTCACAGACATGTTACCCTTCCCAAGTTAACACACACTAATAGTTTGACATGTCTTCTTTGCCTTTTATCCCTCCCCCACCCTACCCCACTCCTCGGCATCTAAAAGAGGAAGGAAGCATGGGGCATTCCTGGGAATTGGAAGAAAGGAGAGGGGTTTGAAGGAGAAGAAACAGCAGTGGAGATGGGGAAGAGAAGTGGTACAAACACCCTGATGTTCCCTCCATCCCTTCAGAAACCTTCCTATTTCCAGGAACTGGGCACCATACCTCACCCTCTTTCTCCTCCCCTTAACGAAAACGCCAAATTGAGTAACAGCTCTGCCGGGTACTAGTTCGCGATTGTGGCCAAAACAGATAACCTTTCAGGCTTCTCTCCACCCACCCACACTGGGAAGCGATTGGATTACTATGACTCCTGCCTGTTCTCAAAGTGTTACAATTTTTAGATAGATCCCAATAAACAGTACTTACAGCAACCCTGAAACAACTTAGTAGTAAGTTTCAGTGCTGTTTTAAATGAAATTCTGAAGCTCTGGAGTATTATTTCATTTTTAGTTGGGACCCTATCTACATGAAATCTGTGAATGGAGTGGCCTTACGCTGCCTCAGTTCCTCTGCGTCCTACCTCAGCTGTAGGTATACTTCAGAAGCACAGGGTACTGGGAGTATTTACTATGATGATGACGGTCTCTCTGTGACTCATCCCCCAATCTTCTTCCCTATCCATCCTCTGTCAAAACAACTTCTTGGGGTATTCGGGAGGTAGGGTGTTGTTTGGTTTGGTTTGATTTGGTTTTGGCTTGTCTCGTGGCCAAAATAATTATCAAGGTAGTGAGAAAATAGATATCCCCATCATGGTGCCTTCTGAAAACAGCAGGAATGCTAAGCTCTGGGGTTTTGAAATAAGGGCGTTGTTTCTAGTATTTTTAGAACACTTCCTGTAAAAATATTGACCCGCTAGGAAACAGCCCTCAACTCTGCTGATTAAGTTTCTAAAAAAAATTAGGAGGCACAACCTAACTAAAAAACATGGTCAAATTATGCAAGCAATACTTATCTCAAATTTGCCTCCACAGATACTCACATTTTGACAAAGAATGGTTAAGAACAAACATTGGAGATGAAGGCATTCTATCATTTTAAGTTTTAAAAAAAGAGGCCAGGTGGTGGTGGGACACACCTGTAATCCCAGTACTCTGGGAGACAGAGGCAGGTGGATTTCTGAGTTCAAGGCCAGCCTGGTCTACAGAGTGAGTTCCAGGACATCCAGGGCTACCCAGAGAAACCCTGTCTCGAAAAAGAAACGAAATCCCGCCCCCCCAAAAAAGAGGCGGGGCAGGTTATACTGTGAAAGTATTGCTTCAAGGTGTAATGGCCAGAGATGATTTAAATAAGACTGTCCCTCTCCCTTTTATTGACTTTGTCACTCACCAGCTTTGTGTAGAGACTGCTGAAGGGACAGGAAGGATAGGAAGGAACATATAACTAATTAATTGAGGTACTAACTTTTTAGCATTGTTGCCTGTAAAGTTGGTGACTAGTTAGTTTATATGAAGAAGGTAGAAGTGTTCAGCCTTTAAATATATACTCAGACATTAAAACTCAAAGCACAGAGAGCTCTAAGGGTAGCTGATTTTGTGAAATCAGTACCATTAGGTGGGGACAAGTTTTCAACTGTAGAGGAGGCACCTTGGAAGATAAAAGGTTGTACACTCAGCCCCTGTCCCCCTTGCTAGAGAACCAGAGATCCTGGTGCTTCTAGAGCTTTGGTGAGGCTCCTGTTGAAAGACGCTTTCTTTCATTTGTCTTTGTGAAACAAAAGTATTATGAAGCAGCTTATACATTCGTAAAATCAAGAACTCAGCTGTGCATTAGCCATCCGTGAAGCCAAGGCATGGACTGGGCTGACTGTGCCCAGTAGCACTGCCTCGGGGCCCTGGTTCTTACCTTCCTCACAGAAGCTGGCATAATCTGGACAGCACTTGCCAAACTGCTTACACTGGGAGTCACAGTCACACTCCCTTCCTCGTGCGAAGGACTCGAAGCAGCGTCCTTTGCAGGATAGCTCTGCCCAGAGCAAAACAGATTATTAAATATCATGAATTATTACTCACAAAGCAATACTTACAGATCTCGTAGCATTTCTCATCTGACAGCTGCCTAGAGTCCCAAGGATGGGGTGCTTCTAAGTCTCCAATTTGGAATTTGGAGTACACACATCATCAACTATGAAAAACTAACTTTAAAGGGATGATGTCCAAATAAAGACCGCCTAAGTTAGGGAAAAAATTTGATGAACTGGGCCATTGTTCTTTCCCCTGTAACACACCAAGAGACAGCCCAGTGCTGCCTGAGAATTACGTATGTGAAGACACAATAGAAAGCTAGAAAAGAGTTATACAGCAAACTGCCCTCATATGAGGTCCTTCATCTTTTCACACCACTGACACCATTTCTTTGTAATAAATTTGTGCTAATTGAATCTTCATATTTTAAAACAACATATCCCAAGAAACTAGTTGAGCAGGCCACTACTCAAGTCAAAAGTCACTTACAATGCGGAGACTCTTAAAATGACAAACTGGGCACAGAATAAGATTGAAAGATTTCAGTTAATCCCATGGTGTGGACTGTGCTAGGAGGCCTGCTTGTTCCAGAAGGAAGTTTGGTGGGAAGTCGAAATACTTTACCCAACACAAAAACTGTACAACACTATAGTTAACCATCTCCACATGCAAATGCTAACGCAAATATAACTTTTACAGCTTTTAGTTATAGCATTTATAAATTGAATATTATGTGTCTGAATCTATTACAAGAAATGACTCAAATTTTGTTCAATAGTAATACTCTCATAATTTAGAACTTTGAGGCTTTGAAATTAATCATTCAAGCCTGGAATTCTCTTGATCTTTAAAATAGTCTCTTCAGGAGGCAGAGGCAGCGGATCTTAGAAACACATTTACTACCAAAAGTTCAAATAGTATATGTAAAAGTTCTATGCCTATTGATCCTTTTGAGGAAACTCTTTGAAAGGCTCATCTCTAAGCAATCAAAACTTAACCATCAATGAAGAAGTACCTTCCTTTTTACTTGATACCTACCTAGTCACAGTGCTAAGTCTTCACTTCGAACATTTCACATGCAAGCAGTCAACACATAGGTGCAAGTGGCAAATGCTTCTGTTCACTACCCCGGTAATCAGAAGCCTTGAAACCATCGTTAGGTATATACAGTGCACTTCAACGTTTGTGCAAGGAAAGGCACTTCAACAAAGGAGGTGGGAGGAAGGAAGGACAGAGCTGCGAAGGGGTACAAAAGCAGGCTCAGGACAGACAGTGCGCTGGACAGACAGTGCCAGCTTTTAGAACTTACCTGTAGTGCAGACTCTCTTGAAATCAGGACAGCACTCCATGTAGTGTTGACAGTTATAATCACAGTTGCAGGTGGCATCTCTAGAATACCCTTCCCCACATCTCCCTGCACAGCTTGATAAATCTAAAAGTACACAATACTAGGGTAAACATGGCCAAACCATTTCGAACAGGAGAGACCTACTAAGGGGAACAAGGCCACCAGAAAAGGGGAGTTTTAACCGCCGGGCAGTGCTGGGAAGAATGCACACTGATGGACGTAGCTGATGTCTGGGCGAGCCTTTATGTAACCTTAGTGATGTTGCTTTATTCTTCACTAAACTGGGATTATAGATAAACTTTTGAAAGTCAAGCTAAGTATGCTTACGTAAGGAGTGGTAATTCTGAGGGAAGGGGGCAGTGATAACTGTAGAGATTAATGCTATCATGACTACTAGTGGCCATTTTTGAACAATCTTATGCCAGGGACTGAGTCATTTGTTCTCTCCAAGACTTACAAAAATGTTTCTAAAAAAGTATTACTAGCCGTATCTAAGGTGAAAATGACACAGGCCAGATGCGGGAGCATATGCCTTTAATCCTAGCACTTGGGAGGCAGAGGCAGTGGATCCCTGTGAGTTTGAGGTGAACCTGATCTACAGACCAAATTCCAGAACAGCCAGGGCTACACAGAGAAACCCTGTCTTGGAGGGAAAAAAAAAGATAACAGAAATTTTAATAACTTCTCCAATGACATACAGTAAGTTACTGAATGTATATGTGTATATGTATATATATATGTGTGTATATATATATATATACACACAGAGTGTATATGTGTATATGTGTGTGTATATATAGATAAATATACAGCTATATCTGTGTGTATCAACTAATAGATATCAATTGATATATATGCATTATTTGCACATCCCATTTACTCTCATAAATGCCTGACTATATGATTATCCTGAACAAATAACCCATTTTGACTTCTCAAACTCATGTATCTGAATTTGAAGCAGAATTCTTCACTAATTCTATTGCCCCTCACTTCTATAATAAAATTAGAACATGCTGGTTGGTCCAGCACGGACTCTCCTAAGTGCTCTCTGTTGGGAGTAGTGAGAGAGACCTCTTGCAATAGGATCGGGGTGTGGACATAAAGGTCGTGAACTTGGCGTTTGGGAACAAGCAAACAATAGCGATGGGATGGAATAATTAGACTCAAATATTTCTAAACACCATTTGGCAGACATCACTGCAAAATCTTCCCCAAAAGATAGCAGCATGACTGTAACAATGGAATCCACCTCTGGAATGTCCCAATCCATAGGCAGACGTTAAAACGCACTGAAAAAAATCTCGAGAGAATCCAGGAAGGTTAAAGTCTTAATACATACACAAACAATAAAGAGCAGGATAGCTCTGAGAAGGATTGCTTACACACATATGTGCACAGTACATACAAAAATGCGTATAGTGTATGTATATAAATACATATATATAAAGGGGAAAGAATGAGAAGAGGTTGAGAAGGCAAGACAAGCAGACAAAACAACATCAAAAGATTATGCTTTTACACTTAGCAGATGTCTAGAACAAATCCACGTATTTTTCATAGGTGGTCTGTTATAATCTTAAGCTTATTGGTATTTACTTAAATCACTAGAGTGTGATGGTGTGTGTGTGTGTGTGTGTGTGTGTGTGTGTTACATGCATGTGTGCATGCACATGTGGAGGCCAGAGGACTGTGTCTGCTCCTCTCTGTCACGTTCCGCCTCATCTGCTGGGCAAGGATGTCTCACTGAGCCTGGAACTTGTCATCGGAGTTAGTCTGCTCTGCCACTGAGCTCCAGGATCAGCCTGTCTTGACTCCCAGAGCTCGGATTGGAGGCATGCACTTCTGCATCTAGCTTGTCACATGGGTGCTGGGATCTGAAATCCAGTCCTCATACTTGTGCATCCGACAGTTTACCCCCAAACCATCATCTCCCAGTCCCACTGATTGTCATATTAATTTTCATAAACTTTCATTGTTTCACAAAGAAAGGGAGTGTCTTAGAACACAGCCATGTTGTGAATCTTAATACCGCATGAGAAAGCCTAAGGCTTTGAGACAGGGGACTGTGGCCGTCATTCCTAACTCAGCATTTATATTTGGTTTCTGTGGTTCCCCACCTGGTTTTATCTGAGTGATTCTGAAACCATGCTCAAGCAAACTGTGATCTATTGTGTTCCAATTCAATGAGAAGTTTAGAGATTTTACCAGAAATGTCTCTTTTAAAAATAAAATGCCACTGTAATAATTATGGATATTTGTTTTCCTCCCTCTCATGTCCAAGGGAACACACCACACTTTATTAAAGATGTATGTTACCAGGACCAAGTAACGTAATCCTCGTTCTGAACGTAAGCCTCGTTCTGAACGTAATCCTCATTCTGAACGTAAGCCCCGTGCTGTCTGCTCTCTCCACCTTGGCTGTGCTGAGTGTACAGCAGGCTCTCAAAATAGGACTTTACTTGGAAGGACTGAACTTTGCAATATTATAACAAGAAATGGCATTCAGATTTGTAGGGTGAATAGTCCCTGCAAGGAAGAGAGAGCACTTAAGGCTAATGAATTTCCATTTGGAACACTATAAATATGCACTATAATATGCTTTCTATGTCAACATGATGCTCAAGTAAGAATTTATTACCTTATAATGCTTTATAAAAATCTATTCGATGTAGAAGTTTGGTTAAATTTGTCAACATACCTACTTATTTTAAATATATGGTAGTAATATAGGTTTATAAAATGTGAATCTTTTCTTTATAAGTTTTCTTGGCCAACATATCAATATTTCCTTATCCTATCAAAGGAATTCTTGTGGCTTGTTAAATCTTATCTCCTGTGATTTCTTCAGTAGCTCATGCAGTAAATATAGAATGACACAGAGAACGTTCAACTGTCCCCTCCACAGAGATGATCGTGAGCCAATCCATATTTTTACAGGCAAAATATGTACAAAAGCACTATCATAATGAAACCAATTACTCTGCATGATAACTTAAAATGCTAATAAAACATTTTACTTTAAAAAGGTGTCAACATATAACCAAGTTTGTCAACATACAACCAAAACCTGTTATTTAAATATTACATTTTTTTCATTTCTTTTGATGGTATTATGTATCTCCAGCATGATTTTATTATGTAAATGTCTGTATTTTACTTTTTTAATTCGGGTAAAAAAAAAAAACTGAGGGAACAGAGGAGGGGCATTATTTTTTATCAAAACTCAGAACTCCTTCAAAGCTCTCACAGTGCAGCAGGAAAGATGAGAATTCCAAAAAACACGCAGATGTATTGTGTGATTTCAGGTTTAGGGCTGCAACATGTTAAACTCCTTGAAACGCATAGGCTTAGGAATATATTGTTGTCTTTGTTTCCATAAAAGCCAACTGGGTGCTTAATAGCAATGATTGAATAGAAGCGCTTTTTGATGCTGGAGTTACCTTGAGATGAAACTTGCTGAATCAAGAAAACAGGAAGCAGCAGCGACAAGCAGACGGGAAGTATTTTCCACCCCATGGTTGTTCTCAGCTGCAACGCCCTTGCCTGAGATAAAACAAAAGCATCAGAAACCTTGCTCTTTAATCTCACCACTAATAATGTGTCTGTCATGCACAGCCTTCAGAAACTTTCAAAATGTGATTCAGTAACAAGCCACTCTGTTCTTAGAACGAAAGCCATGGGCCATCAGCTTGAATTCCTGAGAAAGCAGTTGTTCTGTTAATATAATAAAAAAGTAAGCCACCTCAGTTAAATTACCGACCACTGTGATACCTCAGAAGAATAGCAGAAAGCAGGCTTATTTTAGAACATGTTGGAAGAGTAGTCTGTACTCACAGTGCGAGGCTTAAATCGTGTCCTGGAGATAAAAATGAGCAGCTTCAATAAAATTGAGTTTAGCAATAGCAGCCAAGCTGTCTTTCCAACCTTCCAACCTTCCAACCTAACTCAGTATCAATTCACAGACTTCTGACAGGTATCTCACAGAAGTATGATTCTTTTCAAAACTTTCTAACTACTGTCCTTTTTCGAACACACTTAAGGAAGGCACACTTAACTCTACGAAAAGCATATTAACCCCAACACTTACCTGTAAAAGGAGAGATGAATTTCTCCAGCGTGCTGGAAGTCTTATATAGCAGTGCAGATGGATTGGGATGAACCAATTAGTCCAAAGGTTAGGCAAAATCAACAGTGACAACCTATGAAATCAAGCTTTCCTCATTCGTTGGATGGAGGCCCAGACGACTAGACTTAGGCAACATCTGGAAAACACTTCCATTAAGAAAAATGACTACTACAAAATAAAGTTAGATTTATTGGCCAAAACACATTTCTAATTTCTAAGTGAAGTGAACAAATTGTTCTGAGATGGTAACCCATTCTGGAAGCCTTTGAGTAGCATGCAAGGCAGCCGGCTCTAAACGCCTCAAGCCGGCGCTGTTCCTTCCTTCTTGGCATTAATCTAGTAAGGTGCTTCTGATGCATCTCTAATGTTAGCCTGGGATGAAAAGGGTCATGAACTTATATCAATAGTGTAACATCATGCTTCTTCTTCCTCCTCTTCCTCTTCCTTCCCTTCCTCCTCCTCCCCCTTTCTTCTTTGAATTCCCATTTCTGTAGGGCACAGAAAAAAAAATACCCTTCATTCACCCAAAGGTAAAATATCCACACACTGGGGTTTCAGGCTTCATTACCATGAAAAAGCTTGCATTAAAACACTATTGAAAACCTTCCTCGCTGACGCCAGCCTGTAGTCCCATCTGCTTTTTGGGAAACTGAGGCAAGAGACTCACAACCCTAAGCAGAGGAACCCAGATTGAATATCACAGTTGGACTCTGCCTCAAAAAAGAAAAAACCCATAAAATGAAAACTGTATTTCCCATAGTCCTTTTATTTAAGGACTAGACCAACAGTGTTTAGAAAAGATCTTTTTAGTTTCTAGTTAGTTTCCCTGCCTGAGGAAGTGTAAACCCGCAACCTTTCAGCTCAGCTGCAAGTTTTATTCCATTTGCACATGAAACGTCCTTGTTCATACTGTTCTTACCTCACATAAACTTTCATCCAGGTCTCAGCACCTTCCAAACCCTTGTCCGGCGTCAACCCAAATCACATTTAAGATTACAGTCAACAAATGTAATGCATTGTATTGGTATCAGCTGTCCATTTGTCTCTGAACACCAACTGACATTGATTTCCTGAAGAATATATCTGGAGTTTACTGCCAACCTAGGGCCTAGTGCTTCACTGAGATTGTGTGTGTGTACAAGACATGTTTGGTGAATCAATCCTGAATTTTGCCATCTACAATATATTTAGAAGACTTTGCATTTAGTAATCACAGAATACCTTTACGTAGAATTATCATCACCTATATTTAATAAATAAGAAGATAAAATAACTAGCAAAGAATGTGGCCATCCTCAGAACCAGGATCCAAACCCATGGCTTGTATGAGTGCCCTCCTCTTTCTATAGTATCCCATGCTGGAGGAAACCCATCACTTCAGTATGTAATCCTTACATTTGAACGCATCTCAGATGAGTATATAAAGAGAGCATAGAGGCTGTCTACCCAGCCCTCTGGCAACACCTCGGAATCCACAGTTATTTCCCTTTAGTTTCTGGTTTACATATCAGTCACTGCTGTTAAGACAGAGAGGAGGAGTTTGAACTATGTTGGATCAGTGTTTCTTTCTCATGGAGACTTGGAGTTAGGATGCAAAAACTATAGGTCCTTCTGCCCACAGAGATCTGTGATGCACAGATTTCTGCTCATGCTCTAAAGAAAGTTCTTCAGACAAAAATGATGTGAATGAGTGAGGCAGCTACAAGGAAAGAGTTCTAGAAACCTTCTAGATCCTGAATACAACAGGTTCAACTTCCTGTTGTATATTTATGGTACATTTTTCCTTTGGAGCTGAAGCTAAGGAAGATTTTTGCTGCTTTAAATCATTAAAAAAAAATTCTTATCAGGTACATAAAAGGCCTTGCTGGATGAACTTAAACTAAAAAATCTTGGTTCTTAGACTTACCAAATATTAGAGTATTTTATTTGGTAAGGAAGCAAGGGTGAGATTAAGATTGTGCTCTGATTTGTGCCTTTTGAGCTATCTGTATTATCATCTTCCGTCTTCATATGAATTCAACAGTGGTAAATAACCACATTTTGGGTGTTGGGGGTGGGGGAGGGCTTCCTGCCTGTGCACTCACAGGAAGGCTAGAGGAAGACATCACCTGTTTTGCTTTGTCTCTTTTATTCCCTTGAGACAGGTCTTTCATTAATCCTGAGCTTAACCATAGGTCAGCAAGGCCCTAAGACTCTTCTGTTTCTGGTACTGGTAGAACCAAGGTTGCAGGCTTATGGACGATGAGGCACAGATTTCTATGTGGACATTGGCAATTTGAACTATATGGCGAATGTTCTTATCCAGTACACTATCTGTCGCCAGCAAATGATGTTTTAAACTTAACTGAATACTATGTACTTGTTCTTAAGTTCAAATCTAAGCTGCTAGAACTGACAAAGAAAACACGTACAGACACATATGCATAACCAGTGTAAGCTATCACTTTAAGCATACCCATTAATGTATTGTTATTGACACGTTAATTTTCCAGATGTGTCAGAAAGAATGAGAAACTATTAAATGCTAAGATTAGATTTATCTCTTTATTTGCCTTCAATTCAGCTATTTTTTTTTTTTTTTTTTTTTTTTGGATAACGAGGTTATCCGGGGTAAGTTTATCCTTGGAATGGGGAAACCTTTTTTAATCTATGGACTCAGCTTTGACTTTCTGTAAGCTTTGGTGCATTGAGCTCTCTTTGTTACACAGCAATTGTCCTACTGCATTATAAGATTTCCCTTTGAAATGTTACCCCCCCCATTAAAAGATTTTCGCTAATGTTTATTTCAATCTCATTTAACTGGGACACATGTCATCTCAGGATTGGTTTTGCTGTGGAGGGCTGGGGAGAGGGGAATAGGCAGCAACAGAGAGAACGTATATGCCTGGAATCATGTCCCTTGTCCCTCCATGCGGAAAGGACACGGGTCTGCATGGGTACCCATCTGAGCATCAGTTCCTACATTCGCAGGAGGGAGTGCAGTGCCACCTTCAGAGGATACTTGGAGGGGCTTCTGTGGGCCAGAACATCTCAGAGTATGCTGCCTCTTCTGTTCTGTCTGTTCTGTCTTCATCTGAGCCGAGCCATTAGCTGTCGCCTTGTCCTGTAACCAGCCCGTCCGTGCCTCATGGCTTCCCTCCCCTTTTCCATGACTTTGATGTGCTTTCTTCCAGCAGAAGCCCAGGAAAACCTAAAGCATGCCAGGGGGAACTACAGATGCTTGTTCCTCACTGCCACATTTTGTGTGTGATGCTAGATCAGTGTCTCCTTGAGGTGAAATAGTTCCTCCCCTCTCAGAGGGAATAGACATCCACATTTGGGGACTACTTCAGTCTCTTCTGTTAAAGGTATCATCACACACTAGAAAGGAGCGTGTGCCTCTGTGTGTGTGTGTGTGGTGTGATTTGTATGTCTATGAGTGGTGTGATTTGTGTGTATGTATGTGTGTAGTATGGTGTGTGTGTATGGTGGCATGTGGTGTGTGTGTCTGTGTGTGTGTGTGTGTGTGTGTGTGTGTAGTAGAGTGTGTGTGCATATGGTGGGGTATGTGTTTGTGTATGTATGTGTTGAGTATGGGGTGTGTGTGTGTGTGTGTGGTAGTGGTGTGTGTGTGTGGTATGTGTGTGCATGTATGTGTATGTAGTATGGTGTGTGTGTAATATGGTGTGTGTATGTGATGTGTGTGTATGTGTGGTGTTATGTGTTTGTGTATGTAATGTATGTATGGTGTGTGTGGTGTGTTTGTGTTTGGCGTGTATATGTGTATGTGTGTGTGTGCACACACGTACATACTCATATGTGTATTTTCCTGGATATTTGACCAAAAGTCTAACCATTAGCTCAGTAAAGGAGTTACTAAATTTGTTTCAGAGGTCATGGTCTCTGTCCTGTCCATCTTTTGTAGCTGTGCCTAGAGACTTCATCCCAGCTTCCCATTCCAGTAGGTGTGACCTCATAGTTGCTGTTTTCTTTGATGAAATACTGGTAGGAATAATTTGCACAATTTCCGTCTGTTTCCTAACAAGAACTGCTTGTTCAGCTTCCTCTTTTTTCTCCTTTCTTATACCTTGGATGGCAGACACTAGAGACCAGCTGTGGCCAGCTAAAACAACAACAACAACAACAAAAAAAAAACAGCCAGTGGTCCTTGTGAGGTTCACATGCTATCTGATTCTCTGCAAAGTCCATTTTACTTGAATAAATTTAATTGAAGATTCTAAATCATTCTAAAACAGCATTCTAACATAGAAGTAGTAAGTTCCCAGTGTTTACGAAAATTATTTCCTTAAAATTAGAATTGTATTCTATACGACAATGTTAAAGAATGGCTGGTGATAACGTTCCGGCACAGAGGATGGAGATTAAAACCTGTTGACTGCAGGGGACAAGACTGAGCATGTAGAAGATGCTAAGAGTCCCTTGTGAGAAGCGGATGACGAAGCTGATCAAAGGCACAGCACACCAGGACGAGACCCATGCTGAGGCCTTATTGATCAGTTGACAGATGTGAATGAATAAAAAACAATCAAACTTTCTAGGAATAAATTATGAATTGCGTTAGTCAATTTGTTCATTTTCTCTTTTCCTTTCATGTTTCAAAAATGATTTTCTTTTTACGCATATGGGTGCTTTGCTTGCATGTCTGCCTGTGCACCTGAAGCATGCCTGCTGGACAGAGAGGCCAGAAGAGGGCATCAGATCCCCTGGAACTGGAGTTAGAGAAGACTGTGAGCTGCTAGAAGACTGTGAGTGGGTGCTAGGAAGTAAGCCTGGATCCTCTGTAAGAGTCGCAAGGGTTCCTAACCACTGAGCCATCTCTCCAGGCCCCTTGTGTCTTATCTTTTGGAGAACAAATCTCATTCTGTAGCTCACAATGACCCAGACCAAGAAGGTAACACAGACTGGGCTTTAATTTGCAGTGATCCTGCTGCCTTGAAGCTCTGGGATTAAAGGCATCTGGCTTCACTTCTACTGCTATAACACTTGGCCTCTATCTTCTTTGTGCCCCTACACGACTATATTATGTATCTTTACAATGCTACCTAATTTCTCAATCTTTCCCATTATAGTATAAGGAAGCCAGAGAGGGCATTGGACACCCTGGAGCTAGAGCTTCCGAGGTTGTGTGCTGCTTGATATGATGCCGCAGTCCAGCTCTGGTCCACTGGAAGGGCAGCGAGGGCTGTTAACTGCTGAACCTTCTCTCCAGCCTGAGGAGAATGATTGAATGATTATCTTCCGTCCATTTTTCTAGATTTGTTTTCAAAGTGTGTGTGGTTTCTTCTGTTAAACTAAGGTCACTTGCTTCTACTAGAAATTCCACTGTCTTGGCTCCGTTTTCTAGCCTATATGCTTTATGTCCACATCTCTTAGATTCCAGAATATCAAGGAGACATCCTAGAATGTGTAACAGCTCAGACGAAAACATTACAAACTGATTTCGCGGTAGCCTACGACATGAGTAATTCCCACAGAGCCCTGTGAGTGAGTGAAAGTGAGTCTGGGTGAGCTGTAGCTCAGTGACACACGCTCGAGAACTGGGAAATTCAGAGCTGGGTGGGGTTGAAAACCCACTGGCTAGGTGGGACAGGAGGAGAGACTCTCGAGAGTCTCAGTGAGTCATTCTGAGACTGGAACACCAGGCCCTTCAATGTGATTGAGGACAGCACAGTTCTGGCTGATTCTAAGCATTGCACAATGATTACCTTAACATCAGTTTCTGTGTGCTGGTGGGTAATTCCTGCAGAAAACAGGGCATTGGGAGCAAAGCTTTTCTATGAAGATTTAAAAATATTAAATATATATATATATATATATCCAGCAATCCCCACCCACATACACACACCTTAACATTTTTTTGGAAAGCGATGATTTCTTGGGAAACTGGACTTGGTGGGATGTATATATCTCACTCAATAAATGTGAGTTAAATGAGATTATAAACAAATGTTACTGCCAGTGTTAGACTTCCTTTGCCTCTCCCTTGGACTGAGGGTCAGGACCTTGGTATTGGTGAGCCAGCTGGTTCTTTGTGTGTGACATTTAGTTCTCAAGGCTGAAGGAATGGAGAAAACACATGGGCTATTTGTTCTCTTATTTGTATTCTGCACCTTCTGCAAAGAAATCACTTACAAAAAGGGCACCCACTGGTAGTGGACAGATGCTCTTTTCTTAAGTGCTTGAAGAAATATGTTCTTGCTAGGGAAGAACTCAAGGTCACAAACACACCTTCAAGAAGTCTATTCCAGCCAACCCATTGTGACCCAGACCTGAAACTCCAGCCTCAGGAATCTGAGGCAGGAAGATCACAACTTAAATCTATTAATGAGATTCTGTATCAAGAGTAAAAGGCAGGGATAGGGCTGGAGAGACGTCACAGTAGTTAAGAACACTGACTGCTCTCAGAGGATCTGGGTTTGGTTTCCTGAAGCTACATGATGTTTCACAGCTATTGATGGTTCCAGTTCCAGTTCCAGGGGATCCTACTTCTGGCCTCTGTGGGCATCAGACACCCATGTGGTACACATGTATACATGCAGCCCTCACACATATACATAAAATAAATTATATATATTTAGTTTTGTATATGTATGTGTATATATATACATATATGTATTAAAGGATGGAGAGATGGTTTAGCTATTAAAGGCTAGGCTTACAACCAAAATAAATAGTTAAAACAAAGTGAGTAGAAAAGAGACAAGATATAGTTCTCTTGATGGTAGGGTATTTATCTATCCAGGCATGGTTTAATTCCCGGTACTGAGGTAGGAGAAAGGGATCCTGTTCTAGGATTTGAACAGTATTTCCACACAAATCAGCATGAACAGAGGGTCTGCTCCGTACTCTGATCAATGCAAAGTAAGCAGAAAATCAAACAAAATAAGACAAAGTATTGAGGCAGTTCTGACTGTTATCCTCTTTTGACAAATAAAGACCCATGCAGTAAACGTTCAGTAACTCACTGTGAAGATACTAGGAACAAGATTTTAATGCACATCTGTCTGGAAAGATATAGATTTCTCCTACTATTGTTTTTCAGGTGATACCCCTGAATCATTAGTCAGACCTTATGAAGTTCAGGGGGAATTTACTTTTTTTCCTTTCAGTTTATTTATTTATTTATTTATTTATTTATTTATTTATTTATTGGTTTGGATTTTTGTTTGTTTGTTTTGGTTTTGGTTTTTTGAGACAGGGTTTCTCTGTGTAGCCCTGGCTGTCCTGGAACTCACTCTGTAGACCAGGCTGGCTTCGAACTCTGAACTCTGCCTGCCTCTGCCTCCCAAGTGCTGGGATTAAAGGCATGTGCTACTGCTACCTGGCTCTGACTTGAAGTTTTAGTTTATTGCTCTTGAATTGGTGAACAGACTTTGGTTCCCACTAATGACTTGTTAATTATCTCAGAAGTCCACACGCAGTTGAAACAGCATAATGTAGAAGGTACTGTGGTGGCCTCCATCTGTATACTCAGCACTTGTGGGACTGGGGCAAGAAAATTGCCTTGAGTTTGAGGCAAGCTTGAACGATAGAGTGAGTTCCAAGGCAGCCTATGTTATAGAATGAGATCTGGCATCAAAAATAACAATAATGACACAGTTGGGCCTGGACTATAATTGGTGGATTGCTAGCCACAACTCATAAAGCCTTGGATCCGTCCACCACAGAAGCCAAGGTGGGAGAGCATTCTTGGACTAACAGCTCTTGGCAGGTGGAAACAGAAGGGTCGGAAGTTCAAGGCCATCTTTGCTCCTTAGAATAAAGGCCGTCTTGAGCTGTCTCATATACCCAAAAACGAGCTCACGCTGAACTACAGAAGGATTTCTGATGGCTAGAGGTTAGATAAAACCAGCCTTCCTCAGGAACTTGGGAAGCAGGTTTCTATCCGCCAAAAAGGAGTCATTTCCTGTGGGACAGAATGACCCTGGGTTACAGAAGAAGGGTCAAGAGATCTTCAACCCTGATACCTCAATCATGAGGAAGGCAAGTGTTTGCCTACCTCCTCCCTCCCAGCCTGGAGCCATAAAGCCCTCTCCCACCATCAACAGTAGTTTGTACCCCTGCCGGTTTTATCAGGTGTCACTTGTTTGATCTTACAAGGCTTTTTTCTCCCAGACCCTACAGCTTCTGAGTATGCAGATGAAGTATCTTCCAACACCCTTGTCCAGCCAATAGTACACAGGCACACAAACCTTGTCCCAGAGACCCTGGCCACCTTCTCAGGGGGCATAACACCCACGCCACCTGCAAGGAGCCGAACCAGCTCTTGGAAACTGTTCCCAGAGGTGCTCTTCGCCCTTGTGCTCATCGACCAAGATTCTGCACTGGCCCCATCAGAGAGGGCCCGACTAAGCTTCCCTCTCTCCTGTCCAGCAGGGTGCAAATCTGGCCCGGCTACCCTGAGAGAGAGCTGGCAATTCCCCTCAGCTCTAGCAGAACCAACCGAGGCACTTAGCAGTGTATCAAAGCTGACGCTGGTCTCCGGGCTTCCCACGATGACCTGTGCATGATAAACACTTCGAAGTCCGTGCTAAACATCCAGACTCTTCCTTCCTCCCTTCCCCCAGTCCTCCTTAGACTTAACGGAATTTGTTCATCTCTCTCCCGTTGTTCTCCCCCTCTTGCCTCTTGCTATCTCTCTCTCCATCCCTACTTTCTGCCCCCACTGGTGCTCTTGCTTCTCCATAGCCCTGACCAGTCAGTCTGTTTTTCTTTTCTGTTCTGAACGCTTCCAGATGCCTCTGGTTGCTTTCTCTTACCAGCAATAAAAACCTTTCTCCCAATAATGGAGAGGTTAGCAGTTCAGAAGTTTATTTACTGTGCCCCCTTGCATCTGATGACTGTCCCAAAGTAATTAATAATAATAACAACAACAGTAAAATGATAATTTAATTTCATTGAGTTTTCTGCCATGAGAATTTGGGGTTATTAAAAAATATAATGTGCACTTTTTTCTTATTAAAGAAAACAGGGGTTTTGTGTAGAAAATACACAGGAACTTGTATATCTGTATGTTTGAATGCTAGATACAGGAGTCATAAAAAAACCTTACCTTTTATGCAGAAATGTAAACTTTGAATCTCCCCAAAGCTTTATTACATATACCTTATAATTAACTGCTCCTGAAAACCTTTTTGTCAGAAGCATTTTACGTACTTTCTTAGTTGCTAGTATATAATTCTGTGGAAAAGAAATAGCTTCTCTTTAACCTAACTTCTGTAAATTCCATGATTCTATACCTTATGCATATTTATCCTAAATTATTTTGTTAGCAAATGAATTGTGTGTTGTTTAAAAAAATGCATGAGAATAAAGATGCCTTTATAAATAAAGTGAATAAAATAAAGCCAACAGTAACAGTGAAAAATGTAAAATAATTCTTGTCCTATTCTGACTTTATGATTCATTGTTGTTGGTTTTGATTTCTTTCTGTCTGTCTTTCTTTTTCTTTCTTTCTTTCTGTCTTTCTCTTTCTTTCTTTTTTTCTTTCTTTCTTCCTTTCTTTCTCTTCCTTTCTTCCTTCCTTTCTTTCTTTTTTGATTAAAAGCCTTGCACATAGTAGTAGGTCACTTTATCATTGACCCATCCCCCCAAAGGCCATTCATTGCTTTAAAAGATGGCAAGGCATGCAAGGCATTTCAATTCTTTTTTCTTTCTTTCTTTCTTTCTTCTTCTTCTTCTTCTCTCTCTTTTTTTTTTTTTTTTTTTTTTTTTTTTTTGGGTTTTGGGTTTTGGGTTTTCAAGACAGGGTTTCTCTGTGTAGCCCTGGCTGTCCTGGAACTCACTCTGCAGACCAGGCTGGCCTCGAACTCAGAAATCCACCTGCTTCTGCCTCCCAAGTGCTGGGATTAAAGGCGTATGCCACCACTGCCAGACTGGCATTTCAATTCTTAATTAGCATTACAGACATCTATTCAACTTTTTTGGTTAATTAATGCTGTAATGAACTCTTTTTTTTTGTAACTGCCCAAAGCTACATCAAACGGGGGGGGGGGGGGGGGAAGGGAAGGGGGGGCGGGTTACCTGGAAGGGAAGTGGAGGATTCATGGGAAGGCGGCGAAAAAAGCTGGAGAGCTGGAGACTAAGACAACACCAGCTGCTCAAAGTCTCGAGGTTTAATGGAGGACTCAGAAATTTAAGGTTTCAGGCAAGACCCTGCCCCCAAATTCCAGGATGTGTTCTGGGGAGCTGGTCTGGCTGATCACTGAGTGTTGGCTCCACTGCTCAGACAGCTGGGCGGGTCACCTGTTTAATTCAGGAATTCTTAGACCTGGAGGAACAAAGAACTTCACCTTGGTCGAATTGCTCCACCCTAGGTGGTGGTGGAAGTGGTGGGGATTATGGCTAACGAGGGAGTTCCTGCTCAAAGGCTGGGAGAGGAACTTCACCTTGGTCAGTGTCAAGTTTCTGCCACAAGGCTCTCTACAATTTTTCACGTAACTAGAATTGAAAATTACCTTTAAATTATTGGAAGTAAAGTTTTATAATTCTTCATAAATACTCTCAAAATATTTTCTTGTTTAGAATGCAAGGCCATCAAAGGCTAGTAGCAAAAGTCTTGGCAGTTGATCATCATTTGATAATAGACTGGGTTGAATTTGTGAAACTAAAGGGCTGACCTTAGGGTGACAAGCACTGACAAACTTGTTTGGTTTTACTTTTTTCTCCAACAATGGAAGTGGGTAGCATACCTACATATACATACACAAACATACACACACATATACGTACATACATGAAAGAATAGAAAATACTGCCTAACTCCAGCCTTCTAAGGAGCCCCAAACACTTCATATTCCAGAGCCTGCTCTTTGTACTCTGTGTTAGAAACTAGGTAAAAGGTAACAGTCCAAAGCCCACCCTTTAAGAGCTAGGCAGAAAGGCCTTGAATAGGTGATCCTGGCCCCTTAAGGTAACTGGACATGGGCTAAGCTTATCTTGATTCTGTAAACTGCTTACTCCATTACTCCTATCCAGGAGTTCATGTAGCTATAGACATTCAAGAAAATAGGAAACTAATTGGTTCACTGAGCGTGGGCTCCGATAATTTAAACTGATTGGCCTAAAAACTATGGAGTGGTACAAATTGATTGGTTCGTACTTCGAGGGCTCTCCATGCTAAGAAATGATTGGTTTGTGATTCACAGGCTTTGTTGTAAACTTATAAAAGCTGTCGCCATTTGGCCCTCGGGGTCCACAGTCCTCTGGCCCTGCGTGGTGTACGGCTTTGGAACCCAGAATTCTGGAATAAAGAAATCCTCGTGTTATTGCATCGAGACCATTTCTCAAGAGTGATTTGGGTGTCACCTTCCGAGGTGTGGAGTGCTGGGACACCCTCGGTTTTTGGGGGTCTTATACCCATACATACATACACACATACACACATATTCACACACATACACAAACTTAAATACACATACATATACACACATACACATAACAAGCTTACACATATACACACATACACACACACAGTCACACACACACTCACACTCACACACACACACACACACATACACACACACACCATTCTTACTTTAATAACAGCTGTTAGTGACAGGAGACTGACTGATGACTGTGACTTTGGAGGCTCTGTGTCCCGCAGTCTTGTCTGGACACCAGCCCTCTGTTGTGCTTTTCCTATCTTCTCTTACACCATATGGTTATAGAGTCAACTGAGCAGATGAATACGAAAGGTCAAAGTTTAGGCAAGTAGCCAGAAACTAGTTTCTTTCCTGCTACTTTTATCTCTATTTAAGGAGAAAAGAAATGAAAGGCCAAGGAAGATAAGCCCTGAAGTAAACAGTGCAGCCCTGCAAAAAACCCTCTGTCATGGCTGGTAGAAAACATGTAGGACTTCCTGAGGGAGACGGGTAGAACAATTTATACAGACACCAATCAGACCAAACTTGGTCTGAATCTTCTGGGAAGCCAAGTGAACCACTTGTGGTTGTTTTTGCACCTAGAAAATTCAAGAAATACAAAGAAAATGCTCATAATATAATGTAACGACCTGGAAAACTATTTTCCTGAGTATCCACTCAGTTTATATCCCTCTGTTGCCTTTCAGAGCAAGACTGATTCCATTAAAGCAAGAATTTGATAAGCCCTGGGAAAAGTAGCAACTTTCAATAGGGAGAGACTGACTGTATAATAAAGGGAGTGACTGTAGGCCAGTGAGAGGGTTTAGTGAACAACAGTCTGCTGCAAACCCTAAGCTAAGTTAGGTCCTCGGGATGCACTTGGAGGAAGGAGAGAACCAACTCCAGCAAGTTGTCCTTTGACCTCGACACCTGTGCCCCCCAGCCCAGTGCACAAACACATAGAAATATACATGTCATAAAAATTCTTTTTAGCCGGGTGGTGGTGGCGCATGCCTGTGATCCCAGCACTCTGGGAGGCAGAGGCAGGCGGATTTCTGAGT
Source organism: Apodemus sylvaticus (assembly GCF_947179515.1). Taxonomy (NCBI): domain Eukaryota; kingdom Metazoa; phylum Chordata; class Mammalia; order Rodentia; family Muridae; genus Apodemus; species Apodemus sylvaticus. The sequence goes on from NC_067483.1 coordinate 57,803,890, forward strand.
TCGAGGCCAGCCTGGTCTACAGAGTGAGTTCCAGGACAGCCAGGGCTATCCCTGTCTCTAAAAAACCAAAACCAAAACTAAAACAAAAAAAAAAAAAAATTCTTTTAAAACAGATAGGAGATGATAAAGGAAGCGAATGGCAGGTTTTGTTGTGAGTGGTTGGGAAAGACCCGGAGCGAAAACACAGTGAAGCTAAAGAAGAGATTTGGGTAGATTAAGATGGGCAGCAGTGATGAATGGGAGCCATACGCTACGGGTATGCAGTGCGAGGTTTCCTGTCGTATTTGGCATAAAGCTTGCAGTAAGTCTCAACGTTCTCAAATGCTTTTGGTTATCAGTAGATTTAGTATGGTGATGATGAACATGGAAAGGCGAATTCTTAGGCACACATTTTACTTGTGGTTATGGTTAGCAATGAACAAAACAAGGGCAAGAGACACTCTGAAAAGTACTGATTAATGAGATTGCATCTACCATGTGCAGACTGGAGAAAAGGATGCCCTGCTTTCAGAAGAAGGGTCAGGTTAAAAGCCTAAAGGGCTTGATGCATTAGAGAATAGAAGTAATGCAAGTGATCGACAAAGTCTGGCATGGAGGACGGCAGGACCATTTCCGGGAGCAGAGGCTCGGGAGGTAGACCCTTGTTCTATCCCATAAGGCTACTATAGCCTAGGTTAAGATAGCAAAGAACTTAAGAGAGCAATTTGAATTTTTGTTTCTATATCATCTTGCCATTGAGGAAAACAATGTTTAAGTATGATCTATAACCTAACAGGTGAAAATAAGTTGAAATATGAAAACTGCTTTAACGCAAAAAAAAAAAAAAATAGCGTGTTCACAGATGGTGTCCAGTTCCTTGTTTTCTGTCGGTGATTCTGATAAATGATGCGCTGTCACAAATGGAATCATGTCTACTGGACAGAGTGACTCACTGAAGGCATGATGGGAAGTTCGTCAACAAGCTACAGCAGCTTTGGGGTAATGGGCCACATTATATCTTCCGGCAATAGCCCCCTGCCTTCTCCCTGTGCTTCTAGAATTTCACCCGAACATCCTGATCTCGCTTTATTGGATCAAGGGAAGACGGGCTCCATTCTTACTTATAAAAGTCTCTTACAGGAAGCAAACTAATGCCTCAGAGATTCAGCGGGTGACCTAATTGCGAGTCTAGGCTCCCAGCCACTGGCATCCCTTCACTCCTCAGATTTCTTTTTAGAAGTTGTGGCCGCTAATTATTTCCAGCTGTCGCTGAGCTTGCTGGGACACCCTGATATGCTCACCCTGGGAGTTTGGCTGACCAACCAGCATAGATAAAACTATGGATCAGCTCCTGTGCAAATCAAAGATCAGGGAAATATGGACATCATGGGAGGGTCATCCTGAGAGAAATCTCAGTATGCACGGGTATTTTGCCTAAAAGCCAGCTGGAGACTTGTGAACTTTAAAGAGTCCCAATAGGAATTGCCCAACATAATAAAAAATACTGATCATGGAGCAAGGATTCCGGAAGAGGAGGCCGAGTCACCACGCCGAGGCTTGAATCTAGGAGAGCAATGGCTCCCATGGTGGCTGGCTGGAGGAAGGCACAACCCAGCCCCTCCGGGAAACCAAGAGTTACAGTAGTGACCTTGGAGTAGGGTTGGGACAAAACCTACCAGGAAATTCAGCTTAGACCCTGGGAAGGCTATCTTGAAGCTTGAAAAAGGAAGAGCCTGTGTTTGGAGAATAAGAGGTAGTTAGGGGAGATGAATGTCTTTAAATTTAATTTTCTTTTATTATTTTAAACTTTATATTACTTTTGATTTTTTGTGTGTCACAGCTTGTTAGTGCTCAGAATTATAGTTTAGTGATTAACTGCTTGTAATGCTAACGAGCACTCCTATGTTTTTAAAAATAGATAAATATAGTTGTGTTCAAAAATACAAGTTGTATAGTTCATGTTAAGGTATACTATGCCAGTCTTTCAGAAAGCAGGTATAGCAAATTTATTTTTAAAGTGAACAATTCTTCTCTAAGAATAAAGATTTGCTACAAAAAAACACACATTCTTATTAGTGGGTTTTGATAACAAGAGAAAAGAACACACTACCATCAGACTCTTCGAGGGACCAAAGGACACAGGTTAATGGGTTGCCCCAAATGGCCAATGGGCAAAGGGTGGAGATGACACAAAACCTCTATCAAGTAGAATTTTCATTTCTCGAAGGCTAATCATATCCAATCATAACTTATGGTTCAGGACAGGGCAGTTTCTTGTGTAACCTGATTGCTGTTTTGTTGCTTACTTCATTTGAATTTTTCCCCAGTAAATGTTGAACAAATGTGAAGACACCTTCATTCCCAAAACTATGAAAATTTTTAAGTTGGACTGAGTCTGCACCCTTCATCACAGTATCCCTGAGGGCACTTGGTAAGCCAGACTTCTTATCTAGGCTCTAAGCTCTGGAGTCAAGAGATACCTCTCTTTTCTATTCAGCAGAAGACAAAGAATTAGATGCAGAAGTTGGTTCCTGACTACTGAACTATCAATTTATATCACAAAATAAGTCTCAATAGCATAATGCTTATAGGCAAGTCCAGACATAATAAACCACTTAATTATGAATATTCTGTAATATCTAAGATTTTGCCATATTTTCAAATAACAAAATAAAGTAGTATAGATACATTGGGTGGTTTGGTTTGTTTCTTTGTAACCCCATAGAGGCTTAAAGGACTGTTTGGTTATGTATTGTGCACTAAGAGGGAGCTGTGAATCCATAATTTAGTTGGTGGACTATCATTTTGAATTAGTTTGGTAATTTTCCATGATTAGCAAGAATACTATATAAAGAGTCTTATAATAAAATAACAGAACGGAAGTTGTTGCCAGTCACGGTCTGTGGGAACTTAGCTAACTCATTTGACCACGCTATAGAAGGAATACCTACTATAGAAGAATGGTAGAGTGATCCGTATAGGTAGTGAGTGCATACAGAGTTTAGCATAACAATATCTGTGTATTGACCTCTCAGTGCAAGTTAGCGTTCATTGTCATTTTTGTTATACTAATTTATTGACTGAAACAACAGATCTCATGGTAAAGAGACTTAACAGGTGGTCATCTTGGAAAGTGTTAGATGAGGTGTCATTTTCCTGGACAGATCACGCCAAGGCAGCACAGTTCTCATGTGAGAGGTTTTTAATTGACAGAGGCGCTCCTGAAGAGGGGGTGAAGGAAAGAAGTGAGAAAGAAAGCTACGGGTTGGGGTCCGTGTCTTTTATGCCAGCCATGTCACAGGTAATGCAGGTGATGGCAGGTAACTAACGCCCGTGACGTGTAGATGATGCAGGTAACGCATGCACAGGGGGCGTCATGGCAACAGAGGCAGGAGGGGATTGTCGCTCAGGGATGATGTCAAAGTCCAGAAGCTTCCGGCTGTCGATGGATGGTTCTGATGTGGATAGAAAGCATGACATTTTTTCAGTGGTGAATGGCTGAAAGGGAGAAGATGGCACAGAAGGCTGTTATAGTGTATGACATCATAGCTTCCCATCACTCCTCGTCATATCTGACTCCTGATTCAAACCTGAATGTGAAGCTCAACTCTTTCAGTGTCAATAACGACATAATCTGTACGCACGGCCTTCTATAACCATAGTTACTTATGTATTTATTTCTTGTGTGTAAGTGCGCGGGTTCATGTGCCAAGGTGAGTGGGTGGAGCTCAGATGACAGCTTGCAGGTGTTGAATCTTTCCTTTCACCACGTGGGTCCTGGGGGTTTGAACTCTAGCTGTCAGGCTTCGTGGCAGCTTTACCCACTGAGCCACGTCGTTCGCCCATGTGCAACACTTTTATTTTTAAGGCTGTGACGTTTTTCCAGGAAATAAAAAGGAGATTCTTTTGTTCCTTCTGTCAAATCACTACTTTTCTTCTTTAGTCTCCATAGCCTTCCCAGATATTCTATGATAATGATTGGTTTTTCTTTCAATAATCTCTAGTGTTACTTATGTCTTTTCAGCTTAGCCATTTATTTGCCATGACTCATTATGTTTAATTAAAAAAAAAACCCTAGAATTTGAAACTATTCATATTGGCTGCCATAAACATTAAGGTATATTTTAGGTTAACCAGAGTAAGAGTCTCTTTAATCACACACTTGCTCTAAGTAGCGTGTAAATTGACTGTAAACAGTAACTATGCTCTTTGTTATGAAATGAGAAGGTCCTGTGGGATATGTGCAAGTGGGTTAAATACACATCATTATCCTACCTGCTGTGTTAAATCAGGATGAACAGAGAATAATTTTGGCAGAGCAAGTGTTATGACGCCAGTGTTAGTTTCCTCCTCACATTCTTCAGTTGAAATACTAGTCCCCAGTATAATGGTGTTCAGAGATGAGGGCTTTGTGGGTAATTTAGGCTTTGAGGGATAGAGCTTTCATGAATGAGATTAGTTTCTTTACTAACAGGAAAGAAATTTGAGGATACTTCAGGGTACCTACTGCCATGACTGTTTGCTAGACTCCTCCCAGGGACCTAACAACTTACTCACATTGTCACCTGCTGCCTTACTTATATCATCATCGGTTGCCGTGCTGACATCATCACCTGCTGCCTTACTGACATCACCATCTGTTGCCTTACTTACATCATCACCTGCTGCCTTACTTACATCATCACCTGCTGCCTTACTTACATCATCACCTGCTACCTTACTGGCATCACCATCTGTTGCCTTACTTACAACATCACCTGCTACCTTTATTTCCCACTAGGTATGGTTGGTACGTGGGTGGCATATAAAAGGACTTCTTGCCACCCCATCTCTCTCTCTCTCTCTCTCTCTCTCTCTCTCTCTCTCTCCTTCCCTCCTTCCCTCCCCTCCCTTCCCCTCCCCTTCCCCCCCTCTCCTTCTGTCCTTTCTGTCCTTCTCTGTCCCCCCTTTCTAGCCCTATGGCTCTGCTCCCGTCTGTCTGCCTCTACCCCTTCTCTATGACCGCACTCCCTTCCCTTCCACCAAACAAACCTACCCTATACTACTCAAGGTATCAGGGGATACCTTGGCATGGGCCTACTAGGTACCCCACTACCTGCACACCAGCCACATTATATCTCACAACATTGACCCTACATAATGACAAGAAGGCAGTCTACATTTAGAATTAGTTCCTGCATTAGCTGTGTCATGAATTACACAAAACTTTAATTATGTTGCAGAAATCTATAAGAATTATTTTTGAGAGCAATTACCATAGTCTGATTAGTACGGAAAAGAAAAAAAACAACAAAAGCAAAACAAACAAAACAAAGAAACACTACTACCACCACCACCACAAAATACAACAACAAAACTCCAAAACAGTAGAATGTGAACTGTTTATTTTCTGGTGAAGTAGAGTGTACCCTTGAGATAAAATTGAAATGCATTCCCGTCTCTGGTGAGTAATTTTATGAAGTGTTTGTGGCAACTGGAAAAAAAAAGGAAGAATGGAAAATTTTTTTTTCTTGAATCAATCTGGGTAGTGTCTTTTTAGCCTCACCATCCAAAACTGATCGAAGACTTCCACATTTGGGAAATCTCAGAGTTACTCTAAGAGACTGCACCGTTAGCATGCCACAAGGCCTTGCTGTTTCCCAGTCCCAATTATCCCTTTTTATTGAGGATGTAGTGCAGTCAAGTCTTACCAAGTCGGTGGGCTCAGAAGCAGAGGCCACTTTCTAGCACAGAGGAAAGAAGGGATTGGACAGATTCTTAGTACCAGCGTTCTATGGGAAGAGTCTGTCAGGCAGTGTCTTTTGGTCTCCATCTTGAATATATCAAATGGTGGGAGCTTCTCTCGTGGTTCAGGAAGCTGGGATAGAAGAGCAGATAGAGACACAGGGGAAATGAAGGGACATGGCAAGTCAAATAAGCCCCTTCCTCTGACTAAGAATCTGCAGCATTGCTTCTCAACCTGTGCGTTGCAAACCCATGGGACTTGCAGAGCAGATATTTACAATATGATCTTAACAGTAGCAAACGTACAGTTATAAAGTAGCAATCAAATAATTTTATGGTTGTGGGGGTCAGCCCAACATAAGGAGCTGTATTAAAGGATTGCAGCATAAGGAAGGTTGAAACCACTGATCCACAGCTTTAACATAACAGCAGGAAGTTGAAATTGCCTATAAAGTCAGTGCTGGCCTTCCTGGAGGCATTCCAAACAAAGATGAGGGAAGTAACACGCTGCTTATGACACCATGTCCCTCATGAAGTCACCTAACAATTTAATTCACAAGAGAACATTCCTCAAGAAAAATGAACCAGTTTCTGAATTTTTTACTCAACTTTTAAACTTTAACTAAGCTTGTTAGAAATCACACGTTTTGTACAATGTGTCTTACAAAGCCACAAAATTATATCTTTACCATGTGTGAACTGAAGAGCCCCAAAAAACCAAATACCTGTGCTAAACATTCTACCAGGCCTGGATTACTGATGAAGACCAGTGATTGTGGCATGCTGGTACATTACACATTAAGAGTCAAATTATCTTAGCCCTTAAATTAACCACTTACTGTGAATTACCTAACATTCTTGTGACTAGTAGGTGAATCTTTTTGGAATGCATAAACAGACCCTTAGCATCCATAACCTCATGGCTAAGAATGTCTTCAGAAAGTCTGAGGCCTGCAGCAGCGATCCCAGTGTGTGGTAAACTACCTACTCGGAGAACCGACCAACACACTTGAAATTGTGTTGCTTTACGACTTTGCTCCATTTCTATGAAACACTGATCTGATGATACATTGAAATGTGGCGTTTGGCCTGCCGGAAATCTGTGTTTCTGCACAATGCTCATTCATATTTGGCTCCTGAATAAACTATTATTCCCTTTGAGGTGAGGTCTGAGAGCCTCCTCATTAATGCCAGCCACCTAATGGCCTTCCTCTCTCTAAACACTCACATTTAAATCTAAAGCTGAACTCGACTTTCTCTTAATAACCTCACTATTCTTGCTTCAGTCAGCTTGTCCAGAAATAGTTCTGTGCCAGGAAACCAAGGATCAGGTGGAGTGGGGGAAGGGAAGGGATCTATCTCCTCAGGTTGCTATGGCAGCAGCTGGTTTCCCCCACTACTTCTTACAGGATGGTGTTGAGAAAGAAGTAGTTCCTATAAAGAGTCCTAAGATAAAAACTGCAAACTCCTAAAGATTCTAAAACAAGAGGCTCTCTGTACAGAGTCCTGCCTGTTCTCCTTGTCCACAAAGGCCTTCCGAATGAATGCCGTGTGGAGGATATCCGGACCTCTGCCTTCTGGCTCATCTCTTGCACACCCTCACTCCTTTTCACACTGGAACCCTGATTTCTCCAGTTCTCCACACCCTTTCCCTGTGGCGTCTCTCTTTGTAGCTGTTCCCTTCTCACGGCCGGATATTTCCCGTTTGCTCAGGACTTGTTAGTTGAGCAAAGGTTCCATGAGGCAGCTGATTGATGAAGGAAATGGGGCTTTGCAAGGATTCAAGTAATCTGACCTTTGCAGCCTTCCCTTAGATGTCCAGTCCACCTGGAAGCCATCTGCTGAATTTGGTTCATCCACGCGCTGCCAGAGCCCTATGCCAACACTTTCCCGTTACTACACTTTATTCAAGTCCAGCTCCAGCTCCAGTCACACCACACCTCACACTAACACACACACACACTAACACACACTAATCCTCACACTAAAGACACACACACTCACACACATGCTCACACAGACACATACACTCACATACACTCACACTCACACACACTAATACATTAAAAAAACAGGAATACTAACACACACACAAACATCCACACTAATATACTCATTAAAAACACACTAACACACATACACTCACACGTATACACACACACACACACACACACACACACACACACACATTCTCCTCAGAGATTCCTGAAAATTGAGCCCAAACCTTATTCATCCTTATAACCTGTCAAGTCTTGGTGCTCAGGAAGTTGCCAAGTACCTGAAGAAGTACATCACAACAATCACCAAAATAAAAACTGAAAAACACCCCACCCTCCTAGTCTGCTCTAGCCTGAATATTACATTTTTATGATCTTTTTGATTTTTTAATGTTGCTATTGATAGTCATCTAAAACATTTCTTCCATATTAACTTGCACAATAAAATATAGATACATGCTTAATTAGAGTCAACTAATTTATATTCTGTGTGCTCAAGTGTGTAGGCATTCATAAACATGTTGCAGTGAGCATGTAGGGGTCAGAGGACAGCTAGAGGTCCATCTGTTATCCATGTATCTACTTGGTATGCACACATTTTGATAAAATCAGTATCTTAATTTTGCACATCCACAGTGATGGCCACAGGGTTGGCATAATAGAAGCTCAAAAAAGTACTTGCTATATTGCAAAATATGCCAAGGGGGGGAGGAAGCAAGCCCTTCCATGGGGAACGATTGCCAAGCCATCTGGCTTCTTCAGACCCCAGGGCACTTTACCATATCCTAGTAAAGGTAGTGCAGATAGATGTGCCCGACATAAAGGCCAATAGCAGCCTAGCAAAGCAGGGATCGTGCCTACCTGAGTACATCAATGAGTCAACTATTCTTTCCAGGTTGTTCTAAAAATAATTAAAATCATAATATAAATCGAAAGTGAGATGTGGTGCAAAGACCCAAAAGGGAGACAATGTAATAGAAATGATGTCAGGAGTCAAAGGGTGTATCTTATGATCTACACTTGAGTTGAGAACAGAAAAGAGAATTGCTTATTAGAAGGTGATTACGGTGCAGTAATGGAACCAGGTTTGCTCATTGCTTCAGGGTCAACTTCTGATAGAGTTTCAAGTTTGGGGCCAAAGGAGCAAGTTCATTTCTTTGTTTGTTTATAAGTTACCTGTAATTATCAGAATCTCTGCTCCTAGACTGATCTCATAATTTTGAGCATGCATTTGGAGTAGAAAGGGTGAATGATTTATAATAAAGAATAGTGTGGGTTGAGGCAAATACAAGTTTCCACTCTTGGCTTCCTTTGGTCCTTTTAGAATATTGCTAATAACCCCACATCGGTGCCAGCTTCTCAGTCTGTGCAACTGCTTTCTGGTTGCACTCACATTTCTGGTTTTCTGTTATGACAAACAGTCTAATATCAAGCCCTTCCACAGGGAAAGATTGCCAAGCTATCTGGACTTTTCCAAAGACCAGAGCATTTTACCATATCCTATTAAAGGTAGTGCAGGCAGATGTGCCCTACATAAAGGCCAATAATATCCTACCAAAGCAAAAGGAGAGCACAAATGACCCTTAGGACAATAAATGATCTGCTTAAAGAAAAACCAGATCTGGCCTTTTTACAGCAAGGATGTTGTGTCTCCTGGAATGCACTGAGCCGCCTTGGGTGTGTTGTGATGCTCTGAATTCCTTCATCGTCATCATCGTCCTTTGTGGCAGGTTCACATGAGCATTTTCTATGTCCAGCTCTCAAACATTAGCATGCATCCAGGTCACCTGAAGGCTTAAGTCAAACTGCCGTCCCACTCTGGCGGGAACCCAAGGATGGACTGAGTCTCATTACATTGAATCCATTGTGGCCACTGCTATTTAATCCCGATTAGCACTTTCAGAAGTGCAGACTAAGGATGACTAGTTACCCATTGAAATTCTCCAAAGTCAGAGCTGGAGAGGTGGCTTAGAGGTTAAGAACACTGACTGCTCTTCTGGAGGTCCTGAGTTCAAATCCCAGCAACCACATGGTGGCTTAGAACCATCCATAATGAGATCTGACGCCCTCTTTTGGTGTGTCTGAAGATAGATGTAGTGAATAATTAATAATAATAATAATAATAATAATAATAATAATAATAACTCTTTTAAAAAAAGAAATTCTCCAAAGTCTCATGCTTATTTATTCTAGAAATGATGGCAATGCCCATAACTATAGAGAAACATGAACTTACAGTGTTTTATTGCTTCAAATTGTGTCCCATTGATTTTTGCCTTAGTCTTTTCTCTGAATGTGCTGTGGGCTTGGACATCTGATTTTTTTTTAACATTTTTTTTAGCTTATTTATTTATTTACTGGAGACAGAGTCTCACTATGTACCTCTGACTGTCCTGTATACACCAGGCCTTAAGCTCACAGACATCTACCTGCCTTCGGTCCATGAGTCCTGAGATTAAACACATGCACCATGATGCCTATGTATTTTTTATTTTAATTTTTTTATATATTAGCATATAATTATACTCACTGATAGCTTCCCTTCTGGCACTTTTATGTAACTTTAATTTTTCAAACCTTGTTTTTAATGATGGGTCTTAAACACTTTAACCTCCCTTGTAGCCCACTACCCACCAGAGGCAGTGGAAAAGAAAGGATATGGGGGAAGTGGACCTGTTTAGAAAGGTTCTTTGAAGCAACTCTAGTCCGGAAAGCAGCAGTTCAGTTCACAGGTGAGCAGGCAGCTCTGTCCACTTGCAAACACTTCAGTGATAACACCAGCAGTCAGGTTCAGGAGAGTCGGCTTAGCAACAGCAGTGACTTAGCAGACACAGCCTCAGCCTCACATGTCTTGTCCCAGCACATGAATCTAATCAGCCCAAGTCTGCAGAAGTGGCAAGAAACTGCAGCACATCACCAGAAGTTTTTCGGTGCATGTCTCTCTATGGAGTCCCAACAAATGCAGCTCAGCTACTCAATGCAAGGCAGCCCAATACTTGCACACGTGTTGCTAGCGAAGAAACCTTCCTCACATCCTCCTCTCACTGCCACGCCCCTTTCTCCCCTCAAAATTTCATATATAAGAGAAAGCACACAATTCTTATTTTCAGAGTCTGTCTTACTTTGCCTAATCTCCAGTTCTCTCCATCTGTTGAAGAAGCTGATGTTCCCTTGGAAGCTTTGACAAGAATCACAGGGTTGAAATTGTGTGAGTTTATTTCTGGGACCTTTATTGTATCCCATTGGTCTATGTCTGGTTTTGTACCAACAGCATGATATTTTGTTACTATGACTCCATAGTTTAATCTGAAATAAGGTTTTGGGGTACCCCCAGTGTTGCTCATTCTGTTTAGGGTTGCTTTGGTTATGAAGTTCTTTTCTGATCCAGTTTCAGGATGTTTTGTAGTTTTATTATAGATGCCAATGATATTTTGATGGTATTTCGTTGAAGGATCACTTCCAGTAATGTGACTGCTGTAAGAATATCCACTCCACTGATCTTCAGCTTCTGTTGTCAGGGTTTGGCAGTTTTCACAGGAGAGGATTTTCTCCTTCCGGGCTAGATTTTATTCCTAGGCATTTTATTCTCTTTTAGCTATTGTGAGATTGCTTTCCCAATTTCTTTATCACAGAGTTCATTATTGGGATGTAGGGAAGCAACTGACCTTTGTGTGTTGGTTTTGTATCCTACTTTGATGAATTTGTTTACTAAGCTTAAGGATCTTTTGGTAGATTCCCTAGAATCTTCTAGTTATAGGATCATATCACTTGCAAATAGGACTTGTTGGACTTCATCCTTTCCTATTTATGTCCCTTTCATTTCCTTCCTTTGCCTTATTGATTCAATTAAACTTTTAATTGATGTGTTGGATAAAAGTGACAAGAGTAGATCTCTTTGTGTTATTTGTGATTTTAGATAAAAAGCTCTAATTTCTTCCCATTCAGTATGATGTTGATGATGGTTTTGTGGTCTTTTATCATAAAGTATGCTGAATTTTGTTTTTGCTTATCAGCTTTTTTTAAAATTAATTTTTATTTATTAACTTTACATCCCAATCAAAGCCCCCCTCTTCTCCCAGTTCCTCCTTCACATAGATTCTCACTCACTCCCCCTCCCCTTCTCTGAGACAGGGAAGGCCCACAAGAGTATCACCCCAACTTGGCAATCAAGTCACTGCAGGACTAAGCTCATCTTTTCCCAGTGATGCCCAGTTAGAGGAGCAGAGTCCACAGGCAAGAAACAGATTCAGGGACAGCTCCTGTTCCAGTTGTTGAGGGACCCACATGAAGATCAAGCTGCACACCTGCTACATAGGTGGGGTGAGGTGGCTGGATCCACCCAGGTTTGGCCTGTGGTTGGTGGATCAGTTCCTGGGAGCTGCCATGGCCCAGGTCATTTGACTCTGTGGCTCTTTTTGTGGAGTGCCTATCCCTCAGTTCTTCTCCCAACTCTTGCACAAGAGAACCAGAGCTCCATCTAATGTTTAGCTGTGGGCCTCTGCATCTCTTTCCATTGGCTTCTTGCTTGTTCCTTGTAACTAAAGACCTGATAAAGGCAATGTAGGGAAGCAGAGTTTATTTTGGCTCACACCTGGAACACACAATCAATCTAACCTGGTGGGGAAGATATTGCCGCCAGAGACAAGGCATCTGGTCACACTGTATCTGCAATGCAGAAGCAGAGGGAGATGGGTGCTAGCATTCGGCTTGCTTTCTCCCTGTCATCTGGTCCCGGATCCCAGCCTGTGCAATAATAAGGTAAGGTGAGTCTTCCTGCTTTAATCAACCTAACATAGCTAATTTGTCATAGCCATGACTAGAGGCAAGCCCAACTTGGACCATTTCTCCCAGGCATGCCTTCAAGGCTTGTCTCCTGTAGATTCTCTCAAATAGACAATTGCTATTAATCACCACATCCCTCTCCTTCACGATACACCTTGAATAAATCTGATTTCCCTTCTACCAACAGCTATTTCCTACTATTAGATTGAGTCATAAGTAGCTTAGACCTGGGTTGGGTAAAAATAATGGTATTTTTATCTTTTCTTACTGCTGAGCCAAACAGAGGTCATTCTATGGCTATGTTTGTTTATACAGCCCTTGTTGAAAACTCTAGCTTCCAAGTTTTGGCTATAACAAGTAATGCTACTGTGTGCAATCAGAGACAAGTATTTTTCGATTTTTTTGTTGTTGTTGCTCTTGTGTGTGTGTGTGTGTGTATGTGTGTGTGTGATATACATACAGGTGTGCCCAAGGAGACCAGAAGAGTCCATTGGATTCCCTAGAGTGAGAGGCAGTGTTGAGCTGTCTAACATGGGTGCTAAGAACCGAACTCAGGTCCTCTGGAAGAACAAGTATTTCTTCCTGCTGAACCATCTTTCCAGATAGCAAAGACAATTTTTTTGTGTGTGTAAACAATTGAACCCAGGACCTCACATATGGCGGACAAATATTATGCCTCAGAGTTGCAAGTCAGTCTATTTTATGTTTTCAGGTATTAAAAAACATTTTTCTAAAGGTTGAAAGTTTTATACCAGCAGTTTGTGCTGCTGCGCCTGTCCCCCTGTCCCCCACCCTGCTACAGCTTGTTAATATGCACCCATCTTACTGAACAGACAAGGGTGCTGTGTCATTATGGTGTTGATTTTTCTTTCCCTGAAAATGATCATTTACTGACATTTTTCTTGTCCTTTTTTGTGATCTTCTTGAACGGTTAAATTAATAGATATTTATCTGTTTTAAAATTGAGTTATCTGCCTCTATTACTATTGTTCATAATCATTTTTCATAAATGTCCTTCTAGTTAACTTACAGTGTTCTGGAAAAGTATATTTTTATAGTTTTTGGCCAGTATTTTAACAACTTTTATAGAGGTTCAGATTTTCCAAGCCTCTCTGCTGTTACAGAAACACTTTCCAGGGCAGATTTTATAGATTATAGAAGCTTAGAAGTTTTCATTTTTTTCAAATGCTTTTTGAGCTGTGGAATTGTGGCTTTATTCTGAAAGTCGATCAGGGCATTACTTATCTGTTTTTTGTTTTCTTTTTTGTTTTAGTTTTGTTTGACTTTTTTTAAATTCGATATTTTTTTTATTTACATTTCAAATGATTTCCCCTTTTTTGGCTCCCCACTCCCTGAAAGTCCCATAAGCCCTCTTCCCTCCCTCTACTCCCCCATCCACCCCTTCCCACTTCCCTGTTCTGGTATTCCCCTATACTGCTGCACTGAGTCTTTCCAGAACCAGGGGCCACTCCTCCGTTCCTCTTGGACATCAATTAATATGTGGATTTATGTCTTGGGTATTCCACATTTCTAGGCTAATATCCACTTATCAGTGAGTGCATACCATGATTGATCTTTTGAGACTGGGTTGCCTCACTTAGTATGATGTTTTCTAGATCCATCCATTTGTCTAAGAATTTCGTGAATTCATTGTTTCTGATGGCTGAATAGTACTCCATTGTGTAAATATTTTTTGTATCCATTCCTCCATTGAGGGATACCTGGGTTCTTTCTAGTTTCTGGCTATTACAAACAGGGCTGCTATGAACATAGTGGAGCATGTGTCTTTATTGCACGCTAGGGAAAACAGGATTTCTTTGTGTAGCTTTGACTGTGTTGGAACTAGAACTTGCTCTATAGCCCAGGCTGACCTCAAACTGAGATCCACCTGCCTCTGCCACCGAGTGCTTGGATTAATTTACCAGAGAGAGCCCCTGAGTGGACCATGCAGAGACAGGAATCGATGGAAAAAGCAAGAGGATTTTTATTTATTATCCAGCATGCTGGGGTCGCCCTGCACACGGAGACAGAAGGACCCGTACTCGGGGCTGTGTGGGCCTTTTATACAGTTCTCAGGGCAGCCACCAGTAGGCACAATATGATTGTCAGAACAGTGTTACCTTTAAACTAATTGGTTGATAGGGGATGAGGTAGGTGGCCAACAGACTCTGGGCCTTTCCTAGCCGCAGGGACCACCCTGTGGTCTGAGGAGTGTAATTTAGGCTCTTCCCTTCTGGGAGGGGCCAGTGTTCTATGACCTTTTCAAAGGTTCTGAGTTAACCCCTTCAGTGTCACCATTGCCTAGCTTGGCATCTCTTGTCTTTAGCTAACTTATGTTTCAGTGAACACAGAATTTGGGTAAAGATGACGACGAAATCATCCAATGAAAATATTTCTTCAGCATACAGTGGAGCTATTATTGAACAGGGAGAAATAGTTAAGCAGAAGTCCCATGTTTTTGTGTTGATAGTAGGAAACATGTTTATTATAATGATACTTTCATGAAAAGGAAAAACATCAGCACTAACATGAATTTATTTATTTGATAGTAAGAAACGCCTGCTTTTTACAAGAACAAGCCAAAATCTAAATGTCTTGCTTTTGGTTTATTTTTATTTTTATTTATTTATTTTTTTGGCATAGAGTGAAAGCAACATAAAATTTTTGTTTTAAATTTTTAATTTATTTATGTATTTGTTTGTTTACTTTATTTTCGTTTTCGAGACAGGGTTTCTCTGTGTAGCCCTGGCTGTCCTGGACTCACTCTGTAGACCAAGCTGGCCTCAAACTCAGAGATCCGCTTGCCTCTGCTTCCCAGGTGCTGGGATTAAAGGCATGTGCCACCTCTGCCTGGCAGTAAGTCATTGGTCTTAGGCAATCATGGTTTGCTTATAGAACTTACAGATAATTGGAAAGGCACTAGAGTCAGGCTTGCCGATATAAATTGAGGAAAAATTACTTCCCTCTGTCCTTCAAGGTCTTTAAAAAAATGTTTGTTTAGTTTTTTTGTGGGTTTTGGGAGATGGGGAGGCATCTGGGCTATAAACAAAATGAACCTAAGATAGAGTGATAAAAGAAAAACATTAAATTATGTATATGTACAAGTAACTAAGTCTTTATAATACAATTAATAATTTTCCCTTTTACGGGGTCTGGGCCACTCTCCCACTTAAAGTAGGAAAATCAAAGAGCCTGTTCTTTCTTTAGAAACTCAGAGGAAAGCGGAAAAGCCTAGCCTCACTTGCTTTTAGTTAGCTGCCTCCGTCTCTGCTCTTAGAAGTTACTTAACTAAACAGTGAAGTAATGGGCCCTTGCTTGTTTTACAATAAACACCTCCAGCACTTGATCTGCTCAGTGATCAGCTGTTTTTCTTAGAAATTTGGAGACAGCTTTTTCTAGCTCAAACTGGTTGAAGCCTCCAACTGCCTCTCTTGACCAGAACAGACAGCCCTTTCAAGTCAGAGGACCAAATTGCCACTATGTTTTGGGGGGGGGGTCATAGGTCAGAAGTCTAACTTGGGGTGGGGGGAGTTGGGTCTCTCAGCATGTAAGATTTGCTGTCGGCCAGCTTGATAGTCTAATCAGAGAAAAGATGCATCGAATCAGAAAGGATCGAATTCACACTGTGGATAGCTCAACAAGGGGCGGAACTAGTGACTGCCTTTTAAAGGTTGCCTCTGAGGTGTCTGTCTGTAGCCCTAGTCACAGACTAGGCTAGGCACAGGCTGTAGCGTGCAGGCTCAAAAGGAAGGAAGCAAGAAGTATGTAGAATGAAACAGTATTGAGCAAGCTGAGGTTGTGTTAGTCAATATCTCAAGTCCTGTTCTGCAGCGTTCTGCTGGTGTCATGGAAACCATTGATGGACAGGGAAGTTTGGCTCCCCTAGTGAGATGATTGCTCGGAGTCAATCAGCAGGCAGCTTTGTTCCCATCAAGAGATGACTGCATCCAGAGCTCACCATCCCTAGAATATGAGATATGCTGGCAAGGAGAAAAGATCCAGAGGTGGAGAATAGAAAAGCAAAATGGAGTGAGTCAGGACAGTGACCTTGTCCTCCTGCAGACTTAGGGAAATGAATGATTGGGACTCCTATGTGTCCGCACTGACCTGTAACAGGACAGACTCAAAGACGCTGGTTATAATGTTTCTGTAAGTCTTAAAAACACCTTACTCTTTCATTGATGTCTTTAGCCTGAAGTGGGAGGAGGAAGATTAGAACACTTAGCACTGCTAACCAACAATTCCACTAGACTCCTCCCAGGAACCTAGCAACAGGGACCTAAGGGTGGCTTACAGCATCACCTGCTGTTCTATCCCCTTTACTCTCTTTGTCCCCATGTATTCCTGGTCTGGCCTCTCTTCCCTTTTTTCTCTTGTCACTTTCTCTCTTTCCCCTCTCTCTTCTCTGGCTCTACTCCATTCCAGGTCCCCTTCCCTTCCTCCAATAAACTTCCTTTATACTAGGCCTGCCACATGGCCTGATTGTTCAGGGGACACCTCAGCATGGGACTCCTATTGGACTGGGCTTGGGGTCTCCAAAGGAGGTGGTCCGGAGGAGCTGAAGGGGTTTATAGCCCCATGGGAAGAACAATGACTTCAGATACCCAAACACCCCAAGACTCCCAGGGACTGAACCATCAACCAAGGGATATACATGGTTCCAGCCAAAAATGTGGCAGAGGAATGCCTTGTTGGGCATCAGTGGGAGGGGTGTCTTTGATCACGTAAAGGCTCAATAGAGGCCCCAACAAATGAAAATGGATGGGGTGGAGGGTGGGGGGTGGAGGGAAGGTGGGAAGGTGGGAGTGTGTTGGGTAGAGGGACTAATGTTCTTTATTGATGTGATTTTTGTTTGCAAAAGGAGGATTCTGGACTGAAGGAGGATGTCTATGCTCTAGCTTTCTTTAGGTTTTCCTGGGAAATGTAAGCTAGGGCCTGAGTAAGCTTAGGATTGGGCGGCTGTCATTGACTCCTGCTGGCACTAGTAACTCTCAGCCCCTGGTATCTGGTTCTAGCGAAGAGTTTTACTATTTCTATGAGTTGGCTAGCCCCGGGAGGAGCAGTCTCTCAGCCCGTCAAGGTTTTAAGATGTAAAAAAACATGATAAAACATAGAAAACTTAAAAGAGAAACCGTGACCGACGCACGCAAGACAATCAGTTACTTTTCCTTTTAAGTTGGTTGTAACAGGGTTGGCCCTAACAGTCAATGTCAGTTCTCAGGGTTCTTTAATGATGTCTCGACCACAGAGACCCCAGGAATTCCAAAGAAATCTTTAAAAGTTCTTTTTTGTCTAAGAAAACGTGGGGTCATGAACGGAGGAGGAAGGCAAATCTCCTTTTTTTTTTTTTTTTTGGTTTTTCGAGACAGGGTTTCTCTGTGTGGCCCTGACTGTCCTGGAACTCACTCTTAAGACCAGGCTGGCTTCAACTCAGAAATCTGCCTGTCTCTGTCTCCCATGTGCTGGGATTAAAGGCGTGCACCACCACTGCCCTGCCAAATCTCCTTTTTAAATCTGTAACTTTGAAGATACAATTAAAATAAGGCTTATAGCAGCTGGACAGTGTTTCTAAGATCAACAAAGCAAAATTTTTGTCTGATTATAAGCTTCATATTTTATATTTCTAAAATCCATCCCACCCCGTTTTTAAAACGGTTGAGGCTTCCATAAGTCCCATGTTTTTAGAGGAATGTTCTTATGGCTGGTTGTGCAATCAATGGTGTCATCTAGTGGCAATTCACTTAAATTTCAACTAGATGTCCCAGAGGGTTATGCCAAATCACTAGAGTATGACTAAGCAAAACTCCTTCAAATGTAATGATTGTCAAATGACAGTGAGCAACTTTTGAAATAATTATAGACTTAAAGGACATTTTAAGATAATATTATGGAGAGAAATACTAACACTAAGGACACTTTGAAAAGCCATGTGGAAATATATATTATAGAAACTTCTTTTTAAAAATTATAGACATATATGCATATATCTATATATATGTATTTATATAAAGAGTTTAAATAGAGTTACCCTCTAATAAGATAATAAGAGACAATATCCTAACTGGACATCATATGCTAGCAAATAAAAACGCTAGTACCAGGAACGGGTTTCTGCTATTAAATCATTGGCCAATGGGATCTCATAGCCCTCTAGAATTTGACAGTAAGACCCTATTACTAAAGTCACAACATACTTGAAGAAATCATAAAGAAAGCAAAACCATGAGGAAAGCATGAAGAAATCAAGCAGTTACTCAGGTGGAAGCTTAATCCCTATTGGCTAGCTTTCATAATGCAGGAGGTGATAGGCAGGCTAGTGGAAGATAAAAGAAATCATGCATCTCACCCAGCTGCGAACCCTTTGACACACAGTAGTTATTGTCTGACAAGATATGCCCAATAATGCCATAGTGGCACAACTGTTATGGGGGTAACCACCCATACTCGAAGAATTTGATCCAAGGACTGCTCCATGAGATAGAATCCACATATGTCACTATTAAAAGGACTAAGAACCTCTGGCTACACCGATCATGAGCATCAGAGGAGAATCTATGACTATTAGTTTGCTAAATGGATGTCACAATAGAATGACTCCTAATGACTTATTGCTATACTAAGGACCAGTTTATCTTTCAGCTCTCATTAGAGAAATTTCTTCTTGCTGTAGATGATTAACACCAGACCTCTAAACTGGTCAACGTGCAGAGATAATAGACTAAGATGGCCATTTTGACAAAGACTGTCTATCTACAGCTGAGAACTCAGACTCTATTCTCTTCTAAGCATTTGTTCAACTATCCATTTCTGCATTGACATCTGTCCACTTCAAAAATGTAGTTACTCAAGTGGATATTAGCCTAGAAAATTTGAATACCCAAGACATAATCCACATATTAAATGATGTCCAAAAAGAATGGAGGAGTGGCCCCTGGTTCTGGAAAGACTCAGTGCAAGAGTATAGGGGAATTCCAGAACAGGGAAGCAGGGAAGGGGTAGATGGAAGGAACAGATGGGACTTGGGGGAAGTGGGGACCCAGAAAAGGGGAAATCATTTGAAATATAAATAAAAAATATATCAATAAAAAAAATGTAGTTACTCTGACCAAGACTGAAAGCAGCTCAGGTCTATGGGTATAAATATAAATAGTTATAAGGCAACTTGAAAACATGACTATTGAACAAAATAACAATAACAGATTCTACCCTGGGGTCTACGACTTCTCTAGTCATGGACTTTTGACCAGCTTTACAGCACAGTACACACAGTACATACTGTGTAGCAGGCCTCACATCCTCTCAGAAAGCAGTTAGTTACCCCATAGCAATTATGATGCTTTTCACTGGTAGGCAGATACTGTCTGTAAGGTCAGTGTTGTAGCACGCAGGTTCCTACAGTAGTTAAGATCACTAAGTTTTTTTGGCACTAGAAGCCTGCATAGCACCTGCTATGCCATGAAGACTAGGGAAGAAGTTTTTAGACTTGAGACTTATTTTGGCTGCTGTAGGCCCTGCAGCCAAAGTCTGTGTATCTTCAGCGACAGGGTCTTACCATGTAGTTATGATGAGTAAGAAAGAGGGACAGCAATAGCCTATGTTGTTTTGTGGCTCTCCCTGACCAATACTTGGTACTATGATCTTCATAGTCTGCAACCAACACTGTTCACCCATGAAGAAGGGCAATTCTGTTTGAGCCCTTTCTTTTTTTTTAATTTATTTTAATTTATTTATTACCAGCTTACTAACTGGTAGGTGTGAATAGGGCCTTTTCAGACATTAGTTTTGATCAACCCCATCCATCCCCACCACCTCCTTTTCTCAGTTTCCCTACCATATCCCTGCTTGATCCTTTAACCCTCTGTATGTTCCCCTCTTCTTCATATCACATGCATTCTGATCTCTGTATTTTTTAATTGGCTAGAGAGACAGTAGACTTCCACATGGCTCTTATGCATTTTTTCATGACCTTCTCCCCAGAGTTCTGTCACCCTCCTGCACCCTTCTTTGCTTGAACCTCTCCACACCCAGTATTCCACCATTCTACTTTGGTTGTACTGACAATCTACTCTCTCCCAATTAACATGTCCCCCTGTCCCCATCACCTCAGGCATAAGGCTCCTTCATGGTTTCCATTTGCCCTCCAATTAAACACACAGAACAAGAGATTTGGAGTTAGGATCTGCATATAAGAGAGAAGAGATAGCATGTGTCTTTCTTTCTTTCTTTCTTTCTTTCTTTCTTTCTTTCTTTCTTTCTTTCTTTCTTTCTTTCTTTCTTTCTTTCTTTCTTTCTTCCTTCCTTCCTTCCTTCCTTCCTTCCTTCCTTCCTTCCTTCCTTCCTTTCTTTTTGTAATTTTATTGTTGCAAGAAGGTTGTAAAAAATAAAATTATTTAGCATGTGACTGTTGAGTCAGTAGTATGGTTTCCTGAAGACTCATAGATGTTTCCAATAAGTTTCAATGTTTTATGTTTGTTTGATTGCTTTTTAGGCTAGGGAGTTTCCCTTGTTATGAATGTACTGCTATTTCTTTGATTAATTGTTGAAATATTTCAGGTGTATTTCACTTTTCCCTTTTTTTGTTTTGTTTTGTTTTGTTTTTTGTTTTTCGAGGCAGGGTTTCTCTGTATAGCCCTGGCTGTCCTGGGACTCACTCTGTTGACCAGGCTGGCCTCGAACTCAGAAATCTGCCTGCCTCTGCCTCCCGAGTGCTGGGATTGCAGGCGTGCACCACCACTGCCCGGCTTCCCTTTTCTCTAATTTAAACATCTTATTGTGTTTGTTTTCTGATGTTTCCATTTTCCAGGAGCAAATGCCTGAATGTAGTCTCATTAGATCACATAATAAATTATATTACATTGTTTCTTTTTTCAAGAAATTGTCAAATTATTTTCCAGATTGATTGTATGATTTAATTTTTTTTTTTGCAAACATTCTCTAAGCAATCCAGTTTGTCTGTGTCTTCACCAGCATCTAATCTTGTCACCAAATTTTTAACTTTTATGGTAGGCATATACAAACCCTGTGGCTAGGGTTTGTGTTTCTCTAACACCCAATAATGTTGAAACTCTTTCCACATATTTGCTTGTTATTTACATATCTTAAACTAGCTAAGACCTAGGCAGACAGTGAATAGCCAAGGGTTTCAGTGTTTCTCAGATGTTCCTGCAGAATCTGCTAATGATGATTTGAAGTCAGAGTTTCAATATCATAGAATGCCCAGTGGCAGTCAGCAAGTATGACTGATGGCCTTTTGGAGTCAAAAGCTCAAAATTCTGTACAGAAGACAGTAAGTCCCTGAGATGCCACGTGAAGAGAGACAATGAGCATCAGACACGTGGGGGACACCCATGAAACTCCCTCTAAATGCCAGCAAGCAGCTTCTATCCCCTCTCCCTGTGCCCATTTACTGATCAGAAAGGTGGATGTGAGCCTCTGCATCCTCCATGCTGACTGCTCAGAAATTCCATCCTTATAACAACAACAACAAATGATACCCACAGTGTGACTTCAGTGCACAGCAGGGAGTAAGCTTTTGCTCAGCATCACAACCTCTTCAAGAAAATATATCTTCCCGTCTTTTGGTTATATTCTAATGGATTCATGTTTGCTGTTGCATTTTAAGAATTATTTTTATTTATATTATTAATAATTTTTTCCCTCAGCCTGGTGCTGGCTGTTCCGGAACTTGCTCTGCAGACCAGATTGGCTTTGAACTCAGAGATCCACCTGCTTCTGCCTCTCATTGCCTGCTGGTATGCCACCACTTCCTGGATGAGAAATCTTTTTTAATTATATGTTTTCTATTGTGTGTTTGTGTGAGGGCACTCACATGTCACATATGGAACCCAGAGGACAACTTTCAGGAGTTTGTCCAGAATCAAACCCATGCTACCAGGCTTGGTGTTAGGCACGATTGTTGGCTGAGCCATCTTGAGGACTTTGAGGATTCTTTGTATATTCTAAGCATGAGTCTTTTGTAAGACTTGTGGTCTATGGATATTTTCTATCTGTGAAGCATTCCTAGTCCCTGGATGCCACTGACTACCATGTCAGATTCACTCACCTATGGAGTTAATGAGACAGAGAACCACGAGAAAAAAAACACTATTTCCTTCATATTCTGGTGACCATGAATTGACTTCCACACTTTGTAGAAACACCATCTGAACAGAATCATAGTAGGCAAAGATGTTCTATTTTTCTACAATTAATGCAGATTTTTGAGTTTAGTTGTCCTCAGAGGAACTCCTGGTCTGGTATTTCTAAAAGCACAGATCTATATCACAAACTTTTTGATTATTAAAAAATTTAAATTGATATACCACACTATATGTAGTGTGGTATGGAATTATGTACCTACATATGTACTTATGGATATACTTATATACAATATGATATAACCAGAACAAGGTAAATAACATATTCATCGCCTTAAACACTTGGAATTTTGAGCCAGGAGTGGTGGTGCGCACCTTTAATCCCAGCACTTGGGAGGCAGAAACAGGTGGATCTCTATGAGTTCTAGGCCAGCCTTTTCCACATAGAGTTCAGAGACAGCCAGGGCTAATCAGGAAAAAAACCTGTCTCAAACAAACAAACAAGAAAGAAAACAACATTCTAAAACCCATGGGACACAGTGAAAGCAATCCTGTCTCAGAAACAAACAAACAAAAAACACTTGTAATTTCCTTGTGTTGGGAACATTAAGCCCTCTTTACTAGCTGTTCTGAAATAGTTCATTGTTAGTTGTACATTATTATTATTATTTTAGAAAACTAGTGATATTTTATTATCTTTAGAGTTTTCCCATGACATTAGTAACTCAAATATGCCTCAAGCTTGTCACCCATAAGGATGAGTTGTCATCTAATGTCTCATCTCCCGGGTCTTGGATGTAAAGTCAAAGCTGTCGACTCTAGCAGAACCCTTCACGTTTCTTTTACAGATAGCCAACTCTAATTTCTCCTACATCAATCTTTTTAAATTTTGAATGTGCTTCTTAACTTCTTAATTAATCAGACATCCTGGTGCTCATGGGAAGAAAGGGCAGTCATAAAGCATCCCAAGCAGAAGTACCACGTTACTCCTTTAGTCTTTGTTTTCCCAAGCCTGGTCATCAAGGAAGGTAGAGTGTTAGCGGTAATTCTGGAGACATTACTTCATTACAAATGGAAGTGAGGCTATAACTGATTTCCGTTTCCTAAACCATGTGTGCCACGGCACACATCTGTGAAAAGGAGGACTGTTTACAGAATCAATGTCATTTTGCCATTACAAAATCCTCAAACGGGCAACAGCAGACCCTTCCAAATTTCAGATGAAAAATAATTTTCTTTACTAATTGGCCACTGAAATTAATTTAAATTTAAAGTAAGCTAACAAAGATTGAGAATTTGAAGGAAAATGTCATTTGGAACCATGGCACTGATGTAGCGAAGCTGGAAACTTTCCAATCTAAAACCATTTTATAGTGTGATTTCATGATGACAAAACAGGACTTCCCAGAAAAATGTAATTATCATTCCTCTTGCCACAAGTGTTCATGCAACTTGAATTGTGGGTACTTTTGAATCTAGACCAATATCAGGAAATATTCTAAAAATATGTGATCTTTTCCCCCAGTGATTGTTTCTTGATCTAGACTAAACACAAAGGATTAGAACTAAATATAATGTTTCTTTCTTTCTTTTTGATAAGCATGTTCTTTTATTGAAAAAGGAAGTAAAAACATTTTTTGATAAAATTGAACATTTTACGTGGAAAATATTTCTGGTAAAATAGGAAGAGGCATATAGAAAAACATGTTAAAACTGACAATTTTCATGGAAAATTAAAGAGTAAAAATAGTAGACATAAAAACATTGCTAAATTAATTGAAAAAGGAAGTAGAAACATTTTATGATAGAACTGAAGATTTATGTGGAAAATTCTTCTGATAAATTTGTAGAAAAATGTAGAAAAACATGTTAAAATTGAAGATTATCATGGAAAATTTTATATAGATATAATCGTGATAGGCATAAAAGTACTGCTAAATTGATTGAAAGTAAAATTATAAATATTTTCTGATAAAGGTGAAGATTTACATGGAAAATATTTCTGATAAAATTGAAGAAATATATAGAAAAACATGTTAAAATTGAAGATTATCATGGAAAATTATACAGATAAAATGGTAGGCATAGAAATAATTCTAAGTTTATTGAAAGTGTAATTATAAACATTTTCAGGTAAAAGTGAAGATTTTCATGGAAAATATTTCTGGTAAAATTGAAGAAATATATAGAAAAACATGTTAAAATTGACTATTTCATGGGAAATTATATAGATAAAATGGTAGACATAAAAAACCTTTTTAAAATAATTGAAGGTGGAATTAAAAACATTTTGTGATGAATTCAAAGATTTACATGGAAAACATTTCTGATAAAATAGAAGAAATATATAGAAAAACATTCTAAAATTGAAGACTATTATGAAGAATAATGCAGATAAAATGGTAGACATGAAACATTATTATTTCAATTATTATTAATTGAAAGAGGAATTACATTTTCTGATAAAATTGAAGATTTACATGAAAAATATTTGCTAGTCTATGTCTTTTTATTGGGGAATTGAGTTCATTGATGTTAAGAGATATTAAGGAATAGTGATTGTTGCTTCCTGTTATTTTTGATGTTATTTTTCTGTTTGTGTGGGTATCTTCTTTTGGGTTTGTTGGAAGAGGATTACTTTCTTGCTTTTTCTAGGGTGGTTTCCCTCATTGTGTTGGTGTTTTCCATCAATTATCCTTTGTAGGACTGGATTTGTGGACAGATACTGTGTAAATTTGGTTTTATCACAGAATATCTTGGTTTCTCCATCTATGGTGCTTGAAAGTTTTCCTGGGTATAGTAACCTGGGTTGGCATTTGTGTTCTCTTAGGGTCTGTATGAGATCTGCTTAGGATCTTCTAGCTTTCATTATCTCTGGTGAGAAGTCTGGTGTAATTCTGATAGGTCTGCCTTTATAAGTTACTTACCCTTTTTCCCTTACTGTTTTTAATATTCTTTCTTTGTTTGGTCTGTTTGGTATTTTGATTATTATGTGCCAGGAGGACTTTTTGTTCTGGTCCAGTCTGTTTAGAGTTCTGTAGGCTTCTTGTATGTTCATGGGCATCTCTTTCTTTAGGTTAGGGAAGTTTTCTTCTATAATTTTGTTGAAGATAGTTACTGGCCCTTTAAGTTGTAAATCCTCACTCTCTTCCATACCTATAATCTTTAGGTTTGGTTTTCTCTATGTGTCCTGGACTTCCTGGATGTTTTGGGTTATAATCTTTTTGCATTTTGCATTTTCTTTGACTGTTGAGTCAATGTTTTCTACCTTCAGCACCTGAGATTCTTTTATCTCTTATATTCTGTGGTTGATGTTTGCATCTATGACTCTTGATTTCTTTCCAAGGTTTTCTATCTCCAGAGTTGCCTCCCTTTGTGATTTCTTCATTGTTTCTACTTCCACTTTTAGATCCTGGATGGTTTTGCTCAGTTCCTTCACTTGTTTGTTTGTGTTTTCCTGTAATTCTTTAAGGGATTTCTGTGTTTTCTCTTTAAGGGCTTCTGCCTGTTGAACCATGTTCTCCTGTATTTAAGTGATTTTTTTTTTTTTGTTTCCTCTTTAAGGGCTTTTACCTGTTGACCCATGTTCTCCTGTATTTCTTTAAGGGAGTTATTTAAGTCCTTCTCAAAGCCCTCTATCAGTATCATGAGATATGATTTTAAATCCAACTCTTGCTTTTCCAGTGTGTTGGGGTATCAGGGACTTGCTGTGGTAGGAGAACTGGGTTCTGATGCTGCCAATAGCCTTGGTTTCCATTGGTAGGGTTCTTGTACTTGTTTTTCACCATCTGATTATCTCTGGTGTTAGTTGGTCTTGTTGTCTCTGGCTGGAGCTTGTCCCTCCTGTGGGCCTGTAAGCTCACCTGGGAAAGCAGCTCTTTTCTGTCATGGTCTGTGCACAGAAGGCTGTGGAGCTGCCTAACTCCCTGGTGCAAATGGCAGCCTGAAGTCCTCTGACTGAGGTGTTGCACTGATTTTATGCCCTGTGTACTCCTAGCTATTTCCCTCCATAGAGAAAATGAAGATATCACCTACACACTTAGAAGTGAAAGCACTGCTGGGAGATCACTCTCTCCTGGCTGGCTGGGCACAGAAGGCTGTGGAACTGCCTGGCTCCCTGGTGAAAATGGCCACAATGTTTCTTTAAACAGAAAAGGGACACACTTTTAGAGTGTTGGAGAGACATGCTATTAACTAGAATGTCCACAGCCATCTTATTGATTGAGCAAACAGAATGGACAGCATGTTTTAGATAATATTAACTAAGGATGTTAACCATGTGTTTATTTAAGAAGTATATGAGAAACAGGAAAGAAGCAGTGGGTAGTTATATGTTAAAAAGTTTGAAATCTGTCTGTAGTTGGTCTAAACTTTATGAAAGAAAAATAACACCCAATTCTGTGTTTCTTCCTGTGTTTTTTTTCAATAGTCAAGACATGGATTACCCTTGATGCCCACCAGGAAATGAATGAATAAAGAAAGGCTGACATATAACATGATGGAGTATTATTCATCTGTGAAAGAACAAAATCTTTAGTAGTATTTGCAGCAGAAAAAATAAAACTGTATAACTGTATACTAAGAAAAATAAGGTAGACACAGGCAGAGAAACCTCACAGGATTCCTTTTGTATACAGAAGTAAAAATGTTGATTGAAAAGTAGAAGGCAGTGAACAGTAATTGCTAGAAGCTGGGATAATGTGGATCGTGGGTAGAAGACTGAGTAAGAGGTAAGAGAATGTTCCTAGGTAGGGTTCTAGTGTTCTCTAGCACAGCAAAGCAGCTATCACATGATAAGCCATTACTCTCTGTTACACAGAGAAGTAGAGGAAGGGGTTTAAAAGCCTCAAAGGAGTAGGTAAGCATGAGAAATGCCAATTTCCCTTTCTATAATCAGTACACATTGTACACATGTACTGAAATACCACACCAGACATCATAAGTACATAAAATTATTATGTACTAATTAATAGAGAAAGAAAAGAAAAAGAAAGTGCATATGGTCTTTAGCAGAAAGACCATGTGACTAGAAATTGTTGCTCCTGTAAGACCCCCAAAAACCGAGGGTGCCCCAGCACCCCATGCCTCAGAAGGCAACACCCAAATCACTCATGAGAAACAGTCTCGATGCAATAGCATGAGGATTTCTTTATTCCAGAATTCTGGGTTCCACAGCCGTACACCCCGCAGGAGTAGAGGATTGAGGACCCCGTGCAACTGAAGTCAGGGGTATTTAAAGGGGAAAAAAATCATAAAACAAGGGTTGGAGGACACAATTCACAAGGCAAGGGGTGGAGGACAAAACATGCACGGAATGGGGAAGTACAGAATGAGGAAATAAGGAAGGCTAGAGATTATCTGGAGAAAACATCCTCGGGGCATTGTATAGTTAAAAATTGGAACTAGAACAGGGTGGGCTATCTTTCTCAAGTTGAAAGCAGAAAAACAAGTTACTCTGTGCTGGGCTAGTTGTTTAGAGGTCTAAAATCATTGAGTTGGGGGGTCTCTCACTCCCTGCTCTCTTCTCTTCCTAGGAGGAGTCCTTGGTTCTTTCCTTCCTCTAGGTGAGCACGCGGAGCAGACAAGGGCAGCCTTTGGGGGTTTTCCTAAGAAGCTGGTGGGGAATTACAAGACCGATTTTCTGGTAGTGTCCTTGTGAACATCATCATATATTCAAAAATGTTCCTTAAAACTCTGAAGTGAATCTATATT
The DNA here is from genome assembly GCF_947179515.1 of Apodemus sylvaticus. Lineage (NCBI taxonomy): Eukaryota > Metazoa > Chordata > Mammalia > Rodentia > Muridae > Apodemus > Apodemus sylvaticus. The sequence continues at coordinate 57,832,181 of NC_067483.1, forward strand.
AGTAAAGATGCATCAGCCTTGCAAAAAAGGAGAAAGGAAAATGCTTATGTTTTTTTAGCACTTTTATATATTTATGAAAAATTCTTCTTGGCCTTACGTAAGGATCCTGACATTTAGTATTACATGTTTACTTAAAAGGCATTTGACTCTGAGTCATGGGTGTACTCACTACAAGTTAGTGATCTTTCACAGTCACCTCAAACCACATGGATGACCAATTTAATATTGTCTCACGTGGTTATGTGAATTAATGAAGCTACTCTACTTGTATAGCACAGATGGTGTTTTGGGGTCCTGTTATTGTTGGGACAAAACATTCTAAAATGCAGTAGCTAACGCAACACTTAGCACCACACCATTTGAAGGTTGGGTGTCTGCAATGCATCTGCATAGCTCAAGGTATCAGCTGAGTGTATTCATCCTAGAGACTCCAGGAGAATGCTTTCCTTCCTCTTCTTGTTTCTGGAGATGGTCTACAATCTTTGCCTGGTTCCTGTATCACTCCAACCTCTGCTTCTATCACCACGTTTTTCTTTCGTGGGCTTTCCATCCTCCTCTTAGATGGCCTGCATGTTTTTTTATTGGTCCTACTGCCAAAAGTAAACACAGTTGGACATTAGTCAAAATGTTGAAGGCAGACTTTATTGAATAACTACTGGCTATTCAGGAAAAAGCTGAATTCAATTCTAATATGTGGAGAAGCAACTATGTATTCTAGAGGAAGAGTGAGGGAGAGAGGCGTGTGGATGATGGGGGCTTGACCAGAACGAGGTGATGGGGCGGGGGAAATCATCAGTGAGGGTCACTAGGTAAAGGAGCTCCTAAAATGTGCTGTGAACTATGGCCATCAGTAGGAAGAACAATAGCAACGAGTCACATGGGGAAGGCATGCCTATGCAAGAAATCAGCAGATGACAGGGTCCAAATTATTACTTGCCTCACAGGTATTGTTGACAGTTTTCTTTATTTGAATTTAAGAGGCGCAGGTCATTTTCCCAGACATGTGTGTATGTAAATATGCCATACCAATTTAGTGTGGATAAGCCAGAATAAACTGTCATTTAATAACATATCAATCTTGAGTACCTGGCAAATAGTATGAGGGCGATCTCCAAACATTTGGAGATGATCGCTTATTGAAATAGTCTCCAAAGTGAAAGAAGTGTGGCTAATCTACCATCCAGGCATAGGTACTGTGAAGAGACTCTTATTAAAATACATGGAAACAGGGGGAAAAACTTGGCCAAGAGATCTAGAAGAACTTCTCAGAAGCCTCCATGCTTATTTTACTGTCTTAGACATGCTAAGAAATTCAAACCTGAAGCTGAAAGGGACCATGGAATTTCAGATTCCTTCAATATTCAGTCCTTTTTGGAGGGGGGGGGGTGGTAATAAATAATACATTACCAATTGAGCTCTTTTTCCCCCCATGAAGACTCTCCCCTTTTCAATGCTTGGAGAGAAATAGGGAACTAATCATCCTTTATAGTCTGTTTCAGCCATGAGCCAAAAGAACTTGTCCTGTGTGTTTCACATTTCTGACTTAAAACAATAACTTCTCAATGCATTGACCTCAACTGAAACATGTTCTTCCTCTTCAATAAATGACATCATACCCTCAGCCACCCAGAACCTTTGCTTCCTGTCACTGTCTAAATCCAAAGTCTTGGGGATTTTTTTTTCTTGTTTATTTTCTGTCTGCTGTCCTTGAATGTAAGCTCTGAGAGAACAGAGATCAAGCCAGTCCTGTGAATAAACACATCCTAGTGTCTAGACAGAGTAGCTATTAGCCATGTATTTATTAAGTTAATAAAGTATAAGAAATATCTTTTTGTATACATGTATAACCTTATACATAAAAAAATTTCCCCTTTCATTAAACATAGATTCCTTTCTAACAAAGTGTAATATGAATACAATTTTTCCTCTCTCTGTGCCATCCAGTCTTTCCCCACTCTTCCCCCATCTGGATCCATTCTCCCTTTCTGTCTCTCATTAGAAGAGATTATATGGACATTTTAATAGACTATTTTGAGGAATTTTCAAGCCACAGAAATATTGAGAAGGAAATACAAGGTTTTTTTTTTTTTTTTAAACGTATCTTCTTTTTGGTTGCTTTTACGTTTTCATAGTTAGGAATAAAAAGGATATCAATAGCCACACCCAGGCTTTTCTAGGGCACTTTTCATTTTCAGCTACTTTGTGTAAAATACCAAGAAGCCCACTGTTTGGCTTGTAAGGTAAAATGGTTACATTTTTAAGATTTTAAGATTTACTCATTTTATTATGAGTATTTTGTCGTTTTTTATTAGCTTATGTGTCTGAGTGTTTGGTTGCATGTGTGTATATGCGCCACCTCCTTGCTTAGTTCCCACAGAGGCCCAAAGCGGATGTCTGATCTCCAGGGATTGGAGCTACAGATGTGAGTCATCATATGGGTGCTGGGAATCAAACCTGGGTCCTCCGCAAGAGCAACAAGTGCTCTTAACCGCTGAGCTGAGCCATCTGAAACCTCCACTCTCGTCTTCAGCGACCGAACTGCCCTGGGCTTCCAGCACCTGGACCAAAGCTTCCTCTTTTTCAAGCAGGTGACCTGGGTGCTGTTCCTGAGTCTAACCATTCTAACAGCTTTAATTTGCATTATCTTACTTTGGTGCAGAGTCTCTTCTGATGCTCCTTTTCCTTGAGTTCTATTTTCTTAGAATATAGCGTAATGTCTAGAGCCGGGCAGTGGTGGCACACACCTTTAATCCCAGCACTTGGGAGGCAGAGGCAGGCAGACTTCTGAGTTCAAGGCCAGTCACCTGGTCTACAGAGTGAGTTCCAGCACAGCCAGGGCTACGCAGAGAAACCCTGTCTCGAAAAAACAAACAAACAAAAATATAATGTCTGATTCTATCCCTTTTGGCCCATTTCTTTAAATTGTGTGGTATGTTTCCTTATTCTTTGTTAGGTGAGATCTTCAAGTATACAGGAAGGTGTGAAAATAAAACTTTTAATGATTTAAAATTACTGAACTCAAAATCAACATCAAAATTCTGACACATTCTTTGTAGGAAAAAAAAAACCCAAAGGGAAAATATTGTCATACACTTTGCAATAGATTTCCGAAAGTTGATCTAGAGCATTAAAGGGAAAATGAGGTCTGTAGCGTGAATGGAGCATTGTGCAGCTTATGGGATCTTCATCACCCACATGGTTCTTATGTGGGATCTTCTGTTACAGCTAAGACTGAAGTGAATGTGAGAGACCCCCAACTCAATGTTTTAGACCTCTAAACAACTAGCCCAGCACCGAGTAAGTTGTTTTTCTGCTTTCAGCTTGAGAAAGATAGCCCACCCTGTTCTAGTTCCAGTGTTTAACTATACAATGCCCCTAGGACATTTGCTCCAGATAATCTCTAACCTTCCTTACTTCCTCATTCTGTACTTCCCCATTCCTTGCATGTTTTGTCCTCCACCCCTTGCCTTGTGAATTGTGTCCTCCAACCCTTGTCCTGTGATTTTCCCCTTTAAATACCCCTGACTTCAGTTGCACGAGGTCCTCAGTCCTCTACCCCTGCGTGGTGTATGGCTGTGGAACCCAGAATTCTGGAATAAAGAAATCCTCATGTTATTGCATGGAGACCATTTCTCGCGAGTGATTTGGGTGTCGCCTTCTGGGGTGTGGGGTGCTGGGGCACCCTCGGTTTTTTGGGGGTCTTACAAATGCAAAATCTGAGTAACAATATAAACATAAATGTTTATTAAATTAATATGCACAAGATCTTTACAAGGGAGTAAAGTCCAAAGAAACAAGCAAGGCACAACCTTAAGTACTTTATGTTTCTATGTGTCTTATGTATATGTTCATGAGTATATGCACATGTAAATACTAATTCATGATGGATTTTATTTTTTACATGTCATCTGCTTTTGTTCACTGTCTTAAAGCAGCAACCTCCACAGTTGCTGTACAGCTCTTAATGGCATGCACTTCTCCACACACTTCCTCCTTCAAAGCCTCATGGAACCAGGTAGTGGGTCACTCAGGCTTTAATCCCAGCACTCCGGAGGCAGAGGCATGCAGTTCCCTGTTGTATTCTATAGCTGCTACTACGAAGTAGGTTGCTGGAACAGAAGCTGAGGGATAGATGGGGAAGGGGCAAAAGAATGAGGCCAGGACAATTCTTTACCAATTGAGGCCCCAACTTTAATGGCGGTCGGATCTTTTAACAGTTTGGGTAAGTCCTCCCCCCAGACTCCAGGCTGAGTTCCAGGGAAGTCATCTGGCTGTCCTTTGCTCCACTGCTCTGGCAGCTGGGTGGGTCACCTGCTTAATTCAGGAATTCATAGACCTGGAGGAACAATGAACTTAACCTTCACTCTGAGCTTCTCCACCCTAGGTGGACCAAGATCCTGACTAGCTAGTGAAACTGTGCTCAAAGTAGGCTGGGAGAAATTCACATTGACCAATGTCAAGTAAACTCTTAGCACTCCACCCTAGGATAAAAATTACTGCTGTAACCTACTTCCCTATTATGCCTTAATGTCATATTCTTACCTAAAGCCAGGAATTGTCCTTAGCCAATGTCAAGTTCCTACCAGGTGGCATGACACCCCAATATGGCTCTGTACAGGTCCCTGAGTTCAAGGCCAACCTGGTCTACAGAGCAAGTTTCAGGACAGCCAAGCTTAGGCAGTGAAGAAAACAGTTGAAAATAAGAAGCTGGGGAAGATATGATTAAACATCTTCCACCCCAGCAAGCAGCAGGACTTGGAAAACAAGATAGTAGGACAAAGGGTCATATCTAAAAGAAGCTGGGCCAGTAGCTGGAAGATTCCCGATAGCAAAAGATGGTATCATTATGATCAATAGGTATAATCAATGGTTATAAGACAGCAATGAGGTAGCAGTAGCACACCGGACACATTTGCACTCACAAACTCATTGTGATGTCCAAGCACAAAATGACAGCCCAGCCCGTAACTTTGGGAGTGTGAGAGAACTCTTGCCTTGAAAGGGGGTGTTTCTCAGGGTGGACACACAATGAGGGCAGGGCCTACAAGATGGCTCAGCACATAAAGGACCCTGCTGCCTAGACTAGTGACCTGAGTTTGATCCCAAGGACCCACATGGTAGAAGGCGAGGACTGACTCCCTCAAGCTGTCCTCTGACCTCCGTGCACTTGCCATGGTGCCCATGTCCACCAAGAAATAAATATATCAAAAGATTTTAAAACGAGAAAGAAGCAAAAGGATTAAGGGAAGGTGATCCCATAAGTAAAAAGCAACTAGAAAATCATAGTCATTGATTTTCGAGTGTAGACTTAGACCTTGTTTTATATTTGTCAAAGCAGGGCAAGGTGACTCCAGTTCATCATCTTTCCCCTCCCCCATGCCCTCCCCCCCATTCTGGGAGGATGAGGCAGAAGGACTATTGTCACTTCCAGAGCAGCAGGACTTTGTCTTTGCCCCACCCCTTGTGAGAAGTACATGAATAAATAAATATTTTGTGAAATAACCAAATAAACTTTAGGTATATCTGTTTTTAGAAATACTGAGATATTTAGAGATAAACAACATGCATCATTTGCCTAGAAAATCAAGAGGTCAGAGGAAAATGTTCATGCGTGTGGAGGGTGTAGAATAGCTTAGGAGATGGTGCAGGATGAAATCAGATGATTTTCAACCATTTTCAGCTCTACTCAGTTGTTGAATTTTCTGTAACAGTGTAAGAAGACAGGGGAAAAAAATCCAAAAGCAAGCAAGCAAGTAAGCAGCAGTGCCTGAAGCCCACTTCAGTCGCCATCTTAGATGGACAAGACCAGGGCTGTATCCCACCTTGAGAACAACGAAATCTTTAGGAAAAGCTGAACAACAAGAATCTAGGAAGTCCCAGCTCTGATAGGTGGAGCAGCCTGGACCACATCTGAGCTCTGTGAGGAAGCAGGGTGTGGGAGGGTGGGATGTGGGGTCAAGGGTTGGAGTGTCGGGGAACCACATTCTAGATGCTCTGAACTTGCTCCTTGTCTAACCTATTGGGTACAACTAGGCTTCGCCACTGTACCAAGACTCTGAATGAGTCTTAGCTGCCTCCTCTGTAAGGCATGGTTTAATTTATGTCACTTTTAAAAGTCTTTCCAGCCAGGCGGTGGTGGCATACACCTGTAATCCCAGCACTCTGGGAGGCAGAGGCAGGCAGATTTCTGAGTTCAAGGCCAGCCTGGTCTACAGAGTGAGTTCCAGGACAGCCAGGGCTACACAGAGAAACCCTGTGGGGGTGGGGGGGAGAGGGGAACAAATCCAAAAAACCAAAATAAATAAATAAATAAATAAATAAAAGTCTTTCCAAATTCTGCAGTTTGTGAGAGGACTGAATAAATGTACATTGGAACATTATATTTATTTATTATTTATTAAGAATTACAATAAATTATAATTTATGTTTATATTTATTTATAATTTATATTTATTTATTAATTAACTAATTAATTACTTTATTTTGAGACAGGGTTTCTCTGTGTAGCTGTGTCTTATAACAGATCAGGCTGGCCAGGAACTTAGATATTTGCCTGCCTCTGCCTCTTGAGTTCTGGGATTAAAGGTCTGTGCCACCATTGCCCAGTCTGGGACAGCAAGGCTTATACTGCATCATGTGAGCTTTTTTTTTTTTCTTCCAGCCAAATAATTCCTTCAACTGCTGGGTGATACGTAAGCTTACTGACATGCTCACACCGCTTACCTCTCCAGAGAGCTCAGTTAACAACATCTGAGTGAATACCTTGTTCAATACCCTGGTAAAACACAAAGATCTAATGAATCCTACTAAGAATTTATAGAAAACATAGTTAAGGAAACTGACTATAAACTGAAATAATATTTTTGTTGTTTAAGTCACTAGAAGAGAGCATGTTATTTTTATTCTTCTAAATAGATATGGTGTTAAACTGATTCCTAATAACTTGTTATTATACCCATAGATTAGTGAATCTCCCAATTCTCCTTAGAGGAGATCCTATTTGCAGTAGATGCTGACTAGCACAGAGACTCACACTAGCCAAGATTCAGAGAATAAGAAACTCCAGAATGCTGATTTCTAATGGGAAGTCTATATCATATCTCCTCCTCCCAAGGTTCAGAGATCATTGTGGGAGAGGGGTCAGCAAAACTGTGAGAGGCAGTGGATGATTACAAGGAAACAGTGTCCTTCAGACAAAACAGGGAAGCTGCTTATATGAACTCACAGTAATTGTGACAGCATGCGAAACCCTGTACAGTTTCATCTTGGAGAAGGGAGGTAGATATCAAGTCCTACCCCTAGCAAAGGAGCTATTGGCAATTGTACCTGCTTAGAGGGGAAGAATCAGTTTTCTTTAAGAATTTTGCAACCAGAGAAAAGGTTCATAGGTTAAGCGCATTGACTGATCCTCTGAGCTCAATCAATCCCCAGTTCAATCCCCAGTTCAATCCCCAGTACCCCACTATGGAAACTCACAGTTGTCCATAATTCCAGTTCCATGGCGCCAGGCATTCACATGGTGTGTGTGTGTGTGTGTGTGTGTGTGTGTGTGCGCACGTGCGTGCGTGCAGACAAAATACATACACACTTAAAATAAATAAATCTTTAAAAAAGATAAAAGTTGGTAAAGTTGGTAAGTTGACCACACCCCAAATGGAAGTCCACATAGCCAAGAATATGTGGGTAACAAAGATTTTTTGGGTTAAAAGAAATGATACAAAGATAGATGGGTAGGGAATGGGGGCAGATCTGGGAGGGGTTGGGACATTTGTGATAAACAAGTGGAAAAATTCTGTTCTTTTAGCAATAAACAAACAAACCCCATAGCCTTTCACCCTTCTAGAATTCAGGATTACAGAATAGTGCCTTATACAAACATAAATGCCTTTCAATGACGCGGATGTGTAGTGTGTATACATTGTAGACGCTTGGGTCAGTGGGAGGTATCAGGATTCCTGATCCACAAGAAAATGGCAGGTAACCTTTTCAGTGTATTTGAAATCATCATCGTGGCAACAGCATCTACACCAGTGATCTGGAAAAAGATGCTCTGAGTGAGACCTTACTCTGTTATGTAAGGGATTTCTATTAAATTACAGCATAGGGTACTTCTGGTAGCATCCATTTTGAGGATACTAATTCTGCACGCAACATGAACACTATGATGAGATGTGACCTTCCTTTACTTATGAAGAATTATAAACTGAAGAGAATGTGCAAAGCAAAGAAAATAATTCTGAGGGAAAAAAAGCAAGTGGAGATAATTATAAAAATACTTCTTGAGGGAATTCACATTACATTAAAATGATGATGAGTAATTTAATTTGACATATTTTAATCAAATGTCCTGAATTAGAAATCACAGCTAAATATACCCATGACACAATCTTGTCAGCTGGAAATGCACAAATAGATTGTCATAGAAAGACAGGAATTTTTTCCAAAACAGATGTCCTGAGTTTTGAAATTATTTGTGCCAATTTACAACTCGAGAAGATTGAAATTGTCCCTCCTCATGTGATTGGAGATTGTGTCACTGGAGAACTGTGGCCTTCCTGCTTTACATTTGGGAGGGCGCTCTCAAATGGCTAGATCTTCAAAACATGAGACACATTTCAGAAGGCTAAATACTGCCCTAATTAAACCATGGTCACCACATGCTCTGCCAACCATAACAATAACATGTGGCAAAATATTTGCAATGGAGAGAAAATGTATTCCTGGGAGGCCTTGAAATTCCCCTGGGATCATAGAAGTGGCATTTTATAAGAAAGTGTGTGTTCTTTGGCTCCCACTGGGTGTTTGAAACTTAATGATATTAAATAAATCAGAGACTGAGTGGTGGTGAGGCATTTAGATATGTAGAATTGATATATCTTATAATCACTGCATACTTTTGTATTTATATATTTGAATTTTTAAAGGACAGAGTTGAACCCGGGCAGACACTCGCTCATGAAGGCGAGTGTGGAAAAAGGTTATCCCTTTTATTCACAGTGGGTTGCTCAACTTCCATTTTCTATCTTCCTTCTTTCTCTTCTCTTTCAATTTTAATTTTAAAAAAATGCATGAATCATGAGGAAGACAATTTCAGGATTGTATTGACAACTTAGAATACAGTCATCCATCATTTGTAATTTCTTGACTTAGCAACATGAATCTTAATGATTTGTTTCTGAAAACACAAGCTCCCTCTTCCATCCCTTCCCTAGTCTCTAGAGGTTTTTTTTTAACCACAGAACATCTTGTACTTTATGACTGAAGGGGAAGATGGCTTTAAAATTACAGATGATCTGTATCTCGTGCATTTCTTGCCTTCTAACATCCCTTCACTCCAAGCAATAAGGTTTCTACAGAAACCAGAAGAACGTGGGTGGTGTGACTCAAAGGGTGCTATGGAATGTCTCTGGGGTAGGCAGGTTGTTCATTTGGTCATTCATTCATTCATTCATTCATTCAATAGATGCACAGACTGCACAGAGAATGAATAGAATTGTTGAAGAGCATTAGGGATGAGTTTAGCAGCAAAGTGTTTGTGAAAATGGGAGCCCATGAGAGGATCTGAAGAGGACAGATACCATACAATCTTAAGCTATTGTTACTCCCACCCCCAGTGGGAGGCAAGTCCTTATTGCTGAAGAATCTATGTACTTTGGACATAGGCCCAGAGAACCTGAGATGGATTCCTCTCAGAGAACTTGTTTTCCTGGAACCAAAAAGCCTTATACAAGCTTTGAAAGGAGGGATGCAGTCAACAGTTCTACCCAGCTATGACACACATGACCTACGACCTGCATGGCAAGACAGCCCTAAGGGTTGCAATAGTGGCGCACGTACCTTGTCAGTAGCTAACAGCTCACTAGTTGGACTTGAGGCCCACTCAACAAGAGGGAACACATGCCTGGTTTTGGAAACCTATACAGCTATCCTGATCTGGTCCAATCATGGATCTTAGGGGAAAACCTACAACTGCCACTTTACTAAATGAGCATAGTTCCTGTGGTGGTTGGAATGGGTATGACCCCCTACACTCATGTGTTTGAATGCTTGGCCCACAGGGAATGGCACTATTAAGAAGTGTGGCCTTGTTGGAGGAAGTAGTCACTATGGGGATGGGCTTTGAGGTCTCCAATATGTGGCACAGATTTCCCTTCTGCTGCTGTGAATCAAGATATAGAACTCTCAGCTCCTCCTCAAGCACCATGTCTGACTGGATGCTGCTATGCTGCCCACCATGATGATAATGGACTAATTCTCTGTAACTGTAAACCAGGCCAATTAAATGTTTTCCTGGCGAGGATGTAGAGAAAAAGGAACACTCCTCCACTGCTGGTGGGGTTGCAAATTGGTACAACCACTCTGGAAATCAGTCTGGCGGTTCCTCCGAAAACTGGGCACCTCACTTCCAGAAGATCCTGCTATACCACTCCTGGGCATATACCCAAAAGATTCCCCAGCATGTAATAAGGGTACATGTTCTACTATGTTCATAGCAGCCCTATTTATAATTGCCAGAAGTTGGAAAGAACCCAGGTATCCCTCAACAGAAGAGTGGATGCAAAAAAATGTGGTATATATACACAATGGAGTACTATTCAGCCATTAGAAACAATGAATTAATGAAATTCTTAGGCAAATGGATGGAGCTGGAGAACATCATACTAAGTGAGGTAACCCAGACTCAAAAGATGAATCATGGTATGCACTCACTAATAAGTGGATATTAACCTAGAAAACTGGAATACCCAAAACATAATCCACACATCAAATGAGGTACAAGAAGAATGGAGGAGTGGCCCCTTGTTCTGGAAAGACTCAGTGAAGCATTATAGAGCAAAATCAGAACAGGGAAGTGGGAAGGGTTGGGTGGGAAAACAGGGGGAGGGAAGGGGACTGATGGGACTTTCGGGGAGTGGGGGTCCAGAAAAGGGGAAATCATTTGAAATGTAAATAAATATATCAATAAATAAAATAAAAAAAATTTTTTAAAAAAGAATTACTTTGGTCATGGTGTCTCTTCACAGCAATAAAACTCTCACTAAGACCCTTCCCAACTACATTCTGGATGTTTGTCATGCACACAGATAAGTGTAGTTGTCACTTCTTATTAAATAAACTTCTTTATGCAATAGACAGATACAACAGAAAACCACAATGAAAGTACAGACTGTGATGTACAGTTCCAACCAATGCATATTCAGCACAATTCCTGCACCTAAGGCTCAGAGATTATTGTGGAAGATGGGGCAGAAAGATTGTAAAAGCCAGAGGAACATAAAATAGTATGGAGAGCTATAGATGTAGAGACCCAGTATCTTAGTCGGGGTTTCTATTCCTGCACAAACCTCATGACCAAGAAGCAAATAGGGGAGGAAAGGGTTTATTCAACTTACACTTCCACACTGCTGTTTATCACCAAAGGAAGTCAGGATTGGAACTGAAGCAGGTCAGGAAGCAGGAGCTGATGCAGAGACCATGGAAGGATGTTACATCCTGGCTTGCTTTCCCTGGCTTGCTTTCTTATAGAACCTAAAAATACCAGCCCAGGGATGGCACCACCCACAGTGGACCCTCTTCCCTTGATCACTAACTGAGAAAATGCTCTACAGCTGGATCTCATGGAGGCATTTCTTCAACTGAAGCTCTTTTCTCTGTGATAACTCCAGCCTGTGTCAAGTTGACACACAAAAGCCAGTACAGTTGACCCCTTGTCAACTTGATAGACAAACACATCACTATTAAGCCTCAACCCTTACTTTCTTATTCATCCCAAGATCTAAATAACTTTAAAAGTTCCACAGTCATATTAAAATTTCAATCCCTTTAAAATATCTAATCTTTTTTAAAATCCAAAGTCTTTTTATAATGAAAAGTCTCTTAACTGTGGGCTCCACTAAAATACTTTCTTCCTTCAAGAGGGAAAAATATCAGGGCAGTCATAATCAAAAGCAAAATCAAACCCCAACCATTCAATGTCTGGGATCCACTTAAGATGTTCTGGGCTCCTCCAAGGGCTTGGATCACTTCTCCAGTTCTGCCCTTTGTAGCACACAGCTTGTGTTCTAGGCTCCAGCTGCCTGTACTCCACTGCTGTTGCTGTTCTTGGTGGTCATTTCATGGTAGTGACATCTCCAAAACACTGCAACTGGACTTCACCAATAGCTTCTCATAGGCTTTTTTCATGGTGCCAAACCTCAACTCCTTTGCATGATCCCTTCAGTTCTGAGTTATCAATTACAACTGAGGCTGTACCTTCACCAATGGCCTTCCATGGCCTCTCACAGTGCAGAGACTTAGCTGCTCTTCATGGCTCCTTCATCCCTTCAAAACCAGAACCAGCTGGCTGACTTTTTGTTTGTTTGTTTGAGACAGGGTTTCTCTGTGTAGCCTGGCTGGCCTCGAACTCAGAGATCTACCTGCCTCTGCCTCCCAAGTGCTGGGATTACAGGCATGTATCACCACTGCCCGGCCAGCTGGCTGACTCTTACATATTGCCAAGTCCTGCTACAGTATGAGGTACAACCTTGGCTATCTCTGGAACACAGCTTCTTTGTGCTCTCAGAAAACACTTCCCAGAAGATTTCACCTCAATAATGCTGGTCTCTTGTTAATCACCACTAATTTCTTAGCTCCAGCTAACCAGCATCAATAGACCCAGTAATGCAAAGGTTTCATTTTAGTAGTTTTGGTATTTTATTAATCACAGATGATTCTTAGGCCCCAGCTAACTAAAACCACAGAATCTTCACAATCAAATAGCAACAACCCTGATAAGCGTCTTTAATCTTCCCTCTGAAATGTCACAAGCCAGGCCTCCATCTTCTGCACTGTTCTCAACATTATCTTCCAAGCTCCTACAGAGCATCCCACAGAGCTCTTAACATTTCAATGGCTTTTCTAGCTCACAGTTCCAATGTCCTTTCACAGTCCTCTTCAAAACACGGTCAGGTTGTCACAGGACTACCCCACTATGCTGGTACCAATTTGTCTTAGTCAGGATTTCTATTCCTGCACAAAACATCATGACCAAGAAGCAAGTTGGAGAGGAAAGGGTTTATTGAGCTTACACTTCCACACTGCGGTTCATCACCAAAGGAAGTCAGGACTGGAACTCAGCAGGTCAGGAAGCAGGAACTGATGCAGAGGCCATGGAGGGATGTTTCTTACTGACTTGCTTCCCCTGGCTTTCTCAGCTTGCTTTCTTATAGAACCCAAGAATACCAGGCCAGGGATGGCACCACCCACAATGGGCTCTCCCCTCCTTGATCACTGAGAAAATGCCCCATAGCTGGATCTCATGGAGGCATTTCCTCAACTGAAGCTCCTTTCTCTGTGATAACTCCAGCTTGTGTTAAGTTGGCACACTAAACCAGCCGGTACACCCAGATAGAATTGCCTCCACACATCCATCCCATGAGCAAGTGCACCTGTATACACAAGCATATACACATATATGCATCTGCACTCTCCCCCCCCCCCACACACACACATGCACACACACACACACACACACACTGCAACATGATTGAAAATAATTTTCTTTTTGCCTTTTTTTTCCTACCTGTATGGTGTGTGATAACTTCCCAATATCACTTGGAGATTACTGGAGTTCAACGATAAGGCTTTTGTTGGCACCAGCCAACCATGTTCTCTTTTGCTCTTGAATGCAACTGTGACCTGAGGAGTCATTTCAGTCTCTTTCTGGGGCTTGTTTTATGCCTATGCATAAGGAATGTTGCAGGACAGGACAACAGCCACTTTGGAATAGCTGGAGCAACACTTGGAATAACCAAGAACAACCTCTGGAAAAAATGTAGAATAAACATTTGGATTTAGCATTTAAAAAATGAAGACGTATCAGATATCAGATATCACATCTAATTAGCATCAGTTCTCCCTGGATAGTTAAAGCATCTGCAGGATTATCCGAGGGGGCATTCTAAGTTTGAACATGGTACATTTCCTTTCCCTTATTTTTTATATCGGCTGGGATTCAGTTACATGATATGCTGTTTATCATGCTGTTTGTATGATATGTTACCTTGTCTGGGCCACTGGGTGTTTAGATAGTTGGCCAAACTTTACTCTTAGTGTTTATCTGAAGCTTTTTTTTTTTGGTTGAGGTTACCATCTAAATAAATACACTAAACAAAATGTAGATGGATCCCATTTAATCAGTTGAAGACTCAAATAGACAAGATGGTAGACTCTTCTTCAAGTAAGAGATTTCTCCTGTCTGTCAGCCTTTGAATCGAAATATTGCCACTTCAGAATTAGTGGCTTTAGAACTGGGATATTGACTTTTCCTGGTTCTTCAGCAGCTGGCTGATTTTCAGACCCAAACTGGGATATGGTCTCTGCAGTCCTTGGGCAGCCCAGCCTCCATGATTGTATGTCAATTTCTTATAATAAATCTCTTTAGATTATAATTGTCTGTCATTTAAGGACAGCCCCCACTAATACACATTGCTGCATGTGACTTAATACAGGATGAATGCAATGGTGCATGTGTCTGGGAGGAGGAACAATGAGACTGGTCCAGCTGGTCAGCCTCTGGACCATAGGGTGCACATTTAGCATTGGAGCCCTGACACTCTCAACTCAGAGAATAATGCTTTTATGAGAATTTATCATCAGTGAATCCTCTGTGCTGATAATCAGAGAGCACTCTAGTATTGTGATCCCCAGATAAGACTTCCAAGATCTTTTCAAGGGAAACATCAACAATAGGTATTTGTCTTTTCCTACTCAGTCAGAATGAAGATTAAATATTATTTACAAGCTGGGCAGTGGTGGCACATGCCTTTAATCCCATCACTTGGGAGGCAGAGACAGGCAGATTTCTGAGTTCGAGGCCAGCCTGGTCTACAGAGTGAGTTCCAGGACAGCCAGGACTATACAGAGGAACCCTGTCAAAACCAAATATATATTATATACAAGATGCTTTAACTATTTTTTTAAAATATCAAACCCAAAATGTTAGTGTATATTTACAACGATCTTTCATTTTTCCATATGGACAGGCAGGACTAAGCTGGACTTGGCTCTGTGTTATGGGTTGGATACAAACATAGATAAGCAACATGTTCTCTATCTGATAAAGGATGGAAAATGAGACAAGACAGGGGAGGCTTGGAACACTTTGAGCAATAGGTGGATGGGTGGGAGGATGGATGGATGAATGGACAGATGGATGATGGATGGATGGATGGATAGATGGATGGATGGATGGATGGATGGATGGATGGGTGAATGATCAATGGGTGAAAGAAGAAAATGATGTGGATATGGTAGAGGTAGGAAGGGAAGATGCTGAACTTTATTTTGATCCTGTTTGAAGTTTGGGTCACAGAGTTAGAGGCATACTGTGTAACAGAGGCACACAGAACACACCACATTTCCATGCTGTGTCTTCACAGTCTTTGTACATGTAGTTGCCCTGTCTCATGTGTACCTCACACACAAAGTACCTAAAAGTCTAATGATATAGAATGATACAAAAGCAAGATCTAAATTTTATAATTTCAAACAAGTAGACAACTTTTCTAGTTGTTGAAATACCTCAAACTTATATAGTTTTTAGTTTTTAATTTATTGTGAGCATAAAATAGTTCATTGAATACCTGCCATATTGTAGGTAGTGTGGCAGACGGTTTTGCTTTCTTTACTCTCCTTTGTATACGTGTTCATCTGTGTTCGTGGTTGGAAGGATGCACATATATGTGTGTGTGTATCCATGTGGGCCAGAGGTTGATGTCAGGCATCTTCTTCCTCTCCTCATTTTGTCTGTTTTAGACAAGGTCTCTCTGTCTCTGTCTCCGTCTCCGTCTCTGTCTCTCCTTCCCTCCCTCCCTCCCTGAATCTTGAGCTCATCAAATCACCTAGAGCCACGGATCCCTTTGACTGTTTCTCCATAGTTGGGATTACATGTGTGCACTGTCATACTTTCAATCCAAACTTAGGTGCTCATGTTTATGCAGCAGAGACATAATTAATATTTATGGGTTCTTTTTTTGTTTTTTGTTTTTGTTTTGTTTTTTGTTTTTTTTTTTTTTTTTTGAGACAGGGTTTCAAACCCTGTATAGCCCTGGCTGTCCTGGAACTCACTCTGTAGACCAGGCTGGCCTTGAACTCAGAAATCCACCTGCTTCTGCCTCCCAAGTGCTGGGATTAAAGGCATGCGCCACCACTGCACAGATACTTATGGATTCTTGTGGGTTTTTCCTTTAATGGGAGAGAGTTTTCTTTACAAAAGTGGCTGGTGAGATGGCTCAGGTAAAGGAGACTGTAGAACAAGTCTAGCAAGCTGTGCTCATTCTTCTGAACCCCCCATAAAAGTGGAAGAACAGAACCAAATTCATAAAGGATAATGAGGGAAACAACTAGAGACCGCCTGTGATCTGTCACTTCCTGTATGCATGCGTCACTTCCTGTGAACATGAACAGGTGCGGATATTCAGTTTTGTTCCACATGACTTATAGATACCTGTCTTTTCTATGCAAAACATGAGCTGTTTTATCAACTCTTGTCCCCATGTGCTGGAGAACATCACAGCAGTATGTGTACGTGGTGGAGAAGAGCTGTTCATATCACAGCAGCCTGACAGCAAAGAGGCATGAAGGTGGTGGTGGTGGGGGAAGCAAGGAACAGCTGCCGAGGGTACACTCCAATGACCCATTCAGTCGACCAGACATCACCTCCCACCTTTCCTTCCATTAAATCCATCAAGTACAAATCAACAAAGAGGTTAGTTCATTTATTATTAGGTCAGAGCCCTGATGATCTGATTATTTCTGGAAATAATCTCACAGGTGTGTTTTATTAATTTATGTAGTGAGCTGTCTCCCCAGTCCCTACATTATCCCCCATCCTTTTCACTACCATCCTTGGAGGAAGGGAGGAAGGGAGGAAGGGAGGAAGGGAGGAAGGGAGGGAGGGAGGGAGGGAGGAAGGGAGGAAGGGAGGGTGGGAGGGAGGGAGGAAGGGAAGAAGGGAGGGAGGAAGGGAGGAAGGAAGGAAGGAAGGACAGAAGGAAAGAAGGAAGGAGACATTGGGTTTACTATTCTACACCTGCAGAAACTCAGGAGCAAAAACACGAGTTTTCCTGCCCAAGGTGCAAGAGATTACTACCAGATTCAGAATTTAGTTTCTGGTATGTTCTATCCCAAGACACTTTGGTTTTTTATATCATACTCCTAAGAAAATTCTTACACAATGTTTAAAAAGCTCTAATTTGTTAAGTCAAACTGCATGTGGTGGTGCACATCATAATCCTTGAGCATTGGATGCACAGCCAGGAGGGCCTTGGGTTTCAAAGCAAGAGCTGCTTTAAAAAAGAAGGGCTGGGATGCCAGCTAGACATGTTTTCATCCATTGGTTGGTCTCTGTTCTCTTGTGGACGACAGTCTTGCTGGTCACTTGTGAGTTTCTTTCAGCTATGAGGAAATAACTAGGCAGCAATTGCCTAACAAGGACAAAGATGTCCCTCTTAAGAGGATCACAGCCACCTTGCTTTCCCTTCTATTTGTAGACCATCTTCTCCTGCCTCCATGTAGCTTAGGTTTTTGAGAAATTTATTCTAAGGTAATACATGCTGAATGTTGAAGAATATTTTTGACTTTGTAGGACTCTGACCCTTTTCAGTATTCTTTAGTTTTTAGTATAGTAAGGCTCTAACAGTGTTTTCTTTTCTCCTTCACTTCAAGGTCCCACTTCCTGAGACATCCAGGAATTGGAATTTCAAGCCGCTGCCCAGCAAGAGAGAGGCATTGACTCTTGGTTAGACCCAACCCAATGACATAAACCATAATACCATCTCTGCCCTGTTTCAAATACTTTTTTTTTTCTGAACACACCCATATCCCTAAGACTTTGATTTCATCTGGCCTCCCAAGCATCAATTTTGTTAAATAAGAAGGGATTACAGAATAAAGCCAGCAGAGATTTCCAGAAACATTTCTAGCTGGGGGCACAGTTTCTACTTAGGACTCTGAGCTGCAGTGTCTTTGTGTGTTTGTGTGTTGTTATAACAACATGCCAGAGGCTAAGTACTTTGTAAACAGAGGTTTATCATGAGGTTGTGGTTCATGATTCCACTGGGTGATCTTCTGATTGGTATGCTGGCTGCATCACAAAACGGCAAAGAGGCTAAAAAGAAACAACTTACATAGGTGAATAGGGCACTTACATGGTCAAGTGAGTAAGAGAGTCAGAAGTGCCAGGCTCTTTTTTTTTTTTTTAAACATCATACTTTTATTGATTATTTGGAAAATTTTTTCATAATGCATTTATTTCCCAGACCTCCTCCAATCTTTGTTACCTCCCCCAAAACAAAAGAAGAAGGAGGAGGAAGAGGAGAAGGTGGAGGAGGAAGAGGAGGAGGAAGAGGAGGAGGAGGAAAAAAAATACCAAGTTCAGTCTGTGTTACTCATATACTCAAACTCCCAGCGGCCAACCCCTTAAAGAAATCTGAATCCTTCCCAACCCACATCCCTGCCAGACGCCATTAACTGTGAAGAGCTATAGTCCAGCAATCCTATCACAATTTTTAAGAGTTCTCCTCAATGGATTTCTGTCTAGACTGTTTCCCTCTGTGTGTGTATGTGGGAAGGGGGTGACTCAGAAGCCTTCCATGTCTCTCATTCTCAACTATGACTCTGCAGTCATTGATACCACTGCAAAAAAGTTTTCTTGATGTTTATCCAGTGGCAACATGGATCTTCTACATGGTTTCTGGTCGTAGCATGGGCTATGGGCATCAACATGGCTTCAGGTGGCAGCACGGACCACACACATCAACATGGTAGTGGCAGTATGGCCCAGGATCATTCTTTTTATAACTTGTACTCTCCTCATACCAGTCCTGATCTACTCCAAGGAGACAGAGTTAATCCATCCCAAAAGGTTGGACTTTAACCTATTTACCTTTCACTAGCACCATCTTAAAGTAGCTACCATGTCAACACTGACACATAGGGAACCATCCATTTGCTCTCATAGGCTATAGACTATAGACAAACCACCAGAGATAGTGAAGTTCATAATCATTTTCAGAAAATTTAAAGGTCAAAAATTATTGAGGCCATTTGCCTTTGTTTAATAATCGAGATGAAGAAAGGGACAGAGGGAGAGGGAGATGAAGGGGGAGGGGGAGGGAAGAAGGGGAGGGGGAGTGGAGAGAGAGGGGAGGGGGAGGGGAGAGGGAGGGAGGGGGAGTGAAAGGGAGAGGGAGAAGGAGAGGGAGGGGAGGGGAGGGGAGAGGGAAAGGAGGGGGAGGGGAGAGGGAGAGGGAGAGGGAGAGGGAGAGGGAGAGGGAGAGGGAGAGGGAGAGGGAGAGGGAGAGGGAGAGGGAGAGGGAGAGGGAGAGGGAGAGGGAGAGGGAGAGGGAGAGGGAGAGGGAGAGGGAGAGGGAGAGAGGGAGAGGGAGAGGGAGAGGGAGAGGGAGAGGGAGAGGGAGAGGGAGAGAGAATACACATTGGGAAATGGAAATGTAGGCAACCTTTCCCAGGAAAGCACATTAAGAAATGCACAGAGGGCTGTGAGGCGTGTTAAGTAGTTTCTTTTCCATATTTAGCCTGGAGTTTACTCTGATAAGGAGCTGTATGATTGCTGGTGAGGGAAAACTATAGGCTAGAAGCTTGAGCATTGAGAACACAGAAAAGAAAAGGCGTGTGCCTGGGAAATTCAGGCACACTCAGGTTTCAGTACCAGGCTGATCATTGTCTGGTAGTGATGTCACCGGAAGCCAATGACCTAACTCTTCACCAACTTCAGATCCTTGGCTTCCCCAATAAATGGTTTAGTAAGGCCCTTCTTGAAATAGTGCTATGAAGATTAAATAAAACTTTGTACATGGCCTGGATCATAAAAGAAGCTGAATAGATGGGAGATACTGTTATTGCTTTTCTACAAAACATCTTGACATAGTTGGCCTATTGAATTTTCAAGGGAAGGAGAAAAGGAAGGAAGGAAAAAGGAAGAAATAAAGGAAGGAGAGAAGGAAAAGAAGGAAGGAAGGAAGGAAGTGAAGGAAAAGGGAAAGCTTCCTGAAGTTGCAGGAGAATCTTTTTTCTTTTTCTTTTCAAGGTGATGTTTCTCCCTCCAAATCCATCACTGATCTTTGAACCTGCAACTCTTGACCCTGCTCCTGCTGGCCCTGCTTGCCGGTGGCTTCCACCATGTTGACCTCTTGATTACAATAAATGAGTAGGCATTTGCTGAAACTCTTTCAGAATGCTAATGAGCCAGATATGGAAATATAAAATCACATAAGATGCCTTCTTTCAAATAGTTTCCTCTTAGATATATAAGATGTAAAACTGTGAAATAGGAGAGGAGAATGTGAGCAAGTGTCCCAGCGTACTTAGAGAGAGAGAGGAGATGTCTGCATTTAAGGGTGACAATTGTGCTGGCCTTAGTTAGGCAGGATTCAGATCAGCAAGAGAGAAAGCAAAGGAAGATAAACAGTGTCAGTGAATGGATGGTGAGTACTAACAGGATAAATATGGTCATGGTTTCATGGGACTTTGGATTCCCAGAGACTCTTGGCCATCTGAAGAAAGACTCCAAAAACAAACACAGAAGAAAACCCAAAAAGAAAGATTGATGCAAGAAGTAGGCATCCACCATACACCTTTTTTGGGGTTTGCTATTTTTGGGGGGAGAGTTTATTGTGGTGGACCAGTCCTCCATTTTTATGAAGCTGCTTCTCAAAATCTTGAACCCATGGGGGCAGGTATCAAAAGAACAATGCAAATAATATGTTAATGCTGGGATGCTGTGAAGGTACGCACCCTTGATTAGCATATAAGTATGGTGATTGGTCCCCTGGTATCTGAGTTTTTGCTACACTGGAAAGAACCTAACTGCAGCTTCAAGGATGGCTATCTACAAAGCTAAACTTGCTTTCAAGAAACACAGCTTCTAAGGCATGGCTGCATTTTCCTAGGTTACTCTCTGCCTAAACTGATTTCAGTAATAACTGTTTTTAATTAAGTGCCTATTCTATGCCAGGCGCTAAGTATTTTGCATATCTCACTTTATTTAATTAATGTAGTACGTTGAAGATAAATTACTCCAGACACACAGTATCTTTAAGTCTTGATTACATTTAATTTGAACCCAAAGGGTAGAAAGTTACACCATGGGGACCTCAAGAGTTGTAAAATATTTGGGCTGCTAATTTAATCTTTTGAGAATACAGAACATTAACTAAGCTTAACTTCTATTTTTTAAAAAAAGTGAAAAATATTTAAAAAAAAACCTTGGAGACTATTCAGTCAGATAGTTCCAGGATTTTAAAGGAATAAACACAAAACCATTATTACCAAATTTGTACTTATCCTAGATCTTGTCATCAGAAAACTGAGGTGCTTTGTTTTAGAAGAAACTCCAAGTGGGAATCACCTACTCTAGCTATGATAATACGCTGAGTATTAGTAATCCTTGTTTTGTCAAGGAGTTATAGTAATTGTTGCTAAAGACAAGACACCTTGCCAATCTAATAACCACAGCTATTATGAGAATTATCTCGTTATCTGTGTAAAAGACAATTCTCATAAAATTATTGATGTTAAAACCATAGTCATATTAAAATGATCTTTAGCATACAGTTTAAATCTTGTTGTTTCATTGACATGAGGTTTTATGAGGAAATTGCATTATCTATGCTTTAAAGATCTGAGTTAGAGAGGTTCCCTGTGGTAGCCCCAGGAATGTGCCACTCAGAGCTCTAGCTCTCTGTCCTGCTCGGCATTTGCTGCCGTGTACCCAGACCTCTCTTCTCTTGGTGTGGTACTAAAGCAGCCCTCCTCCTGGGAAAACCTGGATGCCCATGGCCATGCTGACCTTCTTAACATTGCCACCACCCTCCTCTTAGGCACTCAGGTTTGACATGTATTGCGATCTGATGACTCTTCAAGCTTGTGTCTGTTTTTCTCTTACAGGTGGCAATCTTCAGAATCCCACTCACTCAATGATACTGCAAATAACTCACTGTTATCTGGAGGAAACCTAGAAGACAGACCAGAGGAGGAAACATCTCAACTGGTTTACCCAAGGTCACAGAATGATATGGGTGCAAAATGAGGTCTCATGCGAGGGGAGTGAATAGCAAGAACCAAGACTGAAACAAAGGTGTCGAAAACCGAAATATTCTATCTTGCTTCTCTTAGGAAGAGGTTAATTGTGTTGTAGTCAGCAATTCACCAGGGATCTTAATGTAGAGATCAGGTCGTGTAAACCAATTTCAGGGTTTCAGCCTCTATAACTTCCCTTCTGGAGTCTGTATGTCTTTTGTTATTCTTAAATCTCAAGCAATCCCACCAACATCTTAGTTGAAGTTAAGAGAACCACAATTTTGGTGTTAGAATGTTGGAAACCCAGACAGGAAGGACCTTGACAAAACTAGGGGTGATATTCATCTCACTGCTGTGGCAGTGCCTGCGGACAGCCCAATGGAGCCAAGATGCTTCATACAGAAGCACTGAGCGTTGAGAAGCCAGTTTCACTTATGGCTTGTGTTTTCTTAAGGTTTGGAAACTAGAGCCCAAGTTACAGTCAAATCACAATGCTGATTATCCAAGAGTTTAGAGACCCAGGCCAAGCAGCTTTCGGCAAAGATGTGGCTAAAAGAGTCACTCTGCTGCTTGCTCTTCCTGCGTTTGTGTGTGTGTGTGTGTGTGTGTGCTCCTTCTAACAGGCAGTTTACTTGTATGCTGACTTGTAATTAGATTAGTTTTACTCTTAACTGTGTGACCCTGAGAAGTTCACTGAACCTTCCAAATCTTTTTTTTAAATTAGATATCTGCTTTATTTGCATTTCAAATGTTAACCCCTTTCCACATTACCCCACCGAAAACCTCCTATCCCAGCCCCACTCCCAAACCTTCCAAATCTTATATTTTTTTTCTTAAACTCTGGTTGAAATTGTGAGGGTTAAAAGAAATAAGTCACAGAGAGAAAGAAAGAAAGAAAGAAAGAAAGAAAGAAAGAAAGAAAGAAAGAAAGAAAGAAAGAAAGGAAGGAAGGAAGGAAGAAAGGAAGAAAGGAAGGAAGGAAGGGAAGAAGGAAGGGAGGGAGGGAGGGAGAAAGGAAGGAAGGAAGGGAGGGAGGAAGGAAGGAAGAAGAGGGGAAGGAAGAATAGAGAAAAGAAAAAGGGAAGGAAAGAAAGGAGAAGAAAATAGGAAGGGAGGGAGGAAGGAGGAGGGGAGTGAGAGAGGGCAGGTAGAAAAGAAGGAAGGACAAAAGAAGAGAGACAGAAGGAAGGAAGAAAGAGAGTTGGTGTGTGCTCTGGTCTATTGTGCTTCTTTCGATTCCCATCTTTGCATTAATGGCCACTGTTCATCTCTGGATCCTTCAAACTGCTCAGTCCACGGGTATCAGGGAGCCTTTTACTTAGCCTGGGGTAGACCTCCTTCTGTCTTTGCATGGCTTCCTCTTTGGGGTGGCCTTATTGAACTTTCCTACATAACAGGATAGTCACCAGTCGCTCTTTGGAACCTGGTTTCATGTTCTTTATAGCCTCCATGCTGGAAAGTGATTATATAACTCATGTTTTTATGTCTTGTTTCGATGACCCTCCTGGTAGGCTAAAGGACCTGAGAGGTTCTAGTTTTTAGTTAGTTTCCAGGGCTAAATTCGTGCAGTAGAGAGAACCCTTGGCACATGGTGAAGAGCCATCAAATATGTTTGTATGAGAAAGTAGATGAATGAATAGCACTAATGTGCTTAGGCTCAAAGGGAATTTTATAAAAATATCAGCTGCTTTCCGTTCTGAGGTCCCATGAAAGACTACCCACAGTTTTTCAGTTTGGCTGCTTTTCCAAGAATAGACGCACTTAAAAAGAGGTTCTCAGGAGTGACATTTCATGAGCCAGTGAAGAGAGTGAGTGTCAGGTATTGGTAGTTTCACCTGGTATCCTGTACCTGGTACCCACTCTTTCTGTGGGGATGGTTACCCTTATCCTCAGCCATTAGCTATCTAGACGTGACCAGATTAAAACGTGGTCAAATGCATTGATAATGTTGAATTTCACCCGATCTTCTGAAACAGCAAAAGTTAAGAAAGTCTTCCCCTTTGTACACACACACTTACCTCAAAAACTATCTTTCTTCCCGTGCCTCTGGTAACCTTCATAGTTTCCTTGTTTGCTGATGGCAAGCTCAGACCTGTGGTCTCTGAACTCTCTCTCTTCTTCCTAAGCAGTTAGCAGAACTTTTGGCCTCGGTGGATCAATGAAATGGAAGTGGTTTTGTTACCTATGCTCTCTCCAGGGTCCATAAACTTTGCCTCCTTTACTCCAGTGTCCCTCCCCTCCTGAGAATAAATCAGCCTTAGAGTAAAAGTTCTCTGGCCTGCCAGCTACCGAGGCCACCCAGCAACCTGCTTTCTCACACCTGGTTCTTCCTATAAAATAACCCTTCCTAAAGAGCCTCATAAGGCTTAGCGTCCCAACGGTCTCCTTGCTGTAAAACTGTCCAGTCTTCTGTGACAACAAGTTCTCCTGTCCTTAGTGTCACAATCCCCATCGCACACACATATTCTTTCCCTGTCATACCTGGAATTGCTTTTATGTAGGATAAAACAAAAGTGTGTTCTTGTGGCGCTAAGGGAAGGATTTGGGACGGACACTCACTAGTCATAACCCACCTTTGGGATTTCTCCCTCTGAGTATGATTTCTAATTCTTTATCCCCGCCGTTATTGTCCTTCAAGGTCGCTTGCCAAGCGTCCGCTCTTGCCTGGTTACTGCCCTGACCTCCTTGTGTTTGTATTTGTTTCCCCACAGTTTCCATGCTGCAACTAAAGCACGGATCCTAAAAAGCAAGCTGGAGCAGGTCCCTGCACAATGCCTCCGCTGTGTTGCGCGCGTAGCTCAGACCTCCGTGTATTTTTCCTTTTCCCTTAATCCACTTGAACGGGGGTGGGGGGCGCTCTGCTCTCCCCCCAACCCCCGCTTCACCGGGGAGGTTTGTGCCATGGCTCCCGGTATTTTTTGTTTTTTGTTTTTCCAAAAGTCCCATAGAGAAGATTCTGTGAGGCCTCCTGGCAGTTCTGAGAACATGGAGGGGAGTGTCAGTGAGGGAACTTGGCAGTGGATGGTGCCCCTGGGGAAAAATAAAATACAGTAAAAGGCTCTGTCTGGGAGAGGTGACAGTGTTCTGAGGATTCCAATGTCCGCAGGGTATCTGAAAAGGACTACACACCAAGAACGGGCAGACAACCACTGGGGTCAAGTGAGCACCTACTACAGCGCGGGTGCCAAGAGCAAAACGCGGTCCTGCAACCAGCAGGGACCTCAGAGCCAGCGAGACCCTTCCCTCTCCACTTAGCTCAAACCTAGTCACTTCACCTCTGTGCTTCAGTTTTCTTACAAGATAGAGGTCGTGATAAAGAAAATGTCTTGTTGTGAGAAAAAAAAATACACAACTTGGCACGTATTGAGGGTGAGTTTCCCTCTATCAAGAATATAAGCTGTGATTTAAATACAGAAGAGCTTAGCTGTGTCGAGTCGGGCATGTCCAAGGTAACTACTGTGGGTATAGAGGCTTGTCAGCCAAGGTAAGCATTAAATCTCTGCCCGGACTCTGTGTGAAGAAATTTGTTTTCAATCCTCAAAGGAGACGGAGGTGCCCATTGGAAAAATAAATCCATAAAATACCGCAGCACACAAGCATTCGGTCTTCTTGGTCCTTAGCCTCTGATAGTACCTATCACCCGCTATACTTTCCTTTTTTAGGGATCCAGCTGGGATCACGTGTCTATTTGTCTAAGGCTTTTATTATTCGTACATCCCTCAATTTTCAATACTTTTTAGATCTTTAGGCATAAATTTTGGTCACATCTTAGCATGATTCATGCAACATGTCATTTTTTTTAAATTATGGTTTTGACAGGAAGGTTGTTCTGTGTGTCCTGCAAACATATACTTTCTGCACAGAGGATCCTATTGGCTAACTCAGAGCAATGCCTTGTATGTTCAGACACAGTACTGCTGCTTGGCAGTCAATAAGAAATGGGATATTATACTGTAACTATACAATAATTATATAGTATAGTTCTCATCAATGACCTTCATTCTAGTATTTTATATATGTATGCAACTTATTTTCATATTATTCATACTATCTCTGAGGATAGGTTTCTGAGATCCAGAATTCCTTTTCTATCATGTGTGGTTTCAATGTGGAGCAAAGATCGCTGCTTTACTTAGCCTCATGTAGTGAGCATGGATTACTGTGCACAGATTCTAAAAGTAGTCAATCCAGCATTTGATTAAATTTGATTAAATTCTGAAGCAACCAGAATTAACTTATTAGGCTTATAAGGTTATAACTTATATCTTAAATGTTTCAACTCAGAGAGTTACAAATGGCAACAAAGTCACCAACTTAGTGAAATCCTGATCATTCACAGACACACATGGTGGGGTTCAATGCATGTGGTGGGCTTAACAGAATTTTTTCTTGGCTTCCCATTGGCTTCCTACCCACTGCAGTATACAATTACTAAAGAGTATGATATCTTGTTACTTTAAATAGTCACACAGTTACACATGGTTGGTAGTTTATTTTTTTATTCTGTCATGTGATATATTCTGGAAACTGGCATTGAACACAGGAATATGATAGAATCTGATAACCTCAGACTTTTAATTAAATATTCAGTGACCAGAACACTGTATAACTAGTGCCCAAATTTATGCTAAAATGAAATTAAAGTTGTGCTTAGATGAACATTTTTATGAGAATCCAGCTGTTTTTGATTAACCAGTTAAGGGTTGTTATTTGATCCCCTGACTCTGTGAAGGGCTTTGAAGGGGTGGCTGGGTAGGAATGCATTATAAAGGCCAGAGACACATTTCTGGGCTGCTAAGGTCCTGCCTAAAACTCTGCTGGGGAGAATCTCCTTAACTTCCCAAGCCTTTGAGATCATTGGCTACAGTAGTTGCCTCAGTCTTACGGGAGCAGGATGGGTGAGAAACCCTGTTCACTGCCACTAGGTACTTACCAGGTGTAAGTGTAGCCCCAGATTCCAGCTTCATAGACTCACTGGCTTACTGGGTCTCATGTGGGCAATAGTTGGCTTAAAAAAAAAGACTAGATGTCCAGAATTAATCTGTAGTTTGAGATAAAAATCACTTGCATCTTGGCTATGATGACACAGGTAGAACTCAGGTGAACACTTCAGCTATTGAAAACTTTGGGGGTTTTCTTAGAATACACGAGATGTTTGTCTCCATTTCTCCACTAGATTATCTTCATTAGGCAAAATACAACAGGTATTTATTCAGTTGTATATAAATGAAAGCTTATTTCCTTACTATTATCTGGCTACTAGATTCGAATTGATGTAATAGTTTAAGTAAGTCAAGATTGGCTTTAGCTTAAAGAAAAATAAAAGATTCATTTCAAAGACAGTTTCTGTATGTATATTGTATTTATAGCAATTTATTTAAACTACATTTCCTAGTTTTCTTCAATGAATAGTTCCAGGTTAGTATGGGCCACCAAAGACACTTTGTAGACAGTTTGGAATGTAAACAACAGTCACATTATTGTTCTTCTTGGATGGCCAGGCAGCTCACACACGTGGTTCTGGATCTGTCTGCCGGACATCATCAGCTCTAAGGCTTCCTTGGTTTCTACCCCTGGACAAAGTGCAGTTTTAGCTGGATGGTGAAGGATAAGGCTGCTTCTGTTGGCTATTGCTACTAATGCAGTTCCATAAGGTGCTGTAGGAGACCAACATGGACCACTGATTGCACTTTTTACATTCACAACCATATTCCCCTCCCCAGTGGGGACCTCAGACACAGCAACAGATATTGAAAAAATATGGAAAAAAAATTAACTGTGTTTTTCCAGTGCCTACAATGACATGTAATCAGATCTTTAAAATGCACTCCTATTGAAAACGTAACCACAGCTGGATTTACTTTTCTGAAGAAAATGTCACTCATACAATTGGTATGTATTTGGGTGCCCAAGTCTGTAACCAGAATTCTTTTTCCTAAGGGAGTTCAGCTCACAAGGTACCAGCTAAGGGTACTGGTACCCTTATACTGACACAGTAAGACTGCTGGTAGATGAAGCAACAGGAAAATAAAAAGAATCTGAACAGAAACAAACAATGCTTTCCTACTTTTGGTGACTTTCAAGGGTTCTTTTGCTATGGGGTTTATTGTTTGATACTAATTTTAGGAACAGGGGTTTTTGAATGGCTTTGTGATAGAGATATATATTTTAACATATTGACTAATTAATAATGCCAAATTTATGTTTGTGTGTGTGTATGTGTACACTCATGTGTGACCAATGATCTATATGTGCAACCTGAATGTACAGGTGCCCTCAGGGACAAAAAAGGTATCAGAGTCTTTGGAACTAGTGATGCAAATGGTTGTGAGCTGCCCAATGTAGATGATGGGAACCAAATCCAGTTTTCTGGAAGAGCAGCAAGTACTCTTAACCCCTGAGATATCTCTCTAGGCTTAGATATCTTTCTGAAATACAAAACTTGGGCTAGAAAACCTGGACAAATAGCATGTATTGTTCTGAAACTATGACCTATGCTGATGGGTTACATTGAGTGGTAGAGGAGACCTAGATGTTGAATTCAAGACAAATTGGGTCTAGACAGTTATTGTTAGAGAATCCTGTACAAGTTTCTCAGTCTCTCTGAGCCTTTGGTTTGTTTCTTTTGTTTTTGTTTGTGAGACAGGGTTTTTCTGTATAGCTCTGGTGGTTCTGAAACTTGCTTTGTCCACCAGGCTGGCCTTTAATCCAAAGATTTACCTTCCTTTGTCACCATAGCTCTGGAATTAAGGCATGTGCCATCTCTGTTTGGCTTTGAATTTTGGATTTTTGATGTATCAAGTTCAGAGAAGTATAGACCTGAAAGTAGAATTTGTCACATATCACGATTGGCAAGTTCCATCTACTTTCACCATTTTTTTTGTTTGAAAGTGTCCTTGATGGTGGGACTATGATGTCTTCCTTGTTCAGATGTGAGGCCTTCATGATGAATAGTATTTGTGACACAAATGCCTAAATGAATGCCCAAAGGTATGTTTTTCTTCCTTACAGAACATACCTAGATTTGGTCTTCACCATAATCTCTCTTCTGGTATTCATAATAGGCAATCTGCCTATGATGTATGGAAATACTGCATTACTGTATGAACACAATGTTTGGTCCAAAAGGTTCAGAATTTCTCATCTACAGCTCTCTGGTCTAATACACTGGTGTGTTAATCACCAGTAGATGTCGCCATCAGAACACACAAAATGCTCTAGCATGCACCACTGAAGCCTTCCCTCACTCCACAGACTTTCTTTGCTCTCCTGGAGATGGTGAAGTGAGGTTGGTTTCCAGATGACATTCCTCATCACGGAGCTTTGCTGGCTACATTTGCATCCAAGAGTAGAAAGAAATTGCGGAAAGCTCCAAAACACATGCTTTTATCTACAGGAATGGTGGTCCTTGATTGAAGGAATTTGGAGCATGACCCTCAGAGAATTAAAAAATCATTAAAAAATGTTGCTTGGCTGTACACTAGTTATCTCTGGGGAGAAAAGCAGGGGGCTGAGCAGGAATGGGGAGAATATTAACTTTTTGCTTTTGTATGTGTCATTTGAAGGTCTTTTCCTTTCTTTTTTCATTAGTATATAACCAATTCCAAAGAAGAGATGAAACTGTTGACTGGCAAAATCTTGACAGTATATTTTCCTCTTGAATTAGTTGTTCTGCTGCAGATTAATGAAATTTCTGTTTTTGGAAAAATGATAAAATTGTTGCTTTTTATTCTCCAGAAGGTCCCTCATCCATTAATTCAGATTCATTAAGTTGAGTATTTTTTATCCATCTATGTATTAGAAGTTGCAGAGGTGCTAGTATGGTGTTAAATCAAGTTCACTCTATTTTCTAGAGAGTTCCATAAATGGGAATAGGTAAGGAATAGGTTGACTTGAAAATTATCCTTGTCTAGTTTCTAGTTTATAGGTAGAGCTACAAATATGTACATTTATAATGAAAATACACACATTGTAATGTTATAAGAGTGAAGATTTACTACCATATTGTCAAAATCAAGTGCTTCTTTCTTAGGTAAGTTGGTGTAGACTTCTTAAAGCAATGTGTTGATATCTCTCAGAAATTCTACATCAATTCTACCTAGAAATTATCTAGGTGACAGAAACGTATGCAAAGAGAGCTTTAGCGAGACCTACATATGTTGGAGAAAAATAAGAAGGAACAAAGAGGATAAGTAGTTGTCACTGTAAGACTCTGGCGAGTCTTAGCTTACTGAGGATCTCCTGAGTGAACAATGCAGAGTTGGGAATTGGTACAAAAAGCAAGAAGAATTTATTGTTCCAACATTTTGGGGTCCCTCTGCACATGGAGAGAGAGAAGGACCATGCACAGCCCATTCAGAGAGTTTATACAGTTTTCAGGGCAGCAACCATTAGACACAATGTGATTGGAAGAACAGTGTGACTTTTAAATTCTCTAGGGAACTGAGGTAGGTGGCCAACGATTGGCTCTGGGAAGGTTTCTGGTGGTCAGTCCCTCCTCCCTGTAGTCTAAGAAATGTAATTTAGGCCCTCCCTTCCAGAGGGGAGGGGTCTGGTGGAATTTTCCAAGGTTTCTGAGCTGACTTCTTCATCACCCCTTCATAAGAGCTACATCTAGGCATGGTTGTCTTAGTGAATGACCCTGGAACAGTACCTTCCTGAATCCTGGGGCCTTTGCATTGCAGAACAGTATCTTCCTGAATCCTGGGGCCTTTGCATTGCTTGTGTGACTTGAGTTCTGTTCAAGGTTCCAGAGAGGGTAATGGCTAGAAATGAGTTATCTTCCTTTTGACTTTTGGATTAAGTGTATGGACAAGCCACTGTGAAACAGCTACCCACAGTGCACTAGGGGAGAAGTTGTGTAGTACAAACCAGGCCGATGAAAGTCTAATCAGGTTGACTCAAGGTTCATTTTTGATAGATACTGTCCCAGGGTCATTCACTAAGACACCCAGATTTAGCTCTTATGAAGGGGTGATGAAAAGATCAGCTGAGAAACCTTGGGAAACTTCACCAGACCCCTCCCCCTGGAAGGAGGGCCTAAATTACATCCCTTAGACTACAGTGAGGAGGGAGGACCACCAGCAACCTTCCCTGAGCAAGGGTGTTGTTAAGATGAAAGGATAGCATCATAGCTGTTAAGATCACGTTTCCAGGTTAAGTCAGTGATTTAGTTCTGGGATGCTGGCAGAACTGGCCAACGAACTCAGTCAAGTCAGTTTCAGAAGCCTGTGGCAAAGAACTGGAAAGCTGCTACATAGCTCAGTAGGAGTAAAAATTGTTTCAATTTGAAGAAAAGTAAAGAAGAGTCTGACAGTATTAGACTTTGAATGGAGAGAGAGACGCCCCTGAACTCAACTTGTTATCAGGTAAGAAGAAAATCATGCTCATTCTCCCCCTTTTAATCTATGTTAGTATTCCAAGACTGTCAGTACAAGATGCCAGAAACTGGATGATTTGTGGACAATAGTTCTGGAGGCTTGAAGTTCAAAATCAAAGTGCAAACAAGGCCACACTTCCTCAAAAACCTTCAGGGAAGATGCTACCCCTATCTTCTAACTTCTTAAGGAGCTGTCACTTCTCAGATTAGAGCACTGCTTCTGCCTCTTGTCACTTGGTTGCCCCCCTATGTGTAATTCCATTCACAGGTTTTCCTCATATTATCAGGCAGGACCCTCCTAATAACACTTAACTCATTTCTGAAAAAGACAGTTTCCAAATAAGGTGACATCCCTAAGCCAAGGACTAGGATTGCAACTAGAGAGAGTGTATTTCCAAGCATACCAAATACCTTATTTATTTTTTATATTATCTAGTTTTTTCCTCTATAATTTATTCTTTTATTTTCTTTTTTAATTTAAAAAATAGACATTTTAACTGTTTATATTGATACTATAGATTTGTGCTACTCTCAGCTTTGTTCAGAGGAATTTCTTCTTCTTCTTCTCCTCCTTCTCCTCCTCCTCCTCCTCCTCCGCCTCCTCCTCCTCCTCCTCCTCCTCCTTCATCTTCTTCTTCTCTTTTTTTTTTCAGTGAGTAGTGGTGACTGTGGTAACTGGTCAAAGTATCCAGCATAGACACTGTGAGTTCTCAGCTAGGGTGGGTTATCTATCTCAGTCTCATATTACCCAAGGCTCTAGGAACTTCTCAGAGGAAGGGGTCAGAAGCAATAGGTATAAGAATAGGTGTATGGTAAGGAGGCTGTGAAATGCTGACCTCTGGATCTAACATGACTGGCTGCAGGTACCAACTCTCAGGAGCTGTGGCTATTTGCACAAGACTTGCACACAATCAAGCCAGTCAAACTTCCAGCTGGGATGGGGGCAGGAAGGCCTCCTAGGCTTCATCCCTACTGGAGAAGCCCTCGGTGGCTGACGACTGCTGCAAGGGAAGCGTGGTCTCTAGTAGGTTGCTCACGTCCCATGGATAACTACATACTCATGTGCATATGGACAGCATTAACTGCACTTAGTGTGGGTATTAAAAACCAAACAAAGGAAATAAAAGGAGGATGTGAACCTGGAGGGGCTTTAAAGTGGGAACACTAAAGGGGACCTTAGAACGAGGTAACAGGAAATGAATATGATCAATATACAGTGTATAAATGAATGAACCTTTCAAAAAATAAAAAATATTTTAAAGTGTTTTATTACATTTATTTACTGAAAATGGGTGTGCACATCAGAGGACACTCGTAGCAGTCAGTTCTTGCTTACCTAGCAAATACAGAGGATTGAACTTGGGTCATTAAACCTTTATCTGTTGAGCCATCTCATCAGTCCTTGATTCTGCTCCCCTTCATATACAGCTCTTTTCCAACTATCCTACCTATAACTCTTATAACTTCCAATCTTTCTTTAGCAGTAATAGTAGAAAAAATTATTTGTTTCCATATGTAGGTGACACAATGTAGAATTTGAAAATGGCAAATGAAATAAAAATTGAAAAGATTTGTGTACAGCTTAATATAGAACTTAAACACTTGGTGACCTGTCTGTAAATCGCCCCTTCTGTCCAGACCTCAGCTTTCTTGTATGTAAAATGTCTGTATTATGTATCTTGAAAAATCAGTAACCTGTGTGTGTAATTCAGAGGATCCACCAGTTTGGAAGCAGAGGAAGAGGTCCGTCCAGAGAGCAGGACAATTAGAAACAAAGCTCTGCCGTTAGCACTCTGGGACTTAAAAATAAACCCGTGTTGCATCTTTATTTCTCTATTGGAGTGGACACACCAACAACCTTCCTGTCACGTTGCTGGCTCACACTTCCCAGTCTGTTCAAACCAAGTGTTTCCCAAAGACCGGGGGAGCTGTAGAAGGCACAGCTTAATAGTCTATCAGGCACACAGCCAAGGTCAGCCTCCAGATCTGGTCACTGTTTCCACTGGGTTTCAAAAGTGACTACTTTTCCATCTCTATACCACGTTGCCAAAGAGATAGAAGCAGCGAAGTGTTGTTCTGAAGAACACAGAGACACTCCGGCCTCAAATGAATATGAATACCCCTTCTTTGATCCAGTGAGCCAGGAGAATGTTATTTTGAAGTCAAAGGAGCAATGAGAGCTGCCGGGGTTGAGCTAGGTGTGTGTCAACATTGGACAGAGGCATGTGCCTGCCTGTCTTAAGCCGAGGATAAGAAGCGCCCATTTCATTTGCTTAGAAACCAGATGTGGTACTTGGCTTATGGGATTGAATCTCAAGGTTTAAGAAAGGTTCAAGAGTCTCCATGTTTCACCTTAGTCTGAGAAGGAACACCCTGATGACAGAGAGCTAAAAGAATGCCTACAAGGATTGTTCCTTCGCTCGTATTGTCTGTTTTGAATGAAAGCTGGCTTCTGTGTTATCCAGGAATAAAGCTACTTGTAATTCCTTTTTAAAGCTGGGATATGCTTAACTTGATAATGCCAATTAAGGAAGTTCTATAATGGCTTTTAAGCTCTTGTAGGAGAGTGTAGGATTTTTTACCTGCCTATTACGATGGCTTTCTGAATGCTGAAAAGCAGTCTTTCCTTCTATAATTCTTCTACAATTGTTGGCAATGTTGGCCTTTGACCAGAAATAAAAACTTCTATTGAAGACAAACATCCTGTGTATCCACTGGGCATGGACTGTGCTGGCTTTTCAGTAGCCAAGTACAGGCTTTGCCAAGAAGCAGTGGCAGAGCTATCTCCATTACTAAGTGGAACCAAATCCCTGAGCCATGTAGTACAGGTTTGTGGTACTAGTAATTCTGCTTCTGCTTTCTTAGACCCTTTGATAAGTCTCTTGTTATAATCATACTTAGGAACAAGGAGACTCAAACTCATCAGATTTTACTGCATAGAATGGCAACAGTCAGTCATTTTGCTTTTTACAGGGAGAGAAAAAAAAACTGTATCAAATCACTAAACTTCCCATTCCTAAGTTTCCCATAACCACTCAACTGGGGTTGAGCTCATTGAGTTCAGCCTTCTCAGTTTCTTGAAACAAATTCTGTTTCCCATTACCCTGGAAATGTTACAATGCCCTAAAACAATTTATGGGAAGCTTTGTATTTTCTATGTACTTTGTTCTCCAGCATTTAGGCATATGGAACTACTCACTCACCTATGAGTCTAGCTATTTCTTTAGAGAATGATTGTTTCCATGAATCGTTTGTTTAGCCTGTTCCCCTTCCTTGCTTCTTATGCACCAATTGACCATCCGTTGCATTGTAGAGCACAAAGACTAAAAGCCAAAGGTGACTTGATTTTATACCAAGGCTCTGACATTGTCCTTATTAAGTTTGAGGTTACATTACTGGTTTTGCTTCACTGTTTATTTGCTATAAACGGGACAAATTGCAGTACCTATTTCAAAGACAGCTCACGAGCTAACACAGGTTGTGCATGTAAAGCCTGTATCTGCTCCAGTAAAGGTTATTAATATTATTAGGATTCAGGTGCTAGCTTGGCTGCCATATTCCCCATGAACACATTAGTCCTGATTTAGTGCCCTGTGTGGCCAAATTGTACCGTGTTCTTTTCCTTATCATGTCTCTTATCATGCAATGTTGTCATTTAGGAAAGAAGGCTACAATGACATGATCAAATGGACTGATCTGGTTTGTAGGTAGATAGTCCTGTCTCAGAGGAATTATAGTCTATCACTTCCGCCACCTTTTCCTAAATTGACTATTTCAGTCACTTAAAGAATTCTCTTTAAAGCCTTAAATCAGTAGCCCTTAAAGATACCATATAAATGTTTTGAAATGAGGAGATGCGAGTGTTCATGGAACATTCTGTTCTCCCCTTTACAGGCTAATGGAACTTCTTTTGCTGTACTAGTTCACTACAATGAATGGAAGGTGTTCCCTTCTCCTTCTTTTCTACTTCTCCTTCTTCCTTTTCTTCTTCTTCTTCTTCTTCTTCTTCTTCTTCTTCTTCTTCTTCTTCTTCTTCTTCTTCTTCTTCTTCTTCTTCTTCTTCTTCTTCTTCTCCTTCCTTCTCCTTCTCCTCCTCTTCCTCCTCCTCCTCCTTTTTTTTTTTTTTTTTTTTTTTTGGATTTGGTTTTTTCGAGACAGGGTTTCTCTGTATAGCCCTGGCTATCCTGGAACTCACTCTGTAGACCAGGCTGGCCTTGAACTCAGAAATCCACCTGCCTCTGCTTCCCAGAGTGCTGGGATTACAGGCGTGCGCCACCACTGCCTGGCACTCCTCCTCCTCCTCCTCCTCCTCCTCCTCCTTCTCCTCCTTCTTTTTCTTCTTCTTCTCCTCCTCCTTCTCTTCTTTTCTTCTTTCTTCTTTTTCTTTCTTCTTTTTCTTCTTTTTCTTTCTTTCTTTTCTTTCCTTCTTTCTTCTTTTTCTTTCTTTCTTTCTTTCTTTCTTTGTTTGTTTGTTTGTTTGTTTGTTTCTTTCTTTCTTCTTCTTCTCTTCTTTCTTCTTCCTCTTCTTCCTCTTCTTTTAATCCTTCCTTCCTATTCTTCCTTCCTTTCTTCCTCCTCCTTATCCTCCTCTTCTTTCTCCTCTTTTTTCTTCTTTTCTCATATGTAAAAATATATATCTTTTTTTATAAAAAGAAAATATAGAATTTTCTCTCTTCCATAGGCCCCTTTCCATTTCATCCAGTGGTAATTACAGTCAGCTGTATGAAGCACATAGAGAGGCACATCTCTCTTACAATAATCTTTTACTATTGCTTCTAATGTCATTAAGCACATACTGGAAAAGTCAAAGATTGAATAAAATATATTAGAAGCTATAATACTTTGGTACAAGTAAATGACTGCTTCCCTTACTCCTGGTGTACTGGGAAGTATTATTTAAAGAGGTTGGTCTGTGTCTGAACATATAGAAAAAATACAGGAGGAAGCTAAACACTCTGCCCTTCTTCTTTCTGCTTCTTTGACACAGGGTTTCATGTTTTCATGTATTGGATTGCTGTGTCACAGAAGATGACCTTAGCTTTCTGATATTCCTGTGTCCACCCCCTGGATACAGTCTCTGAGAACAACATGTATTGAATTTCAAATCCCTGATCGTCAGAATGTGGCTATTTAGGATCCAGAGCTTTAAAGAAGTGATTAAGCTACAATAAGGTCTTTGTGTGGGCCTTTTCTAACATGACTGGAGTCCTCAAAACAAGGGGGATTTAAAAGACTTCAGAAATGTGTGCGTTTTGTTAGTCAGAGCCTACCTCCAAATTCCATCTACATCAGCAACTCAAAGGAGGAAGGGTTCAGTTAGCTTATTGTTTAGAGGTCTCACTCTGTGGTCAGCTTGCTGCACTGTTTCTGGGCTGTGGCAAAAGCAGAGCTTCATGGCAGAAGAAAGTAAAGTTGCTAACCTCATAATGACCAGGACGCATAGAGAGAGGAGACAGGAGAGGGGAGGGGAGGTGGTGGGAGGGAGAGAGAGAGGTAGAGAGAGAGAGAGAGAGAGAGAGAGAGAGAGAGAGAGAGAGGTAGAGAGAGAGGGGTAGAGAGAGGAGAGACAGAGAAAGACAGAGAGAGAGAGACACATAGAGAGACAGAGAGAGACAGACAAACAGAGAGGGAGAGAGAGCGAGCGAGTTTTGTTAAGTCCCATCATCTTACCTTCTAAAGTTATTAATATTCCTCAAACTACGCTATTCAAGAAATAAGTTTTTACCACACGAATCTGTGGTGAGACATTTTTCATATCAAAGTGCAACATACACACAAGTTTATGCCTCAAAAATAAGCATGAACCTTGATCTTGAACTTCTGGTTTCCAGAAATATATGAAAAAGTTATGATATTTATGCCACCTAATCTGTGTCACTTTGTTATGACCCCTTCTAGACAATGAATACAGTCATTAATGAGTGCATGGTCAGTCTTCTGTGCCTGTGCAAAGAAGACCTTGACCTGCATTGATTTGGAGATAAGATTTTAAGAAAGACAGAAGGGAATGACTAAGTGTTAAAGAATATGCATCATGCACTGAGTCCTCTTTACTCATAACCCATCAGCTCTCATGACAGGGGTGGTCCTTTAAGGCTGAAACAGTGACAAGGAAGTTAAGAGCACTGGTTGCTCTTCCAGAAAGCCTGAGTTTGATTCCCAGTATTCATATGGTAGCTCATAGCAATATGTAACTCTGGTTCCAGGGATCATGACAACCTCCCCAGGCACCACACACACACATGGAGCACAGACATATGTGTAGACAAAACTCTTACACACATAAAATGAATAAAGATAAATCTTAAAAATACATTTTTAAAAAAGAAGTGAGCTTTTCACATGCTTGGTAAATAGTAGGGTACTGTGGACCACCTGGCCTATTCTATAAAAGGGACTTAAAAGAAAGAAACGAATAGAGCCAGAAGCACTGACCTTTGGATCCAGAGTTTCAACAATGCCCTACACTATCTGACATTGTGGGAGAGTATGCTCCTAGAAGCAGGCGTTTCGAGAACATTTGAAAGGAGAAAGTGGCATAGAAATGAGAGTTGGGAAAAACTGGTTAGAATATTAATATTCAAAGAGTGCAACAGAACAATGGATCAGGCTATAAATTATTCTGGAGGACATGTGTGTATAGATTTCTGAAAGTTTTCATGAACTATTCAGTAAACAAAAAACAGTAGAGCTCTTCCAAATCCAGTGACTTTTTATATCAGCTAGAAATAAGCTATTCCTCTAAAGTTTGGGCTGTGGTCTCTTCCTCTCCCCACATTGTTAAGTTATTTCCATATATAGTGACTCCAAATAGCCTATGAGTTCTGATGCTAAGAGTCCTTTATAAGCATTGATTTGTGTTCCTGTGCCTATTCAAATTTTATTACCACTTGATGACTGTGTTGTCTATACATTGTATTTGCTTGTTATCTTAGTTGTTATTTTATTTCTGTGAAGAGACACCATGGGCAAGGCAGCTTATTAAAGAAAGCACTTAATCAGGGGATGGCTTACAGTTTCAGAGGGTTAGTCTGTTATGATCACGGCAGGATGCTTGGCAGGCAGGAAGGCAGAGAGCAGAGTAAGAGCTGAGAGCTTTACATCCTGGTCTCCAGACAACAGGTAGAAAGAGACCAAGACTGTGCCTTGACAAGAGGGCCACACCCCTCTTCCTCTTGAATCTCTTTTGTTTGTTGATTCTTAAAAGATCCTGTGTCCGTTCATACTGATTTAGCCTGATGAGAAGAAACTGCTGATGTGGGTGGTCAAGTACACAGATGTTAGTAGATCTTGATTATAAGCAATGCAATATTTAGTGAGATGCAGAGAAGATTTAGCATTGTGTTTGTTTACTTGGTGTGGTCTCTTTATACTTTGAACATTCTCCCTTTATAATTATACTCTATCTTGAATTATGAAACACATAATGTACCTGTGCGACATACATTTGCTTAGAAAAGCTTAGGGAAAGGAGGTAAAATATCCTTTAGTCTTATCTTAGGGAGGACTTGGGTGTTACCCAAACTCCGAATATAGGTTGTACCACTGAGCCTATATGAGTGACTGAGGCAAAACACCCAACTAGTAATAAAGAACACACATTTGCCTTAACTTTTTAACGCTCTCTTCAGAAATGGGTTGAGTGGCAAGTAGTTTATTGAAGATGCTGGCTGCTAGCTTAGTATCATAGCTACATCTTCAACAAGCACTGCTATAGGCTGCAAGGAAAGACAGGTAAATCCATCCTGCAGAAGATGGGTGTTGGGTGTGGGGCATGCGTGCTAAAGCAGCTAAGGTGAGTGGCTAGCAGCAGTGCTGAGGTAGAAGAAGGGGCTTGAGGAGTCCTCCCAGAATCCATGATGAAGAACTTGCAGATCCCTAGGCTGCTTCTCTGAGAATAGAAAATTTGAAACAGAGCCTTGGCAGAATGTGGTAGTTGGAAAACTACGGTCACTTTGAGCAGTTACATGCTCTCCTGCTGATCGCTTGGCAGGGAATTTTCTGACTAGGTGGAGAGGTAATCACACTCTGAAAACTTGGCTGCAGTGTCCCCACTAAGGACCCCTGGAGCACAGCAGTTACTCAGCAGGCTGGTCACTGAGGGTCACTTGACATTTTGAAAATGGGTTTTAGATACCCGAGCAAGTCTGCTGGTACATTGTTCAGTGTCCCTACGGAGTTGAAGTAGCCTGTGGCCAATGGGCCATGTCATGCACTGCCTGGACACATGGAAATACTTTGTTTAGGGGCCTGAGCCAGAGTATGGATGAGCTGGTCTCTATCCCACTGTCTGACTCAGAGGTAGAAGTGCCTGGAAACACCAGGACATTGCAGACTAAAAGATTCACAGACACTGCAGGAGCCCACAGACCAATTGGACAAGGACAAAGGGATTCTGTTAACTACATTATTAGGGTCAGAATATGGGCACTGAGAGCCCTGGCAAGCTAGACTCAGTCTCCCATCTTCAGTTGGACAATTCAAGAAAAAAATTAGTGAAAAGCAGAAAAAGGTTATTATTCAACATGACCACATTGGGAACAGGAACGAGCAAGCCCATTGGCTCTCCAAGTTCATCTTTGCAGTCCTGATTTGAGGTTCATGTTCAACAGATGGCCCACTATCCTTTTCTTCTCTCCATTCACTCCTACAAGATGGTCAGACAAGCTGTGTGGACTGTGTGGAATCTCTTTCTGGGAGACAAGTTCCTTGCCTGGCTGGAATGAGCGTTCAGCCTTTTCCATCTCTAAGCACAAGGCACCTGGGAAATTTCAATCCCTTGGGACGTGTTGTCTCAATAGTCTGACAGGTAAAGGAGTGTCATAGCTCCAGGCTTTGTGCTAGCCTCAGATGTTCCCTTAATCTTTCAACAACCTTGACTGAGCACATTAAGGTGCATGGCTTTGATGCTAACGCCAGTATGAAGCAGAGTTGGAGAATTTATAAAGATATTAAGAAAGGCTCTATAGAAGAGAATTAAAACACGAGGACGGGGGGGGGGGGGAGGTGTGTCCTAGGGAGGACAGTATGTAGGACAGTAGAACGGTATTGGAATTTCTGAGGACCCACCCTTCTCCTACATCTTTCTCTTCTTCATTCGTTGATATTACAGGTTGAATTACAGGTTGACTCTGCAGGTGCTTTGGATGGGAATCCAATCTGTTAAAATAAAGATCAGAAACCGCTGGGATTATACAGAGTATTTAGGGTGTGGCTTTTAGTATAAATGGGGTATCTGGTTATAGTCTTATAAAGTTGCAGGCTTATAGCTGGGAAGGAACAAAGGCCTTAAACATTTGTTAGTTATACTTGGATTCTTGGTTCACTAATGGTGAGAGGTTCCAATCAGAGTCCAGGAGTTCGGGCTCCTCTCCATTCTAATGTCTTTGTATTCTGCCTCAGGAAGGGCAGAGAATCTATTTTCATTCTTGTTAGGAGAATTACAACGAAGTCCATAATGGCAGCCACCAGCAGGAGAAAGTTGTGTAGGAATCTAATATTCAGTTTGTTCCATTGTTCTTGTAGAACACCAGGAAAGAAAACAAGTAACTGTTTTCTGAGGTACTGCTACCATTCAAACATTCTTAGAAGAAAGGGATTCTGTTTGAGGTCTGAGTCAAATATACCTGCCCACATTTTGCTACATTCCCAAATTACATCATGGTCATAATCACTTAACTCTGTAAATTGGCAATCATTGAATATTATCCTTAAAATGAGAAAAGTACAAGACTTTAAAAAATTATGTACCCAAAGAATACTGTTGAAAGGGAAAGAGATTTATCTTTCATGAAAAATTTTCACCTGCTATTTATTTCTTTGTTTCATTTCTTTCTCCCTCTGCCTAGAACCCATCACTCACTTCTTCAGCAGCCACTGTTGGTAGCACCATCAGCTGACTCACTGCCTCAGGCACTGACTCAGAAGCTTTTGCCTTGACGTGTGCACAGCAGCCTGAAGCATGCACACCCTTCTCCAGGGCAGTAGCTGCCCTGCCAGTAAAGCGGATGCAACTTATCTGACCTCTGGTGGGCACTTAGTAGCATTTTGCCAATTTTCACATGGATGTTTCTGATTTTGAAGCCTTGCTACCTCTCTCAAATCCTGCAGATCTGTGACGATGAATCAACATATCTTTATGTATATTTGTCTGCATGCTTTTATGTAAATGTGATTAGGTACTAACTGTAACTAAGAAAGTTATACAAAAGAGACTGGAATGTGTATAATTTTACAAAATTCCCACTCAATATTATCTCAGCTCAGCCCTTAAAATCTCTAACTTTTCCTATCTCCATTCTTACTCCTAAAACTTTCAGGATGTGGCTTTGCTTTTTAGTGCTCTTGAAGACTTACCCTCATCCCACCTATTTGGGTAGCTTTCTGCCTTTACTCCTGTTCTCCACAGAGTTCTCTCCTCCCCAGTTTCTACATTGAAGTCCTGCTACCAGAATGATGGCATTTATAGATAAAGCTTATAAAGGAGATAAGTGGCTTAAACAAGGTTGTGAGTGTGGGCTCTAACTGAGGAAGACCAGTGTTCTCCTAGAAGAAGAAGAAGAAGACACACCTGAGAAATAGATACAAAAGAGGGGCCACGTGAAGACACAGAGGGAACATGGCTACCAAAAGTCAATGAAAGGACTCACCAGCACTTTGGTTTGGGACTTCTCCCTTCCAGAACTGTGAGACACACATTTCTGTTGTTTAAGCTACTTGGTCTCTAATCTTTCATTATGGAACCCCTAGAAGAACAGATAGCACAGGTTTTGTTTATCTGTACATTCTCTCCTAGGCTTTCCATGAGATCAGGGGTTCTCATCCTGTAGGTCATGATCCCTTTGGGAGTCCAACAACCTTTGTTCAGGGGTCACCTAAGACCATCTTGCATATCAGATATTCACATTACAATTCAAAACAGTATCAAATTATGAAATAGCAACAAAATATTTTATGGTTGAGGCTCACCACTACAGAGGAACTGTATTAAATGTTTTATCTTTGTATTTCTCATGTCCTTTAGGGATATTGAGGAGCACTGCATTAGATGTGTCCTGTGCTCTACAGAACCTTGCTCTGCTGACTTTTTCTGGTTCTCTTACCTTTATCTGTACCCCCAGACAACTTCTGTCTGTTCTGTTCAGGAAGAATGTAACACATAAGTGTTTCTTCTATCACCAAACATACCACCATTGTACTACAGCTTTTGGAAAAAGGATTCCTGTGGGGAGTGTGGGAAATTCCTCAGTGAATACATAAAGATTGGATGAAGTCTTGAGTGGACCTATATTATTGGCATGGGCTTGGCCATGTCAAACACCCAATATCTCAACCCATGGGAGTGTCAAAGCCTTCCTATGGCCCAAGTATGAGTATTTATGAATTATTGACCTCGGTGTACAAACACTAGCTACGGCAGCTTCCCTGTCTGGCATGTTTACAAGCCTAGGATTGTTCCCCTACAGAGAACTGTCTGGGTTAGCCAGCATTTCCCCTTGTGCTGTACATGTTAAAAGTGCTAAAGCTCTGGCTTGTGTGGCATAGTTAGTACCACTTTAACAGGGTATACACAACCCATCTGATCCTGGCTTTTCTGTACATGTGTCTGTCTGTTCTTTATTCCCCTGATTCCCTTAGTCAGGTTTTCAGGACTAAGCTGTACAGGACAAGACAGACCCTGTTCTCACTGTTTCTACTGCTAGTTCCCACCTTCTGGCAGAGATTTCCGTTTTATTTTCTTTTTCATGGTTTTTTTTATTCGATGTATTCTTTATTTACATTTCAAATGATTTCCCATTTTCTGCGTCCCCACTCCCCGCAAGTCCCATAAGCCCTCTTCCCTCCCCCTGTTCCTCTATCAACTCCTTCCCAATTCCCTGTTCTGGTATTCCCCTATACTGTTGCATTGAGTCTTTCCAGAAACAGGGGCCACTCCTCTGTTCTTTTTGGACATCATTTAATATGTGGATTATTTCTTGGGTATTCCAATTTTCTAGGTTATTATCCACTTATCAGTGAGTGCATACCATGACTGATCTTTTGAGACTGGGTTACCTCACTTAATATGATGTTCTCCAGCTCCATCCATTTGTCTACGAATTTCATGAATTCATTGTTTCTAATGGCTGAATAGTACTCCATTGTGTAAATAAACCACATATTTTGTATCCATTCCTCTGTTGAGGGACACCTGGGTTCTTTCCAGCTTCTGGCTACTACAAATAGGGCTGCTATGAACATAGTGGAGCATGTGTCCTTATTACATGCTGGGGAATCCTCTGGGTATATGCCCAGGAGTGGTATAGCAGGGTCCTCCAGAAGTGCCATGCCCAGTTTTCTGAGAAGCCACCAGACTGATTTCCAAAATGGTTGCACCATCTTACAATCCCACCAGCAGTGGAGGAGTGTTCCTCTTTCTCCACATCCTCGCCAGCACCTGCTGTCTCCTGAGTTTTTGACCTTAGCCATTCTGACTGGTGTGAGGTGAAATCTCAGGGTTGTTTTGATTTGCATTTCCCTAATGATTAATGATGTCGAACATTTCTTAAGGTGTTTCTCAGCCCTCCAAAGTTCTTCATGTGAAAAATCTTTGTTTAGTTCGGTACCCCATTTTTTAATGGGGTTATTGGTTCTCTAGGTTCTACCTTCTTGAGTTCTCTGTATATATTAGATATTAGCCCTCTGTCAGATTTAGGGTTGGTGAAGATACTTTCCCAATCTGTTGGTTGATGTTTCGTCCTTTTGACAGTGTCCTTTGCCTTACAGAAACTTTGTAGTTTTATGAGGTCCCATTTGTCAATTCTTGATCTTAGAGCAAAGGTATTGGTGTTCTATTCAGGAACTTTTCCCCTGTGCCCATGTCCTCAAGGGTCTTCCCCAGTTTCTTTTCTGTTAGTTTCAGTGTGTCAGGTTTTATGTGGAGGTCCTTGATCCATTTGGAGTTGAGCTTAGTACAAGGAGATAAGAATGGATTGATTCGCATTCTTCTGCATGCTGACCTCCAATTGAACCAGCACCATTTGTTGAAAA
Source organism: Apodemus sylvaticus (assembly GCF_947179515.1). Lineage (NCBI taxonomy): Eukaryota > Metazoa > Chordata > Mammalia > Rodentia > Muridae > Apodemus > Apodemus sylvaticus. The sequence goes on from NC_067483.1 coordinate 57,876,666, forward strand.
GACTATCTTTTTTCCACTGGAGCTTTCAGCTCCTTTGTCGAAGATCAAGTGACCATAGGTGTGTGGGTTCATTTCTGGGTCTTCAATCCTATTCCATTGATCGGCTTGCCTGACATTGTACCAATTCCATGCAGTTTTTATCACTATTGCTCTGTAGTAAAGTTTGAGGTCTGGGATACTGAATCCGCCTGAAGTTCTTTTACTGTTGAGAATAGTTTTAGCTATCCTGGGTTTTTTGTTATTCCAGATGAATTTGAGCATTGTTCTTTCTAGCTCTATGAAGAACTGGGTTGGGATTTTGATGGGGATTGCATTGAATCTGTAGATTGCCTTTGGCAATATGGCCATTTTAACTATATTAATCCTGCCAATCCATGAACATGGAAGATTTTTTCATTTTCTGAGATCTTCTTCGATTTCCTTCTTCAGAGATCTGAAGTTCTTGTCATATAGGTCTTTCACTTGTTTGGTTAGAGTCACCCCAAGATACTTTATGCTGTTTGTGGCTATTGTGAAGGGTGTCATTTCCCTAATTTCTTTCTCAGTCTGTTTATCCTTTGAGTATATGAAGGCTACTGATTTGCTTGAGTTGATTTTGTAGCCAGTCACTGTGCTGAAGTTGTTTATCAGCTGTAAGAGTTCTCTAGTAGAGTTTTTTGGGTCACTTAAGTATACTATCATATCTGCAAATAGTGATAGTTTGACTTCTTCCTTTCCAATTTGTATCTCTTTGACCTCCTGATGTTGTCTAATTGCTCTAGCTAGGACTTCAAGAACTATATTAAAAAGATATGGAGAGAGGGGGCAGCCTTGTCTAGTCCCTGATTTTAGTGGGATTGCTTCAAGTTTCTCTCCATTTAGTTTGATGTTGGCTACTGGTTTGCTTTATATTGCTTTTACTATGTTTAGATATGGGCCTTGAATTCCTGTCCTTTCTAAGACTTTTAGCATGAAAGGATGCTGAATTTTGTCAAATGCCTTTTCAGCATCTAATGAAATGATCATGTGGTTTTTTTCTTTGAGTTTGTTTATGTAGTGGATTGCATTGATGAATTTCCTTATATTGAACCATCCCTGCATCCCTGGAATAAAGCCTACTTGATCATGGTGGATGATCGTTTTTATGTGTTCTTGGATTCGGTGAGCAAGAATTTTATTGAGTAATTTTGCATCGATATTCATAAGGGAAATTGGCCTGAAATTCTCTTTCTTAGTTGGATCTTTGTGTGGTTTTGGTATCAGCATAATTGTGGCTTCGTAGAAGGAGTTGGGTAGTGTCCCTTCTGTTTCTATTTGGTGGAATAGTTTGAAAAGTATTGGTGTTAAGTCTTCTTTGAAGGTCTGATAGAATTCTGCACTGAAACCATCTGGTCCTGTGCTTTTTTTGGTCAGAAGGCTATCTATGACCCCTTCTGTTTCTTTAGGGGTTATGGGTCTGTTTAGATGATCTATTTGATCCTGGTTTAATTTTGTTATTTGGTATCTGTCTAAGAAGTCCATTTCCTCCAGATTCTCCAGTTGTGTTGAGTACAGGCTTTTGTAGTAGGATCTGATGATTTTTTGAATTTCCTCAGTTTCTGTTGTAATATCTTCCTTTTCATTTCTAATTTTGTTAATTTGGATACTTTCTCTGTGCCCTTTGGTTATTCTGGCTAAGGGTTTATCTATCTTGTTGATTTTTTCAAAGAACCAGCTCCTGGTTTTGTTTATTCTTTGTATGGTTCTCTTGGTTTCTACTTGATTGATTTCAGCTCTGAGTTTGATGATTTCCTGTCTCCTCCTCCTCCTGGGTGAATTAGCTTCTTTTTGTTCCAGGGCTTTCAGTTGTTCCATTAATCTTCTAGTGTATGCTTTCTCAAATTTCTTTTTGGAGGCACTCAAAGCTATGAATTTTCCTCTTAGCACTGCTTTCATTGTGCCCCATAGATTTGTGTATGTTGTGCCTTCAATTTCGTTAAATTCTAAAAATTCTTTGATTTCTTTCTTTATTTCTTCCTTTACCAAGGTATCATTGAGTAGAGTATTGTTCAGTTTCCATGTATATGTGGGCTTTCTGTTGTTTTTATTGTTATTAAAGACCACTTTTACTCCATAGTGATCTGATAGGAGGCATGGGATTATTTCAATCTTCTTATATTTGTTGAGGTCTGTCTTGTGACCAACTATATGATCTATTTTGGAGAAAGTACCATTAGGTGCTGAGAAAAAGGTATAATCTTTTGCTTTGGGATGAAAAGTTCTATATATATCTGTTAAATCCAATTGGTCCAACTCAATTAGTTTCACTGTCTCCCAGTTTAGTTTCTGTTTTCCTGTTCGGTGCATTGATGAGAGTGGAGTGTCGAAGTCACCCACAATTATTGTGTTAGGTAAAATGTGTGCTTTGAGCTTTAGTAAAGTTTCTTTTATGAATGAGGGCACCCTTGTATTTGGAGCATAGATGGATTGAGAGTTCTTCTTGTTGGATTTTTCCTTTGACCAGCAAGAAGTGTCCTTCCATGTCTCTTTTGATGACATTAGGTTGAAAGTCAATTTTATCTGATATTAGAATGGCAACCCCGGCTTGTTTCCTGAGACCATTTGCTTGTAGAATTGTCTTCCAGCTTTTTACTCTAAGGTAATTTTTGTCTTTGACACTGAGGTGTGTTTCCTTTATGCAGCAAAATGTAGGGTCCTGTTTATGTAACCAGTCTGTTAGTCTATGTCTTTTTATTGGGGAATCGAGTCCATTGATGTTAAGAGATATTAAGAAGTAGTGGTTATTGCTTCCCATCATTTTTGATGTTAATTTTATACTAGTGTGGTTATCTTCTTTTGGGTTTGATGAAAGAAGCTTAATATCCTGCTTTTTCCAGGGTATAGTTTCCCTCATTGTAATGGTGTTTTCCCCCTATTATCCTTTGTAGGGCTGGGTTTGTGGGAAGATATTGTGTAAATTTGGTTTTGTCATGGAATATCTTGGTTTCTCATCTATAGTGATTAAGAGTTTTTCTGGGTATAGTAGTCTTGGCTGGCATTTGTGTTCTCTTAGAGTCTGCATGAGCTCTGCCCAGAATCTTCTAGCTTTCATGGTCTCTGGTGAGAAGTCTGGTGTAATTCTGTTAGGTCTTTATAAGTTACTTGCCCCTTTTCTCTTACTGCCCTAAGCATTCTCTCTTTGTTTAGTACATTTGGGGTTTTGATTATTATGTGACAGGAGGTAGTTCTGTTCTGGTCCAGTCTGTTTGGAGTTCTGTAGACTTCTCGTATATTCATGGGCATCTCTCTCTTTAGGTTAGGGAAGTTTTCTTCCATAATTTTGTTGAAGATATTTGCTGGCCCTTTAAGTTGTAAATCTTCACTCTCATCAATGCCTATAATCCTTAGATTTGGCTTTCTCATTGTGTTCTGTATTTCCTGGATGTTTTGGGTTACAAGCTTTTTGCATTTTGCATTTTCTTTGACTGTTGAGTTCATGGTTTCTATGGTATCGTTGGCATCTGAGATTCTTTCTTCTATCTCTTGTATTCTGTTGTTGATATTTGCATCTATGGTCCCTGATTTCTTCCCAAGGTTTTCTATCTCCAAAGATGTCTCCCTTTGTGCTTTCTTAGTTGTTTCTACTTCTGTTTTCAGATCCCGGAAGTTTTTGCTCAGTTCCATCATTTGCTTGTGTTTTCCTCTAATACTTTGAGAGATTTTTGTGTTTCCTCTTTCATGACTTCTGCCTGTTGATCAAACTTCTCCTGTATTTTTTTAAGTAAATTTTGCATTTCCTCCTTATTGGCTACAAATTTCTGACCCATATTGTCCTGAATTTCTTTAAGCGATTTTTGTGTTTCCCTTGTAAGGGCTTCTAGCTTTTGATCATTTTTCTCCTGAATTTCTTTAAGAGATTTATTTATGTCCTTCATGTGTTCCTCTAACAGCATCCTTACTAGTGCTTTTAAATCCAACTCTTGTTTTTCTGGTGTGTTGGGGTATCCAGGACTTGCTATTGTTGGAGAATTGGGTTCAGATGCTGCCATAATGCCTTGGTTTCTGTTAGCAATGTTCCTAGGCTTGCCTTTAGCCATCTAGTTCTCACTGGTGTTAGATGGTCTTATTGTCACCGGCTGGTGACACAACCTATTGTGGACCTTTAGGGCTATTTCCGAGACACTGGATGACTGGGTTTCCTCTGGCACAGATTACTGATATGCTGCCTTCCTCTTTTGTGCCTTTGGAGCCCTACTCAGTCTTGCCTCAGGAAATGTTATACTTGGGTTGTCAAGGTGAACCAGGTGTTCTCAGACTGCTCTGTTATGGAGCAAAGATGGTGAGTGGGGGGTCACTCCCTCTGTTGATTCTCACGTAGGATACAGGCTCCACGACTGACTGGCTTGCAGATAAACCGCCTATGTTCTCAGGTCCTGAGTGCAGGCAGACCCCTGGAGATTTGCACCCCCAGAGATCTTAAGCTCAGGATAATACAGTACCTAGTGATGTTTTTCTGCTCTGGCAGGCCACAAAGATGGCCACGGGAGTAGCTCCCTCTGCTGTTCTCTGCAAAGGATACAGGCCCCATGACCTACCAACTGGGAGATGAACCACCTGTGTGCTCAGGTCCTGGGCGCAGGCAGACCTCTGGCTGTTTGCACCCCCAGAGATTTAAAGCTCAGGGTGATATAGTACCTAGTGAAGCTCTTCTGCCCCGGCTGGCAGAGAATATGGCCATGGGGATTCTCTCCCTTTGCTGGTCTCCAGGCTGTACATAGGCCCCACGCCCGGAGGCCTGGCAGACGAACCGCCTATGAGCTCAGTTCCTGAGCGCAGGCAGACCCCTGGCAGTTTGCACCCCCAGAGATCTAAAGCTCAGGGTGATACAGTACCTAGTGAAGCTCTTCTGCTCCGGCAGGCAGCGAATATCCTTTTTCATGGTTATATTATGCAGTTTAACTTTTTTCTTTTGCTTTTTTCCCCCCTTGTAGCTATTAAGTTCAGGATGACAAGACTTAAATGTGTGGGGATGTCTGAAAAAATCTCCTCTAATGGAGGGGTTGTGTCCTTTCCCTCTTTCTTCCTTTTGTTGTGTGAAGTGTATGCTTTCTCTTGTTTCTTCCAGTTACAACTCAAGCCTACCTTCTCCTGGTTTTTTTTGGCACCATGCATAGACATTTTAATAACCATCACAATGATTTATGATTATATTAAGTGACTTCTCTCTGGGCTTTTCATGTGTTTATCTTTGTATTTCTCATGTATTTTAGTGAGCTTAACATAGCAGAAATTTAACACATAGCTTTTGAATAAATGAATGAATGAATGAGTATATGAATGACTGATTGACTTGTATAGGTCTGATCATTGTAAGTCAAAGCTTCTGTTTAATCTAAATTCAGTCTTCCAATTGGCCATCATACTCATATTTAGTATGAAGGGGTCATATAGCAATCATAATACTCTGGACTAAGATCCTTAAGAATACATGTCATGAGCATTGTCAGAAACATAGACAAACACACCTGTTTCTTTCCACAATGTCAGAATTTGTGGAATAACAGGAAATGCACAAGATACATCAACTGGAATGTGTCAGGGGCTACAGAATTAAGTCCAGCTCCAGACCAGGTACAGATGGTTAGATGGATGGACAGTAGATTAATATAGATGAACCAGAAGATGGGAAAATGGAAAGTCAAGCAGGCTCTATCCAGAGTAAAATCTATGCTGAACTGAAAGCACTGTAACAGTTGGGACTTCTCACAGTTTTTTTTTTTTAATTGGCCTCGTTATGATTTTAAACCCTCAATCTCCTGCATAAAGAAAGGAGAACTAAATTCCACTAGTAATGTCAAGTTTCATTTTCTCAGTCTCTTCAGAGGACATCAGCTAGTGTTAGTGAAATATCTGAAGAGATAACCCATGGGTACTTGTAATCTGAGTCCATTGGGTGATTTTCAAGGATGACTATGCTTATAAGCTCAAAAATCTGGGCATCTGAGGCCACACTTCAAGGCCTTGACCTTGAAGATATTTTATCAAAACACCAGTGTGAGAAATTGTAGTTCACATCTACACAGTAATTGTGGAAGTAGATCTTTGAAGGCCACAGGTCACCCTGACAGTATTAGAATGGTGGGAGAAAAATGGCAGATCGTTCTCATGGTAGGCCCTTCTGAGTGACGGCATTGCCAACCTTCAGAAGTCAGGAATTGAGAATCCTAGCTCAGCGTTAGGATTTGGAACAGTTGCTTATCATTCAGGGGCTTGGGAACAATTCAACTTCCAATGTTTCTTAATTACACACAGGGCAGGTGTCAGTGGGCCTCCTGTATTAAGGCATGTGTTGACTCAGTGTCTCTCTTGTCACACTTGAAGCCAGATACACTGATGTTCTCATATAAGAAATGGCTCTCTTCAGGTATCCCGGGTACCAGGAACAATCAGTTGGAATTGGGCTTGTTGCTTACTCTCTTCCTTTCTATTATTTTTTTAAACATTTATTTATTTATTATATGTAAGTACAGCGTAGCTGTCTTCAGACACCCCAGAAGAGGGCTTCAGATCTCATTACAGATGGTTGTGAGCCACCATGTGGTTGCTGGGATTTGAACTCAGGACCTTTAGAAGAGCAGTCAGTGCTCTTAACCACGGAGCCATCTCTCCAGCCCCCTTCCTTTCTATTATTAAAGCCCTTAAAGTATTTTTTTTAATTTTTTCATTTTTCTGGATTCGTAATAGTCAAATGTGGAGATTTGGTTCATTTCAGCTCGTTCACTGCCAAACCAGGTCGGTAGGGACTGTGGCAGCTTTTCTGTGTTGTATTCCATAGCTGCCTGCAGCTATTACGAATTGGGTTGCTGGAACAGAAGCTGAGGGATGGATGGGGACGAGGCGAAAAGAAGGAGGGCCAAGACAATATTTCACTGATCAGGGCTGGAAACTTTAATGGCGGTCGGACCTTTAAACAGTTTGGGCAAACCCTTACCCCCAGACTCCAGGCTGAGTTCAGGTGGAAGTTGTCTAGCTTCTCTTGGAGGTCCTTGTCTCGACTGCTCCGGCAGCTGGGTGGGTCACCTGCTTAATTCAGGAATTCCTAGACCTGGAGGAACAATGAGCTTAACCTTCACTGAGCTTCTCCACCCTAGGATAAAAATTCCTGCTTTAACCTACTTCCCTATTATGTCCTAATGGCAGATTCCTGCCCGTAGCCAGGGATTGTCCTTGACCAATGTCAAACTCAAACCTTGTGCATGACTGCCCCAATAGGGCTCTGTATATCTCTGCCTTCTTGTCTGTGATGACCAGGGTATAAAGGAACCTGCTGCAGGGAACCTTGAACCTTTAACTTCACAGTGTCCTTGGTTTCCTTGATCTTGACTGACTTGACATCTAGCCACTGGGATGTGAGCAGAGAGTCTTTGATTTCCTGTTTTCTGAGCCATGGCTACAGGTGCTCTGTGTTCATGATCTCACAGCAGTGAGAACCAGAGAACAACAATGAAAAGCTAAAAAGCAGTTTGAATGAAGTCTTTTGAGGATTACCTTTTATTTTTGCTTTTGGAGCTTTTGTTGTTTTGATTTTTGAATGTATGAAGATGATCAGGAGACAAGTGAGTGTGTAAGTACTGCCTTCTCACTATGGTATTAGGTCTAGGTTGGTATACTTAAGGAGAGCCTCTGTAAGGTGGTTCTTAAAGACATTTTCATCAGCCCTCTAGGTCATTTCTTTGATCGTTTACTACCTTGATGTGGTCCTGTGTTCCGCCTTGTGGCTGGGGTATGGGAATGATCATTGGAAAGGTAAAATGGGAGATGATAGACTGCATTTACCCTATGCCACTTTTGGGTGCTGGACTTGTGGGAAGCTCAGGGGGTGGGAGAATGCAGCCTTGGGTGGGGTCTTCAGTCCCAGTTTAAAATGAGGTAGGCTGGGCCAAAGCTGAGGTTCCCTGATTCCTGGGCTTACAGTCACTGCTGAAAACTGTGTAGAGTTGGGAATGGAGGGGCCCACAGGCCTGCAAGGAGGAGCCCGGGGCCAGGGGTTTCTAAACTCCTGGAGATCCAGATACTACGGAAGACTTGGGGAGTCATTGGGAAAGGAGGGGGTCCATGGACTGAGGACGACGAGTCTGGGCCAAGCTCAGTACTGGTGAGTCCAGCACAGAGGGACTTCTATGAGAGCCTTAGATAGAGCATCTCTGTAGACAAAGGCTTCTTTCATGTTCCCCATAACAGTTCTTGAAGAGAGAGACAGTCCTTGGTTCCAAACTGTTTATTCACTGTTCCTCATGAAAAAAAGTGGGCATACCTCACTTCCTCAGGGTGGACTAGAGATTAAATACCTTTGCAGGAAGGAATGTCTGATATGGGATGCTTATTGGCTAAACCCTTAGGGACCATCTAGATATCTCATTAGCATGGAGAACTCTGTTCTGATCTTAAGAGAGCATTGGTCTCCTTCCTATGTGGGGAGTGTGGTCACATGTTCCAGGGCAAGGACCTGGTAGGGAGCAGGGAGATGCCTAGTGTCCACAGATGGGTGCCTGGCTGGTGGGGTCTCTGAACCCACTCAACATTACCAAGTTATGGACTGCTGCCCTATGCCTTGAAGAATGTTTTTCTCATTCCTTTGATTGGTGAGGAGAGTTCGGTTTCTATTTCATTTTGAGTCAATAGAGGGGACTCTCTGATTCCTGGAAAGGTAGTAGTGGTAATCTTGGGTTTGGAGAGAATCAGCAAAACTCATAACTGAAACATATATTGATTTTTTTTTTTTTGCTTCTGGTATGGTAGATGAGTGTATTAGTTAGGTTTCTCTAGAGTCACAGAATTTATGGATTGTTTCTAGATATTAAGAGAATTTATTGTAATAACATACAGTCTGCAGTCCAACTAACCCAACAATGGGCAGCTGTGAATGGAAGTCCAAGAATCTAGTAGTTGCTCAGTCCCAGAAGTCTAGTTGTTTCAGCTGCTCTTTTGTATAAACTGGAATCCTGAAGAAGTAGGTTCTAAGAGATGTGCTGGCAAGTGAAAGTGGGTGAATAAGAGTGAGACTTCCTTCTTCTAATGCCCTATGTAGGCATCCAGCAGAAGGTGTTGCCCATATTAAAGGTATGTACCACCATGCCTGGATTTGGAACTTGCTCTGATCTAGGCTGGCCTTGAACTCAGAGATCTGCTTGCCTCTGTCTCTTGGGATTAAAGGCATGTACTACCTTGGCTGGGCATACATTTTACATGGCCACTATGCTTCAAGATCTGAATCAAAAGTATGTTTCATCCTAAGTCGAGATTCAGGTCAGAAGCCTGTGACTTCCAGCCTCAAGATCTGGATCACAGGAGTGTGCCCTCCTTTTCTGGATTGAAATTAATTCCAGATGTGGTCTAGTTGACAACCAGGAATAGCCATAATGATGAGGAAATAATAACACAATTGTCTCAGAAAGTCAGATTAAGTCAGTAAAAGTCTGAGTCTTTGATGGGAAAGGGAGGGCATCTCCACCATAATTACCCATAGCTCTTAGAAATGGAAAGCCATGATACACCCTTTCTCTCTTAAGTTGCCTTGGTCAGGTATTTTGTTTCATACATACATATAAACACAGCACAAAACATAAGTAAAATAAAACTAAGATAAAAACCAAAACAACCTGACACAACATTATGAGACCAGGAATCTCCAAAGATACTTTTCTGTTGGTTCTAGTGCTGGGTGTGCTGCCTACCCTTGGAGTAGTTTGTTTTTTCTGGTGAGGATCTTGGGGAAAATTAAATTTTTATTTGCAAGTGGATATTAGTTGGAGAGTGCGCCTGGGTAGCTATATGCATCCATTTCTCCTTTACCTTTAGAACCTCATCAGGTGCAGACCCATTCAGGCCCTGCACACATGCTGCTTCAGTCTCCTGAGGTTCTATGCACATTAATTCTGTTGATTTAAAGAACTTTGTTTTCTTGGTATCCTCAATTCCCTCTGGGCTTTTATACTCTTTCCATCTTTTCTTTAGCAAGGTTCCTGAGTCCTGAAGGGGTTGTGGATTTGATGGAGACATTCCATTTAGTGTTACAGGATGTTTGAGTTTGATCATACTGTCAACCTCCAGTTGTATTGTTTACTGGGGGGAAAAAACCCAGTTTCTACTTGTGGTATGGTTCACCGTTAGCACACAACTTTAATCCCCCAAAAATGAAAATAAAGTTTGTAGAAGGAAGAACAGTCATTTGAAAGTGATGTTCAGAAACAATGAATTCATGAAATTCTTAGACAAATGGATGGAGCTGGAGAACATCATACTAAGTGACGTAACCCAGTCTCAAAAGATCAATCATGGTATGCACTCACTGATAAGTGGATATTAGCCTAGAAACTTTGAATACCCAAGACATAATACACAAATTAAATGATGTCCAAAAAGAATGGAGGAGTGGCCCCTGGTTCTGGAAAGACTCAGTGCAAGAGTATAGGGGAATTCCAGAACAGGGAAGTGGGAAGGGGTAGATGGAGGAACAGGGGGAGGGAAGAGGGCTTATTGGACTTGTGGGGAGTGGGGACCCAGAAAAGGGGAAATCTTTTGAAATGTAAATAAAAAATATATCAATTAAAAAAAAGAAAGTGATGTTCAGTTGAGTGGTAGACAAAGTGATGAGTCAGGGACAGATTTAACAGACTAGGATGTGCCCAACTCTCATGAGAAGAGAGAGGAAAAGGAGGCTACTTAAGAAAGAGCAGGCAGCCTAGCCAGACACTCTGAAGCTAATAGAAAAGAAACTGGGGAGGACCCATGAGGACATCAGTACAGGGGGAAAATTCCTGAACAAATAGCGTATGCTCTAAGATCAAGAATTGACAAATGGGACCTCATAAAATTACAAAGTTTCTCTAAGGCAAAGGACACCATCAAAAGGGCAAATCGGCAACCAACAAATTGGGAAAAAATCTTCACCAACCCTACATCAGATAGAGGGCTAATATCCAATATATATAAAGAACTCAAGAAGTTAGACTCCAGAAAACCAAATAACCCTATTAAAAAATGGAGTACAGAGTTAAACAAAGAATTTTCACCTAAAGAACTTCGGATGGCGGAGAAACATCTTAAAAAAATGCTCAACCTCATTAATCATTAGGGAAATGCAAATCAAAAGAACCCTGAGATTTCACCTTACACCAGTCAGAATGGCTAAGATTAAAAATTCAGGAGACAGCAGATGTTGGCGAGGATGTGGAGAAAGAGGAACACTCCTCCACTGCTGGTGGGGTTGCAAATTGGTACAACCACTCTGGAAATCAGTCTGGCAGTTCCTCTGAAAACTGGGCACCTCACTTCCAGAAGATCCTACTATACCACTCCTGGGCATATACGCAGAAGATTTCCCAGCATGTAATAAGGATACATGTTCCTCTATGTTCATAGCAGCCCTATTCATAATTGCCAGAAGCTGGAAAGAACCCAGATATCCCTCAACAGAAGAGTGGATGCAAAAAATGTGGTATATCTACACAATGGAGTACTATTCAGCCATTAGAAACAATGAATTCATGAAATTCTTAGGCAAATGGATGGAGCTGGAGAACATCATACTAAGTGAGGTAACCCAGACTCAAAAGATGAATCATGGTATGCACTCACTAATAAGTGGATATTAACCTAGAAAACTGGAATACCCAAAACCTAGTCCACACATCAAATGAGGTACAAGAAGAACGGAAGAGTGGCCCCTTGTTCTGGAAAGACTCAGTGAAGCAGTATAGGGCAAAACCAGAACAGGGAAGTGGGAAGGGTTGGGTGGGAAAACAGGGGGAGAGAAGGGGACTGATGGGACTTTCGGGGAGAGGGGGTCTAGAAAAGGGGAAATCATTTGAAATGTAAATAAAAAATATATCGAATAAAAAAATTAAAAAAAATAATAGAAAGAGGAGGCAGAGAATAAGAAGGGCAGTTTTAACTGGAGAGTTTTACAGAGACAGGCTGAAGAAAGAGTGAGCCAGAGAGTGAGAGGGAGCTGGAAGATTAGAATATATTGCCAAAGTTAGTGCAAGACCAAGCACTGCAATTCAGAAGAGGCTGAGAGAGAGGCCAGATAGAATCATTCAGCCTGGAGAGGAATTTGAGCCAGAACAGCTGATTTGAACCAGCCAGGCAGAGTTCAGAAAGAGTTAGACAGGGTGAGCTTACTCAGTAGCAAGCCTCAAAGACTGAAAACATTCTTGGCCTAGATTATATTGTATGGAGGCTAGAAACTTCCAGGAATAGGCCTGGGTTAGCAGATGGAGGCAAGAAGCCACTGACAACAATTACATTATATGGATAAAATATATTATTACAATTTAGGGCAGCAAGTTTCAAGTTCTCTCATTCTCTGAATAATGTCTGGCTTGTGGGCCTCTGTTTTTGTTCTCATCTGCTGCAGGAGGAAGCTTCTCTGATGGTAGCTGATCCCCCATCATACTCATAGATCTATGAGTATAGCAGAATGTCAGTAGGAATAATTTTATCCCTACAGTCTTTTAGTAGAACAGTAGTGCTTGGTTTTATCTTAGGATGCTGGACGATGGAGTTCTCAGGTTCTTGGTCACCAAAGCAGTGTCAGGTATGGGTTCCATCTTGTGGGATGGGCATTAAGTCAGATTTGACATTGGTTAGTTACTCCCACAAACTTTGTGCCACCATTGCATTAGCAAAGCAGGATCCCGCTGGGACAGTGTTTACATTTCTCCTTGTGTAGAATGTAGAGTACTTTCCTATATCAAAGATGCTAGCACACAGGGGCAAATGTTCTTTGTAGGCACCAGTTTGTGTTCTCCGTGTTCAGTGAGTTGTGTAGGTGTTTTCAGCAATGGAGCCTTGCTGCCAGTTTGTACAGAGCAACCTTTAATCTTGGCAGCAAGATTTGTGGGTTTTCTTGGGATGCCTTTGGCCAACAACTTAATTAGGTGTAACCCAATCCTAGTAGTGGAAAATTCATTTTGTGATGAGAGATGTCCAGTTGAAGCTCTTTTTCCCTCATTATTTGGCAATTTCATTTAGATTGTTTTCATATATGAATATATTTTATGAAGCTTCTACTGTAAAGGTTTCCATTACTATTCATCAACCGGCCCTTAATTTTAGCTGTCTCTTCCCCTGTTCCCTCCTTCGTCCTTCTCTCCTCATTCCCATTTGATCTTTCCACTCCAACTCTGACCCACCCATTTATCATTATCTATTCTATTTCCCTTTCCTAAAAAGATCTATCTGTATCCTTTAGTCCCTCACTCTATACCCAACTTCTATGGTTTTACAGCTTGGTAATCATTGACTTAACAGCTAATGGCTAATAAGACCTACAGTATTTTGTTGGTCGACTTTTCCTTTGATGAGTATGTTGTGTCCTATATTTGGTTGAAGTCTGTTTTGTCACATATTAAAAAGGCAACATCAGCACACTTCTTAGGTTTATTTGCTTGGAATACCATGATATCTATCCTTAATTTTAGGTGTTTCTTCGATGCAGCAGAAGGATGGATCCTATTTTTGCATCTATTCTGTCTTTTTATTGGTGAATCAAGACTTTAATGTTGAGAGGTATCAATGAGCAGGTTTTTTGATTCCTGTTATTTTGTTATTGCAGTGTGTGTGTGTGTGTGTGTGTTACTAGTCTGGTACTGTTTATTTCCTGTGTTTTCTTGGGTGTGGTTAACCTCATTAAGTTTGAGTTTTCCTTCTAGCACCTTCAATGTAGCTGAATTTGTAGAAAGTTAACTTAAATTTGGTTTTATTACAGAATGTCTTATTTTCTCCAGCTCTTGTGGTTATAAGTTTTGCTGGGTACTATAGTTTGGGCTGATCTATGGTCTTTTAAAGTCTGTTGAGCCGGGCAGTGGTGGCACACGCCTGTAATCCCAGCACTCTGGGAGGCAGAGGCAGGAGGATTTCTGAGTTTGAGGCTAGCCTGGTTTACAGAGTGAGTTCCAGGACAGCTAGGGCTATACAGAGAAACCCTGTCTTGAAAAAAAACAAATAAAAAAAAAAACAAAAAAACAAAAAAGCAAAAAAAAAATGTTAAACATCTGTTCAAGCCCTCCTGGCTATTAGAATATACATTAAGAAGTCATGCAAAGGACAAAACAGCAACCAACAAATTAGGAAAAGATCTTTACCAACCCTATATCCGACAGAGGGCTAATATCCAATATATAAAAAGAACTCAAGAAGTTAGACTCCAGAGAGCCAAATAACCTTATTAAAAATGGGGTACAACTCCTGGGCATATACCCAGAGGATTCCCTGGCATGCAATAAGGACATATGCTCCACTATGTTCATAGCAGCCTTATTTATAACAGCCAGAAGCTGGAAAGAACCCAGATGTCCCTCAATGGAGGAATGGACACAGAAAATGTGGTATATTTACACAATGGAATACTACTCAGCAATTAAAAACAATGAATTCATGAAATTTTTAGGCAAATGGTTGGAACTGGAAAATATCATCCTAAGTGAGGTAACCCAATCACAAAAGAATACACATGGAATGTATTTACTGATAAGTGGATATTAATTAGCCCAGAAGCCCTGAATATCCAAGACACAACAATTAACATATCAAATGACTCCATGAAGAAGTAAGGAAAGGGCCCTGATCCTGAAAAGGCTTGATCCAGCATTGTAGGGGAGTATCAGGACAGAGAAAAGGGAGGGGGTGATTGGAGAATGGGTGGAGAGAAGGCTTATGGAACATATGGGGAGGGGGGAACCGGGAAAGGGGAAAGCATTGGGAATGTAAACAAAGAATTTAGAAAATAATAATAATAATAAATAAGATAAAAAATAAAATAAAAATGAGGTACAGAGCTAAACAAAGAATTTTCACCTGAAGAACTTCGAATGGCTGAGAAGCACCTTAAGAAATGTTCAACATCATTAGTCATTAGGGAAATGTAAATCAAAAACAACCCTGAGATTTTACCTCACACTAGTCAGAATGGCTAAGATTAAAAACTCAGGAGACAGCTGGTGTTGGCAAGGATGTGGAGAAAGAGAAATACTTCTCCAATGCTGGGGGGATTGCAAGCTGGTAAAACCACTCTGGCAGTTCCTCAGAAAACTGGGCATGACACTTCCGGAGGACGTTATACCGCTATACCACTCCTGGGCATAGACCCAGAGGATTCCCCAGCATGTAATAAGGACACATGCTCCACTATGTTCATAGCAGCCTTATTTATAATAGCCAGAAGCTGGAAAGAAACCAGATGTCCCTCAATGGAGGAATGGATACAGAAAATGTGGTATATTTACACAATGGAATATTACTCAGCAATTAAAAACAATGAATTCATGAAATTCTTAGGCAAATGGTTGAAACTGGAAAATATCATCCTAAGTGAGGTAACTCATTCACAAAAGAATACTCATGGAATGCAGTCACTGATAAGTGGATATTAGCTCAGAAGCTCTGAATACCCAAGAGACAACTCACATATCATCATTCCCAAGAAGAAGGAAGGAGAGGGTCCTGGTCCTGGAAAGACTTGATGCAGCATTGTAGGGGATTGCCAAGACACAGAAGTGGGAGGGGGTTGATTGGGAAATGGGCAGAGGGAAGAGGGCTTATGGGACTTGAGGGGGAGGGGGGAACTGGGAAAGGGGAAATCATTTGGAATGTAAAATATAGAATATAGAATATAGAAAAAATAGAAGTCATGCATTATTCTAAAGGTCTCACTTTACATGTTACTTTGTCTTCATTCCTTGCATTTTAAATATTATTTCTTTATTGTGTGGATTTAATTTTTTGATTATAATGAGCTGAGGGACTTTCTCTTCTGATGCAGCCTCTTTGGTGTGTGTATGTATTTTTAAATGCTTCTTGTACCTTGATAGGCGTCTGTTTCTTTTGGTTAGAGAAATTTTCTTTTATGATTTTCTTTTGGAAAATATTTTCTGGGTCTTTGACTTGGGTTTCTTTTCCTTCCTCTACTCTTATTATTCTTAGATTTGGGCTTTTCATAGTATCCTAGATTTCCTGGATGACTTATGTCAGAATTTTTGTAGATTTAACATTTTCTTTACTTTGGTATCCATTTCTTCAGTTGTATCTTCAGTGTCTGAGGTTAACTCTTCTGTCGCTTGCATTCTGTTAGTGAGGCTTGCCAGCAGAATAGAGGACTGTTGGTGGATTCTTAACATTTTCATTTACAGATTTCCTTCAGTTTAATTTTTTTTAATTGATTCTATTTCCATTTTCAGGTCTTGAACTAATTTGTTCATTTCCTCCACTGATAATGGTTGTCGATATTTCTTTAAGGGAGTTATTTATTAGATGAGATATTAGAAGACTACTTAGATGGATGAGGAAACTGTGAGGTTGTAAGAACTTTCACTTATAGTCATAAAGCATAAAAAGAATGACATTTCTGCCAATAACTATCTGAGTTCTCTGAGGTTGCACAAGTGTATGCCCACCATCCTCTAAAGTGTGAATGATACGGTCATATATCTTGGGCTGTTGTGATGCCTACACACTTATGTTTCTTCCTAAAACTTCAGTGACTATAATAGCTGTGTTGTGTTGGTTCAAATATGAACTGTGCTGCGTAGACATGTTTGAACACTTGCTTCCTACTTGGTGACACTGTTTGGGAAGGTGATGGAGCTGTCTAGCCTCTTCCCAGAGTCAAAAGACCTCACTAAATCATCACATGGCATCAACACCAGCATCAGCTAGAATATCTGAGTCCTTACTTGAGATGCTCTAAGGCTAGAATCTCCCCGTGACTTCCAGCCCATATGAAGTGGAGCTCGGTTTGGTCTCGAGGATCTGTACTCTAGGGAGGCCAGACCCTGCTTTACTTGCTTCTCTGCTGCGTGCCTACCACAGCACCCACAGGAGCCAATGATACCACTTCTAACACTCTAAAACCACCATCTTTCCAACACTCCCCACACCTCTAGGTAGCACATGCCACCATGGAGGGATTTGAGGTCCTGTGATCGGATCCAGCGTATTCTCTCTGTTTCTTGAGTATGGATGTGATGTGATCAACTAGATTCCATGACATCCATGCTGTGGCCACATCTTCCTTGCCGTTATGGACTTTGTACTTAAAGAGCCAAAGCAAGTCCTTTATTTCCTGATTTTTTTCCTCTGAATAACTATCACAGCAATAGAAAAGGAAGTCATATAATCTAAAGGAAACACATTTTCGGTTCTTAAGAAAAAGGTGAAATTTTTATTTAGGTTTATTTTACTGTAATAATTTTTTATAAAATAATTTTATAAAAGAGTCCATCAAGATATTATATAGAAAATACACACTAAGGTAATATATACACTTCATAAAAATAGAATACATCTTGACAACTGCTTACAGAGTCTGTTACCACCATGTACAGTGTAATGACGTTTAACACTTTAACTTGAACATACATGATTACAATAATCAAGAAACCTGTTCTATTGATATGTCTTAAAATAATTTTATTTTGAAAGAAAAATATGGAATGTAAAAGTTAAGGAGCTGAGTGAATAAATGGTTATACCAAAATGTCAAAGACCCAGGCCATGGGCAATTATCTAAAAGGAAAGTAACTTTCTGATACCATAGTACAAGGTTCAGATGATTTCGCAGAAACTTAGGGAATGTATCTTGAGTATTTAATAAAGATAAGATCCATTTAGGATCAAACAAACTTTCTTGTATCTGCACTATATTTCAGAAAAGTGATGTTTCTTTTTTTAACCTTAAAATGAAAGATGTATAAGTGTTATATCAGTATCTTAAAAATTGCATTATTATCACGTAAGCTTTTATCAAAACACATAGTAACTGGTTTTTACCATTTTAAGAATAGCCGGAATGTTCAAAAAGTATTTGAACTAGTTTTGTTTGGTTTTGTTATGCTTTATATTGTTTCCAAGAAAATGATCTTAGCTACTAGGTTACTATACAACATCACTGAAATGTCCTGCGAGCTGATCAGAATGATCCTTGGGAAGAAACTGCTCCAGTGTAATAAATAAAGAAAATAACAAAGGACCCTTCTAGAACTTACTAAAAGATACATGACCACTGTGGGATCATACAGATACTTCACCAGTACCAAGGAACACATACATAACAGAGTACAGCACCATTTTCAAGTTGCCAAGACTGCAACTGTTCAAGAGATAGTAAACTGTAGAGGTCCTTGATTGCTAAATCAATGCAGTTTAAATATTTGGACTCGGTTCTGGAGTACTTCCTAGTACGGATAGGCAGAGACAGCTATATAAACTATGAATGTAGTCTGATACTCAATGGTCCCATTGGCACTGTAGGATAGAGCTCGCACCTTCATGCGGTAGGTCTCTGCCTCTCGTAGTGGACGTGTAGTGTATACGACTCCTTTCAGGTTTTCATCCCTTAAGGCAAAAGGAACAGCAGGTTCCTCATCTACCATGAGAAAAGTTGTCCTGGGATGCATCACTCCATCCTGTGTGTATGCAACCAGCCGGATCAAATCTTGATTGGCGGCTATTCCAAATGGGAGGGAGACAAGTTTATATTCCAATGCATATGGGCTCAAGGTACATTCCAAGTCATTGGGTGGACAGTTCTTAAGGCAGAACCTACGGTTAGATAATAAATAAGATGCACACAGTTATACGCCCTGGAAGAAGATGAGACATGACACAAATGACCATGACCCATGGTGGCTCTTAGTTATTTGTTTACCTGCAAATGTGGTTCTCCCCTAAATCACTGGCTCAAAAGAGATAGCAGGTAACAACAACAACAACAACAAAAATCCTGGTCTACAGCCACGTATCAATATTCCTGCTCTGTTAAACTCAGAAGATTTAGAGTTCCTGACACAAGCAAGCAAGAATACTTTATTTCCTTTTTGGTGCGATGCTGGGGTTGGATGCGAGCCTTGTGTATACAAAGCTGATGCTTCACCACAGCTTCTGCACAGTTCCAAGAGTGCTGTCCTTAAAATGAAAGAGTCAGTCTTATAAACAAGGGCATTGTACATATCTTGGAAATGAATACTTCCTAGAAAGAAGACTATAAGCTACATTATAACATTTATCCTAATGATGGCTTAACGTTAAAATAGGATATATAGCTATTGGCTTATTTTTCTCAGAATAATTAAAGGTCACTTAGAATTTCTAGGGGATGACTTTCTTTTAAACTTTTCTTTCATATTATTTTACATTAAAAACAATTTCCCCTTTCAGAGCCCACATGAAGTCATAATGACATTTAAATTATTTTTCTAGAGATCTAGAGGGGGAAAAATCCACAAAGGACTATTTTATGAAAATACAGATTTTTTTTTTAGTCAAAACATTTTTTAGATCCTTTATAAGTCTCTATATTTTAAACCCCCTCTTTCCTGTTTCTATTCCTACAAGATTAGCCACAATCAGGTTTATGGGAGGTTCAAGGCAATACACACTGGACCATGCTACATGAACTTGAGGCCTTACTAAGAGGAAAATAAGGTGTGAGCTCCAGTGAGCAGGGGCTCTCAAGATAAAAATTATCACTTGTTTTCAAGCGGACAGGGTGGAGAGATCTAGAATAGTTTTTCCAGAAGAAGACTCAGCCACCAGAATATGTGAGCAAGACATCACCGATGGTCAGCCTATTGACTTATCCTTGTTTCTCCCCCTTTCTGGATGTATGGTGAGTTTCCATAGCAACAGAAAAGGGACTTTTTGGATCAGTCTACCTGCTGACAGTATTTACCAGCTTGACACAGTACAAATGGCAATGGGGAATTTTCAAAGAAAGAAAAGGCAGGCTCTGTGTCCCATAGAACACTTGCTGTGTAGGAGAGCCCTGGATGCTACACTGTGAACTCCTTGATGGAAGCCTCATCTAGGAAGGCTTGGCAATCAGGTTTGCGGTGTCAGCTGCCTACTGAGTTCATCTCTTGTCCATTCCCCCAGGTCTACTGCCTTTCCATGAGTTAAGCATGACTGTTGACAAGGTTATGTTGGTCGAAGAGAGGGTTTTTAGAAACATGTCTGGGATAAGAAGGTGGAACATACCCCAAAACAGGATCCCGTTGGTAGTTGGGTGGGCAGGGTGTGTCGATGCACTGATAGCTTCCTCTCATGTTGAAACACATGCGATTCGGCCCACAGCGCACATTCTGCTCCAGGCATTCATCTACATCTAGGGACCACACAAAGAATACAGAGCATTGTTATTTGGGTCAATAAGGGTCACTGTGGCAGTCATTGGTCTTTGACTGGAATACAGAGAAAGTCCTTATGCCTTAGTCCCATAACAAGCTTATTTGTCACGCCCAAGCTTCAGCCACAAAATGAGGAGTATGCTTCCCAGTGTGTTTGTTACCCTGATTACTCTGAGGACATTTTTCTCTTGATATGTCTTCAAAGTCAAGAGAAAAATGAGAGCTGTAAAAGTGAAGGGGGCAGTTCTTAAGAGTGTCTCTTCTGTTTGAAAAGCAGAATGTATGTGAGTTGGTTAAGCAAATAATATTTTAGCTACACACTGACCAAGCTCAAAATTAAGGGGCACCTGTGAATACTTTACAAAGTGGAGAATCTTCAGTAGTATGAGCAATTCTTGTGCTCAAGTTGTAGAGGGGGCAATAAGGGGAATAAAAATGCCAGGGTTGGTGATGTAAACTCATGGGACACTGCTCGGTGAGTCAGATTGAAAAGAGAGAGGACAAGTGAAAAAGGAAACCCTAGGATCAAATAAATGCCCCCAACCCTCAGTTCAAATTTGATGAAATGGAGCAGAATCCAACTGCTCTGACAGCAGAGTGTACCCCCAGCAGCGTGGCATGGGGATGTTCCCTGGAGCGAAAGCAGGGCAGACATATGCGAGTGAAAGACATTGTATTCTGTGGTTTCCTCAGAGTTATTTAATGGAAACACTGATGTAATCAGATTTTTGAAAAAGTAACCAAGAGCTGAAGAAAAACTTTCAAGCTTTCTGAAGATGTTTTTGTGCCATAATTTTAAATTCTGGATTTGTAATTGAGTACCGGAAGACAGACAGACAGACAGACAGACAGACAGACAGAGACACATTCACACGGGCGGGGGAGAGTGTCCACAGAATTCAGTGAATACTTATTTTGTTTAATCTTCTTGCAGTGGTAGCCTTCCCCTGCCCAGTGGTACAGGAGGATTTGCACCCTGTGACAGCAGGCAAGCATTCCAGGGAGTCCATTTCCACAGCCTCATTTCCCCAAAGTTTACTTTCCCCACATCAGTCTGCCTAAGAAATTCCAGGTCTGGAGGTGTTCTTCCACACCCTCCATCTACCTTCTAGAGAAAGGCTGCACGAATCCTAGAGCAAATATATGAATATACTATACAGAAATAGTATATATTGATGAACCAATGCCTTTCTAAAAAGTCATGGCTACAAAAGTTAGCAATTTAAAATTAGATTTTAGTTTGAACAAAAAAAATGGCTTTCTTTTCTTTTCTTTTTTCTTTTTGGTTCTCCTCCTCTTCCTCCTCCTCCTACTACCATTACCACTACTACCTCTACTACTACTACTACTACTACTACTACTACCTCCTCTACCTCCTCTACTTCTCCCTCTTCTTTTTTGGTTATATTCTCATTTTTATTTGTTTTTTTAAAAATTATTTTATTTACTTACATTCCAGTCATTGCCCCCCCTCCCCCGTCCCTGCTCCTATAGTTTCTCATCCCATTTCCCTCCCTTGCCTCCAGGTGGGTACTCTCCTCCCACCACCCCCAGACCCCTCCCTTCCTTGGGGTCTGAAGTCTCTGGAGGATTAAGAGCATCTTCTCCCACTGCAGCCAGACCAGGCAGTCCTCTGCTTCATATGTGCTGAGGCCTCGGACCGCCAGTGTATGCTTCCTGACAACTGGTTTTCTTACAATAAAGAAGTCCAGCATAAAACCCTTTCATTGCAGCAGTCTTGACTGTCATCTCTGTGAACTGATTTCTAAGTATGTTTTTTTTTTAATCAGATGAACATGGTTTATCTGTTTGACAAATTGAGATTGTCTTAAAGATGGAGTGAAAAGACCTTGAGGAAAATGTGAAAGAAATTCAGTTAGCCTGAATTTCTTATCTTTTATTTATCTTTTTTCTTTTAAATTTTTTTCCAGCTTCAAAATTTTCCTTCATCTCTAACTTTGAATATTGAACATAACAGAAACATGGAGGGTAGCAGGCTGTGGGAACCACAAGGATCATGTTATGGGTCGGGGTGTGTGTGTAATAAGAGTTCTTAATATCATAGGTTCACTGGTTCAGTATGGGTCTATAAAGAAGAACAAGAACTTGGAAATGTGTCTGTGTGATATGAAAGCAGAGGGGACAGTTTAGGGGGAAAGGAAAGGGAGAAATTAGTGAAGGGAAGGGGAGGGGTGGGGCAGCTATGAGCAAGGGACATGGTACATGTTTACATAGGTAAGCCCATTGTTTTGTAGACTAAAATGAATAAAAATAAAAGATTCACTGAATTGTTTCCTAAAATGAGAATTATTCATATTTTCCCACATTACACATTCAATCTAAACAGTCAAAAGTTAATACCACCTCATAAACATTTGTACTTTCTAAGGTCCTTGGATGCTTCAAGCCAATGTGAGAACTATTTATTGACCCACAGAACTGTAGTCTTTAAGGTAAAGCCTCTGTCTTTAGTCTATGATAACATCTGCTCTCCATAAGGAATCTTCTAAGTACTTAAAACTTGGCTTGCTCATAGGCAGGTGGCCCGCCTTCATCTGTGGTCTCTGATTCTACTCACTGTCCTTAAAAAAAGGAAGGCCAAACACAAACAATACCAAAAAAGACCAACAGAAATAAAAAAAGCTGGGCATGGTGGCACACCCCTTTAATTCTAGCACCCAGGAGGCAGAACAGACACTACTGTGAGTTCCAGTCCAGTCAGTGGTACACAATGAGACCTTGTTTCAAAGAAAGAACAATCAGAGGACTAATACTCTTGACTTCTACAATGGATCAACTCTTGATGTCTGGCTTTTAATGAACATTGTAAAAATATCATAGGAGAAATAGAAGTGGGAGCAATTATATAAATATCCCTGCTACAAGAAAAGAATGGCAAACTGAGCTGAAATGATTTTATATCAACAGCATTTGAAAATATGATGGATTTAAGCAATTGCTTCTGGACACTTTAAAAATAATTTGGGATAAATACTCTTGGAACATCTGCAGGCACCAAGCTCTGACACTATTACTGATACTATGTTGTGCTTGCAGAAAGGAGCCTAGCATGGCTGCCCTCTGAGAGGCTCTACCAGCAGCTGACTGTGAAAGATGCAGATACAGCCAACCATTGGACTGAGGTCAGGGACCCCTATGGAAGAGTTAGGCAAGGATTAAAGGGGATGAAGGAGATGGCATCTCCGTAAGAAGACCAATAGTGTCGGCCAACCTCAACCCCTGGGAGCTCCAAGAGACTAAGCCACCAACCAAAGAGCAACCAAAGTGGCTCCTGGTACATGTATAGCAGAGGACCGCCTGGTCTGGTCCTGTGGACTTGATGCCCAGGGTAGGGAAATGAACAAGGTGGAGGTGGAGGTGAGGGCTGGGGTGGGTGGGTTGGGGAGCACCCTCTAAATGGCAAAGGGGAGGGGCATGGGGTGAAGAGGTCTGGGAGGGGCCACTGGAATAAAATAATTAAAAAATACAAAGTAATTAACCTGGAGTCTTGAAAACATGTACCATGTGTTTAAAAATGTAGAAGACAGCCGGGCAGTGGTGGCACACGCCTTTAATCCCAGCACTTGGGAGGCAGAGGCAGGCAGATTTCTGAGTTTGAGGCCAGTCTGGTCTACAAAGTGAGTTCCAGGATAGCCAGAGCTATATAGAGAAGCCCTCTCTTGAAAAAGACCAAAAACAATGTAGAAGACAGAGCTTCTTTCAAATGTTATATAATATTAAATTTTCTTCCTTTAAAATATATTCCTTTATTGATATATTTCAAAGTATTATTTGTAATATATGAAAGTCTATTTGAGTTTTCGTTTTTAATATTTGTGGTGTATAAAATCAGTCTGAGTTTCTTTTAGTTTCTCCCTTTTGCTTCTCAGTCAAATCTTGATTGGTCACACTTTATGTATTTTGTTTTTAATTTTACAGCCCAATGACTTCCACTTTTGAAGGATTCTCTGTTTTTGTTCCCTATGACACTGTCCATTGTAATTTCCCAGCTCTTACTGACTCGGCTATTAGTAATGTATAAAGCTTTTTTAAAAAAAAAATTGCTGGGCTTAAAAACAGCCTCTTGCTCCTTGTAAATGCCTCAAAGACTTTCTAAAGCTATAAAGAGACTCTAAGCTATTCCTTAGAGTAAAGAATTCTTTAAAAAGGCAGAAATGTTTTCTCTGGTGTCTTTTTAAAACCACAAAAGTATGTAACCCATTTAAATTGCAAACACTTCCATGACACCTGTTTCTGATTTGTTCACAGTATTTTCCACTCTGTAGCACAAGTGAAGATTGAAAAATGTTTTGAGCTAAATGAAGGCAATTAAAAAAAACCTGGCTAGATTTAGGAAAGAAGGAAAATCTCTCTAATGAGTGTATCATATAACCCTTTAGCTTTGCTTAAAAGATTTTGCGGTTTAGTTGATAATTCTAAATGCTTTGGTATTTGCCTTGTATCCTTCTTTAGTTCCTGAGACAGCTGTAGGAAGGGTAGTTATAGATTTGGGCACTGGTGCTCTTTCTGTCTGTGTCTCGCTCTGTTTCTCTCTGTCTCTCTGTCTCTCTGTCTCTCTGTCTCAATATTTGAGACAAGAGCTCATTATAAAGCTCTAGTTGGCCTCAAATTTACAGTGCTCTGCCTGCCTTTGCCTACAGAGTGCTGGGAAGAAAAAGCATTTGCCACCAAACCTAGTGACACTGGTATTCTTTTAGAAAGATGTCTGGACTGAGTCAGCGCCTCCACCCCCATACCACCCTCAAACCAGCATGTGCTGCCTGTAGTATTTACAGCATCTTAGAAAAGATGAGAGGGCATTGGAGAATGAACACTCTGAGATAGTGTTACCTTCGGTCTTGACTACACTAGGGTATTGGGGTTCACATAGTCACCTTAAGTAGGAGTTTTATTTATATACATGAGTGGGAATTATATCTATATTACTGACTCAAGTTATTCATGTAGGGTACATTTTTGGTTTTTTGTTTGTTTTTCAAGACAGGGTTTTTCTGTGTAGGCCTGGCTGTCCTAGAACTCACTCTGTAGACCAGGCTGGCCCCAGACTCAGAAATCTGCCTGCTTCTGCCTCCCAAGTGCTGGGAGTAAAGGTGTGCACTATCACTGCCCCCCCATTTTTTAAATGTTTTTGTTTTAAAGATTTATTTATTTATTGTATCTAAGTACACTGTAGTCTTCAGACACTCCAGAAGAGGACATCAGATCTTATTATGGATGGTTGTGAGCCACCATGTGGTTGCTGGGATTTGAACTCAGGACTTTTGGAAGAGAAGCCAGTGCTCTTAACCATGAGCCATCTCCCCAGCCCTAGGTACAGTCTTAATAATGTTCAGTGATTAATAGATGACAGCAAAGGCTCTACTGAGTTCAAACTTCTTCTCCATCTCTAACAACCTATGTAGGAACCCTCAGACAGTGGGAAGATTAGGAAAAGGACTGGCTCTTGGTACATCAGGTAGAGCCAGCCTCCCTACTGGTCTTGGTTTCCAGAACACATCTCCTACAGATTACAGTCCTCACATGTCTTTGTAAAGTTGAAAAGGAAAAATTCAATCTCAATTTTATGGCTATTGTAAAATGTTCTCATAAAGATTTTACTAGTAGACGTTTTCAAAAGGATATAGTTTATATATGACAGAAAAGAACAAAATTCAGATGCTTACACCATGCTTAGATTTTGTTTGTAAAATTGAGGGAGGTTCTCAGAAGATATTGACAGGCTATTTCTTTTTAATCTAAGTATATTTTGCAATATAATAACCAAGAAAGTGCTTTTCTTTTCATGGTTTTCACCCAAAATAAGGAAATCTGGTGATTGGTAGTATTTTTTCTTCTATTTTCCCTGTGCTTTGCCCTCTGCTTCTCTATAGAACCTATAAATTCGTATTTTGGTTTATTTATATTTGTCTGTATTAGAATGGCCTCTCTTAAGGGGAGGAACTACTACTACCTCCAGCAGAATTAGAATATGGTTGTGGGTATTCATTTGCAGACTCAAAGAAAGAAGAGATTATCGCTGTTTCTCTGCTGATCAATCTAGAGACAGATCTAGAGACTGATCCTTTATCTGTGCTCTATGATTCCATTCACTTTTCTGAAAAAAGGAAGGCCAAACAAAAGTCATACCAAAAAAAAAAAAAAAGGACAGACAAAAATAGAGAACAAAAGCTGGCATGGTGGCACATCTCTAAATATGAGTCAAATGAGAGAAAAATAGAGTAGCCCTTCCCACTGTAGTCAGTATGTATACTAGTCACGCTTCTCATTTTCCATTCCTCCTTCACTAAAGGGTGAAAAAATGTTTGAAAAGAAGTGTTTCCTTTAAGTTAGGAAGGTCTTTAATATGAACGGGGTTAATGATTCTTCAAGGAAGACCGCACCAATGCCTTGGTCATTTTCCTTCACTGAGCTACCTCTCTCTTGTTTTTCCTACTTGCAAAAGTATTGTTTAGATCAGTGGTTCTCAACCTACTTAATGCTGGGACCCTTTAATACAGTTCTTCATGGTGAGGTGACCCCCCCCAACTATAAAATTATTTCATTGATACTTCATAACTATAATTTTACTAGTGTTACAAATCATAATGTGTGATACATGTAATATGATGTAAATATGTGGTATGCAGAGTATCAACTCACAGGTTGAGAACCACTGGTTTAGACATACATCTGACCAATAAGGAAGACAAGGAGCAGCTAGGGGAGTACTTATTTACAAAATATTCTCACTGTTTTGAATGTCAGACTAGAGCAATGAATATTCTAGTGTCTTCTTACCTTGGCAAGTTTTCCCATTGAGCATGAGCCGATATCCTGGCGGGCAGATGCACTGATAGCTTCCGATTGTGTTTCTACACTCGTGTTGGCAAGTATCTCTGTTTTGACATTCATCAATATCTGTTTAGAAAGAAAACAGAATGTATAGTCATGCCAAATGCAAGCAGGATCTGTGACACAGCCATCAGTACAAGTGGCAGGCGTAAGACAGAAACATTTGTGGCTGGTTCTACATCCATGGTCTTAAAAGTGCTTAGTGCTATTATATGTCAAGTCTGTTTTTAGTGACATAAAAACTAACTATATTACAAGAATCACTATACTACTTTATAATGTATGAACATTTCTCTACTATTTTACATGCATATATATGACCTGAAGCTTCAACTTTGTCATTTTTTTCTGTGTTGCTAAATTACATTAAAATGAGAGAGGGGACAGATCTACATAAGATCTGAAACCACCAAAAATCTAACCTTCTGCTAAAGTCGTAAAAATTTACCTGAAAATTTCTTTTGATATTAGTTGGAAATGGAGATATCTGCTTTAAAAAATTTATGTTACTATTTTGCGTGCATGAGTATTTTGCCTACATGTATGTCTGTGTAACAGGGCTGGGCACTGCATATGAGACCAGAAGAGGGCATTGAGTCCCCTGGGACAGGAGTTACAAACTGTGTGGGGGCTGGGAATTAAACCCAGCTCCTTGGAGAAGCAGCCAGTATGAGTACTGAGCTAAATATTTAGTCCTCATTTTTATTTCATGTGAACTTAGATCTGTCTCTCTCTGTCTTTGCATCTCCATACAATATCTATACAAAGCTTTCCCATATGCAGATATTTTCAAGTGGAGGTGTTTTCATATTTGTGAGAAATATTTTCCAATCTCCTTATATAATGGCAAACTGCTAGTGGAAAATACATGTCTATAGATGTGCTAAGTTGAGGAACTCATCAAATCTCAAGATTGCAGTCAACGCTTCTGCTAAAAGTGAGCATGGAAACCATCTACTCTACTTTATGGGTTTGTTGGGAGATCCATACACTGCAGTGAGTAAACCTTTATAAACTACAAGGAGGGGGTTGCCTACTATCATTAAAGTGAATAAACACACACACACACACACACACACACACACACACAAAACACACCCTGAAGTAGAGAGAGACTAGATGATAATTCAATCTCAATGTTTGATTTTGGATTCCAACTGTCATTTTTTTTTTAAATCAACTCTCTCATGGTCCCTGAGAAAAACACTAAGCAGTGGGACACAGAAGAATATGACATGAAGGGGGAACAGGAGGAGGAAGGGTAGGAATAAAGCAAAGACAAAGCGGGTCTGGGAGGTGACTCAGTAACTGGATCTGCTCAGCACATGCCGAAAACATAATTGTAACGACTCAAAATCTGCTAATGATAATATTCAGCAAATATTCACTTCCAATGTTTATGCATCCTTTTAGTTAGCCAAAGTATTCATCTCATAATTTGCATGAGTTATTTTTGTCTTCTCTCTTTAAATATTTGCTTTAATCTAAAACAACAACAGAAACTCAAATGATTTTGAAGTGATTACCATGGAGCTTCGCAACATGTGAATCTTAAAATGGCAAAGGGTGATTTCTGCTTTCAGAACTGAGGCAAAGCTCATTATTTCTGTTAAGCCCTGGGATCAGCGCTTTAAAATCTAAAATTTGCCCAAATCTAACAAGATTCCACAATGTCAATTTAATCCTTTTGTAACTTGTCTGTCCCAGATGGTTAATTAAAGGCAGTCAGCGTTTGTTGTAAGTTGCTTTTGTTAGATGATTCCAGAGCTGTCTGCAGCCTGAGTGTGAATATCTTTATTAGTCCCAATAAAATATTCACAATATTTTAAGAAATATCTAAAACTCCTCACTGTTTCCTCAATAAATGGAAAGATCCATACATGATTGCTCCTCACTCTAAAATAGTCTTGAACAACGCATGCCTATCAAAGGAAGATAATTTTGATGCGCTATAGCACTGGCGTATTATAAACATCAAGAAAGAAAAACTTCGTTAGACACCAGTATGATGGAGTGGCAGCTGTGAGCAATAATGAAAGAAGGGAGTTGGGTTGTTGGGAAGCGAATCTTTCTAAAGCTGTTGTCCACCTTCAATCTACAAAAGCATAGCAGCCAGGTGATGCCTGGTGTGAGGGTGTGGCTTAGCTCAGTGGTAGCCTGGGAAAAGGCATTGATTTTGAGGCAAGAGAATAAAAGTAGACTAGAAATGATGAGTTTGTCCAAAATGAATGCAAACGTGGGAGAATGGCAGGTTACAAAGCACTGCAGTTGGAATAACCATTCAGAAGATACTTAAATGGGGTGCAGATCTACACAAAGAATTTTCACCTGAAGAAATTTGAATGACTGAGAAGCACCTTAAGAAATGCTCAACATCATTAGTCATTAGGGAAATGCAAGTCAAAACAACCCTGACATATCACCTCACACCAGCCAGAATGGCTAAGGTTAAAAACTCAGGAGACAGCAGGTATTGGCGAGGATGTGGAGAAAGAGGAACACTCCTCCACTGCTGGTGGGATTGCAAGAAGGTACAACCACTCTGGAAATCAGTCTGGAGGTTCCTCAGAAAACTGAACATGACACTACCGGAGGACCCTGCTATACCACTCCTGGGCAAATACCCAGAGGATTCCCCAGCATGCAATAAGGACACATGTTCCACTATATTCACAGCAGCCTTATTTATAATAGCCAGAAGCTGGAAAGAACCCAGATGTCCCTCAATGGAGGAATGGATACAGAAATGTGGTATATTTACACAATGGAATACTACTCAGCAATTAAAAAATGAATTTGTGAAGTTCTTAGGCCAATGGTTGGAACTGGAAAATATCATCCTAAGTGAGGTAACCCAATCACAAAAGAATATACATGGGATGCAATCACTGATAAGTGGATATTAACTAGCCCAGAAGCTCTGAATACCCAAGACACAAGTAGCATAACAGATGACCCCCATGAAGAAGGAAGGAGAGGGCCCTGATCCTGGAAAGGCCTGATCCAGCATTGTAGGGTAGTACCAGGACAGAGAAAAGGGAGGGGGTGATTGGAGAATGGGTGGAGAGAAGACTTATGGGACATATGGGGTGGGGGGAACTGGGAAAGGGAAAAGCGTTTGGAATGTAAACAAAGAATTTAGAAAATAAATTAAAAAAAGACATGCTACTAAATGAATAGTGGACAGATTGATAGGGGAAGAGCCAGATCAAAACTGTAGGCATGGGAAGCTGTCAAACACTCAGAATGAAGTGAGATGCAGAGAATTAGCAATCACGTAGTATTTGTCCACACTGGACCAAATGTAAGGCACTGCTAATAAATGCATTAAGTTTGAAGTGTAAGCCATTGACAGTGTCCATAGTTCTGGAAAGTTCATCACATAGCAATGTTAGCATAATCATAATGATACATTTTAGCTACACTGGGATAACTAGAAAGAAAAACATTGGATAAATATGAATGCAGTAATAAAGTATGAAGCTCAAATTTTCAGGAAGTCTGGTGGATACAGCTAAGACTATGAATAGGAGAATCTGGGCCCACCTAAAGTTGACTATGGAAGCATGTCAAAAAAAGATAATGGGATGGGAAGTGATAGAAAAATAAGTGAGAAAATCAAGACAGAGTGTAAAGAAAACCTCAAAACACTAAAAAAGCTAACACTAAGAATAAGCAACATGTAGAACACTGTAAGAATAAGTTTGTCTAATGGTCTTTGAGGAGAGCTTTAAGGATGGATGAATGGTCCAGTCTAGGTCTTTGAGGAGAGCTTTAAGGATGGATGAATGGTCCAGTCTAGGTCTTTGAGGAGAGCTTTAAGGATGGATGAATGGTCCAGTCTAGGTCTTTGAGGAGAGCTTTAAGGGTGGAGGAATGGTCCAGTCTAATGGTCTTTGAACATTAATAGGCGTTCTCTCTTGCCTCCCTACTTTCCTGTTTGCTTTCTTTTGCCACCTAACAAAACACTGGGGCTAATTACTATTTGCCGTTTGCTAACTCTTCTTGTTGTCTAGCTCAATGACATGCAAACTGTAGATACCGACCAAAACTGAGTTAAATCTATGGCAGATGGCAATGTTTACAACTTAGCTGAAAATAAGGACCCAGTTCTTCAGTGGAAAATTATAGTTAAGTTTTGCAAAATTAAGTTACTGGCTTATGAGTTTAGATAAAGATACTGAGCACACATATTTCGAAGCCATGGGACCAAGCTGCTCTGGATCACATTATTTCTATCCATAAATATACAACATAACCTGACCAGAAAATTTCACGGTAAGACTAAGGACAAACAGCCAATAGAATGGGGGTTGTTACACAGAACTGTTGACCGAGTCATTAAACCTCTCATTTCTAAGCCACTACTTTCGCATCAAACAAAGCTATGATGCTGATTGTATCATATTATGTGACAATGTATGTATCTTCCTAAAAGCTCACATCATGGATGGCACTGACACTTATATCTATGTGGGATTTAATTCAGTAATAGATTTCAGAAAGAGAAACAATATGACACAATAAATTATTAGAATGCACACATGCAAATACATCATTTATTTGGATAGTTTGTAAGCATCGTAGGTGCCAGAATAAATGTCAAAAGGCTTTGAGTCAGTCCGGCCTTGAGATCATATGCAGTTCAGTGCATCAAACATAGGTGCTATATACATGCTTAGACTCCAGACAAGAAGTAAGCTCACAGAAAGGAAGTGCAATATGGCTGACATTTACCTACACATATTTCATGGTTTGCCTCAGAGCCTTCAGGGCAAGTTTTCCTAATAGTCCTTCTATTCCTGGAGAAAGACGCTCTGCTGTTCCTATACTCTGAGTAGGAGCGGTAGAGATGTGAGTACTGTCTGTAATGCTGCAGAGGTTGATAGTCGCTTCTCACAGGGGAGAACCGCTCAAGGTTATAGCTACTGTCCTGAGTGCCATAATTCGACAGCCTCTCCAATCCAGCGCAAGATTTCCCATCCCCTAATAAGTGTTGTCCTGGCAGACAGATACACTTGAAGCTGCCCGGGCTGTTGGAGCACTGATGTGCACAAGGTTTAGGTACTTGCTCACATTCGTTAATGTCTGCTCGTGTGCCATGATACATAAAAGAGAGAGAGAGAAAAAAAAACACAGACACACAAAACAGGGATAAACCATCAGTCTGTGAAACAACGTAGAGACATCATAGTACTCTCCACCAAAGATACCAAGGCTTGACCCACTCAGTTAGGGACACATAGAAAGAGACGGTGCCTCTTTCTAAGTGCTGCTTCATATGTGTACTTTTTATTTAAACATCCACACTTCAGCAGGTGGCTCAGGAAGCGAGACACTAGTTCCGGGAATCCATCCACTCTTTCCTTTCCTGTTAAGGACTTGAGTCCCAGTGGGCTGTTTCAGCCTTGTCCCCTTGACCTCAAAGCAAAGCCAAGCTTGGATGTGTATCTGTTTGGGTTAAGCTGACACCATTTTTACATGTAATATGCAAGATTTCCATTTACACATTTAATCTTATTTTTAGGCTAGCATATATGGTAATGGATTTCATTAAGGAAATATAATTCTGAATTAAAGTAGGTAGGGACATGTGACATTATTAGACAAGTTTTACCTTCCTTTGAGAGTAAAGATGTAAAAAGTATTGGATCCAAATTAGTGTTACTTTTTTTTTTTTTAAGATTTGTTTATTGTTATATGTAAGTAGCTGTCTTCAGATGCACCACAAGAGGGCATCAGATCTCATCACAGATGGTTGTAAGCCTCCATGTGGTTGCTGGGATTTGAACTCAGGGCCTTCAAAAGAGTAGTCGGTGCTCTTAACCACTTAGCAATCTCTCCAGCCCTAGTGTTACTTTTTAAAAATAATTTATTTATTTTTATTTCATGCACATTGGAATTTTGCCTGTATGGGGTTGTAGGATCCCTTGGAACTGAAGTTAGAGAACCCGGGTCCTCTGGAAGAGCAGCCAGAGCTCTTAACCACCAAACTATCTCTCCAGACCCCATACTAGTGTAATTTTAGTGAAATAAAATGATTTAAATATTTCTGTGTATCTCCTAATAAAATGGAATATGCACACTTCAACAATTTTCTCTTTTTATAAAAGATTTATTTTACTTCATTCTTAATTTTACTCATGTGTGTTTGTGTTTCTGGGTGCCCTCAACGACCAGAAGAGGGTGCTGGGCCCCTGGAGCTGGCTGGCGTCACAGGCCTTTGCAAGCTGCTTGATGTGAGTGCTGGACACTGAACTTGCGTCCTTTGGGAGGGGATGAGTGGTCTTAACTGCTGAGCCACATCTCTGTTCCTTTCTTTCTCTCTTTTGACTAACATATCCTTCAGATGTATTTCTGGATTTTCTGGTTGACTGGCACTGTGGGAAACACTAGTATGTTTAGGTCTAGTTTTTATGAATGTATAAAGACCTAAAAAGTAAATATGTTTATTTACCTTTTATGAGTACACATAGTAATAGTTATTTGTTTTCTCTGTGTGAGCGCTGTCTTTCTACCCGGATCATGGCCCTCATAACTTACTCCCTTCATAGCTGCAGGAGGGCTCGTTTCCAGGCGAGAATCACCTCACACCACACCCCTCCTTATCTTCTCATTGCAGATTAAAGATGGTCTAAGCATTTTTCTCTGGCCTCTGTATCTTCTGCCCAGTTGTGCCCTGACAGCCCAGGCCTTGTGGCCATCTCTGAGTGTGGCCAGCATGCCACGGTCTGCAGGGCTTTGGGCTGTTTTACCTCAAGTATTTGCTCAGACCTTCACACACCGGCTGCCTCTTCACTCTACTCCCCAGAGAAGTAGGTGCCTTTCACTCTGGCCTGCCTCATTCATCCCTGGCCTTGTCTGGCTTTATTACATTGTTTATCATGACCTGAAATTGTACTCATATTTCTTCTTGGAGTTCCTTACTTCCCACGTCTAGTTGGTTTTCTTTTCTTTTTCTTCTTTTTTTATGTGGGTGCTAGGGGTTCAACCTCAGATTTTCAGGTTGCACACACAAGTAACCTTACCCACAGAGCATCACCCCAGCCCATATTTATCTTCCTATAGACATTTTCCACCATCTGTCTTACTTTATAGTCCATTATAACTAGGATGGACACAACCTGACAATTGAATGAATTGTATGAGATGATTTTAGTATAGCGAATGGAATCCAGTGGATACTGTAGACAATGTAATCATTATGTGTTTACTTAAATTGTGTTACTGTTTTACTCTTATGCATAAAGTTCATACTACATATAAATATATTTAATATATAAATGCAAATAAACAAAATACATATATGCAAATGTTTATGTCTGTGCATAGAGAAATTATAAGATGACCACAAGGACCAAGTTGCCATGGCTGTTATGTTGGAAGTTCACGTTGATGTATGCATTATATAAGAAGCACTCAGGAAATGGCCATAATATTTCTTGAAATGCCAATATAAATTGAACTCAGTGTCAAATCTAGTAGTAGTAGGTAAGCAGACTGTAATATGACTTATTTAATGAGCTTATGTCTTCTACGTGTAGCAGGAGAGCATGATCATAAGTTTCTGGTAAGGTTAGGTAACTCTATCAGCAGCTATATTACTTTGGAAGTGTTTTTTTTAACTTACCAATACAGGGTCTTCCAATACCTTGGGACCGATAACCCCTTGGGCATGCACACCGGTAGCTGCCTCTCGTGTTCTCACATATTTGGTTATATCTGCACTGATGGATCCCATCTTTGCACTCATCAATGTCTACAGACATGGAGGCAATAAAAAGCAACATTTCTTCAAACCCAAAGTCATCATACATATGATGCGCATTCTGCTGATCACCAAAGTTTGTGATTCTTACCAGGTCATCTCGATTGTATTAAACTAGGATTTAGGACTTGGCAGCAGTAAACTTGGGTTCAAATCTCAGCACCACCAGCGCCACTGCCCCTCCCTACCCACTTGTTTCCCATTGTTCAGAGTTTTGCTCTTATCTTTGTTTTTGGTTTTGCTTCTTCTTCGTACTTCTCTATAATTCTTTTCACTATCCATTTGTACTAAAGATCAGTCAGCATGTAGGCAGATTTGCAGCCAGAGTGCTACACTTTCTCTGATCCCCAGTTTCAGCTGCCAGCAGGACTGGCATCCATTTCATCTTCTGACCTGCACTGTGAAGTCAGCATGCTCCAATCTTACCCTTACTTTCTTATTTATAGCAACAACATTCCTGCAAAGTCAACGTGGCTGCTAATATCAGGGTCATCTTTGAGTTAGTTTTGCAGTCGGGTAGTTCTGAACCCTTCAACTCAAGACATAAATCTCTACATTTACATTCTGAATGGACTATTCTAGTATTTCAGTTCATACCATTTATAATTGTCTTAGGGCAAATTATAGAGTTAATATTCCTAAAAAACCAAACACAGCTGTGAGCTACAGTATGTGGTGTTCAGTGTTGCTTGCTACTTCCCTTAAGGAAAGTAGAGCTAAAATATATTTCAAAGGTGATAGTCCAATACTTGCCTCTAGAAGTTCTTAAGTATACAAAGCATTAATGGACCTCAAAATCAGCAAGCAGGCAATATTCCAAGTCCTTCTGAACATAAGACTTTCTTGCCTTCACCTTTCTGCCATTAACACAGTTAACAGTGTAGTCACACCTAAATTTAAATGTGATCATATCTGCAATGTTTTTGATAGCCACTATTCTTACATTCTGGGCACTGTTCAATTTTATTTGT
Organism: Apodemus sylvaticus; assembly: GCF_947179515.1. Taxonomy (NCBI): domain Eukaryota; kingdom Metazoa; phylum Chordata; class Mammalia; order Rodentia; family Muridae; genus Apodemus; species Apodemus sylvaticus. The sequence continues at coordinate 57,912,398 of NC_067483.1, forward strand.
ATCTCTTATAGTGTTTCCTTTTACCTTGCATAGTAGAGTTTGCCCCTTACTTTTGATAGGAGAGCAAGCCAAATTAACTTGTTTTTATTTATTATTACATTTCCTTACTGTGTGTGTGTGTGTGTGTGTGTGTGTGTGTGTGTGTAGGGCACTTGCATGCCACCACACATGCGGCAGCCAGAAGACAACCTCTGAGAGACAGATATCTCCTTCTACAATGTGGGTACCAGGGACTAAGCTCAGGTAGCCAGGCTTGGCTACAGGACCCTTGATCTGCTGATCCATCTTACTCAGTTTATTTGTTTTTTAACTCTTTGTCTGCAGTTTCTACCTCTACCAACTCATGCAGGTTTGTATAGAATACATATACAAAGAATAAACTTAAACGAAATATAACTCATCTTATATTCTAAGTTGTAACCAAAGACATCTGGTGACCTTTGTTTGCTGCTACAGAATAAAGAATAAAGTTGAGGTAGATACAATTAACCCATTCTCTTCTCCTTGATTTAATATTAAAGCAGTTGTAGAATATTATATATTTTGAATAAGTATCTACAAATATATTTTTATTGACCTTGCTTTGCTGTGAACTTCTAAGGAGATATACTAAATTTCAAATTAGAAATGACATGATTGTCAAATACTAATCTATAAGGTTATTAAACTTTGCAAAAAGTGTAGGATGGATGGGAGCACAGAATGGTCATAACTCCAATTGCATTTCTATTTCTGTGTACACCATTAGATTAGAAATCTAGAACTCAAGCTTACCTGGACTTAGAGGAACTGATGAATGAGGAAGGACGTTCTTGTTATCTATGCTTACATTATCATCTTATTATAGAATAGATTCCTTCTTTAACTCGTTGGTAGGAAAGAGTTCTCTGTCAGGGAAATAGCCTGGCACTCACCAATGCAGGTCCCGTTTTCAGCCTTGGTCATTCCACTCGGACAAAGATCAATGCACTTGTAACCACCGCGGGTGTTCTTACAGTGCTGGTCTGGTCTGCACACATTCTGCCTACATTCATTCACATCTTGATAAAAGACAAAGGTAATACACACAAAGTAAAGGACTGATTCCATTTCCCTAGAGAGAAGACTCTTGGATTTTAAGATGATTAAACATCAATATGCATGTGGATTGCACAATTGCTTCACATGTAAAAATGCTGAAGTCTAACAAGGTGTGCTAACTCACCTTACTTTAAATCAGAATGACAAACTACTGTGACAAAGAGCTGTTAGCTCTGCTTGCTACTGCCAGAACAAAAACATAGTGATATATTATATATCTATATCATATATACATGTACACATATACATACATATACACATATATGAATATACAAACTTAATATGTGTACACACATATACATACATATACACATACACACATGCATACATACATGTATGTATGACTCAGCAGGCAAGAGTGCTGGCTGCACAGCATACAGAATGAGGTTTGAATTTCCAGAATGCACACAAAGTCCTGGGTATGGCTGCATGTGTTTCTACAGCCTCATCACTACAATGAGGTGGAGGCAGGAGGATTGCTGGAGGATTGTTGGCTGCCTTGTCTAGCTGAAAAATAGTGAACTCCAGGTTCAGTGAGGGAGTCTATCTCAAAGGAATAAGATAGTGATAGACCAGGCTGGTCATCTGATGTCCTCCTCTGGACTCTGCACATGTAAACACACACACACACACACACACACACACACACACACACACACACACGTGTACACGTACGTACACACACACGTGCACACGTACACACACAATACACGCACACACACACGCGTACACGTACACACACACACACACGCACATGCACACTCACATGCACACGTACGCGCACGCACACACACACACACACACACACACGCACACACTACACAGTCACAGTGACATCATCACTGTGAATTCAGAGCAATCATCTTACCAATGCATTTTCTGCCTTTGAGTTGATAGCCAGCTTCACATCCACAGTGGAAACTTCCTATGGCATTGAAACACCGCTGGTGACAGGGGCTGGACTCCTGACATTCGTTAATATCTGTGAAATGAACCCAAACTTTCAGTATATGTTGTTAGAAAACACGAGCTAGTTCACTCCAAATGTTTAATCATACACTGATCTTGATGACGCTCATGTTTAAGTCTCAAACTAACTTCACATCTTTGGTCTTCTAGCCTCTGCTACACAATTAATATTTGTTGCTGGAAAGGGCTTCTTTCTCCAGTCTTTCTACACATAGAGGTTTGTTTATGGGTCAGAACTCTGTTGGTCCAGTTCTGGCCTGCTTTAAGTATTTTACCATGTGGTCCCCATCTCTGTTTCTAGGAATTTTAAGCTTTGGAATTTTGTTGAGAGGCTGAAATGAAGAAAGTGGAAACAAAACAAAGGAACACAAGGCTAAAGGTCTTCTTCCTGTGGCCCCATGTCCTTGTCCATGTCCCCATGTCCCCGCCCATGTCCCTGAGTCCCCATCCGTGTTGCTGCTCTCCTGACCGAGGTGATCATGTGCCTGACTTCAGCGTCCCTGTCCTTGTTTGCAGTCACTGTCAAACTTGTCCCAACATTACCGGGCTCACGGTGGACAGAGGAGGGGAATGTAGTCTCTGCACTAGCTGGCACTTTGTACCCCCCTTACCCTTCTCAGTCCCGGGGGCGGGGGGAGGGAGGGAGGGAGGAGAGAGAGAGAGAGAGAGAGAGAGAGAGAGAGAGAGAGAGAGAGAGAGAGAGAGAGAGGCCCTCTTCATAAGGAAAGCCTTCCTGTTCTTTGTCCCTCTGAAGCCTGCCTTCTCTTCTCTCATCATCACGAGGACCGACTGTCCTCTTGTGGAGTTTCTAAGTCTCATCTTTCTCTTTTCCCCTAGGTACAGTCAGGTACAGTCAGGCCTCTTCTACCGTAACACAATCCCTCTCCTGGGCCATGTGTACCTCAAGGCCCTGCCTCTTCTCTGTTGTTCAATCCAAACCCTTCAAAAGAGAAACTGCCATATTTAGGCTCTTGAGTCTAAAAGTTGAGTCATTACTTCTTATTTTGGACCTCTTTCTTTCTGAGATTTTCTAATGTAGCTCCTAAGAGGTACAATGTGTTAAATATTATATATGCACATGCACGAAAAAGAACGTTAAGATACGTTTCTTACTGCACGTCCACCCTTTTCTTCTGTTGCATAACTCCCCATCTCTTTTCACATTGCTTTACAGCAAAGGCAAATGCCATTAAGAATCCCTTCTGTGAAAATATCATCCTAAGCGAGGTAACGCAATCACAAAAGAATACACATGGAATGCGATCATTGATAAGTGGATATTAATTAGCCCTGAAACTCTGAATCCTGAAGATACAATTAGCATATCAAATGATTCCCATGAAGAAGGAAGAAGAGGGCCCTGATCCTGGAAAGGCTTGATCCAGCATTGTAGGGGAGTACCAGGACAGAGAAAAGGGAGGGGGAAAGAGAGGAGAATGGATGGAGAGAAGAGGACCTATGAGACAAATAGGGGGGGACTGAGAAAGGGGAAAGCTTTTGGATTGTAAACAAAGAATATAGAAAATTATATATAATTCGTTATATATATAAAGAATTGTAATATACAATATATAATTCTTTATATATATATATAAAGAATTGTAATGGAAAAAACAAGAATCCCTTCTGCACACACATGCCTCTACTTTCTTTTTCTTTGATTATTCTTTGTTTTCTATTCACATTATTTTATATAAGTTATATGTTATTTTTTATAGTTCATTTTTTCTCATTTTTGCACAATGGCTTATGGTATAGAGTAATCATCATGGAGAGGCAGAGATGAACACACGGAGATCAGAGGGTTTTGAGGATTGTGAAACTCCTTTACCGATATAAACTTGTGCAAACTCACGGAGTATGCAACACTGAGAGTGAGCCCATAAGTACAGACTTTGAGTGGTGGTGTCTTATGTCATCAAAATAAAATCACCAAATGGAACAGATGCAGCACAGTGCGGCAGGATGCTTACAGTTGAGGGGATGGAGATAAGAGTAGGATTCAGGAAACATGAGAAACTCTACTTTATGCTAATTAAAACCTTCAATTTGTACTTATGCTTATGAGTATATGTCTGCATGTGAGTACAATCATGTAAGTACTCATGGAGGCCAAAAACATCAGATCCCCCTGTAGCTAGAGTTTCAGGAGGTTGTGAGCTACCCTACATTGTTGCTGGGATCCAAACTCAGATCCTCTGAGAGAACAGTAGATTCTCTTAATGGCAGAACTATCTCTTTAGTCTTTTGGCTAAGTTTCCCTTTAAACTTCACACTGATTTAAAAACAAAACACCCATTAACATAACGAGCATCATAGTCTTCACTGAATCTTTTGTAATGGTATGTTGAGGAATGAATACTATTAAACTGTGTTTTATGATCTGCTCTCCCAAATGCTAATAAGCAAAAGGTATTTAAACTTACTGTGCTACAAATATTATAGTCTTGTGGAAGAGCTGAGGAAGGACTGAGGAACTTGGAGGGGACAGGGATTCCACAGAAAGACCAACAGAGTTAACTAACCAGGACCCATCCGGGCTTCTGGAGACTGAACCACCAACCAAAGAGTATATATATGGGCTGGACTTAGCCATCCACTCTGCACTATGTAGCAGATGTGTAGTTTGGTCTTCATGTAATTCCCTCAACAACTGGAGCATGGGCTTACCCTAACTCTATTGCCTACCTGTGGATCCTGTTCCTCCAACTTAACTGTCTTGTCAGTGGGAGAGGATGTGCATAGTTCTGCAGTGACTTGAGGTCACAGGGTGGGTTGATACCCAGGGAGGACCTCCCCTTCTCAGAGATTAAGGGGAGGGGAGAAGAGGAGGGGGTACACAAGGAAGGGACTGGCAATAGGGGGGCTGTGATCAGGATGTATGTGAATAAATAAATAAATGAAAAAGCATGTAAACTGTGACTATCCATATTTAAGTTCTTCTGAAAGAGTGGCGTCCCATTATCTTTATAGGTCCCAATTTCTTTCCCTTTTATAGGGCACTTGTCCCATTAAAAGATTCAGAAGGTCTAACTATTGGGGTTAGAAGCATGAGAACTGGAGTTTGGATCTTCAGTACTCACATAAAAGCTGGGCGAATGTGCTGTGGGTTTGTGTGACAGGTCACATGTAAGTCTAGGCAGGGAACATAGGGACAGAGGATCCCCAGGGCTGGCCAGCTAGATATACCAAGTGATTTAGTAAGCCCAAGTTCATTGAGGAACTTTGCCTCAGTTAAAAAAAAGTGCCAATTGTGAAAGACACCCAAGGTGAACCACTGGGCTCCATATTCATGTGTACACACGTGCACAGACACCAGTACACCCACGCACATGTGAGCACATGTACACATATATATGTTCATAGCACATACACACACACACACACACACACACACACACACACACACACACGCACACACACATTATACCTTGGCAGCTCAGCCCATCAGAGGTTCTTCGGAAGCCTGTTCCACAATGGACCACACAGCGATAGGATCCAATGGTGTTGTCGCAGTCCTGACCAGCATGACAGGTGTGTCCACCCAAAGCACACTCATCAATGTCTACAACAGAAGGAGCCATGAGGTTGAGTTGAAAACTAACTGGAGAACTTGCCGTGAAGCATGGGTTAAAATGATTTGATATCTGAAATTATCAAGGAATAAGAAAGACTGAATTGTTTGGCTGAGTGCTTTTAATGAGTTAGAGAGGTAACAAATTTGCAGCAGCATGGTGTGATGAATTTATAACCCAATCACTGGATTAGAGAACATACCAATTAGATAATCTTTACAACCCAATCATTGGATTAGAGAACATATCAATTAGGAAATTTTTAACAAGCCAGTTGTTTCTCAGATGCTCAGTGAGCCATCCCAGGCATCCCTAATTTTGGAGTGCCCCTTTAAAGGCAATGGCTGGCCAGGGCTCTCTTTCTTACTTTATCCATCTAATGAGGACTTCCCTGTTTGTTGCAAAGCTGTGGGAAGAGGATGCTGCCCTACCATGTTTTTCCGAGGTAAGGTTGTCCTGGTCATTGGATATAGTTTTGATACTACCTTGACAGGTTCTTCCGTCTGCAGCTATGGTGAGACCTTTGGGGCACGAGCAGTAATAGGCTCCTATGGCATTGTGGCAGGTATGGGAGCAGGGGTTCCCAGACGTGCATTCATCTTCATCTGAGAGAAGAAACAAAAAGGCTCATCAGTGTGCACAACTCCTGTTTCCTAGGAGCTGTTAAAGTCCACGAAAATAAGTCTTTCTAGATGCCGAGGAATTGGATCAAATATAACAAGAGAACACGCTAAGTGGCACAGAATGGAATTACTATGAAGAAATTAACTTGAGGCCTCAGACTTATTGTTGCTAGTGAGTACATGTTTAGACTTTATTCTAAAACAGAAATGGTAGCAGTTGCAACTCACTCTACAGAGACAGAATTTTTGAGAAACTATCTTCCTTTTGCATGACAAATCTGGAGAACAGAGATAAGGGGAATGCTCCCAGTCACCAAGGCCATTACTGCCAGAGCTGAGACGTGAATACAGTCTAAACACCGCCTCTCACAGCCCACCACATTACATAGGTCAGTGGAAGAGCCAACAGGCCATGTCGGCACTGTGTATGTCATTTACTAAGCTGTGGTTTCCTGCAAGGGAGCCTTTTGCAAGGGTGCCTGCTGGGACAAAGCCGGATTCACGGTGACTTATGGGTCAGCTATCCTGTTCTGTCCCGTGACAGAGCAATTCTCTGGCGAGGCCATCTTGTGTTGGCTCTCTGAGAGTTCACACCTATTGAACCACTGGGTTAATGTCTCTGTTCACTCTATTCTGTACTTGGTCACAGCCTCTGACACACTAGACTGTGTCCAAACTGAAGGCTTTGTCATCCCACTTAACCTCTAATGCAGTCTGCCACTCGATACTAGGCAATCTTCTGCAGGTTATTGCTTAGCTATCAGTTGGAACATTTGTAGGCACCTGTGATGTTAAATGCCTCAGTCCATGGCAGCCCACGTCTATTAAGAGATAATTATTACCTGAGCTGGAGAGATGGCTCAGCAAGTAAAGGTGCTTTCTTGATGAGCAGTTTGATCCCTGAGATCAAACGGTAGAGGGGGGACAATTGCAAGCTTTCCTTTGGCTTTGGCATGAGCCGTGTCATATCCCCATGCACAATAAATAAATAAATACAAAGGAAAGATAACCATAGCTGACACCATTTATGAAATGAAAATATTTTATTCTTTCCTATCCTTACCAGCACAAAAGGGTCCAAGTGAGTCTAAGATGAACCCAGAGGGGCACTGGTTACTGCGATCTCCTATGGAAGAGAGAAAAGCACAATTATCTGACCAATGTTAGAACCTTGGCACGTTTCATTCCAGTACAGCCTTCCCTGGAAAAGATGCATCAAAGAAGAAATAATGAAAAATACAGTATTGGGGCTGGAGAGATGGCAGCAGTTAAGAGCACTGACTGCTCTTCCAGAGGTCCCGAGTTCACTCCCCAGCAATCACATGGTAGCTCACAACCATCTGTAATCAGATCTGATGCCCTATTCTGGTGTGTCTGAATAGAGCAATAGTATACTCATATACATAAAATAAATAAATATTTTAATAAAAGAAAAGTATAGTATTAGAAACAAGCAAGAAAGAGGAACTTTATGTTTTTCAACCAAGAGGTGAATGAACTACTCCAGAGACTGGGCAAGCGGACACTGGAAACATTTTCTCTTTAAGTTCCACACAGCAATAAAATGAAAGCAAAATAATCTCCTCTGTAATAGGTAAAGAGAACCCAAGATAAACTGTGTGTTGGGCACAGCTACAACTGCATCCCGTTGTTCCAGGCATGGTTAGATTCTCACTGAAGGAGGAAGGATGTTGTGTGCAATCAACTCAAGTCCTTTGCTTCGGTGGAAAAATCAGCATTTGAGGTAGAAGTCCCCATTTATTTCTGGGTCTTCTCCATCTGTGATGTTGAGAATCTTGGCCAAAATTCTCTGTGTGACTGTTTTACTGTTCTGAGCAATTGAACCAAGGGCGGCAGGCAGGTTGAGCTGGAGCAAATTTAAAGTAGATGTCAGAAAAATGGTCATTGAAAGACTCTTTCCCAAGAGCATTCCAGTCATCGGGAAAGGAGTGGGAATGAGGTGGGTGGAGCAAAAGCATCCTTGGCATGTAGTATGATGGCTTAAAGGTCACCATCATGTGGTTTTGTTCAAACCACATGACATCCTTACTGCTGTCATGACACCTAGTTTTCAGATGAGGAGTCTGAGAGTAACATCTTATAAGATGCTTAAGCGCTAAGCTGCTGCGGGCAGGCCTCAGAGGAGAGCCTCATGGATTTTCATCTGCTGAACTGGTTATTAAACTTATGTACAGTTATTCATAAATTCCTATGTTCTTTAAACTTAACTAGCATGTGTGTTGCGCACCATGTTGGGAATAAACTTGCAAAAAATCATGTCATAGAAACAGAATTAATTATCATATAGAAGCTTTGCATTTTTTGGATTTAATCAGGAAAGGTATTTTTCATTAGACAGTCCTTGGGGAATTTAGCAGGCGGAGCGTTCTTGCAGCCGCCATGTAAAGAGGACAATTATAGCTCAGTGCATGGAGCTCGGCGTGGTGGCTCATGCCTGTAATGTCAGCACCTTAGAGGGTGAGGACACATGGAAGTCTAGCTGAGGCTGACCCAGGCTGGAACAGGGAGTTCCTAGTGGAACATTTTATAAAAAGAGCCCAGTGAATGGGGGAAGGCCTGGAGACAGATTTCAACAATTCTGTGATGTGTAGGAAAGGCCTGACCATTTGCTCCTTCCTCTGAGAGATTGTGATGTACAAAGGAGGCTGCGAGTATAAAAGCTTTGAATGTGTGTACCACATAGCAAACATTTTCACATGATTTAAATATGAAACCCATTTTTTCTAGGAATACAACTATCATGTGAATTTGTGTCTTATTGTCCTTAATTTTATTCAGAATGTAACAAAGGATTATTTAAAGCAATCCACTGAAAAAGCACAGTAGAATTTTACAGGTAAGTTTAGGAATGGGGTTAGTTTTCTTTTTTCAAAAATTCTTACATTAAGAAAAGATATTTCATTATGAATTATTTTCACTTAGAATCACCTCTTTCTAATTTTTCTTTCTTTTTTTATAAAAAAATTAAACCAAAACAGGGGAATGTTAGCATTCTGTCTAAGCTCCACCCCACAGTTACCTGGCACCATCCAGGTAGGTCTGACCCACTATAAAAGGGGGTGCTCGGCCCCTCCTCTCTCTCTGTTTCTCTTGCTCTCTTGGGCTCTTCCCTTCTTGCTCCCTGTTCCCTCACACTTCCCCCATCCCTTTCCCATTCCCTTCCCCTTTCTCCATGTGCTAATGGCCAGCCTGTACTTCTCTACTCTCTCTCTCTCTCTCTCTCTCTTGGCCTTTCTCTGACTCTACTGCCCTCTTAACTCCCCTCCCCATCCCCTGAATAAATTCTATTCTATACTATAAAAAAAAAAAAAAACAAAAAGAAAATTGTTGAGCAGTATACCAAATGTACAAATGAACCACATTTTCTGGATCCATTCTTCTGTCGTGGGACATCTGGGTTGCTTCCAGCTTGAATACTGGCTATTAAGAATGAGGACATCCTGAGTTTTGCAGGCAAATGAATGGAAGTAGAAAATATCATCCTGAGTGAGGTAAAACTCAGATCCAAAAGGATGTGCATGGTATGTACTCACTAGTAAGTGCATATTAGCTAAAACAACAACAACAACAACAAAAACCCAACAAAACAAAACAAAACAAAACAAAAAACATGTGACAAATACCCAAGATAGAGCTCATAAAAACAAAAAAGGTCAACAAGCTGAAGTGCCCAAGTTAGGATGCCTCGTTCCTACTTGTGAGGGAGAAGAAATCAACCACAAGGGGGAGGGATGGAGGGTCCTGGGAGGGAAAAGGGATGAGGCTGGGGAGAGGGGAACATGATCTGGTATCGGGTGGGGGGAAAAGGACTGAAGCCCCAAGGGCCAGCAGAAAGAGTGGAAACAGGCAACCTTGGGAGGTAGGAGGTAGGGGTATACTCCAGAATGTACCAGAGACCTGGGAGGTGAGAGTCTCTCAGGATTCAAAGGGAGGGACCTTAGATGAAATGCCCTCTATTAGGGAGAGGGAACGTGTAGAGCCACCTCCAGCAGAAAGTCAGGGAATTAAGTGAGGAGGGATGGGGTTGCTATTCCACAGTCAAAACTCTGACCCATAATTGCTCCTGTCTGAAAGAATTACAGGAATGGAAATGGAGAGGAGCCTGAGGAAAAGAAGGTTTGGCACTAGGCCCAAAGTATTATCCAGCTCAAGGGGAGGCCCCAAGGCCTGAAACTATTACTGAGGCTGTGGAGTGCTCACAAAAAGGGATGTATTGTGACTGGAAGACCCAACAAGCAGCTGACAGAGTCAGATGCAGATACTTGCATCCAACCAATGGACAGAAGCTATTTACTCCTGTGGTTTAATTAGGGAAAGACAGAAAGAGGCTGAGGAGGAGGGCGACCCTGTAGGACCAGCAGTCTCAATTAATCTGGATCCCTGAGATCTACCAACAAGGCAGCGTACACCAGCTGATATGAGGCCCTAGCACATATACAGCAGAGGACTGCTGGGGTCTGGGTTTAGTTAGAGAAGATGCACCTAACCCTCAAGAGACTGGAGGCCCCAGGGAGTTTAGAGGTCTGGGGAGGTGGTTGTTAGGGGTTGAGGGGTGGGGACATACATCCTCAAGGAGACAGGGGAGTGGGGAAGAGGTATGGGATGTGGAACAGTTGGACTGGGAGAAGAATAAAATCTGGAGTTTAAAATAAATAAATAAGTAAGTAGGTAGGTTTAAAAAGAAAAAAAGAAAATTTGTTGATCAACCAAGAATGCAAGCTTGCCCCCTGGTGGTTACTGAGAAACTGCAGGCATGTAACTTGAAATTCACAGGGCACATCTTTCAAATGTAACTCACATATCATAGAAACATACCTGCAAGGACTGCAACAAAATTTAAATGTGTTTACTTATATTCTTGGATGCAGACTGTTCAGCAACAGTCTCAGAGATTTAACAAGGATGTCCACAGAGCTTTAAGCTTAGCACTTAACGTAGCACTTAACATGTTACATGTTAACAAGTCGAACACATGCCCATCTCAGCAATCATTTCAGTTCCTCAAGCACGCCCAACTGTTTGACTCTACAACAGGATTTACCCCTTTACAAAGCTTGTGATCAAGGGCTTTGCAACCGACCTGTTGGAGTACTGGTGCTGCAAAGTAAGAACTGAGGGAAGTTGTGTACACATTGTGGGGACTGCTGAGTGGAATCAACAAGGCATGAGCCATGTTTGAAGTCTGCTACTCCCATCATGCCTTGGAGAGGAGCTGAGCTTAACTCAAAAGAAAAGTAAAACAGAATCAACATCTACCTGGGCAAATATATCTTTATATATCTTTTCATAAAAAGAGAACTACACAATTGAGTTAAAAAAAAATCAACTTTAAAAAAAAAAAAAACTCAACTTCCAAACTCCACAGAATACGGAATTGACTGAGACAGTGGTCTTGAAGGTCAAGAAGGAAATCTGGGGACGAGACACTTCAAGCAAATACATATCACAAGGCACTGCCTGGATTGAGATGTGCGATATTAGACAATGGAGAGCAGTTCAGAAGCCATGCATTATATGATGATTTCAACAAATGACAAATAATAGTATTATAACTATTGCTCCATAATGTCTGATAGCCACCTTTACTCTCAGGGCGACTAGATGTTCTCATTTTTCCTGGAAAAGTTTCATTGCAAGACTGACCCTTTTCTCATAGGAGTCTTGGTTTGGATGATAAACTTTATGGCCATATTACTAAGTCCTAAGTTAAGGCGTTGCCATTTGAATTCGTTTGTTTTCCCATTTTCTCTGTGTTCTAGTTCTGCTTAATCCATGCAAGTTGGGCCTTCCCAACTGAAACATCGATATATTCCGATATATTCAATAAAGAGGATAAAGTGTTTAAAAGAAAGCTGCCTTGAAAAATCTAGAAATTTATGATTAGTTTAAGCTGGGATGTACTTGACATCAGTAATTTTGAATTTTGAAATATTTCAAGAATTTTGAAAATTCATCAATTAAACAGTGTATTTAAAAATGGACTTTATTACCTAAAGAAAACTCATTCAGGTGGATAACATTTAATCCTCCTCAAGAAGGTGGGGTAGAATCTTGCTGGGTTGCTTAGGTTGCTGAAGAGGCATTGTAGTAAACTAAATGTAACTGAACAAGCGTTACAAGGGCTTACCTACAACAACAACAAAGAATGTAGCACACAGGAAAAACCCGATTCCAGCGTGTTAGGTCTGGGTCTTCATACTCCTAATCTGAATGGCTTCAAGGCACCTATCTTATCTTTTTAAGAAGAACAAGACGACAGCACAGATCTTCAAAGTTTCTCTTAATAATGTTACCTTTGGAAATTGAAGCGTGGATTTTAAAACCCAGTGTCTCCTCTAGTTGGTTGTAGTCAGACTCCACAGATGACGCATGAAGTGTCTCTACTAAGAAAGGCATTTTCCCCCAGGCCTGATCATAGAAAATGGTGTGGTTCCACGTATAGGGGACACTGATGCCATCAATGGTGAACAGCCGGGTTGAGTAGGCATAGAGCTGCCCAGGTCCTGTTTGAATGTAATCCTCTGTGTAATCCTAAGGGACAGGATTTGAGGGTCACCATTGCACCTGGTGTTTTTCACACTGTATAGCATATGAGGTATGCTAGGGGTTGGAGAGAAAACCTTAGAGATTAACAGTGGAGTTCTGGATAAGACTGTAATTACACAATGGTGTTTTAGACATAACTCTTAGGTCGATTCTCATCATTGGAATCAGGTTTGCCATTTTCTGTCACAATCTGTAATGTAACGAGATAGTGAAGTTGTGGGCCACAAGTTAAGAAAGCTGTAGGAGTTGTTTTCATCACCCCAAGCTCTCAAAGTATTGCTTTCATTTCATTCAAGTTAAAAAATATAATTTTGAAGTGAAAATATAATTACATCACCCCCCTTCCATTTCCTTCCTCCCCCCCTCTTCATGGATGCTACACAAACACTTATTGTAGGATTCACTATTCCGTTTTTTTTTTAAGAGGAAAATTTAACAAGTGGCTTAAATCAGCACAGCAGCAGTCCTGGCTCTAATACACCAGGTAATAAAACTACTCAGAGAACTTTAAAAGCTGAGCCCTGGAGATTTTTAAGTCAAGACCAGATGGTTATTTATGACCTAGTGGGAGTAGTAATTTATCTCAGGAGCAAACAGTAAGAACCTAAGATCTCTGTGCTCTGTCTACAGGGAGTTTGTTCCGCCTCCTCATTGTCACGTGACTGACCATGCCGCTCTTGTAGCACGTTACCTTCACACTGACTTCCGCAGGTGAGTGGAGCTGCAGGACGCGGCCACTCACGATGACATCAAGCAGCAAGGCACCATCAGAATCTAAGCCCCGAGCCACGTGTGTCATCCGCAAGACTTCTCCTGGGAATGACATTGCATTCATTTCCTCAGCAATGACAATAACAGTTATTATTACTTTTATGCGTATGGTCTGTGGAAGCATAGAGCAGAGTGATCTAATACCATAATATTATTTCAAATGCGAATAAATATGTCAGAGAACTAGGCACAAAGATTCCCAGTTAAGAAAAGGCGGCTTATTTGATTGTCTTCCAAAAGTCTTTTTTTTTTCTCTGTGGCCAAAGTGTAACATTTGATTATGCGGAAGACTCCATATTTTAGACTCACAAGGAATAATTATTTTAGAAAATTACTGCTTGTGAGATGGTCCAGGCAAGTTCACCAGGGACCTGCAATACCCACAGACTTGGGTATGGGATTGTGTTTCTACCAGAGCTTCAGCCATATTGGAAGGGCATCTTCGTATGTGGATGGACAGCAAGGGGCCCACTTGCTCTCTGTGCTGAGTAAACACTGGTTAAGGAGATAGCCTCCATCATCATTCTTTATCAAAGGTCAATCCCACCAAGACCATCTCATTCCACGGAGGCTGCGATGGAGCTTTCTAAGCCCTTTTGTGGACACTAGAAGGGCCCCAAGAGGTAATGCCTGATGATTAGGGCAGAAGCAGAGTAGAAAGTGTTAGCGTGCTTGGCTTTGTTAGTTAATAACGAGAATGACTTATCTTCCTCCCTTAGTCATTAAATCCCCTCTAAGGTTTAAAGAAAAAAAAGGCACAGAAAAGAAGAGAAAGGAGTCTTTGGGGCATAAAAATTACTATTCTGCTTGAGGACACATGGTTTTCTTGCAGACCTTGTGCTAGCATTCACTGACAGGAAAATATAAAACTGTTTTTCCATTGTGTGTGTAAGAGTACACCAAAAACTGTAATAACTTTCTGTGAGAGCATACACTATAGTTCTCTTAGTCACCAAGATTTATAGCAATCTTTCTATCTATATGTCTGTCTGTCTGTCTGACTGACTTTTCTGTTGATATGTATGTAACTATCTAGTAGAATATTACATTCACCTGACACTAACCAGTTGCAAATTCCACTTGCGTCTCTCTTTTGAAGACTGCGTTAGTGAGAGTAAAGCCATTGACTGCTTCTCCTATTTCCTTTGCTGTGGTCCAGTAAATGGGATTTAGGATAGAAATGATCTTTCTCATTGCTGGACCTAAAGAAGAAAGAGAAACAGGGTGGCAGAGCAAAATATTTACAGTTATTGTCACAGTATATTATTCACAAAAGTGAGCGCTAATTGGCTAATTACAAAATCAATACATCTCCATGTATCTTTTTTTACTAGTATATACTAGCTATACAAAACACTAGGTTTCACTATAACATTGTCATTCATGCACTGACGCACTTTGATGCTCTCCCCAACAGTTTCTCTTTGGGACAAGGATGAACAATGCATTGCATTGGATGTATTATGTCATATTACCAGTGGTGGAAGGTTTCATCTCTTAGAATTGTTAGGTGAAACTAATGATAAAGAATAAATTATATCTTTAGAAAGGCATTTATGAAGGCTGGCAAGTTGGCTCAGTGGATTGAGGTACTTACTACCAAGTTGATTACCCAAGTTAAATTTCTGGGACCCACATTATGGGAGGAGAGAACTGACTCCCATAAGGTATCCTCTGACCTCCAAGTACATGCCATGGGACACACACGAATGCACACACACAAATAACAAATAACTCAATAATTAAACGTAATAAATAAGTTTATTAAAAACTTCTATAACTAGAGTGACTCACCAAGACTGCGAGGCACATTGGTAATCTTGGCCTGTATTATTCTTGTATCAGAGTTAGGGCTATCTGTTATTGTGGCATTAAGGAAAGCGATTCCAAACTCAATATCATTAATATTCCCAATAACACTTCCTCTGGCTCGCTGGGGTCCACCTATTGGGGGAAGAAAAAGAATCCTGGATAAGGGAGCAATTCCATCAACATTACATGAGGGAGAGGAAAGCCAATACGCAGAGATGCTACAAATCTTTTTGCAGACATCAAAAGAGTCCTATGGCATCCAAGTTTGAAAGTGAAATTAATAGGCTTTTAAAACATTCCACTTTTACATAACACCCATCATCCCCATAAATCTAGCATCCTTCCAATCTGTACTCATCTTAGTACTATTTCATAAGCCAAAGAATACAGTATGTCCATTCTCTCGACCCAAATAAAGCATGCATTTGTTGATGGTGGTGACCATGACTACAGCAAGTTTACAGACAAGGTTGTGCATGGCAGTAAACACTTCATATGCATTCACTCTTTTGATCCTACCAACAGTACTAAGTGGTAGCTTCTAATAGATACAGTTTTCAAACTGGACAGACAAAGTTCAGAGAAATAATGTAGCTTTACCATCATTCTAGGTCTAGAGAGAGAGAGGGGACTGAATCACACTATCTTCTTGGCTTTAAAACATGTTTTGGAGTCAGGACTTATTTCTTCACTTAAATTGCTAACTTACAATTGTGTATATTTAATGAGGATAAGATGTTGTTTTTAAATATGTATATGTCAAGGAAGAGGCGAAATAAGCTAGTTAGTATATTTGGCACCTCATCCACTGGCTGTTTTCATACTTAAAACCTATTCTGTCATCACTGAAGAATAATGTACAGTTATGGGGAAATGCAACATGGAAGCAGACACTGGAGGACTGAGGTTACCTGGGGGCAAGGGTGATGGCAGAGGCCTGGGGGCATGCTGGTCAGGGCTATGAACTTAGAGAGGAGGAATACAATTAAACACATCTATGGTAGAACTGGTCATTACTGTTAATAATACAAACCTGTGTTCTTTTATCTACCACTTCCATCTGTAAAACAGAAAGATCTCACCAACAAAATATCATTTACAGGTCTAAATCAATGTGTGTGTGTGTGTTTCTCTGTTGTATGTATGTATGTATGTATGTATGCATATATGTATGTATGTATGTACTTCCTTTGGAGGTGGGGGATTCTCAGCAGTTTTGAACTATAGATAGAGCATTCTTTACTATACATATCTATCAAATAATCATTAACTTGTGAAAAAGTTGATAATTATATTAGAGTTTTGACAGCGTTGTAAAATTCATACCAAGACAATCTGGTTAAAGGACAAATCTGAGAAGTTCCTCTTTCCTTGTTCCTAAGCAGGGGAGAGAGAGAGACCTAGTGGGCAGGGTTGCTATTTTCAATTTTATGGATGATTACTGACAAGCCTGGCTTCTATTTTGACTGAGGAGCTTGAGTTCCACCACTGAAGCAGATGTTTCCTGCATCTGGCTACCTGGTTGGGTTCCTGAAGATCTTGTCCAACTCTGGGAAGCAAGCTGTCCATCTATCTGGACTAGGAAACACAGTATCTGAAGCCAGAACTGTTCTCTTTCTCCAGGAAGGCATTTTAAAACCCTCCATGACCCTTTGTGCCTAGAGCATGCTTACTGAGCAGCCGAGGAGTAGACAGCCTTTCAGTCTGTCTAGTTATATGTAAAGACTCAACATAAATCATTCTCACTGTCAAGTGAGGGGCCTTTATCATTTTCAGGGACCTTTTATTTCTTAAGAAAACTTAAAGCTTTATAAGGTCCAATAGTCTTCCCATTTCAACAATATGGAAATGTCAATGTTGGCCTCCCTATAGTCTTTAGGCATATGTCTTCTGACACAAGGAAGCCCCAAAGGAACAAAGAAAGCCAAAATCCAGCAGTCAACACCCTTAAGGGGGGAAGGGAGCACATTTTTAAAAAATGACAACTCCAGAGTTGTTTTATTTATTGTTGGCTCCAATGATATCTTTTTCGTAATGTGTGCTAGCCATGGACTTGCCAGAGCACAGCTCACTTACTTACCTGGACACGCCTGCATGTTGCATCTGGAGACCTGGGTGGCGTCTCCTGGACAGGAACGGCCACCTTTAGATGGCCCTGGATTGTCACATAGCCGCTTTCGAGTCCTTTCACCTCCTCCACAAGAGACAGAACAATGGCTCCAGCTGTGCCACGTTCCCCAACTTCCGTCCACTGGGAACAAGAATGGAACGTTCAATATTAACGAATCATTTTTAAAAATCTTTGCCTAGGACACTCCTGATGTGCAAGTGGCAGGGTGGCAGCAGACATCACTAAGTGAAAAAGTTCACTCATCCCAGGGACAGAAGTTAAGAGTCTCACCAGGACACATGTCAGTGTTGCACCTCTGGATCTGGGTATCTGCACCTCCACAGGCTCTTCCTCCATTGGAGGGACGTGGATTGTCACACGTGCGGTACCGCCTCATCTGTCCTCCATTGCACGTCCGGCTGCACGTTCCCCAGCCACTCCAAGGGCTCCAGTTTCCGTGGGCTACAGTGTGAAATAATTTGACATAAAACAGAGCTCTAAAACTGAGCTGTGAAAGAAACCATGACACTCGTTCCCGAATCAAGGAGAACCCTTCAAGAAATAAATAGAAAGAAAAAAATGAACCAAAAAAGGGTGACTTTCCAAATCACCAGGTGACTTAGGTGATGTTTTAAACAGAGACAGAGAACATATGCTAATAATGATGGGATTCCCTCCAGCTGGTCTGATATTATATTTAAATTATTCCATGAGCTAGAGGTGATATGGGAGATAGTCTCTACTCTCGAGGGGCAGAGACTGTAACATCCAGAACACACTAAAACCAGACATCACTTTGGCATTCTAAATTAAAGGTCAAAGATCAAGCAACTTTAAGGATTGGAGGCCAAAGCAAAGCTTTAAAGGAGAAGCATCAACTCACGGTTTCCAACACTCACTTGGACAAGGGTCACTATTGCAAAAGTCACTCTGGACACCAGTCCCTTCGCATTTGTTGCCTCCATACTGTGGCACTGGGTCAGAGCAGTCCCTTGTTCTCTTCCTGGCACCTCCTCCACAGGATACAGTGCAGGCACTCCAACTGCTCCAAGATGCCCACTTGCCATCCACTGGATTAAGGGAAAATGTGCTTGGTTACTACATAAAAGACATGATCAAAGTGTTTGGGTGTAGACATGGCTCAGATGCTAAGCTCGGGGCTTTTCTGGAGGACGTGAGTTTGGTTCTCAGCATCTATGCTAGGTGGCTCACAACCACCTGTAAATTCAGAGCATCTGATGTCTTCTGTCTTTTACAGTCTCTCTCTCTCTCTCTCTCTCTCTCTCTCTCTCTCTCTCTCTCTCTCTCTCTCTCTCTCTCTCTCTCTCTCTCTCTGTACCTCCCTCCCTCCCTCCCTCCCTCTTCTTTTCCCTCCCTCCCTCCCCCTTTCCCCCTCTCCCCCTCCCTCTTTCCCTCTCCCTCTCCTCCCTCTCTCTCTCTCTCTCTCTCTCTCTCTCTCTCTCTCTCTCTCTCTCACACACACACACACACACACACACACACACACACACACACACATACACACACACACACACGTAGTAGACCAGGTCAAAATATGGCTGACTTAGAGTGAATGACATTGTTGCATGAGGGGTAGATGTTAATTAGTTTAATGTGTTATTAGTTAAAATGTTAATTAGTTTAATTCCTTCCTGTCTCTCACCTGGACAGTGTCTCTCACTGCAAACTTGCATTTGGGTTTCTGCTCCATTGCAGTAGGCCCCACCAAATGATGGTGGCGGGTTGTTGCAAAGCCTTGTTCTGGTCTGACTGCCTTTTCCACAACTTTTGCTGCATGCACCCCAAGGCTGCCAAGCATTCCACACGCCATGGACTACAAACACCAGAGACAGTCTCAAGCCACAGAACAATAGTTATTTAAAAAACAAAATTATGCAAATAAATTAACTCCATAGTAACTTAAATTTCCCACAATCTAAAATAACTAAAATAGAACCAAAAGAAATATAACGTTCTTCTTTTCTCATGTTTGGTTTTCAAAGGGACTTGTGTCCAGGGACATTCAGAAGGCTTAACTAATGCCAAAATAAATGCTTACAATTATTCAAAGGAGGCTATTTTATTAAAATCAAATTTAATCAAGCAACCATATGTAAACAGAACCCGAGTGTTTAAACTCTCGCTAAGCACTTGTCCACATTTGGTACTCTAGGGATGGTGGAGGAGACCAGAAACAGCTAAGCAAGTCTGTCTAATAGATCGAGATGTGCTGTAGGGAACATGAAACTTTCAGCAAGGCTATTTTGGATCTGAGATGGCAAGAGTACATCTCTAAACGTGGCCTGGCGCCCCACTTATGCATGTTCTTGGATCTTTCGACAACAGGGTGATTTGCACAGGTCTAAGTCTTTGAACAGTTTTTCTCCATTACATAATGTTCATGAATTAGAAATTCGGAATAACACACTCACCTACTTGCTAAACAACAGAAGCAAAACTGACCAGTAGTTTCCAAGGACTGCACTGAAGGGCTTTCTTTTGGTAACTAACACATTACAGCATCTGACCACAGGCCAGGGAGCCTCACGCTTCCTACCAGGTGCTTGGGCTGAGAATCAGCACCACACTTTCTCTTATGCAAGGGTCAGTATCAGGCTGTATTTTCCTTAAAGAACTTTCTAGATATGGTGCCCATAGAATACGCTTCTTTGGTCACTAGATTTACTGAAATATGAACCAAAAGAGGGGTTAAGTCTTGGATCTCAGTATTCTCAACACAACTTATAAGAAACTGCAATACTAAAATTAATCAATAAGGTTATAATTTAAAAAAAATATTAAAATATCTTGCATTTTTCTCATAATTAATTGATCTTTGATTAGGGTGACTACTTATTCTCCTGCTTTATAAATAGAGGCAAATATGTTCACAGAAGAATTTGTTCTAAGACAATATTTGACTAAACCCAAGAAGCAGAGAGGGATCATTTCAATCCTGGCCTGGATTGTAATCCTTACAGTCCTCACACACTGCCTGTATTGCTTCAGATGTTCTGCAGACCCAGTGGCTTTAACATAGTTACATTTCAAGGACCCAAGTCCAAACCTCTGACAATATAAGGATGCTTTATCAAAGGAGCCTAGAGGTAAGTGGTATTTGTTATGTAAGGTCTGCCTTTTTCTACTCTATGCAAATAGACATTTGAAACCTTCTTTGAAAAAGTTTGGTCTTTTAATATTTAATTCACAAAGAAACCCTAACCAAATTGACTTTTATGATGCAGTAGAATTGAAAACCTTCTTTTATTTATACAGATAAACAAAAAGAAAGAAACAAACAAAAAGGAAAGAAAGAAAAGAAAAAATGAGAGACAGAAGACAGTGTGAACCAGAGAATACATATGCTATCACAGTGTTCAGATTATACTGAAAACCTCCTGAACAGCTAAATCAAACCACAAAGAAAACACAAGTAGAGAGGAGTTGCTAAAGAAGAATTCAAAACACGGTAAGTTCATTTGTTGTAATAGGCAGAAGCTCTTTGAAGAGCAGCAGGGACCTGGACTAGGAGTAGACTCTAGAACCGATCTGGGCTCTGAGGGGTATTTAGCCCTACAGGCTGTGCAAGAGTTTTGGTTTCTGTGTGCGAGGCTTCAATACTCAGGACACTCTGAAATTTCCAAAACCAAAAATCCAGGATTTTTTTTAGCATAACAATAGATAAATTAATAGCATATTATTAACCCCCTGAATTAAACTTGAGTCGTTATACTACTGAGTAATATGAGTCCTTATTGATATAAATCAATAAATAAAGAAATAACAAGCAAAAGGTTCTTTGCAACCAAAATAGCTGTACATTATTCAACAGGAAATCAGTATTTATGAAAAGCATAAGAGTAATGAATACAAGACATAAGCAAGTATGTGCTAGAACCAGTGAAAGACTAATAAAATGCTTATCTAGCTGAAAACTCTCCCTGCACACACATACTCTAAGGGGAAATAGTAGTGCCTGCTAGTTTCTGTGGTACCCTATTGCCTCAAGGGTGGACATTTACCCCCGGGGAGTGGCATTACTAAGTCCCCAAACAGTAAAACAATAAAACAGTGAGCAAAAATAATGGTAAACAAATAGCAGCTACCAAGCATGTAGGGTTCACTGACATTTATGTTAATCCAATTGCAAACACCCTTTAGACTTTCACCCACCACTTAGATTTAATCTTCCTTTTTAGAAATTATATAATTTCATTAATAATATACCTGACAAATGATATACAAGTTCTCTAATTAGGCATTAATATTTCTTCTTCCTTTAGAATAATGCCACTGTATTAGATTGTTTATTTTTTAAGACTAAAGCAAACCCTTGGACTTTTACTTACATTAAAGACTTCAGGGTAGTGATTTTTCCCTGTCTAGCTGTCTGTCTGTCTGTCTGTCTATTTTCGGGGAAGATTATAGGAATGTACCATTACTCCAGATCAGTACCTTGTTTTCTGAAATACAATAGTTAAAACCAAACTTCTGAAGACTTAGGAATGACAGCAGGCTTGGTTCAAATCAATTCTGTTTTACTAACCATTCAACCTTAGTTAACGAATTAATTGCATTTCCATTATTTTTAAATGCTTTATTCATGTGTACAACAAGACATAATAGCTTATTCAGTGATTCTCCTTTTGTATATTTTCTTTCAGTTTTGGTCCACCAATCCTCTCTTTTGAATTTATTCAGTTTGCTTATCAATATTAAAAATTATTCTCTACTTAATATTCTATTTATATTCACTAGAACATTTCATATTCCATCCAATAAAGTGCTTAGAAATTAAAATATCTTCAAATAAGAGTACACAATAAATATTGTCTAGAGTCTAGGTGAATGAATGAATGAATGAATGAATGGATTGGTTCCTGACTTGTCCTTCTTCTCTTCCTTTTTTTTTTGTGTTTTTTTGTTTTGTTTTTTTGTTTTTTTGTTTTTTTTCGAGACAGGATTTCTCTGTATAGCCCTGGCTGTCACTCTGTAGACCAGGCTGGCCTCGAACTCAGAAATCCGCCTGCCTCTGCCTCCCAGAGTGCTGGGATTACAGGTGTGTGCCACCACCGCCAGGCCCTTCTTCTCTTCTACAGGATCTTTCCTATAGGTCCAACAAGGAGTCCAGTACCCTTGTCACCCTGCATGAGGATGTCACTCATGCTGCCCGCAGTGCCCACCACTTAGATTTAGTTCAGTTCAGACAAAAACATGAGATGAAACTGAACTCTAACATAGTTATTTCTCAGAAGCTGTAATGAATCTCAGAGAGACGAACTTTTCCACTCCAAGGTCTGAGATTACAAGGTCACCGTGAGCCACCAGTTGCCTGTCGTCATTTTTTCCACACATGGGAAGAATTTAATGGAGAATTAAGCCAAGGAGAATATTAGTGGAGATCGGAGTTGGGTAGCACACTAGTAGAAACACTGGACAAATCCTTGCATTCAATCATAACCCCCAAGAAGAATTTTTCCTTTATTTAAGTTGAATTCTGTCACTTGAATCTGAAAGAGGCATGCGATCCTAAGTAAGCAACAAGGTGAGAAGGTAAATGGTGTGGTTCTAGAATGCTCCTTGTGAGTAGCACACTTCTTTTTAACCCCTCTGTGCTCATTCCCTCCCTTGCAAATGGGTGACGAGATTACCTCTCACCTTAAGTCCCCATCATCTTTCAATCTATGAGTTCCTATGTACTCAAGTTTCTGTGCATGATTAAAAACACACCACGGACAGAGCCACTTTTCTATTCTTTTAAGTGAGATATTTTACTATGGTCCTGTCATTCCTTCATAAGGCTCTGTATGAAACAGGAAAAACAGCACAGAGAGTGAACACATTCCTAAAGATAGAAGTCATAACATCTTTTCACAATGAAGGAAAAGGGGATCTTAACTCCATGCTAGGAGCTGACGTACAAAAGCTTTGCAGGTGTCTCTGGTGGGTCCTCACCTGGGCAAGGCCTAACATTACACATGATGGTTTCCACAGCGTGCCCCTCACACGGCCGCCCACCATGCTGAGCCGGTGGGTTGCTGCAAGTTCTTGTCCTAGTTTGGTTGCCATGGCCACAGCTTCTTGAGCATTCTTCCCAGAAACTCCATTCTGACCAGTGACCATCCACTACAGGGAAGCAAAACCATCACACCATTAGCTAAATTCAAATGGCAAGTACTAAACCCGAGGCAGGCCAAAGGTAGGGAACATAACTTCATATCTATGAAACACCCGCCTACACACTGAATGCAGAAATATACCTGGGCACAACTTATTTTGACAGTGTCGTGCTTCTGAATCTGACCCTTGGCATGGCCTTCCCCCATTGGCTGGAGGAGGGTTGTTGCACAGCCGGCTCCGCTTCTGGATGCCTTTTCCACAGGTGACACTGCAGGACCTCCAGGCAGACCACGACGAAAAGCCACCGTGCACTGCAAACAAAACATTGCGTGTGGTCTCAGGTTTGCAAGTGAACGTTTCTAAGAACAATTTCATTGAAGTTACATCCTGAGTATAGAGTTGAGTGTGACTGCTCGGGACCAGCTAAGGAAACTTTCCCTGAGGGGTAAAATTAATATCTAGAAGTGAGACAATAAGTCAATGAAATTTCCTCTCAGTCCTTTGCTGATTCATGTGGTTGTGGCTATGGGAAGGATAAGAGATGAAGAAGTTCACATACTGCTTACGGTGTATGTGTGTTTGTGTGTGTGTGTGTGTGTGTGTGTATGTGTGTGTGTGTGTGTGTGTATCTTTCTATCATCTATCTATCTATCTCTGTCTCTGTCTGTCTGTCTCTCTCTATAGATAATATATGTATGTATATATATATATATCACTTTTTGAACCTTTTTTCTTAGTTTTCAAGGAAAATTTACTTTAGGATTCTGAATAATTAGCATGGCATTTGAATACTCTAACCTGTGTTGTTTTAATTTCATTGGTTGGTAACCACTAGGAGACTGGGAATCTGAGCTGTCTTGGGCTCCGTTTCCCACTTACCCTGGACTATGATGGGCACTCTGACCAGGACAGAGCCCATCAGGTTTCGGGCGACACACTCGTATTCAGAGGTATCTTCCTTTCGAGCAGCCACGATGTATAATGAGTTGTTAGGCAGCATGGTAAGTCGGTTATCCCAGGGGACAGGGTGCCCTTGGCGGGACCACGTGATGGTTGGCTGCGGTTCACCAGCTGCTTGGCAATCAAGTATGACTCTGCCACCAGCATCCACAACAGTTTCCACTGGCTCAAGAGTGATAATAGGAGAACCTGTGAAGAAAGTAGATACTGGGTCTTGGTTGTTAAGGGGCTAGGTTAAGATTTTCTCTTTTAAAATGTGGCACCTACATTTTGAAAGGAATTTTTCCATGGAGTACTATGGATTAAAGAGAAGACCTGATGAACTGGGCAGTAAGGCTTGCGTTTGTGTAATTCAATAACATACAGAAGAAAGAAGATGGGATGGGAGGCAGTGAGGAGAGGGCGGTGATTTGTATTGTTTTAGGACATTGACCTCGAAGTATTTGCAAGACACTCATGTGAGCAGTTCTAGACGGCAGGTGGAGTCAGATGCGTCAACATAGGAGTTTCAAAATCAATATGTCAACAAGGCATGTGGACCTGTCTTTCATAACTGATGAGATTGCTTCAAGAGAGAAGGCAGCGTCATACAAGATGATGAAACAGAAAGCATAGGAGGAAATGAAGAGATGGACAGAGGGCTGGTTTATAAATGATACACAGAAGTGGCTCCTAAGGAATTAAATATGAAGAGATGGGCATCCTGGTAGGAAGGGAAAGAGTTTCAGGAGGAAGGAGAGGCTGTCCGCATCCAGGCTGGAACAGCAACCCAAGGGAAGGTCCTGGAAAGGACCAGATGTACAATGAGTCGAATGTCGCCGCTGGCAGGGCGCTGATCTCTATATTGTTCTACATGCTTGTAAAATTAGCTCGAAAACTGTTTTCAAAACTGAGGAGGGTCAGTTCATACAGAAGATATCTCCATTTTGTGAGAGACACAGCATGGAGATAGGCCCAGTAGTTTTATGACTAGAAAGGATGCTTGACCCTGGGGAGGAGGTGGTAGTTCACAAAGTTCCTAGTGTTTGCTAAAAACTACTCTTTCCTTTCCCCCAAAGAATCTCAGATAACGTTGCTGTTGAGTAGGGAGCAGCGGGCAGCAAGAACACTGAGGAGAGAGAGAACCATGGATGACCACACAGGGATGGTGAGGCTGAGCTAAATGGTGACTGACTTAGAGAGGGGAAAAAGCACCAGATTCTTCTCCATGGTGGCAGCCTATTTTATACAGAGACAAGTGTGCCTTACTATCTAAAGCACAAAACAAAATGGAAGCAAACACGTTTTGTTGTAAAAACACCTGTTCACAAGTTTTTTTTAAATAAGGGTTACTGACATGTTTTGAGAAAAGTCATTTTCTCACCTTAGCCCTGCTGTCTCAGTAAAGTACCAAGTACCAATATATGTACTAGGTACCAAGTGCCAATTAGAACTGTATGTATATATAGAACTGTATATAGAGAGCTATACCAGCAATTCACCTTTTAATCATCCATATCACTATAAAAATGGCCATTGCTTTTACTTACCTCCTTATATTTAAATAACATTATGTATTTGCAAACTGTAAATTTGGTAAATCTGGTTTATCCTTCACACTAAGTATGGATAAAGTTGCTAAATAAGCTTGTATGTTCCTGATACCATGGCCAAGAAAAGTCTGCAGTTAAACTTAGACTCTTGATTTAGATACTAGAGACATTTTTGATGTCTATAAAGCTAGCATGTAATATAATATACCATGTATACATATTTCAGGGTAAATGAAGCACATCATTTACATAATCATCAATCAAATGTAAGCATTTCTTCTGAACAAAAACAATGCTCTATGCTTTGAGCTTAATGTCAATAGTAGTTTTGGCCTTTTCATGTTATGGATTGAAAGGATCTAGTGTTAAGCTTTATATGTTAGCTGAGCTTATGACATTTCTCTTGACTTGAATCAGCATAGCCAGCTGTGCTCCTCTAGTTTAGGAAGCTCTGTCTGCTGATGGCATCCGAGGGACTCCATATATAGCAAACACTCCACTCCAAAGACACAACTGTTTCATGGAAGAGGGGGTGCCAGTCCACCTGGATGCCTTCTGAATGCCTTTAAATTATTCTCCATTTTTAATACACGTTTTTACTCTCATTGAAAATATTTTTCCTCTCACACAATACATTTAGTACATATTTTAAATGTGTATACGATGCCATCTTTGAAAGCATGTGACAAGAATCTGGTGAACCACAGAGGGCACTCACTGTTGTCAAAAAGGTTCTGCCACCAAGATACTGTGACAGAAAACTGTGGGGGGTCAGATAAGAGAGGGAAAGGAATCTGTAGATGCATACTGGAGTTATGCTTCATGGCCAGCGCTCCAGTATGGCCAGGAAAGGGAAATGGACACACTGGGAAAGCTAGTGTTTAAAGGACACGGTCATTCCCCAGTAGGCGACACTCCTGCTGCTGTGCTGGCTGGGGGTGGACAGAAGACCTTACTTTGCAGAGTCAGGCTCACACTGCGCTCCACCACTCCGGCCTCGTTGGCAGCTACACATGTATAGTCGCCAGCATCTTCATTCTATGGAAGTAAGTGTGCTTGTGAGAACAGAGGTCTGCAGCGCACACCACCCTTTCAATGTGATAGTTCATTTGGAGTTTAAATTTTGAGAAAGCACTTTAATGAAAATGGAACACCCCACCCATGTCTATGCTCATACTAGGGCAAAAAAATGAGAGGAAGAGGAGAAATGTGGGAAAAAGAAATTCCAAAATTAAATATTTTGTATTATATTGACTCCCAGGAAATCAAAGTAAAAATGACATCATTTCATAACATTTATTTTAAAGCATTGGCTGTTTTTGATACTTCAGTTTTGAGAATTTTTTCTAGCTTTAATCAATTTTATATTGTCTCCACTTTGTCATGGATGCTTCTTCCTTCTACACAACAACTGATGTTTCTCAAACTTTCAAGACTTCTTTGCATACTATGAAAGAAACTCTTAAAAACTATGGAATAAAAATGTAAATGGTATGTATGATCATGGCCATCTCAGAATCCATTAAACTATCCAAAGAAATCAATCAGTACCGAGTTCTTTTTAATTGGAGTTTTTGAAAATGTATCAAACTGGGTTCATAGGGAGTTTGAAAATAAGCAAAGCAAAGAATAAATTTAGTTGTAATAATAAATTATAGTCTTTCATAAATTTATACATACATAATACAGAAAACATGTACTATTTGAATTTTACTTATTTACAATACCATATATGGGCTTAGCTTGAACTTTTAATATTCAGTACATATGGGAGCTTCTAGTAGGCAGATGGAAGTAGGACTTGGAAGACTCCAGGCTGATGCCACATATTTAGGACTATGAAGTTATATAATTAAAGGATCGTGTACATTAATAAGGGTATTCAAAGAAGTCTTGAAAGTTTGAGAAATCTCAATTGTCGTGTAGAAGGAAGAGGTAGCCATGGAGAAGTAGAGACAATATGACATCGGTTAAAACCAGAAAAAAAATTATCAAAACTGAACTATCAGTTAACAATAGCCAATGTTTAAAAATAAAGAAAATAAAGCCCAAGAAAGTCCCACTGGGTTAGGCAATGATGCATTTTGATTGTCTTCAATTAATTAAATATTAAATCATACAAGAGAGCTCACCAAGTGTGAGTTAAGAAACTCCTCGAGGTAAGAAATAGTTTGGTGACTCATGTCTTTATTCTCCTTCCCTGAGTCTTGAGGCGTGTTCAGAGCCATGCACATTTAGTAGTGTCCTGATGAGATCTACCCTATAGTTTACTTATAACCATGCTTATAACATTTTGATGGTCTTGTTCTAAAATTGATTTGAGAAGCTTATCTCCTAACAGTAAATAGGAGATGAATGATTGGGGGAAAAATGCACAAAATCGTTTTCTTGCCCATACTTACTTTCAAGAACAACAATATCAACGGATACTATTCTTTCCTAGTTTCAGAAGACCTTAGTTGCTGGATGAAGCAATGGTGGACATACATACAATGCCATACTACTCTTCACAGTTCCAGACAGAACTGGAAACTGTTCTGATAAGTGACATATGCCAGGCACAGGGGAAAAGTACCGTGTGATTCCATTCCTAGGTGGAATACACAGGGCCGAGAGTTGGATGGCCGTTACCAGAGACTCAGGGCGTGAGGAAGAGGGAGTGGTGCAAAAACCACAATGAGTGGGTCCTGAGTTATGGTTAGTCAATGTGAAAGGCTTTGATATTTTATTGCATAGTAAGGTGAGCTCAGATAAAATTAAAAAGCTAGAGAAACGATTTTAGAGATCTCTCCCATAACATCTGATAAACATTAGTTTGGTTAAAGCATTACTCGGTAGACATAGACCAAAACACCTGCTATAATATAAAATTATATAAATAGATATAATTTTTAGGTACTATCTCTATCTATCTATCTATCTATCTATCTATCTATCTATCTATATCAGTTAAAACATATATTTAAAATGTTGCACTAAAATGAAGGAGGAAAAGGCTAGCTTTGATTTCATGATCTGCATGGAGAAGAAACTTCTCATCTATGAATGACACTGACACAGATCCCAGCAGTGTAGATGGTGTCAACAACTCCGGTGAGACTTACCACGGTACCGTAGATGGCCAATGAGCCATTACCCAGCTGTCGGATTCTGTGGCTACTCTCTATGTCAGCCCCCTTGCGGCTCCATTGGATGGTTGGGGCAGGGTCTCCTTTCACCTCACAGTTTAGGATTGCGTTACCACCGAGTGGTTCAATCCAGTTAGACGGGTAATCACCTTTGAAGACTGGGGGCTCTAGGAAACACCATAAAACAGGCAGGGAGGAAAAGCAGGTGCTGATACTTCCTGTATGACTTTTGACAGGCATAGACATATAACTTAGCAGTGAGGGAAAAAGCCAAGTTAAAATGTCATGGGTTTTGGACAACTTCAGTCCTTGTGTGGAGGTAATGCACTTCATGTCAAATGACCTCTTTAATATATTTACTTTTTCCTTACCTTTAGTGTGTGTGTGTGTGTGTGTGTGTGTGTGTGTGTGTGTGTGTGTGTGTGTGTGTATTGTGAATATATGTGTCTTTAGGTGTTTGTGTGTGTGTAGGCCCTAAGCTGATACTATGTGTCTTCCTCAACCACTCAACAATTTATTTACTGATGCCGTCTCTTTTGAACCTAGACCCAATCCCAGCTAATCAAGCTATCTAGCTTTCCGCAGGGTCTCTGGTCTGTCTCCTGAGTGCTGGGCTTGTAGGTGGCTGACACATCTGCTTAGGTTCACATGGGTTTGGGGCATCTAAACTCACACACACGACAAGCCCTCTATCCACAGAGCCATCTCTGTAGCCCATTAACCTTTGAGTTGAACCTCATGTGTCTTTCCCCCTCATGAATCTATACATGTTCGGACACTGGGATAACAAACTGCAGTCATGTTATATTACTTCATAGTGAGGAAACAAACTTTCATTATGAATAAATCACAAAAGGAAAATGGGCCGAGTTCACCTACCTTTCACATAAACAAATCCGATCGCTTTCACAAAGCCAACGCTGTTCTCCGCTGTACACACGTAAGTCCCTGAGTCCTCCTTTGACACCTTTTCAATAACAAGTTCACTGTGTCCATTGACGCTGTCAAAGTGGGCTGAGGAAACAGATTAGGAAACAACACAGATGCCTCTCAGTGACCTAGGAAAATGTCACAGCAGTGTAATATTTTGCAGGTTAGATTTACGAGCAAGTCGGCAATTGAACCGTAACTGAACAAGAGGGCCCTTACCACAGAGCCACCCTTGAGCTATTTACTGTGTCTATAGACAACTCATTTGAAGAACCAAAAACAGTCCACGGAACAGGAAAAGAGAATGAAAACAAACATCTCTCCACAGTATTTTAAAGTGCCCCTTTCATCTCAGCCTGTTGCTTAAATCAGCCTCATGATTGCTCTGGGTTTCAAAAACCTTTCATTCAGAAATATGGCATTTTCCATTCCATTTATCTCACTCCCAGTTTTCTTCCCAAACAATTTACATCAATGGTGGGAACACCTTTTCAGTTGTGATCCAACTGACTTGGCAGGTTGCGGGGGAAATCGTGAAAACACTTCCCTGGTGGGTAATAACAACACAATGATCAAATCTATCATAACTTCAAATTCCCAATAAATCATAAAGGCTGAGGATGTAAATATTTACAAAGGCAGCTACAATATTTGAATGAGACCATAAAGTGAGCATGCTAATTAATTAAGAATCAAACTTAAACAGCTGCCATGGATTCTGTATGACTTCTTTGTACGCATTGTCTCACTTATTTTTAAAGAACACATCCAACTAGGTAGAAAATAGGCTTAAAAGTTTAAATGCCAGAATTAATTCTGTGCCTTCAGAAAAGAGTTCTGATTTAGATAATGCCTTTCTTTATAAAGGAATGGTATGTAAATACTAAGATGATACAGTTGATCACATAATTGATCATGACAGAAGAACTCAAGCTATAACTGCTTCTGTAGCAGGGTATTTGGCAGAGGCAAGTCAGAACTGTGAAGACAGGACAGCCACTCACTACTCACATGTGTTTTCTTGCTATTGATGGCATCTTTGGTGATGAAATCAAGCAAATATATACGCACATATGCATGTGGCAGCAATTAAAAGAAAACCATGGATTTGAAAGAGGAAAGGGAGAAATACTATGGTCTCAGGTATCTCACACACACACACACACGGACATGAACACGTACACACATGCACACACATGCACACACACATACACATACACAGAGAAAAAGAGGGAGGGAGGGAGGGAGAGAGAGAGAGAGAGAGAGAAAGAGAGAGAGAGAAAGAGAGAGAGAGAGAGAGAGAGAGAGAGAGAGAGAGAGAGGGAGAGAGAGAGAGAGAGAGAGAGAGAGAGAGAGAGAGAGAGAGAGAGAGAGAGAGAGAGAGAGAGAGAGAGAATAGATGCATCTTCCTGGGATGAATGCGCTTTGCTTAGGCACTTCTTTAACACAATGCACAGTGGCACAGTGGCTAGAAACTTGCTGTGTCAACTGACCTCTTCATTTCTGAGGTTCATTCACCCAGGGAGAAGCACTGTCTGCTGTAAGAAGAGTGAATCTGCAGATCCCTAGCAGTCACCCCTGAACCCGCTGGTCAGCCCTGCAGGGGTCCAGAGGCAAGTGCAGATGCCTAAGATACAATACTGTCTTCTTTCAGGGAGAGGGCTTTTCCCCTTGTTGTTGCTAATGTTTTATATATAACATAGAATTTATTGTTTTGTGATCCATTTCAAAAGGGTGAAGAGTAAGTCTGTGCTGGGGAAAAGCACATTCGTTTACAGAATTCAATTGTTGGCTCTCTTTGCCTAATTTAGTGATCCTCCAATAGCAGAGGCTGGCCTCTAGCTCACCAAGGAGCTGAAGACGACCTTGAACTCCTGATTCTCCTGCCTGCATCTCTCAAGTACAGGGACTGCATGTGTTTTCCCCGCTCCCAGCCATTTCACAGAATGGAAACAGTCAACTCTGTACTTGTGACTCCTCATGGCCTCCCAAGAGGATGTAGAGACCGGGCCAGGCTGCTGGACAGGTGCATGCATTTGTAGCTGAACAATTAAATCACCAACCTGGAATAATATTATTGTTGAAGGTCCATGTTAGTTTGGGCAATGGGATGCCAATGGCTTTACAGCTTAGCCGTAGCTGTTCTCCTTTATTTAATGACAGGTCTCCAGGAAGTTCAGTAAAAGTGGGAAGGGCATGGACAGTCAGGGTCACAGTATGTGTATCTTCACCAGCAGCATTGTTAGCAACACACGTGTAGGTGCCAGAATCTTCCAGCTAAAGAAACAAAGTTTTCCAAGTATCACTATGTGACAACCTCCTAAGTAAAGTACACACAATTTCAGCACCCGTTTCCCCCAAGGAGCACTCTTTCCTGATGGTGATTTACATTTCCATCTTCCAGTATAAACAATCATGTTAGACTTTGCATTTTATTTTAATTTCATTTAAAATGTAGGAGCTTAAGCATAAACTCCTTACCACATAGAACTAGAGCAGTTATTTCGTAAGACCTTAGAAAACATCACAGGGTCTGTAGCTCTGCAGTGTAGTAAAGGAACAAAGAACAAAGAAAGGTTGTCGGTATCTTGACACCATAGTGAGCCTTCAGGATAAAATGACCAGAGACCAAAAAACCATCAGAGGACACTGTGGGATGAGTTTCCCTTGCTGAGTCTAATGGCCAACTTCATCAGTCACTGGACTTGACCTACTGGGTACTGAATTGAGTTGGAGGGTCACTTTGGTAGCTTCCCAGGTAACATTCTGGTTACTCCTCCATCCTTCATTGTGTTTTCCACTTAATGTCAATGTCTTCCTGTTGACTCATGAGGGATTCAGTCTTTGGTCTTCCTATAGTCTCTCTCTCTCTCTCTCTCTCTCTCTCTCTCTCTCTCTCTCTCTCTCTCTCTCCTCAGAACCTTGAGAATCTCACCTAGTACCACAGCTTTAAATGCCACTCACAGGCTGATGATGTCCAGTGTCTCAAATCCAGACCAAACTTCTAGGAACATCGAACTTGTTCCTATTTCTGATTGGAAAACTAGTTGATACCCTAGGGCTGGAGCTAGGAGAAGCCAGGGGGTTGACGGTGCTCCTTCCCTTGCCTCTGCAGTCGCTCCAGTTTTCCTTGATGGCTGTTCTATCCTCCTTACTGCCCAGACTTTCAGACTCATGTACCTGGCCGATGTGGTCTCCATTTGTCTTTTTTCAGTTATTCTCTTTCTTTGCTCTTACTGCCTGCTGGTTTCTCAAACATACCTGGCTCATTCTTGTTTAAGGTTTTTGATGTTTCCCAGTGCCTAGATAAAGCAGAGTTGTTCAAAGAGAAGGTGCCTGATAAACATGGATTGAGTTGTGTCCAGAGGCACTGAGGCTATGTATCTTTTGATAATTGTTCTGCCCTAGTCGAAAATATTAAGAATATTTTTTACCCGAAGTGCCAAAAAATTAAAAATATAAACAGAATAAAAACAATCTATATTTGGTTGTGTGCTTTTTTCAAGAGGAAAGCTTAATGTGACCTACCACATACCACTAACTGGCCTAGGATATGACAACTCAGGTTAAAAGTCAGTTTTTTATTGAAATTAAATATTAAAACATCTAGTTCATATATGTTGTTTGCAAAAAGAATTTTACACATTACTCATGTCTCCTGTCTGCTATGTATAAGATGCCTTATGGATAGGATCCTTTAAGTGTATCTGCGACACTGTTGCACAGATTTTAAACTTATTTCCTCAAGTCTCTTGAGGATTGGGTGCATGGTGTGGGGGTGGGGACATCCTCTTGGAGTCAGAGGAGGAGGTATGGGAGAAGGCAGACTGAAAGGGATAACGACTAGACTGTAATAAAAGATTAAATAACAACAACAACAGCAACAACAATGTTAAAAAAAACCCTTATTTCTTCATTCATCTCCTTAAGGTCTGGAAGAGCAGTTGCAACCATAGCAGATTTCCCAGAAATTGAGCTGTTTCTGCTTGATGGCTACTGTTCTACAGACCCCAAATAGGATGCCTGAGGGTATTAATCATTTTATATGTGCAGCTTCACAGAGTTTCCATTTTTAAGCCAATTATTAGACAGGGTTATTTAAAAACTTGCATAGAGAAAGGCACACTTTTGACATTTTTCTTTGTCATACTTGAATTCACGGGAATGTCTTCCATCTTGTCATCCTGACATAGTTATAAGCTCCGAGAACAGCACGACCACTTAGAATCTTTCCTGATACAAATTTCTATGAAAGTAAAATAACTTCAGGAGGAGGACACTTACTGGTTTCAGCCTTTTTGTTAAATACACTTCTAATTCCCAGGATATAAAATGAAAATGCAAGAGCAATTAATCTTATGCTGAATTTATAAGAGTATTTCCTTTCAGTCTTAAAGGAAATACTTCCGAGCTAAATTGCCAAAATGGAGGTGAATTAGCCAGTTGGCTCTACAGTGTCTACTCATGCCCATTAAACTTACCACAGCATTTTCCAAGATGAGTTCTCCATATGGCTGGGCAGTGTATTTCCCTAACAAGTTGGCTATAAGAACACCGTCTTTTTCCCAGTGAATTGCAGGCGTGGGGATTCCATCAGCAATGCAGGGGAGAATAGCTTGGGAGTTCTCATTGACGGTGTAGTGTACTTCTGTGCTTTGGATCCTAGGTGGTACTATGAAGAATTTAGACACAGTCACCCAGAAAATTGAGCTCATATTAAAAATCAACACATAAAAACATGATTTCAAGAGCTCTTTGTCATACTTTGCTAGGAGTATGGAAAAACAAATAAAAAAAAAAAACCAGAAAAACCAAACTAACCAACCAAACAAAAATCCCAAACCCCAAACTATGAAATACTATATCATATGAAAGCAACACATCCTTGTTCTCAAATAATATTTCTTACTTATTCTTTGAAAATTTCACATGTATACAATGTGTCTTAATTGGGTCCACTCCTCTTCCCTTCTGCAATGCCCTCCACAACCCCTCCAACAAATCTTCCTCCAAACCTCATGCCCTCTTCCCCTGCTTTTTTTGAAAATAGATTTTTTCTCATATACTATATACTGATTATAGTTCTCCTCTCCCCACTCTTCCCAGGTCCTCCTCACCTTCCCTCCCATCTGGACACGCCCTCTTTTTCTCTCCCATTCGAAAACCAATAGGGTTCTAAAGGATAATAATAAAATCAACTGAGGGAAAACTAACATTGGAATTGAGCAAAATAAAGAAACAGAAGGAAAAGCCTAAAAGAATCAGAAATCCACTTGTTTACACACTCAGGAATCCCATAAAACCACAAGACTGAAGGTCATAATATTATCTGCAGAGATCTGATGTCCACCAGTGTAGGCCCTGTACATGCTGCCTCAGTCTCTGTGAGTTCTTATGAGATTTTACCATGTTGATTTAGAGGTCCTTGTTTTTATGGTGATATCTATTCCCTCTGGCGTTACACTGTTCTATCTATCATCTATCTATCTATCTATCTATCTATCTATCTATCTATCTATCTATCTATCTATCTATTTATCTATCTATCTATCAACATATCTATCTATGTATCTATGTATGTATATATCTATGTATCTATGTGTCTATCTATCATCTATCTATCTTCTATCTAATCTAAAATTATTATCATTATTTTGTTTTGTTTTTTTTTTTGTTTTTGTTTTTGAAACAGAGTCTCTCTGTTTAGCGTTGGTTGCCCGAGAACTTGCTCTGTAGACCAGGCTGGCCTTGAATTCACAGAGATCTACCTGCCTCTGCCTCCCAAATGCTTGGATTAAGGCATGTCCCACTGCTGCCTGGCTTACATATTGTTTTTTAACTAACTGAGTTCAAGACTGCTGCCCATAGGTATTCACCTCTGTGAGGGTGTGAGGACATTCACTGGGACATGGATAAGTTACCAGTGGCCACTCACCAAAAATAAATAAATAAATAAATAAATAAATAAATAAATAAATAAATAACTCTCTTTCCAGCAGCCAGGAGCTGCCAGTGGCTAATCTGGGGCAGGGCCTTAGTAATCCTTCCCTCAAGTATGCTATATCTTTGGAGATCATCCACTATTTTACTTTTTTGTTGGGTATTTTGCACAGTAACTTCCAATTATATTCATCCTCCTTCTCCAACTCATTCCAGACCCTCCCTTACCTGTTCACCCATCCAACTTTATGTTCACTTCCTTCAGTAATAAAATAAAGCAAAACTAAGAATGGTAACAGCAATGCAAAAAAGCAAACAAACAAACAAAAACCAGGTCCATGGTGTCCACTTTGAACTGGTGACCACCTCTTGGTATGGAGCCTGCCCTGGTAGGGTCCATGGGAACACAGCTCATTTATGTGTTTTCTGATTTTGTAGCCTCTTGCAGCATAAGATGGTCTCCAACTCGCTAGCCTCCAAAGTGCTCAGACTCCAGGCCAGTGCTAGCTACCATACCTTGCTCATGATTGACCAGTGCTAGCTACCATACCTTGCTCATGGTTGGCCAGTGCTAGCTACCATACCTTGCTCATGGTTGGCCAGTGCTAGCTACCATACCTTACCATGGTTGACCAGTGCTAGCTACCATACCTTGCTCATGGTTGACCAGTGCTAGCTACCATACCTTGCTCATGGTTGACCAGTGCTAGCTACCATACCTTGCTCATGGTTGACCAGTGCTAGCTACCATACCATGGTTGACCAGTGCTAGCTACCATACCATACCATGGTTGACCAGTGCTAGCTACCATACCTTACCATGGTTGACCAGTGCTAGCTACCATACCTTGCTCATGGTTGACCAATGCTAGCTACCATATCTTGCTCATGGTTGACCAGTGCTAACTACCATACCTTGCTCATGGTTGACCTGTGCTAGCTACCATACCATACCATGGTTGACCAGTGCTAGCTACCATACCATACCATGGTTGATCAGTGCTAGCTACCATATCTTACCATGGTTGACCAGTGCTAGCTACCATACCTTACCATGGTTGACCAGTGCTAGATACCATACCTTGCTCATGGTTGACCAGTGCTAGCTACCATACTTTGCTCATGGTTGACCAGTGCTAGCTACCATACCTTACCATGGTTGTCCAGTGCTAGCTACCATACCTTGCTCATGGTTGACCAGTGCTAGCTACTATACCTTACCATGGTTGACCAGTGCTAGCTACCATACCTTGCTCATGGTTGACTGCTTTTAGTTTTCTATTTCTTTGGAATAAAGAAAAGTAAGACTGTGACTTTTTGAGTCATACATGGTACCTTTTAAGCCTCATTTTAGAAATAATTTATAAATAATCTGAAAATAAACCATGGATCAGATTTATTTGTTAGCTAAAAGAAGGTTATTTTTTTTCCCTATGACTGGGGTTTTGGCTTTAATGGTTCAAGTGGTGGTAGTGGGGGTAGCAAGGGGATGGGGCAGAAACTGGGATATAAAGCAAATTAATTAATTAATTAATGAAAAAAGCCTGCCCTTATTGCATACCTGTGTGCACAGGCATTGAGGCTTACATTTTAAAATTCTGTCAATTGTTTTATAAATATTTGAAAAGAACGATGTTTTTATTTGAAGATAAAAGCTAAATGCACAACCATAAGTCTAATAGATTGACTGAAAGCAAGAAAGCTATAGGATAAATAATATATTCAAGTTAAAAATAATGAGTGAAGATTTATAACTTGAGTATATTATTTATTTAATTAAAAAGAATTCCATTTGAAATAAATTTGCTCAAATTTTGTTGAGGCAGAGTCAGGTACACTTGAAACAAAGATTTTACAAATTTTTTAATAATAAAATATACCCTCGAAAAATAGAAGTTGGAAAAGTTTAATTTGCTTCTGTTTCCTACCAGTGATATTAATATTCTATCATTAGTTTTGCAATGATAATAGACAACTGAAATAGACAATAAAACTGTTTTAATTTTGACATTTATTTAAAAAATATATTTAAAGACACTTTTATGTGTATGTGTGTTTTTATTGCATGTATGTCTGTGCATCCCATTTGTGCAGAGTGCCCATGGAAGCCAGAAGGCGGCATTGGATCCCCTGGAACTGGAGTCAGAGACTGTGTGAGCTGCCATGTGGGTACCAAGAAATGAAAAAGAGTCTTCTAGAAAAGCAGCCAGTGCTTTTAACAGCTGAGCCATCTCTCCAGCTCATTAAATGTTGATTTTCAGATATTTTTTGTATATCTAATACAATGAAAAAAAAAGATGACAGTTGTGCTACTTTAAAATAATAAATCTTTAATAATGAATCTTTAGAATTGCTCTTTCCATGTCTTTGAAGAATTGTGTTGGGATTTTGATGGAGATTGCATTGAATCTATAGATTGCCTTTGGTAGGACAGCCATTTTTACTATATTAATTTGCCAATCCATGAGCATGAAGTTCTTGTCATATAGGTCTTTCACTTGTTTGGTTAGAGTTACCCCAAGATATTTTATATTATTTGAGGTTATTGTGAAGGGAGTTGTTTCCCTAATTTCTTTCTCAGCCTGTTTATCATTTGTATAAGGGAAGGCTACTAATTTATTTGAGATAATTTTATATCTGGCTACTTTGCTAAAGTTGTTTATCATCTGGAGAAGTTCTGTGGTAGAATTTTTGGGGTTGCTTATATATACTATCATATCATCTGCAAATAGTGATAGCTTTATTTCTTCTTTGCCAGTTTGTATACCCTTAATCTTTTTTGTTGTCTTATTGTTCTAGCTAGCATTTTGAGTACTATTCTCAAATTTATCTGGAAAGGCAAAAACCCAGAATAGTGAAAACAATTCTTAATAATAAAAGAAGTTCAGGGGAACTCACGATCCCTGACCTCAAGCTTTACTACAGAGCAATAGTGATAAAAACTGCATAGTATTGGTACAGAGACAGATATGTTGATCAGTGTAATAGAATTGAAGACCCAGAAATAAAACCACACATGTATGGACACTTAAGTCTTTGACAAAGAAGCCAAAAATATACAATGGAAAAAAGAAAGCATCTTCAATAAATGGTGTTGGTCTAACTGGATGAATGAAAATAGACCCATATTTATCACTTTGCAGAAAGCTTAAGTCCAAGTGGACCAAGGACCTCAACATAAAAATCAGATATATTGAACCTAATAGAAGAGAAAGCGGGAAAGAGCCTTAAACTCATTGGCACAGGGGGAAAATTCCTAAATAGAACTCCAATGACTCATGCTGAAGAACTTCAGATGGCGGAGAAGCATCTTAAAAAAATGCTCAACTTCATTAGCCATTAGGGAAATGCAAATCAAAACAACCCTGAGATTTCACCTTACACCAGTCAGAATGGCTAAGATTAAAAATTCAGGAGACAGCAGATGTTGGCGAGGATGTGGCGAAAGAGGAACACTACTCCACTGCTGGTGGGGTTGCAAATTGGTACAACCACTCTGGAAATCAGTCTGGCGGTTCCTCCGAAAACTGGGCACCTCACTTCCAGAAGATCCTGCTATACCACTTCTGGGCATATACCCAAAAGATTCCCCAGCATGTAATAAGGATACACGTTCCACTATGTTCATAGCAGCCCTATTTATAATTGCCAGAAGCTGGAAAGAACCCAGGTATCCCTCAACAGAAGAGTGGATGCAAAAAATGTGGTATATATACACAATGGAGTACTATTCAGCCATTAGAAACAATGAATTCATGAAATTCTTAGACAAATGGATGGAACTAGAGAACATCATACTAAGTGAGGTAACCCAGATTCAAAAGATGAATCATGGTATGCACTCACTAATAAGTGGATATTAATTTAGAAAACTGGAATACCAAAAACATAATCCACACATCAAATGAGGTACAAGAAGAACGGAGGAGTGGCCCCTTGTTCTGGAAAGACTCAGTGAAGCAGTATAGGGCAAAACCAGAACAGGGAAGTGGGAAGGGTTGGGTGGGAAAACAGGGGGAGGGAAGGGGGCTGATGGGACTTTCGGGGAGTGGGGGTCTAGAGAAGGGGAAATCATTTGAAATGTAAATAAAAATATATCAAATAAAAAAATTAAAAACAAAAACAACAACAACAACAAAAAAGAATTGATAAATGGGACCTCATGAAACTAGAAAGCTTCTGTAAGGCAAAGGACATAGTCAATAAGATGAATCGACAACCCACAGATTGTAAAAACATCTTCATTAACCCAATATCAGATAGAGGGCTAATATCCAAATAAAGAAACTAATCACCAAAAACCAAGCAACCTAATCAAAAAATGGGGTAAAGAACAAAACCGAGATTTCACAACTGAGGAACTTTGAATGGCTGAGAAGCATCTAAAGAAATGTTCAAAGTCCTTAGTGATCAGAGAAATGCAAATCAAAACGACCCTGAGATTCCACCTTACACCAATTAGAATGACTAACATCAAAACCACAGGTGACAACACAGGTTAGAATGTGGAGAAAGAGGAACACTCCTCCATTGCTGGTGGGATTGCAAACTGGTACAACCACTCTGGAAATCAATCTGGAGGTTCGTCAGAAAAATTGGAAATAGATCTACCTGAAGACCCGGCTTGGAATCACTCTTGGGAATATACCCAAAAGATGCCTCACCATGCCACAGGGGCACATGTTCCACTATGTTCACATCAGCCTTATTTGTGATAGCCAGATGCTGGAAACAACCCAGATGTTCCCCAACAGAAGAATGAATTCAGAAAATGTGGTTCATTTACACAACGGAAATTACTCAGCTATTAAGAATGAGGACATCCTGAGTTTTGCAAGCAAATGGATGGAACTAGAAAATATCCTGAGTGAGGTAACTCAGGCCCCAAAGGACACACATGGTATGTATGTCCTTATGTTAACTCACTAATAAGTAGATGTTAGCACAAAAAAAAAAAAGTACAGAGTACCTGAGATACAGTCCACAGAACTCAAAAAGGTCAACAAATTGACGTGCCCAAGTGAGGACACCTCAGTCCCACTTGGGAGGGAGAACAGAACAATCACAAGTGGGGAGAGAGGGAGGGACCTGGGAGGGAAAGTGGTTTGGGATGGGGAGTAGAATGAAGAGGGGAACATGATCTG
Source organism: Apodemus sylvaticus (assembly GCF_947179515.1). Taxonomy (NCBI): domain Eukaryota; kingdom Metazoa; phylum Chordata; class Mammalia; order Rodentia; family Muridae; genus Apodemus; species Apodemus sylvaticus. The sequence continues at coordinate 57,953,659 of NC_067483.1, forward strand.
GTATTGGGTGAGGGAAAGGGACTGAAGACCTGAGGTCCAGCAGAAAGAATGGAAACAGTCAACCTTAGGAGATAGCAGGTTGGGGGGACCCTCCAGAATGCACCAGAGACCTGGGAAGTAAGAAAATCTCAGGATTCAAAGGGAGGGACCTAGATGAGATGCCCAACAATAGGGAGAGGGAAATTATAGAGCCCACCTCCAGCAGGATCCCAGGGCATCAAATGAGATAGAGGGAGGCCATCCCATAGTCACAACTCTGACCCATAATTGTTCCTGTCTGAAAGAATCACTGGGATGGAAATGGAGAGGAGCCTGAAGAACAGAAGTTCCAGTGACAGATCCAAAGTGGGGTCTAGTTCAAGGGGAGGTCCCAAGGCCTGACACTATTACTGAGGCTATGGGGCACTCACAAAGGGGCAAAACATGACCACATTCCAGAAGACCCAACAAGCAGCTGAGTCAGATGCAGGCATTTGCACACAACCAATGGACAGAGTGGCTGATCCCTGTTGTTGAATTGGGGAAGACTGAAGGAGGCCGAGGAGAAGGGCAATTCTGTAGGAGGACCAGCAGTCTCAATTAATATGTACCTCCAGAATCTCTCAAACACTGGACCAGCAAACAGACAGCTTACACCAGCTGATATGAGGCCCATATACAGAAGAGGATTGCTGGGTTTGTGTTTATTCAGAAATGATGCACCTAACCCTCAAGAGACTGGAGGCCCCAGGGAGGTTAGAAGTCAAGTGGGGTAGAGGGTGGGGACATCCATGTGGAGACAGGGGGTGGGGTGGAGAGGAAGTATGGGATGTGGGACAGTCAGAGGGTGGATGGGGGTGGGGGGAATGAAATATGGAGTGTAAAATAGATAGATAAATAGATAAAATAATAATTAATCTTTAGTTCTCATTAGGTTCAAACTGCATGTATCATTTGGGTGAAATGTTGATTACTTTTAAGCCAAATGACTCAAAGCTTCAAGAAGTGAAACAGAAGAGTCACAGAACTCATATGGTCACCACATAATGCAGACCACCCCCAACAATCACAATATGCAGGGGGCGTTAGCCATGCACTGACTTTCCTGGAAATGCTGATGTCATCTCTTAGACAGATGTGGGTACACACAAGCAAACGCAGCGTACTGAATGCAGACTTGAAAGTCAAACACACGCTCTTCTCAACACACATTGTGGCTTTGACTCCTACCACATTTTACTTGGTGACTTTTTTTTTTTCACTGCCACAGGTATACAGCAGATGGAAATAAATCCCAACCTACCATGGACTGTGAGTGTGGTGCTCACGCTGCTAGATCCCGCCATGTTAGCTGCCATGCACGTGTACTGGCCAGCATCCTCAGGCTGTGCGAAGGCTATCTGCAGAGCCCCTGAGGTCAGGATGCGCTGGCGGATGGACTCAGTGAGTGCATGCCCATCTTTATGCCAGGTGATGTCAGGTGGTGGGGAGCCCTCTGTCTCACACAGAAGAGAGACAGGCTTATCCATCATAACGATATACTCCTTTTGATGAGAACTAATGACTGGAGGAACTGAAAGACAGAAGGTCCAAAGTGAGTGGTCTTCTAATAGAAGACTTGAGTCTTCAGTAGTTCAGTTTTGTTTGGAACATTAACATTCACGAGCTTTCTAAATTAACAAGGGTAAACAACAGTCACTTTTAAACACGTTAAGCATCTATTCATGAAGTTTGGAAAGGGTCTTAATCAGGAGAGTCTTTCAGGAAGTTATGAAGGTCTACAGAGGTGTTTTAACATACACAACCTTTATGATTCACCCTGGGTACTTCTAAAATGGACTCCTTCAAGCTTTGTGACATACTCCACTCCTCAAAGATACATCCAAACCTGCATTTCCCAGAGAGCTTATCACGATGTCTCAGCATAGTGCAGTATTTACAAATGAATACAGGGACAAATGGATTATAGAAAATAGCTATATACACAAATCCTTCCCATTTCAGAAACCTGCTAAGGGTTTCGCTTCCAAGGATTTACAGTCACTGCTTAGGTATTGCTCTGGATTTTCTACCAAGACCTAGATCATCCACCATAGAAAGAATAGAAATGCTTATGAATATCCGTCTAAGATTATTTATAGTGATTAACATTACCTGGCTGAGTGTGTGCTTCTGTGGGCATCAGCATTCATCAGCACCCACATACATACATACATACATACATACATACATACATACATACATGCAGACAGACAGACAGAGAGACAGACACACACGAATTAAAACAAAAATCTAAAACCAATCTTACTAAATGTGCTACCATGAATAAGAAGAAGCACATTTGCTTCTCCTTCATAGTTGATATATTGCAAGACGCTATGGGTGTCTGAAATTGATGATATTACAGAATTTTCTACTCCTATGTTTTCCCATAAACATGCTCATGATGAAGTTTAATTTATAACAGGCAATAAGAGATTAATGATGTAAATAATAAATGTACTGAAATGAAGCAGGACTATTATTGATACACTGTATGGCTCTGGTCTTTTGCTATCCCGTTCTCTCTTAAAATGTCGCACTGTTCTTGCCCTTTTTTACTCACAGGAATTACTGGTGCATATGCGAATTGACAATATTGCAACTTTTGCAGTTTGAGATTGTCTTGAAATGAAAGAAAGGAAAGTGGCCCCAAGTGTTGGCTCCTGGACAGGTGCTCTCCTGCTGAGGCTAAGAGACTCAGTTCATGCAGCGTGGATATGCTGGTTAGACATATTTCACATCGAAGGAAAGATTTCACTATATTCCTCAGGAAAACGAAAACTTGCAGGCTATTCATTTCTGGGATATTCTGTCTTATATCTTTAAGCCATGCCTAACTATAGGTAATCAAAGTCACGAAAGTGAACCATAAAGTTTCATCTATTATATCAAGTGGAATTTCATAGAAGTTAAAATAGGACAGAGGTCCTAGTTGTCACACATGAAAAGAACACATTCTGTCATCGTCTGTAGACTTTTCTAGGGGGAAAAGGTAACTATGATCTAAGAGTGAAGAGTGTGTGGAGGAACACACTATGTACATATGAACAATGAGTACCGATTGTCACAGAAGTCTCTGAAGACATAGAGTGTGAATTACTCAAATACCTTGTACATTCAGCTTGATCTTGCCCAAGGCTGTACCGGCTGGGTTCTGAGCCACACACATGTACGTGCCTGCATCCCCTCGAACAGCTCTGGAGATCTGTAAGCTGCCACTAGGAAGAACAGCAAGGCTCTTGCCTATATCATAGTCATAAAAGCAGAATAAAAAGCTGTTTTATTTTCACTTTATAAGAAGGCACACAGATTTCTGAATTATATAACACTGCATATACCACAACAATCTTTATTGGAATCATGGTAGGTACCTGAGGTAATGACATTGATGCCTTCTTTTTGCCAAGTTATGAATGGAGTGGGTATTCCTGTTGCTTCACATGGTAGTAAGATGGGGTTGTTTAGAATGACATCCAGTTCACTTGGCTGGGGCTGAATGACCGGAGGCTCTGCAAAATCCAATCAACAAAAGAATAGCATTGTTTACTGTAAAGAAGAGCTGCCTGCTATAGTGACAAGTTTCAATGTCCTAAATTCACAACCCCAAACACCGGTGAGCTGATTTTACAAGAGAAAAGCTATGACTGGCCTTATTATGTTTTTTCAGATCTTGCTATATAGTAGCTATATAGAAAATGTTGGTAGAAAAACTGATGTTAGAAGACATCACAAAAACCAAAGAAGAAACATTTAGTTTAGGCTGTTCTGTATAGTTTGTGATCACGTGCAATTGTAGACTATTGCACAATATCTTCCAGATTTGCATAACCCAAGACGTTGAAACTTCATTGACTTGAAGTTTCACATAGTACCATCTTTTAGGAATAAAACATGACAATAAAAACACAAAGAAATAATTAGCCTCCCTCAAGACCAGCAGACTTTTAGTGTGTGGTGCTGGGGAGCAAAGCCCAGGATTTGCACATGCTAGAGAAGAACTCCATCCATCAACCCGCCAGCAAGAGTTTAGAAAACAAACAACCTTCCATACCTTGAACACGAAGGCTCACATGCCGGTGTGCTGAACCCGCTGCATTCCGAGCCACACAAGTATATCTTCCTGCGTGGCTTAACTGGGTAGCAGTTATCTCAATTGCTCCTAATGAAAAAGGAAAGTATTTTATTTGTTTTCTTCTTGCTTGTTTACTTCTGTGGCATGGTCTTGCCACATCTCCCAGACTATCCTGAAACCTCACATGTGGTGAGGTGGTCTGGAGCTTACAATCCTCCTGTCTCTGTCTCCCACGGCAATTCAGAAAGTTGCATGTTTCTCATGTTTCTTTTGACGTTACCAAAAAGTAATTAATTATTAATTGCTTTATTGATGCATACTTTACTTTCAAGAAAGGCCATCAAATATACCATTTAATGAGGGGTTTTGATTTTAATATCTGGAGATATAGTTAATGCTAAATGCAAGCTAATTGTAGAAACCTTCCAAAAGACTAGTGCCTACTGGTAGTTACTCCCAGGTTCCAAACCCAGCCCTGGGCCACATCCATCCATCTGCTGCTTCTACATGTTTGCATTTTGTAAGTGCTTCATCAAGGTGGGATCACACACTCTGGTTTTTTGCTTTTGTTACTGCCTAACTTCATATAAGCACGCTTTTAAGATTTATTCATTTTAGAATGTGTAATATGTGTCTCCCCCCCCCCTTTTTTTAGACAGTCAAATAGATTTCCTGTTGTGGACAATAGCACTTTTGTGCATCTGTTCAGCAGCTGATGGGCATTTGAATTGTTTTCCCTTTCAGCTATTTTGGATGACTCTGTGAGCATCTCTAATGCACAGGTGCAGACAGGATTTTATGCTCCTTGGAGAGAGACCCCGGATGGAGTGATGACTTTATGGCAACTCTGCTTAACATCCCCCCAAAATTCTACACTGTTCTCTAGAACAGTACTTCATGGTTACACTGGTATAGTGATCTTCTGTTTTATAATAGAATTCTAAACAATCTATTGATTCATATGAGATAGCCATAATATTCTGCTTTAAAACCAAAGCTATATGTGGAGAGTCAATGTTCTATTATTTCCCATTGATTAAAGAAACATACAACTTCTCTCAAAACAATATGGTTTATCTGGAGGTTTTGCAGTACTCCAAAGGTGGAAGTATTTCTGACTCTTTTGCCTGTTCTTAGGACCCCTTTTCTCCTACTAGGTTGCCTCGTCCTGTCTTGAGATGAGGGGTTGTGCCTAGTCTGCATTTTTTATGCTGTGTTTGGCTGATATTCCTGGGAGGTCTGCTCTTTTTTGAAGGGAAAGAGGGAGAGTTGAGGGAGGGAACTGGGGGGAGTGGAGGGAGATGAAGCTATGGTTAGGATATCTTGTATGACAGAAGACTAAATAAAAAGAAAAAAAGGAATGAACAAAACCAGAAAGCACACACTCATGAAATCTCAGGATGCATTGTCACTCAATTTGTCTCCAGTATGTCTGCCTAGTACAGGATCCATTTTCAATGAAAATCATGTATATTTTCATTTAGTTAAATCGTTTTTCTCAGTACAATAAATTGTACAAATGTTAACTATTACCACTGTCAAAAGTAAATTGCAATATTTCGCACCCAACCTTTCTTTTTAAGTACGTGAACATTAAAAATGGAGGAGCAGTGGATCTGGGGGAGAAGGGAGCTAGGTGGAGAGGTTGGCGAAGAGACCTGGGAGGAGTGGAGGGCAGGAAGCTGCAGTCAGGAGGTATTGTATAAAAAAAGAATAAACAAAAAGGAACAAATTAAAGCTTATCTTAGTCACATAGTCTCAAGATAGTGCAATTCTGTCTGAGGAACTAAACGGCTTTTAAATAAACATATTATTTGTCAGTAGAAAAAGTGTGACTCTCTGTAAGGAGAGAATTTGCTACATCTGTGGTTTATCATATTTATATCCATGCTTATTATATAAGATCAGTTTTACATAGTACATGTTATTTTGTTTCTAGACTTGCTCCCCCTTCTTATCATAATTTTATTTCAGGAACAACGGCTTTTTAAAACTTTCATGAAGTCATAGCAAAAGTCTGGGCAAGGCTTCCCATTGCTAACCACCCCAGTCAGGGAGAGTGAAGTCACAGAACAAGGTTTTGCTACCTGAGGACAGAATCCGATAGCCGTCTCCTCTGGGAAGCAGTCTTATGCCATTTTTGGTCCAGTGAATTGAGGGAACTGGAACTCCGGAAGCAGAGCAGGTCATGACTGCTGGGGCCTGTCTGGTTACCAGGAAATCCATTGGCTCATCAGCTATGGTGGGAGGAACTGAAAGAGCAAGAAGAGAAAAACCACATTTCCACTCCACCCTCCACCGTCCCAGAGCCATGTTGTCCCTCTTCTCCCTGATGCTGGAGAGCGAGTGCCAAGCAGGTATGGGAGAGGCTGACTGGTGAGAGGGCAGCACTGTGTGTCCATCAACTACTTTCAAGTTCGTTCTACCTTGGACAGTGAGGTCCACTGTTCTCTTGTCCTCGCCAGCATCGCTCGTCACAGTGCACTCGTAACTGGCAGTGTCATCCACAGAGGGGGAAATGATTACAAGAGAGCCCGAGGAGAGGAGCCTGGAGGAGAGTCCAAACACGAGACCCCATATGTTAGTTTCCACGTATTTCGCAGTTGGTATGGTAAGGAACCGAGATAAGCCGAGGGAAAGAGCTCCTCCTTCATGTCAAATGAGCATCATCTATCCGAGGCAAAGTCTGCACATCAAAATGTAACTTTATATGGTAAAGGATCTAAACTTTATATTAATGAGAAACAGCTGCCTGGAACAATTGCCTAAACACTGGATCTTACATTTTTCTAAATATATGTATCATATTCAAACTTCTTCTCCTAGTAGATAAAGTGTATTGACAACTACTATTTAACAGCATAGAATGTATTCCAGGCTCCATGTGAACTGCTTCTCATAAAGCATCTCAATATTTATCAGTGACTTTGAGGTTGGATATTTGAATACTTCTATGCTATGTGAGTAGGGGTGTATCTGTTTCACCCCCCCCACCCCAGAGCTTTACACGCCTCTTTATATGTCATGGCTCATGGTTGTTTTAGAGATGTACCATATGTATACATATCCGCACCTATATGTATATGCATATAATTGAGAGATTGAGATACAGTGAATAAGACAGAAGAGAGAAGTTGAGGATAATCCCTAATATCCGCCTCATGCATTTATATGCACACATATGTGCAGTCCCGTTACATGTCCACATGTACCCACCCATGTAATTACATGTGCATGCACGCATGCTACACACTTGAAAATGGAAAAAGAAAATCGACATGGGTTTGGTTTAATGGAAGGGTATTTGACATGCCATCTACGCACTTTCCACACAAAGTCTACTTTTAAATCACTGAGTCCAATGCCAAACACTAAATGAGAAGAGAGCCGGAGCTAAGACACATTCAGTGGAATCATTCTTGGTTTCATATTTCCTGGTAAGTCAGAATTACCTCTTGTCAAAGTATCATGACGGTATTTGATGTTAGCACTCCGGCAGATAATTCGATGGGATAATGGGATACTGGGGGGAAGGGATATTAAACTAGCAGCCATTCTCACTGACTCAAAGTTCAGCCTTGGAGACACTCCACTGTCCTGTAGACGCTCTAGAGGGAAAGCTGGAGAGCTGAAGTGAACCCCTGGAGAAACCGCCCTTTGTCTCTACCCACCCAAGTGACTGAGGAGCTACATCATATCTCGAGGTGTTAAATTTGAGTTTTTATTTTACAACTAAAGTTTGTACTGATTTCCACAGAATAATTTGTCTTTTATGTGAAAAGGTGTTTACAGCCATTGTCATTATGAAATTATAGAGGACACTAAATATGCTATGTTAAACATGCCTGCAGACTTCAACAATAGCCATCATAGATTTGTTATATCTAATTAAAACATAGATTGGAAATCAAATTCCATACTAAGGGAGCATTTTCCATCAACTGGCTAGCTAATTCTTTAATTTTTATATATTTGATGCCCTTGTTGATGGGGTTAAAATGCTGTTTATTTAAAAAAAAACTGTTTCTAAATGTTAGGTGGGATTTTTTCCAATGGAATTATCTTTACTTCATTATGCTAAGTGAAATTAGCCAGGCACAGAAAAGGATCCACTTGTACTCATTATATACTGAAGAGAAGAAGTTGAGCTAACAGGAGAAAAGGAGTGAATTAATTCCCAGATCTCGGGGATGTTGGGGGAGGGGTGTGCAATGATGTCAGCACTGCAGCACACCTGCATAGAGGAATATCTGACTAATTACCCGAACATTTCAAAATATCAGTTAGAAAGGATTTTTAATGTTCTTTTTTGGGGGGAGGGGTGCTAAGGCAGGCTTTCTCTATGTAGCCCCACCTGTCCTGGAACTCACTCCGTAGAACAGGTTGGCCTCAAACTCACAGACATCTACCTGCTTCTGCCTCTGGAGTAATGGGATTAAAGGTGTGCACCACCACCACCACCTGACAGATTTTTAATGTTTTTAACACAAAGAAATATGCATGTATAGAGTGATAGATATGCCTGTTATCCCAATCTAATCATTATACACCAGGATATTATTCATGAAATACATTAAATTTCAATGTATTGAAATATCATATAGTACCAATAACTTTGTACAATTGTGTCAGTTTAAAATTTTAAAACATATTTAAAAGAAATGACTTATTCTTACCTGTATGAATTTTGATTTTGATCTACATTAAGAAGATGTCCATTTTTTCTCCAGGTGATTGATGGTTTTGGTATCCCGGTAGCTTCACAAGCCAAAGTAGTTTGGACATTCACTGTTACTGTTACATTGGTAGGACCCACAGCAATAGACGGAGGGACTAAAACAATCAAGGAGAAAAACATGCTCAGTAAATAATAAGTTATCTTGAAATATTTCTAATGAAATTTGTCATTAGTAGTTTGCCATATAATTAAGGCCCAGCAAATTGTCACAAACCATACTATGGTGATATTACCCACGGGAAAGAGAAAACATTGGCTTTGTCTTGTTCATAATGCAGTGGAATATTGCTTAGTCTTTGAGGTCCAGGTTTTTATTAGCTCACTAGTTTCAGTTGACAGAGTGACCAAAGTCTGAATTTTTTTAAAGATTTATTTATTATTATGACCTTCCATGTGGTTGCTGGGATTTGAATTCAGGACCTTTGGAAGAGCAGTCAGTGCTCTTAACCACTGAGCCATCTTTCCAGCCCTGATTTTTTTTTTAATAAATATATATTTACCATGGACTTGTAAATCTATTCGCCTACGGTCTGTTCCAGCCACATTGGTCGCCATACACAAATAACGTCCGGTGTCTGTGACATGTGCTGACTGAATATGGAGGAATCCATTTTCCAAGATGGAGTATCTGTAAGACAGATCACAGATAAGTTCTTCTGAAGCAACCCTTTTCAGTTTTACACTGTGACTCAGATAAATGTTACAGACTTGATAAAATCTACTGTTACTGTTACTCTGTTTCAGGTGAGATGTATTTATAGTGCCACCAGAGGAGGGAAAGGATGTGTGCAGTGTGTAGGTGCATAGCGGTCAGGCGTGTGGTCCTGATGAATTAAATCGTAAAAGTCATGCCTGCAAAATACTAAGTTTTGATTCTCATCTTAGGATGAAAACACTGATTCTAAAAATAGTAAGATCAAAATAATTCATTTGAAATGTAAATGAATAAAATGATTAGTAAAAAACCCAATTCATTAGAAAAAATAATTTGAAGGTTTACATTCACGCTGCTGGTTGCGGCATTTTCTTGCCTGTTTAGACTTGTACCTTGCATGGCTCTCGGCTAGCACAGCACCATCCTTTCTCCACGTTATCCTTGGCACTGGCACGCCTTCCGCACGGCATTCCAGGGCAATTGACTTATTTACGAGAGTGACAAGGCTCTGGGGACCACCACTGATGCTTGGAGGAACTGAAGAAAACAAACACAGCAATCTAGTTACAGCAACTAGCACAGCTCTCGCTAAGAATCCGCAGATGTAAGGGGAACGTTAAGTGACGCGGTCAGCTTTGTCTACACTAATCTACCTTAGGATAAATAGAATTAAAGTCTAACTCCTGAAGTCTCACTGAAGATATCCTGCATTTGAAAATAAAGAATAAATGGGGAGACAAATTTAAATCCCGGATCCAGCATGCAAAATCTGGCCCTTGTAAGAGAGGCGTGAGTAAAATTCAGCTTGGGTCTGATGCAAATTAAAGTTGATATTTCTTATTTCTCTTTAGCCAAATAATGGTCAAAGAATGTTAATGCTGGAAGAGCTTCACTTTAAATAAAGAACAGAAAGTGGGCTGTTTAAATGAAAAACACATCTGTGGTTAATCATGTGAGTCTCAGAACAGGCATTTTATTAATCATAGAGTTCATGTGGGAATACAAAGCCTGAACTTTAATTTCAGTATTAGAGATTATTAGTGTGCGGGTCATCCAGTACGTTGTAAAATTTCTTGTGTTAAAATCCAAAGGGACTGTTATGGAGGGAAATCTACACGTTTTCTTCAATTTTGGCAAGTTTTGGCATCTAGATATGCATATTTAAGAAAATTACAGTAGTATGGCATTGGTTAAGAAAGTGTAACACTGTGCATATGTACAGTGTCAGAAAGCCACCACCAATAAAGGCAAACTAAATGATGGGCCGTTTGTCATGCACAGATGTAGTGTGATGGTTTCTCCTTAGCTGGATGATGCGGACTATCTGGATCTGCTAATAATCCTGTGTGTGCATGCATTTATATGCATATGTGTTTGTGTGTGTGTATGTGTGTGAGTATGTGTGTGTGTGCACGCCCGGGGTACTGGGCATTTGCGGGGTGTGTATATGTATATATTCCTCTATGGTGCTGTAATATATCTACGGATTTCTTTGGAGCTGAATTAATTTGTAATATATATCTAACGTAAGTCCTATATGTTGCTTTCTCAAGGTAATAGCATGACCACAAGGTTTTATTTAGTAAGCTACTGAAAAACATTATCACCTCTTTGAATATTCTTGGTGAAAGTTTCAAGCTGCAAAACAGTACTTTTTCTTACCATTTACAGTGAGGTTAAATTCTCTTGTAGTCTTTCCTGCGATATTGCTGGCAACACAGGTGTAACTAGCAGTGTCTCCCAGGTCTGCATTGTTAATTTGCAAGTATCTGCCTCCAGACAGGATTCTTACTCGAGGTGTTGCCTGGATTCAAAAAGCCAAATCTATCATCAAAATGCCAATGAAATAAAATAAAACATTAGTTTATTTATTTTAACAGTGTGTGTGTGTGTGTGTGTGTACTGGGTATATGCTCTATATGCATATGTGTGTGGGTGCTTGTGGAAGCCAGAAGGGGATGCTGGGTTTCCAGAGCTTGACTGTGAGCCACCCAGTAGGAATTCTAGGCACTGACCTCAGGTTCTGTGAGAGAGTAGCAATGTTCTTAGTTACTGTGTCATCTCTTCAGACCTCAAATACTATTTTCTAAGAGCAAAACATAACCATAATGAACCATAGGGTTGCCATGTGGCAAGGTTGGTTTCTGTAATCCCTAAAGTCTCTTTCATTGTCTCATTGACTTTGGTTAAGTCAGGAGTACAGTACTTTTGATGTCATCAAACAACGAGAAACAAGGCACAGTCGATGGTTTAAATCAAGCCTCTATCAGTTCTCCTGAGGACGTTTTTTGGAAAGCAGTCCCTACCAGATTTAGGAGAACTAAAGCCTTCAGAGACAGCTTTCATTTCCTGTAAATGACTAGTAAGAATTTCAAGCTGTTGCCCTGTCGGCAGGTAGGTGTCACCCAACCATAGGGAGCTTTAGAGGAACTTTGGCTTTTCCTTAGGATTCTGGGCCCAGAAACCTGTCAGTAGGGATATTACAGATGTGTCAGGTCACCCCAGAGTCTGAATTCCAACCAGGAAAATTCAGTAATAGTTTTATCCCAGAGACCTGGTAGACCAGCTCCTTTGAGCCCTTGATGGTTTCTATCCTTTTAGCCAAAGACAGAGATGAGAGTTCAATTAGGACTTCAATCTACAGGTTTCAGGACACACAACCATGTGTCAGTTTCTAGAGGGTCATGGGCCTATCTGTGTATTGGACCAAATGAACTATTAAGGAAAGACTAGAAAGGGAAGGCAGTTGACTGAAGGCCCCTGTGTCTGCCTGTGCAGTTGCAAGTAACTAGTATCTGAAAGTGATTGGGTTTTGACCACTAGCAAAGGCATCTCAACTGGTGCTTTTGCCTCTGAAAAACAAATCTGCAGAGTCAAGCGGAAGGTTTACCTGTAACTGCTCCCCATTTTTGAGCCACATGATCACAGGTGGAGGCACTGCATCGGATTTGCATTCCAATGTCACTTGTCTGTTCCTTAACACAGTGAAGTCCTGGGCTTCATCCGTTCCAGCAATATTAGGAGGCACTAAGCATGAGAACACCGTATCAAGTGCATTTGATAAATGGGATGTAGATGATCTATTAGTATTCAATAACGGTTAAGTTTATTGTATGATAAAAGAGGCGTGGACCTCAACGGTTTGTCATTTAATGTATGGTCTAGATTATTAACAAATTGGATCTTTATTATTTAGCACTTTCATATTGATTAGATAATGGAATCTTTCCAACAATGACGCAAATAATGTGATACCCACATCACCACCATTTGACAGATGGTAAGGAAATGGAGGCATATAGGTGATCCTTTTCCCTGACTATCAAAAAAATTACTGAGTCAGGAACTGCTCATCACAATATGAAGAACTATGTGCAGTTTTCCTGATTAATACAGACATATTTCTCAGTAAATGATATTTTGGGTAGGCTAAATTTTGAGGAGAGAGATCAGGGAAACTTCGTAGCAGACAATCTGTATTGCCTAGTCAGCCAGGCTCTGAAAATTAGATAAATATCTGTTTAGTTCTCAAACCATTCTCTCCATGAAGACTGATTTAAATTTATATATAAAAGTAATATTCAAAAGGGCCTAGTTAATACAAACCTTGTGGAAAGTAAAAGGCTGTGATTTTCAAAATCTTTAAAAGGATATATGTATGTGCACAAGCATGCATGTGTAAACAAGTTAAGTGTAGTTCAGTAAAATTTAAAAATAAAGGGAATTGCTAACACATTGTTAATACAGATAAAAAGGCAGGCTGAGTGGTGGTGGCGCACGCCTGTAATCCCAGCATTTGGGAGGCAGAGGCAGGCAGATTTCTGAGTTCAAGGCCAGCCTGGTCTACAGAGTGAGTTCCAGGACAGCCAGGGCTACACAGAGAAACCCTGTTTCAAAAAAACCAAAAAAAAAAAAAAAAAAAAAAAAAAAAAAAGGATAAAAGGGCAGATATACTAATATACCTAAATAATTCTAAACATGGAATAAGATAATGGCAACATACAGTCTTAAAAATGATGCTATATAATATATTTGTTAACATAAGAATGTTCATCACACCATTAAGTGAGACATAAAGCGACTTAAGTTCTATATTCTAAATTGTCACTTTTTCGATACTAAGGATCTTCTTGTTTCCCTAGTCAGTTGTAAACTCTAAGCCTCAACTTCCCTAGAAGCTCAGACTACAGATATATGCTGCTATGCCCTGCTATGATCACATTTTTTGCAATAAAATGTTCACATGAAAAAAAAAAACATTATATCCTTGTAAGACTGAGAATTGTTTTTATTCTAATCATTATTGTAATATACGTTATGTTATTTTAAAATCATCAAATTTGAATTCTTCCTGTAAAAACAAGACAAATAACTCAAAATTCCAATGAACTACATCCCAAAGAGTTCATAACTAAGATATGTATTTCTCAACTTATCGACATATGACGCATTGTGAAATGTCAAGGCCTCTCTAGTATAGTTTTTAACTAGGATTGTGTGTGGATCAAACATAAATCACCAAATTTACCATGCACTCTCACTAAATATTCTTTATCATCATCCCCTGCAGGACTGGATGCCAGGCAGGTGTATCTTCCTGTATCCTCCACCTACAAAACCCAAACAAAAAAATTATGCAGTATTACCATGCTGGTGTTGGTGACAAAGATAAACTTTCACTAGAACTAGTAAGATTACTACACGAGGCAACCTAACACAAGGAAGTGCAACAGGTGAATCAAACTTTCTCACTATGGTTAGTGTTTTGATATTTCACGTTGGCTGAAATCTCTGTTATGTATAAAACTATGTTTAAAGGAGTTTTAGAAAGGAGTTTTGATATAAGAATATAAAAAAGGAAAAAGCACATATAAGTAAAAAGTTATCTATGTCTATGTGTACTTGCAAAAGATCTAGCACCAAATATGGTAGCTCAGATGGTCAATATTTAATTTGAAGAAATTAGCATTCATAGGTTCAAGTTGCATAAACTTTATTTACATAAATTTCATTTGTTAAACCATAAATTTCAATTACACTCTTTCTGAAGGAAGTAGTATGTTTATAGAAGCAACTGGTAAACAAAACATCAGATTACTAAATCAAGCAAATTAATACCACATCTATTAATACCAATCTATTAATACCACAAATTAATACAACGAATCTATCATTGAGATATACAGTGATAGGATGCTGTTTGGTTATAGTGTCAGACTGACGGCAGCATCTACTTGATTAAAACCCAAACCAATTATTTAAAAATACTCATGCATGTTTTCTGCTGGATGTTGGTTTTCATATGTATGTTTGGCATTATGTGAACACCATATCTGGAGATATTATTGTGGTAAACTTTACTATTAACAAAAATATATTTTGTAACAGTAAGAAGTCTTCAGCCATTTCATTTATTTACTACTTGAACATTCTCAGAATATTGGCATTTAAAAACTTCTTATATTCAAATTTGACTTTGTAGGTTATGAAAAAGATCTTTGCTGGCTTCACAAATTCCTTTGACAAAATTAAAACTGAAGTGTTTGAAAAACAGAAGAGTTGGGGGAAGGATTGAGGAACCTAGAGAACATAGGGACTCCACAAGAAGACCAACAGAGTCAACTAACCTGGACCCTTGGGGCTCTCAGAGACCGAACCACCAACCAAAGAGCATACTGGGCTGGACCTAGCACACCCGCCTGCACATGTGTAGCAAATGCACAGCTTGGTCTTCATGTGGGTCCCTGAGCAGCTGGAGCAGGAGCGTACCCCGGTTGCTGCCTGCCTGTGGATCCTGCTCCCCTAACTGGGCTGTCTTGTCTGGCCTCAGTGGTAGAGAATGTGCCTAGTCCTGCAGTGACTTGAAGTGTCAGGGTGGGCTGGTTCCCCAGGAGGGACCTCCCTCTTCTCAGAGCCAAGGGGGAAGGGGTGAAGGGAGGAGGAGCCTCGTGAGGGGGAGCTACTGCAAGGATGGGGAGCTGCGATTGGGATATAATGTGAATAAATAAATTAATTCATGGAAAAATAAACAACAAAAGACAGAAAAATGGTTAAAGATATTTAGACAATTGTTCATTACAAGCCTTTGTTAAGAATTAGAAAATGAACATCTGGAAGAGATAGCTTGGTGTGGAAGATCATAAGCTCTGAAAGCATGAGGGCCTGAGTTCAAATTCCCAGCAGCTATTTAAAGAGACATACATGCATGCCTGTGCCTATAACTTCAGCACTTTGAAGATGAGCTACAAGCTTTGGATTCTGAGAGTTCTCTGGTCAATCAGCCTCTCTGAAATGCAAGCTTCTAGCTCCATGACAGGTGTCATCTCAAGCCAATGAGGTTGAAAGTGTTAAGGGAGACAGCTAACATTTTGCTCTGAGCTCTATATGCTCTTCCCACTCCCAAGAATATGTTACACACACACACACACACACACACACACACACACACGCATGCACACACACACACACACACATGCACACACGCACGCACGCACACACACACACACACACACACACATGCACACACGCACACAGAATTCATTTTCTAGAGAACAACATTTGATTTCTCTCATCATGTCTTTAAAACCTCTAGGTCTTTTCTGCCAGCTCTTGTTCATCCTAGACTGATGATATCCCCTTCACTTGTCTTGAGGTTGCCAAACTTGACACATCACTGGCGGCTAATCCCAACAACTTGCTTCCTTCTGGATACTGAGAATCATTACTTATAGTTACAGTTTGAAATGTGCTCTGTTGATAAGCTTGAAAAATTTTCTTTTCTTTTCTTTTTTTTTTTTTTTGGTTTTTTGGATTTTTTTTCCCCCTGAGACAGGGTTTCTCTGTACAGCCCTGGCTGTCCTGGAACTCACTCTGTAGACCAGGCTGGCCTCGAACTCAGAAATCCACCTGCCTCTGCCTCCCAGAGTGCTGGGATTACAGGCGTGCGCCACCACCGCCCAGCTGTGAAAAATTAGTAGATATTTTTAGACTCTGGAGAGTCATTGACATGCACTATACTTCAGAAGAATATATAGTGGCAAAGCTAGATTAATGTATTTTATTGTAGGATTAACAAATCTTGCCTGGTGCAGGCCACAGACTTAGTTTATGATGGCAGATAATCCAAGAGATAAATGTCTATATCATTCAATTCAGAATTTGCTAAAAAGACATGTTTCAGGCATAATGGCAGAGAGCTGAGAGGTATATTAAAACACAACATTCAGATGCGTAGAATCCGATGTAGCTGCTGTAACAGGTGTGCACAAATATCAAGACAACACACCACGAGCAGCAGAAGCAGAGGCAAGCCTGAGGCTTGGTCATGTTCCACTTTCTACCTCACTGCTGCTTCCAGTGGTTTGCTTAACTCACATCTGGTTGTATCTTGCATGACATTTTATTTCCTTGAGAGAGAGCAAAAGTTCTTGAAGGGTTTTGCTTCAGTGTATGGCTTGAAAGTTTAGCCTGAACCTTTCTGGGTTCCTGAGGTGTTTGGAATGGAAGGAGAAGAAGTCACCTGCTCCATGACCCTGACAGTGAGCTGTGCTGAGGTCTGCTGCTTCTGTTACTTGCTTTGGTTAGTACCTGTGCCTCTTTCATGATAAATCTTGTTATTCTATGTCATGCAGAAGGAACATTATAACAGTAGCAGTAACAAGAATTTTAATTCTTGTTGAATTTAATTTTGTTGTTGTATTATATGTTTTTTTGGAAACCAACACAAACATATCATGTACCATTTTCTTTTGAACTACCAATACATAATTATGTTATTATTATTACTATTAATGCTGTTATTTTATTTGAAGTTTACAAATGAGGGCATCAGGACACTGATGAAGAATCTTCATAATATAAAACTTGCCTCTATTATTAGCATAAAATTATTGATAATAATATATCCTACATGTATATTTAATATGTTAGTATTTTAGATCAGTTTCTTTAATAATAAACCAGAATAACCATCCAATTTTACTGAATTGCTTAAGACTGTTTCTCCAGCCTTACAAGCTTTCTAGTTTGGGGTTATCAAAAGTGCTTGCTGAAATCTGGCACATTGTACATTAGGTTGGTTAGCCTGGTTAGTGAGGAACTACATAGAAGAAGAGAGCTTCAGAAAATATATTAGCACATGGAGTTTTGAAAACAAGCTTAAGTTAACGAGAAGGTATCTGGTTTTTTTCACAATGTTCTGTCAGATTCTTTATCTTCCTTCTATTTCCACAGTCATGGCTATCAGAGAGGCAACCTACCCTTTGCAAACCTGTTAAGATTGGTGATATATTCAGATGCACAGATTTAATTATTCAGTAGCTATTATTTATCAGGGAATGAGACATTAAAGCAGATTAAATAATTGTGTGAATGGAGACACTTACCTGCACACTGGACACCCGGAGAATAGCTCCTCCTTCTAGAGTCTGCACTTGCTCTGTCTGGAGAAAGGGACGGCCATCTTTCATCCAGGAAATTTTAGGGACAGGGATTCCAGAAGCAATGCAGGATAGTTCAAGTGGGTTATTTACAATCACGGACACCTCACCAGGTCCTTCAGATCCGTTAATGTGAGGTGGTTCTAATGAAATGAGAGCACCGAACAGAAAATGCTATTTTACACATGAGGACATCAAGGCACTGATGAAGAATATTTACAATATGTTTGCCTTTACGATTAACATAAAAATATTTACAACAATATATCTCATCCACATGTTCATATTTCATACATATATGTTATTATATCATATAAACTACACATATAGTATATATAAATAATATATATCATACTTCAGTTTTTTAACTGCTCTGATTTTAAAAGTCTGAAAAGAAAAATCCAATTTAAATTTACATCCCTATGACATAAAACATTCGGAGTGTAGAAACTTCAATGACCACTTGTAGATGGTCTTAGTTCTTCTCACTGGCAAGGATTCAAGACACTGGGAATAGTGATTTCTGCACGGAGCGCATCTGTTATGTCTAGGCAGGAGTAGCTCTCTCTTTTACTGTTTATACTTCTAAAATTACCTTCCTCCAGAGAAGTTAAAAAAACCTAAACACTTGGAAGGAACATTAAGGGTCCTTGGCTCAACTCCTCCCAAATTTAATCCCTTTAAAACAGACTTTTCTTACAGCGATCAGTGAAAATTTTTAGAGAAAAATTCCTAGTCCAAGCTGCAGGCTTTTGGGTTTGGGAGGCAAACAAAAGACGCTGGACAGCTCCGAGGGTGAGCTGAGGGGGTTGTGTCTTTGTTTTTGTTTTAAATCAGGCACATAGTTTAGAATCTGACTCATAGCACACAGGACCTGATGTCTGACTGAGTTTGAAATGAGCACAGGAGTTGTTAGGTCTGTGGAACGGAACAGACCTTCAGAAAGAGAACTGGCATCAAGAAATACGGCAAGACCCTCTGCATTTCTTTTAAACTTATGCATGTTTTACTTAAAATGAAATGCTTTAAAAAAACAATTGCTACAAGCTCTACTGTAATATCTTTGTTGAAATTTCCTTTTTAAAATTTTTGTTAGCCCTCATTTTTCTATCTAGAAAAAAAGAACACAGCAAATCTATCTTTTTCAGGATATCAGATGCAACAATGCATCTGACCCATGACTGTCAAAATATATTTTACATGCACTATAAGACTGATATATGGTTTCCCGATTAAAAGATTATAATGAATTAAATGAAAGTTATTCTCTACAGCTGTAACACTATCTTCTTTAATATACTTATATGAGCCCTGGACTTCAGATGAGGTTACTTCCTCTTGCAACTCGCCCTGTGCTGAATGCTTCTCAGTAAACACCACCTGAACTTCTGGGGCGTCATCAAGGTTCTGTGAGTGGTGTGAAGCTTCCTTACAAAAACCAAATTATGTTTCATAAACTCTCCATTCTCTCCATTCTCTTTAAACTCTAATTTAATTTAAACACTAATTTAAGCACCATTTTGGCTCTCCATTGGATTACAATCAATTCTTCATTATTCTTTCTTAGTTGTTATTTGCTGTATGCCAATCATGTAAACAGAAAGATTCATTAGGAATCTCTTCCTTCTCAACTAGGTTAGGACGGCAGCATGAGCAGCATGGCTTCTATTGCTTCAAACTCTAGGCTCCAGATGTTCCATGTGTCAGGAGACAGCCGACCGCCTCACTTTGGATTTGCCCCATACGCCTTATACTCAGGGAAGAGTAGAAATTCAGTGCCCTGACTCTGAATACTCAAGAATTTATATTTCCTGTCTAAATTCCAGTTTGGATCTCCAAAATAATAAATACTATGATCAGCTAAGCAGCTCCATTTTTTTTTAAATAAAAACACTCTAAATTGAGCCGTCCCTCAGACAGTTTTTGTTTCCTTTTCCAGTGTTCGCTGTACTAGTAGGCTAGTCATTTAGCCACATAGTCTGGAAACAGACTCATTCTCGATACCTTCACATCACCCATCCCTGAAGAAAACTGACTTCCATTCCCCCATCAGCCATCAGGTGCCGATGGCTCCTAAGCTAGGGCTTGGAAATTGTTGAGTCTCTCCCTTATCAGTTCTGGGATTTTGTCAGGCATGATCTTGTGCAGGTCTTATGCATAAAGTTACAGACACTGTAAACTCATGTGTGCAATAGCCTTGTTATCCAGCAACTCTTTTTCTTCAGATGTCCATGCCTCTTGCCCTTACAGTCTGTCTGACCCCTCTTCTGCAGTGATGCCTGACGCTTTTAGGAAGGGATATGATATAGCTGTGCCATTTAGACCTGACAACTCCAAGATCTCTTGTTCTTTGCATTCAAAAGTTGTGGGTCCCTGTATTAATCACCTCCTACTACAAAAAGGAGCTCCTCTGATGAGGGGCGAGAGATGCACTACTGTGAACATTTCGTAACTGCTCATGAGATTCTGGGCACTGCTATACTCATAGCTTCACGGTGTTTGATGTTCTCTCTTGCTTTAGTGATCTAGCCACACAGTACTTTTTCAAAGCCACCCATTGAGTGTGACACCTCCCACCACATGCTGAGCACTGAGCACAGCAGCAGTGTTCCAAGTGTCCTCAACTTTGCAAGTTGAGTAGCTGCGTTGTCCCGCGTGAGGCGCTGAATGGATGCATTTCCAGCAGATGGGGAGACACTTCTCATCTTTCCGTTTCACGGAAACATTATCCTATAATGTTTCATTGGAAACGCTGGGCTTTGGACATCACCCCCAGCAGAAGCATTGCTGTTCTCTCTGTTATTTGCTGCAGCAATGTGTCTATCTATAATATTGCTTCTGGATTCTCTCTCCATTGTCACATGCAGACCAGGTCCTTGTGGTTTCAGGCCTGTACAAGCACAGCGTCTTCTTCAATCCAGTCTTTACTCTCACCAGAGGGACTTTTTAGAAGAGACATCTGGCTGCATATTCTTCCTTAAAATTCTTCTTGTCTTTTAATGAGTCTAACTCTCATCAGAGGGCTGTCAAAGCCCTCCACAGAAGGCCCTTCTCTTTACCTGGCCTTGTTTTACCCCCTTATACTCAGTTTCCATGAGTATGAACTCACAATCAAGCTCTATTTCCAACAGGGGAAATGGTCAAGGGTCTTCACTTCTGCCTCACTATGAGTCCCACTAGGCACAGATGGATCTATGGTTAGATCTAATTTGGAACTTAATGTCCCACAGAGTGTTAATGCTAATCACATGACCCTCATCTCAACAAAATAATTAGCTCTTTGCCTCACAAATGTAGGAACTTGGGGGCTAAATCTTTCTTATTTGATGATAATTCAGTTGTCTGCCATTCAATGATCACACAGTTGCCTTCGCAACTGGCAGATAGAATCATACCCAGCACACAATATACATACGATTCATTTTTAATATGTGAGCAGTGAGGACAAGGCCACATTATTTCATCCATTGTAACTCCTGCTGACAAACCGATGGGTAGGGATTTGTAACCTACGCATCTCAATTGTACAACTCCAAATTTTGTGCTGTTTATATGTTTTTAAATAGCCTGGGAAAAATATCTTTTCTACCACTACCTTTCCTATTTGAAGACTCAGATATACCAAAACATCTTCTTTGGTGCATACATTTCCATAGTTTTCTGCCTCCGCCTGCAGTTAAAACTCCCATCAGTGCAGCTCAGAAGTATCTAGTTTGGTTTCAATTCAATCTAACACACATGCACTAAGAATTTCTGGTGTGTCAGACATCATACCAACATTGGGGACCAGCAATAAGTCAGAGGCATGCTACATCCCCCATCATAAAACTTAACTAGGGATAAAGACAACTTTTAAATTCACATAAATAATTGAATTTTAATAGGTGCTCTGAGAAAGATTACAGAGCACTCTGAAAACATATGCTAGCCCTTCCTAACCAGGACTCCTGCCAAAATTCTTTTCTGCTATTCTCAGTAGGGAGCATATCTGTTCTGTGAAACGAATATGGCAGCTCCCCAACATCATAGTGTGGGAAAACCTCAAAACATCTTGAACATTGTATTAGGTAACTTCATTTATCCCCTTTTTATGCCCACCATCAAGATTTTCTGTTTCATAGAAAAATTACAATTTGTCTTTCTGTTGGTTTTTGCTGGTAAAATGTTGTATTATGAACTTAAAATATTGACTTTCAATGTACACAAGAGTAACTAGAAATTGACTATTCAAAGTGATTGTTCAGACTGTAATCTTAAAATTGGATAACACTGGTTGGGATAATGACATAAATATTATCGTATTTTATCCAATTTCCATTTTCAAATGTGCTTTAAATTCTTAGAAACTACTAAAAATCCATCTATCAGGGCCTGGGCAGATGGGCCTGTAGGTGAAGCTCTTGCCTTGTAAGCAAGAAGCCTGGAGTTAGGATCCCCAGAACCCATGTGAAAGCAGGGCAGACATGGCGGTCCCCTCTAATCACAATACCCAGGAGGCATGAGTCAGGTTTCCCAGGGGCAAGATGGACAGTGAGACTCTAGGTCCAAAGAAAGACACAGCATCAAAAAACAAAACAAAACAAAACAAAACAAAAACCAGAGTAAAAATCAACCAAAACCATTATCTAACACTAACACCAGGTCTCTGCATGGATACACTTACCTCCACATCTGAACACACATATGTAGCTGTTCGTATGCAAACACACAATCTCATACACATGAAAATATCTGATATTAATAGGGCACCATGCCCTATTCAATTAATAATATCTTAGGAATAGGAATTTTTACCTTTTAAAACAAATAAAATTCACTATTCAACTTCAACCTGCTTTAGATGAATTTAGGCAACTTATAGAACAGAAATGGAAATGGAATAAAGTTTTCATTAATGTTTATCCCATAAAAAAAGAGTCTAAGAATTAGACTCAGTAGTATCCAGGTCTCAACTGTCACCGAATTCTCAAGTGCTCTGTACTTATCAGCACGGCTATGTACCTAGGACTTTCAGGACAAAGTGTTTGCTGACTTCTCCAGCTTCATTCGAGGCAGTGCAGGTGTACTTCCCGGTGTCCTCTGTCTCGGTCTTGATGAGCTGAAGGACCATTCCCTGAGTGCTGATGGTCAGATGAGCATCAAGCACCAGAGGCTGGCCATCCCTGAGCCAAGACACACTAGGAGTCGGGGTTCCATCTGTAAAGCAGGTCATAGAGGTAGAACTGCCTTTGACGATTGTGATTTCCTCGGTTCCCAATGCGTTGTCCATATTCGGTGGCACTGTACAGAAAATAAATCAGTTAAAATGTATACATATGATAATTTGAGGTGAACTTAAGTAGCAGTATTTAAATACTTCTAAACTACTTTTACATTCAATAAAATATTTTTAAAATATCATAGAGTAAATTGGTATTATTGTAAATCATTTATTGATTGGGCTAATTATTAATCTTCCATGGATTAGCAAAGAAGTCTCAAAATTGTTTTCCTATTGAATATACAATCAATGTGCATTACATTTTGGTAACATTTTTCAACTTGCTAGTGTTGTCTCTTTAATTTGTTACAATGCTATAGTAGTTCTTATAATAAATAATCCAATAGTATACTTTCAATGACTATATGGAGAACACAGTAAAAGAGTATGTTTTACAAACATCACAGATTGCAGTTCTTAAGTGCTCAGAGTTGTTCTGAGATGTTTTTACAGATTGAGAAATGTGAACTAGCAATCTATGCTATACCATAAATGCAAATGCATCTATTCAAATTTTATATCTCCAAATGAGTTGCTAATGTTGTTAAAATATTTTTGTATGTGCATATGAGCAAAAAAACTTATGTCTAGACTGAAATACTATTTTGAAAACTTTAGTTCTGTTTGTTTAAGATGAAGTACTCATGAAGCCAGGATACTAGGAAGGTGGCGTAGGGCGTGTCTGAAGGGAGGAGGGATAGTGCAGAGGGGGAATTCTGAGGGCAGAATGACTTGGGCAGGAAGCGATAGGGAGATGAGAGTGAGAGCTGAGGTAGATTAGTCAAAATGAACAAGCCATATAGAAACCTACTATTTTACCCCCTCCCCCAAACACCAATACACAAAAGATATCAAATGGAGTTTTCCTGCAGGACTAAGTAATGATACTCCTAGCACCAGCAAGTACCAAACAAAATCCCCAGTCCTAGAAGTGGGATACCACCACAGTAATTGGCCAGGCATGCTCCAAGGCCTCTCAAACTCCCAGGCTCCTGTCAGTCTTCTTGATGGCCCACCAGAACTAGAGCATAATACGGCATTGCTACAGGTAGCAGACATCTCTGTTTTAAGACAGAGAAAGAGCAAGCGAGAGACGAGATGAAAGCACCCTTGTTACCGCCTAACTTACAGTGTGCTGGAAGCTACAAAGCAGGGTCTTGGGGTTAGAAAAGGCAGCAGCTGTCTTGCTCAGCTGTGAAGCCTCCAAACTGAAAAAAGACCCACTTTTGGACAAGTTGTAGCCACCTGTGCAACAGTGGCACGAATGCTGTAGGGTTTACCAATTACTCTGATTAGATTTAAGACATGTTACACTGGAAGGAACTCAAAGTCTGGAATTGTATTCTGAGTTACAAACCATTGACTGGGGAGATTATTCTCAAATGGAGAACTCATTGCTGTTGTTTAATTAACTTACATCAGACTGCCTTCTAAATATCACTATGTGGAAAACCAAAGTTACTATCACCCCAAATTAGAGAAGCCTCTCCTGGCAGTGAAGAGTGGTGAATGCAGAGATCTTGATTGCTCAAGATGCTGAGAATAAGTTAGGGATCCTTGAGGACATGGGCACAGGGGAAAAGTTCCTGAACAGAACACAATAGCTTATGCTCTAAGATCAAGAATTGACAAATGGGACCTCATAAAATTATAAAGTTTCTGTAAGGCAAAGGACACTGTTAAAAAACAAAATGGCAACCAACAAATTGGGAAAGGATATTCACCAACCCTACATCTGATAGAGGGCTAATATCCAATATACAAAGAACTTAAGAAGTTAGACCCCAGGGAACCAAATAACCCTATTAAAAAATGGGGTACAGATCTAAACAAAGAATTTTCACCTGAAGAAATTCAGATGGCCAAGAGGCACCTTAAGAAGTGCTCAGCATCATTAGTCATTAGGGAAATGTAAATTAAAATAGCCCTGAGATTTCACCTTACACCAGTCAGAATGGCTAAGGTCAAAAACTCAGGAGACAGCAGATGTTGGTGAGGATGTGGAGAAAGAGGAACACTCCTCCACTGCTGGTGGGGCAGTAAGATGGTACAACCACTTTGGAAATCAGTCTGGTGGTTCCTCAGAAAACTGGACATGACAGTTCCGGAGGACCCTGCTATACCTCTCCTGGGCATATACCCAAAGGATTCCCTAGCATGCAATAAAGACACGTGCTCCATTATGTTCATAGCAGCCTTATTTATAATAGGGATCATCGCTAAGCAAGTCATTTACACTTTAAGAGGTGGGAACACTGCACATAAAGAGGCATTATTCTGGTTAGTTTTGTCTGTACAAACTAGTGTCACTTGGGAAGAGAGAACCTCAATTGAAAGCTTGCCTCCATTAGATTGGTTTGTGGGTATGTCTGCAGGACATTTCCTTGATTAATAATTGCTGTAGGAAGGTCTAGCCCATTGTGAGAAGCGCCACTCCCAGCTAGGTGACCCTGATTGTATATGGGAAGCAAGCTGAGCAAGTTATGGGAAACAAGTCAAGAAGTAACATTCCGTTGTGGTTCTGCTTCAGGTTCTGCCTCTAAGTTGATTCATGACAGCAACAGAGAAACAAACTAATAAAGCTGGGACATGTTAGAGTTAGAAGATGAGGCAAAGACGAAGCTGAAAATGCCGTCTTAGGACTCAGTGCAACCACTGCAATCGTGAGCTCACAACAACCGTAGCTGACTGCCCTAGACCCACACAAGACTGGCCTAGTTGGCAATCAGTATGACTCTGTCAACCACCGGTCACGGTAGGAAGAAGGGCTACCAGAGCCGTATCTGCTACCATTAGCTATTGATTATTGACAGATTTATAACCATTATCTTCAGAGCCCACCAGGTTCCATGGGATAGCTCCAAACTCATGATTGCACAGACAGCATTGGCAGACTCAGTGGGACACAAACAAAATGTTAAATGGAAATATGAAAAAGATTTGGAAGAATAAGTGGTAGACAGCTGATAGGAATACAGGAGACAGTGGGGTATGAGAGTGGTCTGTAATCATCATGAAAATGTGACACTGTCAAAAATTTAATAAAAAACTCTTATATCTGATTAATTCTGTATTAGAAGAGAACTTATACAGACAGTGTGGACCAATAAATACAGACTCCTTGGAGAAAACACAGTCTTCCCTAGTAGAAAGATATTTTTCACTAGTTATTTCTGACAGAGGAACATTGGATTTACAAGTCTTCAAGGAAGTCAGTTTCTAAAGGCATGTTGCTTAATGCTACTAAACTGGCAGTAAAGTAGTAGGAGCATTTCTGTGACATACCAAAGACTTGAAGACTGTAGTGCTTACTATCTACCCCAGCTCTGTTGGAGGCCACACAAGTATATACAGCAACATCAGACACCTGAGCTCTCACGATCCTGTAAAACAGGACCCAGCATGTCATAATCAATCCTTTCAACATACAGACATAAGATGATTATGATCTATAAACAGACAATAGAATAAAATTTATATTGAAAATTCTTAGACATGAAACTTGTGGCCATTATCACAAAATGTCGATATCTCCAGCTGCAACTGTTTCCATAAAGGTGACAGCAGTAATGGCAAACCACCATAAATACAACATAATTGCTGGAGTGATTATTTTTCAAACACATTAACAGAGAAAAATGGCAGCATGAAAATCACACAAGCATCACCAACAACCTTCCATCTTACCACGTAACACTGTGCTTAAAATATATATCTCAAAACTGTAAACTTGACACCAATTCATCTCTTAAGATCTATTATGCACACCTTCATTAGAAATGAGCATTTACATGAGAATACAATGAGAAAAATAATACTTCAATGTTTGACCCCTTATCTTCCCTCTTCTGCACACATATGGAATGGACTGGCATGACATCGATAAAAGCTTAGGGAAAAACACATCTTAAATGTTGTGTAGGTGAAATAAGAGTTGCCAATCACTGTTATTGTAAGCACTTAGGAAAGAACACACAATGAAATCTAACCTGACAACCTGCCCTGCTGACAGCAAGCGGATGTGGGAAGAGATGGGCAGAGGAAGGCCGTTCTTCAGCCAGTTGATCTGAGGGGGAGGTGTTCCTGTGGCTTTGCATTCAATATTTATTGATGTGTCCACTAGAGCCATCAGCTTCTCTGCCTCTTCTTTATTACCTCGGATTTTAGGTGGAACTATGCAATGCACATAGTAGATGAGAGAGAAGACATATAAGTTCAAATCATTTGCACGCTAATTGTTCTTGCTTCTGCTTTGGACCCCGAAAGAAAATGTCATGGATAAATTAGATTTCACTTGAGTGCTCCAGTCACCTGTGGCCTATCAATGGATTCCTAAGATAGTAAAGTCAAAACTTGGTGACATTTCATATTTACCATAGACATTCAAGTTAAATATTCGGTCTTCTTCTCCAGCAGGATTAGTAGCCACACATGTATAC
Source organism: Apodemus sylvaticus (assembly GCF_947179515.1). Lineage (NCBI taxonomy): Eukaryota > Metazoa > Chordata > Mammalia > Rodentia > Muridae > Apodemus > Apodemus sylvaticus. The sequence goes on from NC_067483.1 coordinate 57,981,282, forward strand.
TTCCCCATGTCAGATGTGAGGGCTCTGTAAATGTTTAATGTGCTGCCATCTGTGGTGACCCTGTGGGAAAAGTCAGGACAGAGGCACTGTGGGGATAGGATCTGAGAAACTCATTCGACTTTATTGTGCCCTCTGAAAAATATATGCTGTTATAACATAATGCCTTCACCTTGAATAGAATGACTTAACCCTAATTCACAAGTAAAAGAAACATATGAAAGTCAGAGCCACAGAAACTGATGGCAATCTCAGGAAACCAAAATTATACAGAAACCATTTTTATATCCATCATCTCCTTCTGAGAAGAAGAAAACAAAGATATTCGGTCAGGAACATGACAGACAGATAAGCCTCTCTCTCAGCCTTAGAACATTATATCTTAGTAACAAATATGAGATATCTAGTCAATGAAAATTTGAAAATTCCGGTGTGAAATAAAGAACATGACAAGTTGAAAAATGCAAATAAAAATCAATTGTAAATACCCTAATGATACTTTAATAAAAAGAACAAAATAGTATCATCTACTTATACAATCGTGACTGTACATATATAGATATATTCTGAAATTTTTTTCAAGAGGCTAAAGTATTTCTTTTGAATTATGTAAAAGTAAATGATAAATATGAAATTAGATAACAACGTTTATCTAAGTTAAGATTATTACACTATTCATTTTCTCTTCATACAATTAATTATCTATGCTTTAGGATGTTTAAATGTTATCTACAACTAATTTAAAAATAGTCATTTCTCCAGCACCTCTGATTATGAATTTCTACTACAGTGTACTGTGAAATATCACATTTGGAGGATGATATTGAAAGAATACTATTTGAATGCAGTTATACTTTTCTCGATATGTAAAACTTAAAGTTCCATAAATTTAAATAATATTGTAAACCAAAATTGCAGGTTGTCACAGACACTAGTGCTAAGTTGACTTTAAAAAAAAGTGATCTTGATAAATTGTTCTACTTAGATACCTATAGCACTATCAGACAGTGATGAAGTTATCAGCCAAGTGGAGGCAACAAAAAGCAACTCTAAGAATTTAGAGTTTTAACTCCCCAGGTACCAATATAGGACCTTGAATTCCCCTGAGTCTGAAAGAGGCCTACTACCCACCTAATGACAATAACGAGACACTTAGGAATCATTCATATTTGTTCACCTAACAGAAATAAAATGCCCAATATTTCTGAAAACATTATCTGGCAGCTTATCCTATTTTGTATAGGGGAAAATGCCTATATTCTAATACAGAACGAGTAGAAAAAAAGCAATGCTTATTGTATTTAAGCATTATTATGATGAATGTATTCAATTCACTGACTAGGAAAGAAACTGCTACAATACTGGATAAAATTATAAATTTAATAGTACATGTATATCTGTGCCTGTAATTATTCTGGCAATGTGCATAAATATGTTTGTGTTGAGATATCCTTATGAGACTGTAGATTGTTTCTCTGGAGAAATTTGTTTAAGGTATCCTAAATGCCAATTGCATTGTGATTCATCTCTGTAGAAAGAGAAGTAAGGATCAGCTTAAAGCAGATGTGAGCGAAGCAGAAAATGGAATACGATGCGATTGTGTCTTTCTCATAACTAGTCCTTCAAACCTGCGTTCGTGCTGTTTGATAACTTTAAGATAAAGGCCTACAGCAGGAATATTGGCGGCTCTCGTGGGATGCTGTTGGCTTCACTTTAAGAGGGAAAGAATTAATTATTTTATGGCATGGACTTGTTGAGGAAGGACATTCTTAAACTGGAAAAATAAATGCAATGACAGTTGTTGCATAGTATTTTGATGGACTGGTATCTCAGATTTTATAATCAGAATTCATGAATAAGGTCCCTTCTTTCCCGCTTTATCAGTCCTAACTCTCTCTCTCTCTCTCTCTCTCTCTCTCTCTCTCACACACACACACACACACACACACACACACACACACGCACGCACGCACGCACACACACACACACACACACACACAATCAATTTTGGAGAGCTATCTAAAGAGAATTTCTATACTCAAAGCTCAAAAAGTTAATTCTTTTCTATTTGTAAATAAATGATAACTAAGGTCTAATGACACAGAAGATGTGCTGGTGGTTTTTCTCAGCTGTACACAAGCCTAGACATATCCAGGAAATGGGAGCCTTGGCTGCGTAATCGCCTCCGCCAGATTTTCTTGTGGCCAAATGATTGATGTTTGAGGTTTACTGTTGGCAGCACCAACTCTGGGCAGGTGGTCTTGGGTTGTATAAGAAGTCAGGCAGAGCAAGCCATGAGAACAGGGCAGTAAGCAGCGCTCGTCCATGGTCTCTGTGTCAGTGCCTCCCCCAGCCCCCAGCTTCTGGCCTTGACTTCTTGCCTAGACTTCATTTCGTGACAGATTCTAAGGTGTGAAATGAAAAAAACTATTCCCTCCCAGAAATATTTTTGGCTATAGTATTTATTACATCAATAGAAAGCAAATACACATTGGTATGAAATCTGGGGCATTCTGTGAAGTCAGAGCACTGTGGAACACTGTATAATTTATAAGGAAAGCATTGTTTTAAACATACCTGACTCGTTCTGTGTCGCCATTCACTATGGGTTTTCCATCCCTAAGCCACTGAAGGCGAGGGGTAGGAATGCCATCTGCATTGCAGACCAGCTCAACATTTTCCCCAAGAAGGACACTAACTTCACTTGGAACGTCAGCACCTGCAATGCTTGGAGGGACTTCAGAGAAATAAGACTTTTATTAGGATAGTGTAAGGATATGTGTGGTAATGAATGTGATGGAATGATAAACCATACCATTTCTTTCTTGTAACATTTTTGTCTCTCTGTGTAAAAACACATACTTTGTTCTCTGGTGTGTTCAGGCATGTGGAGAACAGAGGACAACTTGTCGGAGCTGGGTATCTCCTTACACTATGTAGGTATCAGGGATTGAACTCGGGGCATTAGGTCTCGTGGTAAGCACCTTTATTTGCTGATCTACCTCACTGACACTGAACGTGTCATTTCTAATTCAGAATTCTGCCAAGATCAGGACTGGCCTATAGTTACCTTCATGAATTACTTCTAAATGTGAAAGATGGAGGCACCGAATTACTTCAATGTTCATGACATTTCTGTAACTGTTTAGTCACAGGAACTGATGACAGATTTATCTTGTAGGTAACTTTAGAATCATGTTTAGATTGAGCTCTGGTACATTGTTGGCAATTCATATAGTTAAAGTCAGTCAACTTTTACAAGATTTTGGTGTAAAGTCTCAGGAAAGCATATATATTAAGTATTTGTCTATTGCCTAATTGTTATTTATGCTGGGACATCAATGGACAGATTATGCTTTTCAAGCTCCGATGCTTTCTGCTCTTTTTAATCTAGTCATCTGTGGTGTGGACTAAAGATATGAACAATGGCCAAAACGCCAGGTTCATTTCCCAGCATGCACATGGTTGCTCACAACCCTCTGTAACTCCAGTTCCTGGGAATCTGATGTCTTCTTCTGGGCTCTGTGTACCAGAGATGCATGCGGTACAGACATACACTTAGGCAAAACAACTATTTGCTGTAAGTACAAATTTCTAAAGGTCAGAAAGGAACCCACTGAGACTTCTCTTCTATAGACCTATAGAGACAAGCCAGGAGCAATTCATATTTGTTCTCAGGGGCCTATCTGCCCTGGCTTCCCTACCCAATATGCTGGACATAGACACACCAGCACACTAACTCATCATGGCTACTAATCTAGGTCTTTTTTGTTTAGTGAGTCAACTATTAAACACTTACTAACACATCACTTAACTGCCTTTCTAGTCAAGCAGGGATCACTGTAACAAATTAGCAGAAGTTTGCTGTTTTCAGAATGGTGCTAAAAATTTGTCACTAGATATACTGTAGAGACATGTCCAAATTAGGGCCCATGTGTATGCATTTTCCCTAGTTTTAAGGCATTATATAAATACACTAAAATGAATTTTAGGAAATTGTGGTCACACCAGCATACTTTATGATTTATATCAGTTTTTATTGACTATTATGCATAATGAAGCATGAAATTTATTTATCTTTCTATAATTTTAGATTACATTTTATTTCTTTTGTGTATGTGAATACATGTGAGTACATGTGTGTCCAGTGCATGTGTGGAAATCAGAGGAAAACTTGTGGGAGTCTGTCCTCTCTTGCCATCATGTGGATCCATCAGCTCTCTCTAACTCAGGTCCTCAGACTTGGTGGAAGATGCTTTTCCTGGCTTAGATATCCTGCCAGTCCAGTAAGATATTGTATCTCTGAATAGCTATTCCCCCCTTTCTGTCTCTAAACTCTCAAAGCATCAGTGGTTATTGCACAGACCACTAATCAAATTTCTTGTATAATTTCAGAGAGTATAAATTTATACAATATTATAATGTTGTTGCTTTAACACAGCAACAACAGATGTATTATACTCAAGACCCAGGGTATAATTTATTAGAAAGTTTCTAGTAATGGAAATAAAATCAGAAAGCAAGACTCCCTGTCATTTTGAATCAAATGCCTCACTCAGAGGATGGCTGAAAATCAAAAAACAACAAGGTTTCCATATAGTCCTCAACACTATGCCACCATGCAGGCATTGATGATTAAATATTTTCCATGTGAATTACTGTTCCTTGTTCTCAGTACAAAATTTTGCAAGATTCATGATTATTTGAAATTTACCTATTTCCACAACCATGATCAGATCATAGCACAATCTCAATAATTAAATCTGACACATCGATAAAAAACACTTATAGTCTTAGTCTGAAGACAAATTATACCAAATAAAGAATTACAGTTCCATAGAATATACACAATGTAATACTTTCATTAAATAAACAAACAAAGAAACAAAGATATCCTAAATTCTGTTTTTTCCTCCCCAGATTTATGTGCTTTTCCATGAAAATAGAAAGCACTGGTAAATGCATGACAAAAGGTGTCAATATTTTCAGTGATCTTAAGATATCCAAATGAATGGTCTCTTTTAATCCAGGCCATTTTGTACTCTGAGGATTACAGTATAGTTAACATACCCTGAATGAAAAGGAGATAGTTTTTCTGAGCCTTTCCCTCCATATTGGATGCAACACATGTGTAGTTTCCACTGTTTGAACGCTGAGGTCGGGCAATCTGCAGTTTGCTTCCTCCAGACAAAATGTGAACTTCAAGGGGGTCAGAATTTTCTACAGGAAGACATAATGAGGAAGAAGACAAAGAAATAACACTGAAAGCCACCCTCTTTACATAACAAATATACATTTCTTCAAAGTGTTTCCTTTGTATTTTTATTGAGAATTTTTGAAACATGAAAAAATTAAAAAACCCCAGGGTGCATTCAATTCAGGTCAATAATCCCAGCTAGTTAAGACGTCAAGGGTATTGAGAGCTCAAGGCACCCTGGGCTACTTAGCCAGATAGTGCCTCAAAACAAAAGACAAGATAGTTGGAATTCTGGATAAACTGCAAGTCAAGGTCTTGCCTTGAATGCATGAGGCCCTCGCTTCAATGTGCAGTACCTTGACAAAGCACGCGTTTACTTAGAAGTCTACTTGGTAAATTTATACTCCAGGGTATTAGGCTTTCTTGAAGTAACCACAGCTATGAACACTAGACTGAGAACCTGCTGATTTATAAATGTAGTGAATTATGGGCAAAGCAAGGCAACCACAAACATGTCCAAGTGTGTTTGTTACCTATAGGCTGGTGGTTCTTTAACCATGTAATGGTCGGAGGTGGGATCCCAGTGGCATCGCAAGTCAATGTCACTGGATTGCTGATTGTCTCCACAATGACTTCTGTTTCCGGACCTTCAATAGTGGGAGGCACTGTCAAAAGACAGAAGAAGACCAGGCACCACCATTAAATTAATTCAAGGCATGATCTTTCATTTGCATATCTAGGGGTAAGAGTTGTATTGGAGGCAGATGCTCACCATATACATTGAGGTGGAAATTTTTATCATCTCGTCCTGCTACATTTATAGCTCTACATACATACTGGCCTGTGTCAGACACCTAAAAGAAAAAGATACTATTGTATGTGCTCCATTAAGTGATAGATGACCAATCACAGGGTTCAGGAGTAGATTAAATCATCAGTCATCTCTCTGCTCAACTGCCCCATTTCTAGGCACCTTCAGAAACCCTGTGTCTTTCTTTGTCTTCAGTGACAGTAAGTTCACTGGCATGGGCCACGCACTTTTCCATGAACAGCACTGCTCACTGTGGTAAGGGGAGCAGGGCTCTTCCACTTAGCTCTTCTACAACCCCACCGTGGAGCCACCATACTCAGAGAAGGACCAAAGATGCACCTCGGCTCTCTTGATGTGTAGCATTTGTCCACCAGTTAAAATCTCCACGTTGGTAGATTCTGATATCATCCGCCCGTTCTTAGACCAGGTGATGACTGGAGCGGGCACAGCATTTGACTCGCATTCCAATGACACTGAGGTCCCCTCTCTTACATTAACTATAGAAAGAGACTCGCTGCCATGATCCTTGATGCTTGGGGGCACTGAGGTGAGAAACAAGAAGGTTCAAATTATTTTTTCATCAAGTCGCTTAGCTAGAAAATATAGCATGAAAGGAAGTTATATTATGGAGAGAGTAAAAACACACCGTGAACAGTCAGTGAAACTTTTTTCTTGCTTTCTCCAGCTTGGTTGATAGCAATGCAGGTGTATTCCCCACCATCTGATACCTTGGCCCGAATAATCTGTAGAGATCGACCACCTGGGGAAAATATAATGTAAAGACCAGTTAGGGGTTGCTCTAAGTTGTGTTACTATTACATTGTGTGTTTGTGTTTGTGTGTGTGTGTGTGTACATTCACACACACACATGTGCATGCACACACGCATGTGCATGCACATTCACCTGTCATGTGGATGTCAGAGGACAACTTGTGGAAGTTGCTTCTGTCCTTTGGTCATGTGGGTCTCAGAAATTGAGCAAGCCCTTTCTGGGTTTAAATTCCCTACAGTACAGAGGTGCTGGTTAGTTCTTCTATAGTTTGTCATCTGTTTACCTTAGGTGAATTCAGATTTTGACAGGGCTATAAGATGTCATCTGCAAATGTTGGGCTATATTTATAACTGTCTTGAGATGCATGTGAGGCAGAGGCTACAGCAGGACATCTGAATTTTGTCTCTTCATTCAAGGATGTATTGCTTACTGCCTATTCTTTTTTAAATGTTAGTTTTCATTGACAAATTTATTTTTGGAGAAGGTATGCTAGAGTAGGCAGAAGTCAAAGGGCAGCTTGTGGAAATAGTTTCTCTTTTCCACCACGTGGGTCCTTGGAGTCAGATTCCGGTGGTCAGCCTTTACAACAAGTGCCTTCAATTTCTGAGCCTTCATGCTGGCCCTCACTCTCTAACATATCTGTATCACTTACCCACATGTTTAACTACCTACCATCCATACTCAAGAAGATTCCAGTTCACTGAAAACAACCCTTAAGTTTTTACACTGGCTATATACCATTTACACTAAAGAGCTCCAAATTTTCTGATCCTTAATTTCATAATTTGTTGAAGACTCCATTACTGTACATATCTACTCTAATGGCTCTACTTGGTTACTGTGAACAAACAAAGGGAGTGAGACTCAACTTTGGAAAGAGACTGAGTTGAAATGATCTACGTTTTAAAATCGGAGAAAGACCCACCTTATGAGAATAAACTCCTTACCAGGCACAATGAGAACATTAGTGTTTGGCTTGATGGGTTGTTCATTCTTGAGCCAGCTGAGGTCAGGAGGGGGAAAACCAGAAACTTCACAGTTCAAAGAGATGAAATGGTTCACAACCACGGAGAGATCTTCATGGTTAGGACCAATGATACTTGGAGGAACTGTAAAAGTATACAGGTATTTAAAAGTGAACTTTGACAGTATCAGAGACATATATTCTAATTTCTTATGGTCTATAAAAAGTAACAACCAAATGGCTCTGCTAAAAACCCAATGGTCTTTATTAGAATCTCTAGTGATATCATCAAACCCATGTTCATCAGGTATTTTTTTTTTTGAAATGAAAGATTGCCTTCGGAGTTTTTAAAGTCAAAAAATTTCTGGTTACTCCAAGCCTGTACTTTCTCAAAGTACAAAGTAACAACATGATGTTTTTAAATAGTTTGCATAATTTTGTTTGTTTTTTATATGGTATCTTTATTTTTATTTCTTATTATGAGAAAAATAATTTAAAGGTTTAACTTTAGAATTTCAGCATATCACACAGACTATCTTTACAATGCAAGTCCATGTAGCTGTCAAGAGAAACAGACATGGTAAGAAATAGACACAATAACAACAACAAAGAATAAAAAAAGCAAAAGTGTTGGAGACAAAAAGCAGAATAAGAAAGATCAATATAAATGATTACCTGACATTTATGAACATCATAAAATATGCACACACGAGACTTGATGTTTTATAGTAAAAACACAAAGAGTGCCAGATGTGGTGGTCAGTGCCTTTAATTTCAGCACTTGAGAGGCAGAATTAGGTGTAACTCTGTGAATCTGTGGCCAGCCTGGTCTACATAGTGAGCCTCAGTTTAGCCAGCGCTACATAGTAAGACTCTATCTCGAAAAGTAAAAATGGTAACAGCAACAACACAAAAACCCCACAGAAGGTATCATCCACATTCAAGTGATTTCCTATGAAAGGGAAAGAGGACCCAGAGCAAGAATGGGCATGAAAACAACCAAAAGTAAAAGTAGAAATGAGTCTTGGTCAGAAAGAGGAAACAGTGACTACGAGCAAGAAACACTATTGTATCTGCTATATTATGTGAAAATTGAGGTTTAAAATCAAAATTGAGGTTTCAATATCAAAAGCAAATGCCAAGAAGGCAAACTCTTTTTTTTTTTCTTTTAACATTATGTGGTTTGGATTGCTTCACCCATTGATTAACTCTAGTCTTCGTTCATTGGTTAAATAGTTCTTGAATCTTAATGCATCCCAGGCATTGTGCTAGGCCTCACAAGGAGGGATATGCAATCGACAATCATCTTTGCTGCTAAAAATCTGATAGAAACAGAGCTTCAGGTTTCTTGGTGACAGATCTACTCCAGGCATTGAGTAGAATACTTTCCATTGGATTTCCACATACCTGCGAGCTAGACACAATTCTTAACATCATAAATAGGGACGGTGAGACATAGGGTGATTAGCATCTTACCCAAGGTCTCACTGCTTGTCTTGGAAGAAACAGGTCTGAAAATGAAGCAGCCAAGCTCTGAGTCTCTTTTGCTTGGCTACTTCCCTATACTGCCTAGGAATCAAAAGAGTCATGAATGTCAGTTGGGAGAAATGAGTGAGAACTGAATGTGTCCTCTAGATTCAGAATGTCAAGCCCTAATTCCCAGGGCAGCTGAGCTTGGAACTTGGCACTTTGAGGAAGTTATTCATGCCCAATGAGATCCTGGGGCATGGCGCTAATTATTTAGGATTACTGTCCTTCAAGAAGAGACACCCCCACATTAACCCTCATCAAGGAAGGGCCTTTGGCAGCAGGAGAATGATTACAGAAAGCCAGAACTACTCAAATGCAGAACACGATTGACTGTAGGATTCCCCCATTGATATATCCGCAGCACAACTCCTGCACTAAAGGCTCAGAGAACATGAAAACAGGGGCGGGGGTAGAGGGGAAGAGAAAGAACTCAAGAGCCAGAGGATCCTGACTGCTGTGCGACTGTGCCTTCCAACTATGACAAGAAAGCTACAGTCATGAAGTACCAACCACATAGCCACCAGCAAGATGGGAATAATTCTAACAACAATTGGCATGCTAACATAGACCAGCGAAATCTCATGGAACCCCATCTTTGGATGAAGAGCTGCAAACAATCAGGAACTGCAGAAAGATAGAGAATCAGTTTTTCCCAGGGATGAAGCCCAGCTGGGCTATCCAATACCAGGCGGTTAGCCTTAGGAATATACACATGCAGGCAACACCAAACGGACACACACGGCTGTTTTTAATACATGTATTCATTTGCATGGATGTGGTTATGTAATAAAGAGGATGTGGGAATGAATTTGAGTGGTGTAGGTGGAGTATGGAAGGAATGATGTAACTACATTTTTATTAAATAAAATGATAAATAAAATGAAGACACTCCAGAAGACTTGCAAACAAACTCTACAGGCAACTTGAGGACACATGAGGAGAAAGCTGTAATCTATAAGCTGGGAAATGACCTCTTCAGAAAACACACACTTCTACAACCTTTTTAAACTGCCTAGCTCTCAGAACTGAAAGAAAATTAATTTCTTTGGTGAAAGTCACACACAGTAGACGAAGACAAGACTCACTTGACATTTGAGGGGAAAGTAAAGGTATGGACAGTGGTCGTAGGGTAATAAGATAGGAAGAGGTGGCCTTCACAGTAAAGAAGGCCTGGCTCATGATAGGAGTATGAATGTATAAATCCATCAATAATCTCAACTCCAAGATTTCCTCCAGCCATAGGCAGTGACTTTGTAAAATTAGCATATATTACACATGAAAAAGTATCCCTAAGTAGAGAGTGACCAATCAACATCTTGAATCAAACTGCCTGTGCGGAACGCTGGTTACACATCTGTGAGTGGTGTAACTTGGGGCATGTTTCTCAACCTTAGTAGTCCTTACATTTTCATCTATGAGGGAGGAATCAAAAGCCAGCAAATGACTGGTAACCATTGAGATAATCAGTAGAGATAATGGGCAAAACCCACATGACTAAGTATCTGGTACCCATCAAGCAGTTAGATTAGAAATTTTACACAGCAAAAAGATTCAGGAACATGGGCTCAAAGAGAGGCCTCATTGCTGTTAATGTCTCATCCTCCTTTTAGTTAGGGCCCCTCAGTGACCTCTCGGTGACCTCTCAGTGACCTGGAACTTACCAGCTAGCCCCAGGCAGACTTCTGACTCTACCTTCCCCGGCTTCGACTACAGCTATGGAACTGCTTACAAGTAGGATTTTATGTGGGTGCCAGAGATTGAACTCATGAGGAGTAAGGGTTTTACTGGCTGAGCCATCTCCCTGGCTCCTCAACATGTTTATTTTTAATGTATGTTCTGCTATATAGAGAAGAACCTATACTTTTATAATAATCACATTTGTTCAATTCCTTCATCTCGTGGGTTCATACTTGTTTTTGTTTAGGTCAGATACAGACTTGGGATCTAGTTGAGAAGCAGAGCACTCGCTCAGGATGCTTCAGGTTTTGTTCCTTGCACTGCAAAGAATTAGAAATAATGAACAACTTGCCCAGGTAAGAGCTTCTCACTAAAACACCTAAGATGTCTTCATTATGCACCTATAGTGTACGTTATACATTGTAAGTGGGAGGAATATAGATAGGAGGTATGTAAAGGAGATTTATCATACATCACTCCAAAAAGAAACTGTTATCTTTCCAAATGAAAACATTTGAAGACAATATTTTAACTTTTAAAATGTTTAATCATGTGTATTTGTGCATGGATGGGGATGGACCTGCTAGTGTGGGTATTTACGAAGGTCAGAGGTGTCGATTCAGCTGGCGCTGGGATTACAGGCACTTGTGAGCCACCCATGTAGGTGCTAAGAGCTGTGTTTAGGTCCTACAAAGCAGTTCACGCTCTTCACCACCAAGCCATCCTTCCAGCCCCCAATGGAAGCGTTTTGAGATGATATTAAAAAAATTATCCTTTTTAGATATTCCTGGAATGAACTAAAATTTCGTGCAAAGTGGATCTTATAACAATTCTCATTGTTCTAATTTCATACTTTTTAAGCAGCCTTTTTGTGATAGACATCCAGTTCCCCTCCCCTCTTTACTTAGTAAAACAATAATTGTGGTGTGTGTGTTTTATGTGTGAAAACGTAAATTTAACACAATTTAGGTATGCATGATTTTTTAAAAGGAATTATTTAACTCTACAAGGTGGTTAAGTCTACAAGGCTTTTCTCATTCAGAGATGTAGTCGATATAACTCTGCTCTTGAAGACAGGGGTAGAAGACGATGCTTCCATGAGCAGAGGATACACAATCGTCTTCACCTTCACATGGACACAGAGCCTTTCATACATGCTTTCTCCTGAGGCGTTGGCTCCCACCCTTCCTAATGCCATGCCCTTTAATACAGTTCCTCATTCTGTGGTGACCCCCAGTCATAAAATTATTTCATTGCTACTTTGTAACAGTAATTTTGCTACTGTTATGAATTGCAATTTAATTGTCTGCCATGCAGGATATCTGATACGCAACTTCAAAGGCGTCATGACCCGTAGGTGGAGACCCTCTATTCTGAGGGATGAAATAACTGTCTATAAAAATGGGCTTTCTAGAAGATTTATGTACTGGAGTTCCTGCTGGCTTTTGTAGGAGGAAAGAGAGAGGAAAGTGAATGAATGAGTCTTCACACATTGATCAAGTCAGAAACAGAGCACAGGCTGTCTACTCTGAAGCCTGGTTTCCTGGCTTTCTCAAGCAGGGCCTAACAGAGGTAGGGGCCCTGGGCTCTTACCGTGAACGTTGAGGTTAAAGTATTTCTTGGCGCTCCCAGCTGTGTTCTCTGCAACACACACATACCTCCCGGTGTCTGTTATTTGAGCATTTATAATCTAAAGGAAAATGGAGAGATAGCAACTGGAATTGTTAATAAAGGAACTTGCAATATTTTGCTTTTAAGAACAAGCCAGACGCATTCTTTCCAGTAAATGCCAAATGAACATAAAGATACCAGGCTTCTGTACATGCCAGTGCAGATGCTGCTTTAGTTAGGTCAAGCACACATACATTTATTTATAAAACATACAATCAGAAAAGGTGATTATTTTTTAAACACATACCTGTTGTATTTTGACTGTAAATTATTCCAAATTCTTTTCCCACTTCCCTGTCTGTGAGTCTACAAAGTGATTTGGAAGTTCTTTTTGAGAAATGGTTTTCTGAATGGCTCTTGCCAGAAGAATGCGCCGGGCAATGGTGCCGTCTCACTCAAGTTCACTGCAAGTGCCTGCACTGTTGCTTTCTTTACTTGCAATTCTGCCACTACCATGTGGGGAAGCAGGATTTGCCTGTTCCAGAGTGTGACTATGAGGGACAAAACTGACTCCCATTGCATTTTAAGACTCCAGATAGATAATCCCAGCAGGCCTTCAATCCGCAGCTCTGCAGGCCCTTGAATAAGCCCAGATTTGAAATACCTTCTATAGAAACAGTAGACTTACAAGCTAAGTAAACTCTTACTGTACTAAGTTATTAGGTTTTGGAGGGGATTGTTTTATGTAGCACTACTTGGTTATTATAGAACAGAATGTTTATTATAACATATAATGTTTATCTATGTATGCATTTACAGCTCGACACTTAAAACCATTTAGGCATTTTGGTACAGGCTATAAGGTCATCAAGCAGATATTTTCAAATATAGATAATGCTTTTAAAAAGTCAAGTTTATAAGCAGTGATCTTGACTTTTTTAAAAAAGAACTCTGTCTGGACCCAGATTTATTCTTGGATTTATGAGCCAAGGGGATATTCTCTATCCTAACAAAAGAACTGATATATGTCTACACATCCCAACCTTCTTTTAGGACATTTGAATGGAAACACATGAACATATCAATTGACAAATGGCAGTGCAGTCTATTTACATGGGTCAAATGGTGACTTCTTACGGTCTGTGCCAACACAGAAAGGTTTTAATCTATAGAAAGCCTTTACCACTTAGAGTGTTATCATCACATACATGCAATGGAAAGACTGCAACAATAGGTTTTTTTTTAAATCAAAAATTCTGTTGCTAAACAGGAATGTGTGTATGTATATAGACATTCTGGAAGAATTTACACAAAAAGTCACTGTGGTCATTTCTAATTGTAGGAACAGAGTAGTGAATAATATTTAATATTTATGGTAGATGATTAATGATCTGAATAATTATATTCATAAACTAATACTTTTATCAATCTGGAAGACAGTTATCACAATGTCCAAAATACAGGGTTTTTTTTTGGTTTTTTTTTTTTTGTTTTGTTTTTGGATTTGTTTTTTTAGAGACAGGGTTTCTCTGTGTAGCCCTAGCTGTCCTGGAACTCACTCTGTAGACCAGGCTGGCCTCGAACTCAGAAATCCACCTGCCTCTGCCTCCCAGAGTGCTGGGATTACAGGCGTGCGCCACCACCGCCTGGCTCAAAATACAGTTTTAAAAGCAGATTTTCCCTCTTTTACCTGAAGAATCCTGCCATCAGACAGGAGCTTATGATGTTCATCTTCTGACAAGGACTGTCCATCCTTTTGCCAGAAATTCCTCGGTGCTGGGCTGCCGCTGGACGAACATGCCATCTGCACACTCTTGTTCACTAACACGGTGACCTCTTCTGGCAGATCACCCTTTGCTCCCTTGATAACTGGTGGCACTAAGGAATGGTTGTGACAAAGAGAATCAATGGGCAACAATGGCTTTAGTAAGGCAGGCTACACCACTTTGACATCAGGACAAGCCAGATAAGTAACAGCTTTAAGAGTGTATTTGTGATGTTAAGAGTTAGCCTTTGTAAGGGAATAATCTGGGCTATTCCAAGCTCCCAGCCTTAGCATCAGGAGAGTCATCGCATCCCTGGAAGCTTGGTTAGACATCACATTCACGAACCTCATGCACGCCTCCTCCATAGCCATCTCTGAGATGAGGACCAAGGGGCCGATGGTTGAAAAAGCTGCCCAGATGTTACTCAGGCACATTAAAGTCCAAGAAGCTCTGTGCTATATTCCCCTACACATTTAAATCAGTGCTCTATAATTTATATTCATTTCACTTTTGAAAAGTCACACATTATTTGTAGAATAAAATCTGGAATGGTATAGTAAAATAGAAGATTGTGTTGGCAACACTTCTTAAAAAAGACATTTTCAAAGCAAGTGAGCATTGTCAAGTTTGATTAATTTCTGTTGCACTGTTAAAACACGCCAGGTTTTCAACAGCCTGGCGTGTTTACTGGGGACTCAGCCTTAAGGATTTTGCTTCTCTAACAATTAGGTTGAAATTCTTTATAGAAAATAAACAACAATACAAAGTACATGGCAAAAATACAATGTTAGTTAGCATGCATTCACATTTTTATTTACACCATTTTACTGATAGCTTCTGTCTTCTATGCTGTACCCTGGGTGCCAAGGACGGGACCTGTCACACTGAGCAGACAGTTTTTTACATAGAAAACACCAGACTTTCCACCTTTCCTCTCTACAATTAGTCTGTTAGCCTCTCTTCAGGTTACTTTCTTTATGCCCAGATCACACATCACATAAGTGTGCAATTTAAGTGACGCATCATTATGGTGCTAGTACTTGGAGTTCTGTGACTTCCCAGCACCCACAGTGTATACCTATGACATCTGCTTCGACTTCTAGATAGGACATGCTGTGCTTCTTAAACACTCATGCCTCCAGGATCCTGATGGTGACAACAGAAGGCAATGTTGGAGTCCAATGGTTCCCACTGCAATTGTCAGATCCTATGGCAGCCACTGCTGACTTCTGTTGCCACAGGCTGGCACTCCAAGCCTTGCCCTGTTTAGTTTATGCTCATACTAACAAGGATTGCTAAATATAATTGATATGCATTTCATCATGCCCCCTTTCTTTCTACTCCAAGAGTTCTTCTCCCCCAAAAGGCTTAGAAGCCTCTTAGTTCATTGCTCCATTATTTTGATATACGCTCTTCGCCCTTACACTATCGATTTCTCCACCCCTGTCTTCTACACACATTCTTGACATGGTAATGAGTCTCTTTATATCCAGGTTTTCTGCCCTTGGTTTATGGGTATATTCAAATCTCTTACATTTGTTCTGGCCAGCCAGTTCCATTCTACCTCTTGTCTCTATTTTATTTCATTGCATCTAATAAAATGCTCAAAAATCATCCTTGTTCTGTGGCTTTGTTGTGAATCACACAACCGAAATAGTTATGTTGACCTTCACCCACAGAACTGAAGTCTCAAAGCCAAAGGTTTTTTTTTTTTTATTTTCTAAAACCCATTTTAATGTTCAGCACTGAAAACCCATCAGTTGACAACTTTTCTAATAACTGGAATTCAGGCAAAATAGTTTACTGGGTTCACTCATTCCTTGCTTGTGTCCTTCTATTCTGTTTTTCTTCTTTTATCTACCAGTGGTTCCCTATGGTTTTCTTTGGAAAACTTGTCTTTAAATATCACTTGTCTAAGGGTAGCTGTTGGATGTACAGTCTGGGTTTAGTCCTTTGTCCTTTGTGATGGTTCCTTAATTCTAAGTGCCTGGTCAGCATTTTACATGAGCATTCTGGAATTATGTTAGATTTATCACACCAGAAACAACCTTGG
The DNA here is from genome assembly GCF_947179515.1 of Apodemus sylvaticus. NCBI lineage: Eukaryota > Metazoa > Chordata > Mammalia > Rodentia > Muridae > Apodemus > Apodemus sylvaticus. The sequence goes on from NC_067483.1 coordinate 57,997,660, forward strand.
CATCCTTCCCTTCAATCCTGCCTGTTTTCCCAGGAACTCTACTTTTACTGACCTTATTATCATTGTCTTAATCACCTGGCACCAAAGTCCCAGTCACGCTCTAGATGAGTGTCTAATTTCTCATACTATGTTAATATTTTCTGTATTAAAAAATCCTTCATTTTTTTTTACCGTGGGTTGGCTAGGTTTTGGCAACATGGCACAAATCTGAGGTATAGCTGGGAATGGGGATTCTCAACTGAGGAGTTGAGAACTCATCAGATTGGACTGTAGTCAAGACTGTGGGGGCATTTTCTTGCCTAGTGATTGATTTAGAAAGACTCAGCTTACTATAGGAGGTGTTATTCCTATGTAGGTGGTACTGGGTTGTGTAAAAAAAAAAAAAACTCAAGGCCAAGCAAGTGATAAGGAACAATTCAGTAAGCGGCAATCTTGAAAGGCAGGTTCCTGCCTCGAGTTCCTATCTCCTGGTTCCTGCCTCGAGTTCCTGTCTCCTGGTTCCTGCTTCAGTTCCTGTCTCCTGGTTCCTGCCTCGAGTTCCTGTCTCCTGGTTCCTGCTTCAGTTCCTGTCTCCTGGTTCCTGCCTCGAGTTCCTGTCTCAGCTTCAGTTAATAGCCTAGGCATTGGGATAGGTAAGTAGAATAAATCCTTTCCTCCTTAGGTGGTTTTTGGTCATAGTTTTTATCATAATAGAAAGCCAGTCAGAATAGATTGATTCCTATATGTCCTCATGGCCATTTGTTAGCTTAGTCTCATGCAATACACAAGCTCCTGTTTCTACATTAGATAGAAAGAGAGCATTCAGGTTCAGATGCTAGACAGTAAGAGCTGAGGGCAGTCCGTAATAGCTTCCAGGGCTCATCCTTGAGAAAGTCACAAGTACCCTGCAAATTCTGGAACTGGAGTAGTGTGGAACAAGGGATTCTCATTTCAAAGCCCTCTGGCTTGCCCTGAGCAAATGCTCCAGCTCATCAAAGTCAACTTCTATCATAATGATATCTCTCTGCTTGTCCTGAAAAACCTTTGTCACATAGCTGAGCTGATCCAGCTGACCTAGGAGCTCTATTCTGCCCCTCTGGAATGTGATGAGGGTTTCAAGATACCTAAAGACAGATTTAAGCAACTTTGTCCAGAGCTGCTGGACATACTTCGGACCCATAGGCAACCCACGAAAGTCTCCTTTGTTGTAAGTGTCTGCTTGGAGTGTCTACATTCCTGTTGTTATTATTATAACCTGGAGACCACAGATTGCCTTTGTTAGTATGTAGAATAAGGTCGCTTTTAGTACCAAGAATGAAGCACTGTGTATGTGTATGTCCTTGTTTCCATATAATAAATATGTTGAATTTTGGAGATTCTAGTGCATCTTTATTAGAGCGCTGCATGTGTGCATGCATGCGGATGCACACACACACACACACACACACACACACCTGTTTTTAATAACTGTTTGTCTTAAGGACAAAATACTTCTTCCACTTGATGTCCACGTTTCATATGGGAATGATTCTGGTTAAAGAGCAGGCATAAGAATGTGATCTCATCACTAGAATGCTACATCACTAGAATGTGTCTGTGGTGGACTCAAAGATACATAGGGGATTCACATGAAGAACCGTCAATTCTAGGACTTCTGTTATAAATATTAGACAGGAAAAACTTTCATTCAATATGAAACCGAGAAGAATAGCCAGAAGTTGGAAAGAACCCAGATGCCCCTCAAAGGAGGAATGGATACAGAAAATGTGGTATATTTACACAATGGAATACTACTCAGCAATCAGAAACAATGAATTCATGAAATTTTCAGGCAAATAGTTGGATCTGGAAAATATCATCCTAAGTGAGGTAACCCAGTCACAAAAGAATACACATGGGAATGCAATCTCTCATAAGTGGATATTAATTAGCCCAGAAGCTTTGAATACCCAAGGCACAATTAGCATAATGAATGACTCTCATGAAGAAGTATGGAGAGGGTCCTGATCCTGGAAAGGCTTGATCTAGCATTAGAAGGGAGTATCAGGACAGAGAAAAAGGAGAGAGGTGATTGGAGAATGAGTGGAAAGAAGAAGATTTATGGGACATATGGGGAGGGGGGAATTGGGAAAGGGGAAACCATTTGGAATGTAAACAAAGAATATAGAAAATAAAAATATATAATTAAATAAAAAAAGAAGCTTCGGTTAGTAAAAACATCACCAATAAACCTAAGACATAAGAAGACACACTCCCAAAGTGTTTGCATTAGTTAAGTTGATGAAATATATTTATTTATCACATTAAAAAAAAAAGAAACCGAGAAGAAGTGACTCTAGAGCTGCTAAAGACCCTCTTGCTGCCCAAGGGAACCACCTGCCTGAGAGTCACATTAACAACAAAAATAAAAAAGAAGTCAAGAGAGATAGAAAGGTAAAATCTGGATAGCTTTGACCTCTATCTAATAGGCAGTCAGAGATTACTGGACTCCAGGACTTTACCAAATTTGTGAATCAATAATCTATATTGTCTCTCCCCACCTCCGTCCCTCCCTCCCTCCTTCCCTCTCTCTATCCTTCCCTCTCTTCCTTCTTCCAATTTTGTTATTTGAGATCTTAGAAGTCCTGATTAACGCATTCTCAGTTTGCGCACAGGACAGTAGTACTTGGAAATATCAATATCTATTACCTTTATAGTTTCGAAAGTGTTAACGTGACAGCCTGTAAACATTAGTCATTGAAAAATATTTTGGAGTGAAAAATGCTTAATCAACAAACAAAAGCAAGCTTACAGAGCACATGGACGTCATACTGGAGGGAGTCTTCCCCAGCTTCATTCACAGCCACACAGGTGTATCTCCCGGCATCTTCTACTTTAGCCCGGGGAATCTGCAGCACTCGTCCTCCTGAAAATATATTTCCTAGTATGTCACGCCTCCAGACGTTAGAATGAACACAGCGCATGCACTGAGCTACGCCTTTTCCTTTCTAGATCTAATGACATTTATTTATGTTGTTGTCGATGTTCCCACTTCCTTTAATCATTCCATTTTTATCTTGGACAATATCCATTTTCACAGCCAATATTACATTGCTAAAGAGTGATTTGATACTGTACTATAAATCAGAAAATTTGAGAAATAAATAGCTGGTGTCAATTTTCTAGAGGGGAGAAGGCTGCTCTAAGCCCTTCATTATGTCCTTTGTAGAATGTTACTGTATGGTGATGCCTTGTTCTTGTTTTTAAATATTTTTCATTGATATTTTCAATATTTCCTATAAAGCCTCATTTAAATACACATATCCAGGACTCTGAAGAGTAAAGTGTACTTTTGCTTTTATGTTGTATTCAAGAGTTCATGTGCAATACCAGGAAAAAAAAGCTCCTACATATTTGTAAACTTTTTAATGTTGATAATAAAATTTAGAGAAAAGTTGTAACAGTCATATCAAAACTTGCATCTATGTTCACCAATTATTTTTGTTGCATGCAATTTCATTTATCTCCTGCTATCCTATGGATAGGATATTTTCATAAGCTATTTCAGTAAGTTGGAGGCATGATGACTTCTTAAAACCATATACTCATATATGTCATAGAAATAAATATAATCCCCCTAAAACTATAGTACAAGAACCCAAACCAGGAAATTAAGAGTTAATTAAAAATTACTTGCATTAAATCCACATCCTCTTTTAGATTATTGTCACAGTAAGCTTCTTCCATTTTCATTTCTTACTGTCTAAAGATATTATTTCAGTTGACTTGGATTAATTTTGCATATATTAAATACTACATTGGCCCTAAAGGTACAACCTATGCATTTTAACAAACCCTGATATTTGAATACTTGTGATAATTATACTGAAGCCTTGAAAATATTATTCTAAAAACTTTAGCCATCTTTTCCATCAACAAACCAGCTAATAATTAAAATGTTTAAAACTAAGTCTTTATAATTGCTCATGAAATGCAATCAAATTAATAAATAAATCAAATAATAACTATTTGCAAAGACACATTTGATTTTAGATTAAATGATGCATGGAAACCAAAGTGACTAAGGACATCAATACAGGAAAAGAGGCATGAAGAAGTCCAAGAACTTGCATAAGTTGATTCTGACCATGGAATAGATTTAGAAAGTGAACTCAAGGGTTCTGCTGTCAAATTCTCAAGGTAGGCTCTTCCATATAAAGAAGCAACCCAAACTCTGGTTAAATTACAGTGAACTGGCCCAATAGATGAGAAGAGACACACTTGGCAGAGATTCATGCTTTTATGTGGCATTGTTTACCTGGCAAAATCAATACTCGGTCACTGGAGGTCAGAAGTCGGCCATCTTTGTACCATGTCAGAGTTGGTGGAGGAGCAGCGTTTGTCTCACAGTGAAGAGAAATGGGATTGTTGATGATGACATCTTTAGCTTCACCGCTCCTGCCAGTATCTAGCATATTTCCTATTTCCCAGAGTTTCTGAAAACTCGGAGGAACTGTGGAGGAAAAGCGTGACCTGAGCTCAGTGTGACTGTCACGACTGACCCATCAAAGACTGACTGTGTCTTAACAGACATCTGGATTCGGTAAGTTAGACAATGCCATATCATTTTTTTAAATACTTATATGCTTTCCAACAGCATCCAAAGAGTAGCCATCAGTCAGAGTTGGTTCTTAAGAGGAGGAATAAAGTCTGTGGAGTTCTGAGTCTGCATTTGTCTTTGCTGTGTGTATACAAAGGCTTTGCTGATTGACCAGCATTGGGGCCCACTTTTGAGGAGGAATGTCATAAGAAATGTGGTTGCTGCAGGAAAGGCTACTTTTGAGGTACACACAAAAGAATGTCTGGGCTCGGTTGATAACAATATCAATGATTTGTCTTATGAAGGAAATTCAATAAGATGAACAACCAAGGCTAAACTATTAAAAATAGGATATTCTCACTCTTTTCTCACAGTGGCTATGAGTTTTATTAACAACAATACATTAAAGACATTTCAAAAGTGTATGACCTGAAGTTTCAAGGTTTAGACACATATGAAAAATCAAAGATTGGTGAAAATTTCGTGAACCCAGATGTTAAGTATAGCGTTATTAGTGAATAATGAACACTTGGAGATACCTTGGATATTTAAATCTAGGAGTTTGATTAAATTAATATATTTGAGTGTAGAGTTAATGAAATAGATAAAGTCTTAAAAGTTGTGTTGAGCGCTGGGATAAGGCTCAGAGAGAGTGAATTTCTTTAGCATGCCTAAGGTCCCTAGGACTGGTAAAAATAATTTGGCTGGTGAGTGGTACCATCCAGAAAAACAGTACCAACAATAGCAGGCATTAGTTCTTGATGACTTTAGGAATAGCTTAGGTGCCTTATCTTAGCTATTATTCTTAGCAATCCCAAGAGGTATTAATTTTAAAGGAAAATAATGGACACTTAAAATATTTTGAGTACGTGTCCAAGTCACAAAGTTTATAGGTGTACTTATCCATCTCAACGTTGGTCTACTCTGAATTCATTATTAATGCTTTTATTGTCTTCTGTACAATATTGTTACATTATATATAACCTTTATGATATAATGTTTGTGCAATGTTGGTGTAAGAGAACTCTGTCATTAAGTTTAAGGTACAAAAGATGTCCCTTAAAATGCCAGAAGAAAAGGTATAAAATAAGAACAATAGGGGTTCAAGAGATGGCTCATAGCTTAAGAGCACATGCTGCTCTTGTAGAGGCCCAAGGTTCAGTTCCCGGAACTTATCTGGTAGCTCCCAAGCATCTGTGATTCCAGTTTTATGGGATTCAACATCCTCTTCCACGGGCACCAGGCATACATGTGATGTATATATATACACATATACATATATATTATATGTTATATATGCATGCATTCATTTAAGAAAAACTCATATAAATAAAATAAAAACAAAAAGTTCTAAAAAATTATGATGGGATTATTCTCTTCTATAATTTCTTGTTTAAAATTTCATAATAAACTTACAATGAGAAGAAAATGATTTTTAAAGTAAACCAAGTCAAATCTCTTTTCCATTACATCCACAGAGCATAAAAATTGTTCTGCAATAAGAATAGTAATATTACCTTGAATATTCACATCAAAATCCAACTCATCTTCACCTGCAAGGTTAGATGCCACACAGGTATATCGTCCAGTGTCTGAGATTTGAGCTTCCTTTATTTGAAGAGTATGTCCATTTGCGGCAATGGTAACATGATCATCTGATTTTAGGGGCTGTGATTCAATTATAATAATGTCAGCATTGAATATGCTAATAAAGTTAAGATACCCTGCAAATGATCAATATTATGATTCTTTAAAAAATGGAGATAGATAAAAATATTCAAGATAACAGTAATTAATTAATTTGATCAATTTGTTTTGAGTAATTTTTATCTCTTGGAAATTATAGCTGATACAGTTCACATTGAATAGGTAATTGTGAGAAGATACATTTATATATTCTTTATAACAGAAAACATGTTCTTAGCATCATGTTCATTTATCCATGAAAGCCAAGTGTCTCCAGATAATTTATCAAGTATTTAAAAAGTGTCTTGTTGATAGTTTTGTAAAAAATGTAATAAAGAGAACTTTATTAGAAGTTGAGAACATTATCCTGACATGATTTTATTTGAATTTATTATTATTCATTCAGAAACATCCTCATTTTATATATAATACTGTTTTAAGTTTGGGATATATTATGATATCTTGAAATGGGAATTCTAGGTCTTCCTTCATTATTTAAAGATTTTATTCCTGAATCAATGGCATTCCTTCTAATATGTCCTTCATGATTCTTAGTGGTTTCAGTGCCTACTGTCAATTGAAGACATGTTTTCTCAGTTTCCTGATTTCCTCTCTTACTTATACCGACATCTACTTATTTCATCCCATTAGACAACTTCAGACTTAAGAAGGTGGTTCTTGCGACAGCCTGCCTACACAATTTTTGAGGACATTTAGAGTCAGCCATTCAAAAATGTCTTCTATGTGTAAGATGTCTAATTTTACCTTAATGTTCCTTGAATCTGATCTAATGAAATCTTTGTGTTCTCTGCTTGATAAGAAAGACACTCAAGGTCATCTGTGACATGTCTGTGGCTACATGTGTGACTCAGTTCTGCCTCTGCTTTCTGTTCTTGGTATTATTTGACCCAGGGTGACTTGTCTTCATTTTGAAGTAGCTTTCCCCCTTTTGTCTTTTGAGACACTACAGCCCTTGTTCCTCTACTCCCAAAGGCAGAAATACACTACAGGTGTCTTCTGTCATGCACGTGTGTGTGTGTGTGTGTGTGTGTGTGTGTGTGTGTGTGTGTACAGGAGTGTGAAGAGGCTATAAGAGGCTATAAGATTATGCTATGCTGGTTCTGGAGTTATAGGCAAATGTGAGTTGAGTCATGTGTGTGCTCTCTGACTAACTTTTCTACCCCACCTGCCTTTTCTTGTGGGTGTTTTGTTTGTTTGTTTATTTGCTTGCTTGCTTGTTTTGGTTTTTGTTTTGGCTCTGAAAACTTAAATGGTCAGAGATTTTTGGCCTGTTTCTTTCTCATCTATATTTGTTGTACATAAAATAGTGCCTAGCAAACAGTTGAGATTCAAAGAATTTGGGGTGCAACAAACCATTAATAAAAATTTCAGGGCATGGATGAATGAAATGTACAGATTGTATTAAAAGTTATTACACATGATATTGTCAATATCTTTTGGTGGTTTTCTAAAAAGATACTCTTTTATTAGATTTTGTTATTTAAAAAGAAATAACTTAAAAATGACATGGAGGAGGTATTTATTGATAATATTGCTTCTTGTTTGTTATTTTCAGAATTCAATCTCAGGCCTTAAAAAAATTAGAAATTCTAGTCAGTATAATTCTACCAATTTCAGAGACCGAGTTTGACAATTATTAATGAATTTTGAAAGCAGTCTAGTTTCCATTTAAAGTCTAGTGTTTCCATGGTTTTTACATCTGTGGATCTCCCTATTTGTGGTAATATAAGGGATGAAAGGGCTTTATAGAAAATTAAATCCAAATTAATGATGCAATTTCAAAGGACAGGGAATGCATGTGTTTGCAAGCAAGGTTTTATGGAGTTGATAATACATCACACTTTGTGCTTGTGCTCTGCAAAGCCAACAGAAGCAGAGCATGGTGGAGGTTCTGCATTTTCCTTTTGCAATGGCTTCCAGATGATATGTGCTTATTTTATGTGAAAAGATACCACCCCCTGCTGATATAGCAAAATCTATCTGGGATCTGGAAGAAAAACACGAAGCCACATCTTCCTCGTCTCTAAAGTTGAACTAAGACCTAAACTTGTATAACCGGAGTTTAACTGACCATTTGGCTGATTGTGTGTAAAACTGGATAAAGAGCAGCTTGGCTGTTTCCTCATCTGTATTTAGTAAGTATTTAGTAGTGTTAACAGCAACTCCATCCTCTCTCTGTCCCAGAGCACCAGCACATGTGTCCTTACACTGGTGAGAGAGACTGGGAATTGCATGAGGACAAGGATGTGTGGTCTGAAAGTTATACCGTAAATAGAAGGATCTATGTATTTTTAATACAAGAGATGATTTTTTGAAAACACTTTTAATTCAAATATAATTATATCACTTCTCACTTTCCCATTCTTCCCTGCAACCCTTCCAATGTCATGTCTGTCCCTTCACTCTCCAATTAATTTTTTATTAAGTATTTCTCACTGCCCCAGGGTAATCATAGAGTGCCTTTGCCTCTTTCAATTTTCTCATATTTTAGGTTATTAAAAATGTTACCTTTTGTGAAAGAGTTAATGGTATTTAGAGAAAGTTCTGCATAAGTTCAGTCTTCATTTTAGGACCATGCCTGGGTTGTTTCTTTTTTAAATTTAGTTATCTGGGTGGAACACTACTCCTCTAATTCTCCATTGGGACAGTAGCCAGATTTTCATAGTCAAGTGCTAATGTGCATAAGACCAATTTTGCTTACCTCCCAGTGGTGGAACAATACCAAAGCTATTAAACGTATTTTTTTTTCATTTTGTTAAATTTTTAAAGCAGTTTCATATTTGAGGAGCAAGGAATGACTACTTTTAATATCACAGGGTGGGGGATAAATCTGTTTCTTTTTAAATTAAAAATTGGTCTTTTCATCTTTAAGAAATAAACAACAAAGGAAATATAGTTGTGACTGGCCTGTCCATCCTTGTACCAGCGGAGGGAGGCAGAAGGAATTGCATAAGCTTCACACTCCAACGTCAAGCTGCTGTTCACTCTGATCTTCACCTCCTTAGGGGAAAGACCTGGCCCCAGAAGGTCCCCTTTCTTGATTATGGGTGGAACTGCACGAGATGAACATGGAGGAGTTAAGCACTGGTTGATTTAAATACACATCTACCATAGAGATTACAGGAAGCAGCAGTTAACAAGGTGTGAAGAAGATGAGGTGTTTCTTCACAGGCCTTCCATGAATGACCTCAGCTAGCATCACAGGAGACAGGAGTCTTCAGACATATAATATGAATAAAAATATCTGTATCTCTTCATCATTATAAAACTGCTGGAGAGACCAATGTCCTTCACATTTTTATCTGTTCCAGACCCACATGGTCTGTGACCCATAAAATACATTGTATTAACTATGATGGCACCAAGTCAAAGTAAAAATGACAATCAGAAGTATATCCTTTGCTTTAAAGCAACATCAATGACATAAGTAGAAAGGCCTTACAATGTGGCCCCCATTAACGACAGTATGAGTTTTGCCTTTTACTTATAGGTTGGTTACATTGTCATAAGCTGACACTATTGTTGATCTCATCTTGATCTCTGGAGATTACCTGCATGTAATCAACACTCCAGCAGGTAGATAATGAGTGGATCCAGTGGACTCTTTACAAATGGTTTTTGCATATGTGTGATGGTGTGTGTGTGTGTGTCTGTGTGTGTGTGCACATGCACGTGTAGGAACATGTGCACGTGTATGCATTTGTAGTCCCAAGGTGTCTTGTTCAATTACCTCCTACCCTGTATATTGAGGTATAGTCTCTTGCTAAGTCCAAAGCTTAGAGTAACTAGACAGCTTTCTCTGTGCATTTCCTGTCTGCCGTTCAGGCACTGGACCTGCATGTAGGCCTCCATGCCCACTGACATTTACATGAGTTCTAGGCTTCTTAACTCTGATATCAAACATGTTAGTCATGAACCATCTTACCAGCCCTGGCTCTGCACATTTTTAAGAAACTGAGGCCATGGGTATGCTACTTTTTTTTTTTTTTGAGACAGGGTTTCTCTGTGTAGCCCTGGCTATCCTGGAATCCACTCTGTAGACCAGGCTGGCCTTGAACTCAGAGATCCACCTGCCTCTGCCTCCCAGAGTGCTGGGATTATAGGAATGTGCCACCACTGCCCAGCTATGGGTATAGTACTTAATGCAATTTTCATCCTTGATGAGACGAGCTAGATCAGAAAGTGTTTTCAGGGATCCATATATACAATTAGGAAAAATAATGAAAAATGGGATTGAAAAGCTAGACACCTTCAGGAAGAGAAGAGAAAACAAGCTCCTTCGGAACTTACTGTAGACCTTCACTTCATAGTGCTTTATCTTCTCCCCAGCCTCATTAGTGGCCACGCACGAGTACCTCCCAGCATTGTCTTCCTGTGCGTTTAGGATCTGCAGAGTGCGGCCTCCTAAAACATCAAGGAACACCGAAGAGTCTCTGACATCCCAGTGGACATGGGGGGATACGCAGAGTACTAGGATTTTAGTTCTTATTGTAAATATTGCTTCTTATGAATACAACTTAGTGGTAGATATTTGATGCAAAATAAGCCACAATATTTCTTTTGTGCCTTTCAAAAAGTAATGTTCTGGTATTTTAAAATTTAAGATATATATATATCAAAGCATGGGTAGTAAGTTAGAAAGGGACTGTCACAGAACAAAAACACAGGCACTTTGGTGAAGAATAACCTGTGCTTTTTCTACAGTCATAGATGACACAAAAACACCTGGGTTATCTGAGGTCAGTTAATCACCTGGAAGAATGCGAATGTTTCGGGTGGATTCTAAAGGCGCGCCGTCCTTGAACCAGGTGATGGTGGCTGGCGGATAGGAATATGCCTCACAGACTAAGGAAGTGGGGCTGTTAAGGATGACAATGACGTCTTCAGGGCTGCCGTCGCTGTCTACACCAGCAATTGTAGGAGATACTGAAACATTGAAGGTTTTAAGAAACAGACTTAGAAAATTTTTTAGGTCTGGGTTCCTGATTGACCTTGTGTTTACCTGTGTAATCCCAGTTTTTAAGAGTTAAAAAACAATTAATTGTCATTATTCTATATGAAGTCCAGGAGAAACATCATATGCTAAAGGAAGAAGGTAATACACACAAAAGAGATAATGACATAACTGTGGTAATGTAACAGAAACTTATGTGTGTATGTTTCTGTATTAAACTATATCAGTTCTGCCTATAGAAATCTTTCATCTTGTATATGCTACTACTTGATGCTATGCACATCATGACCTATATATCAACTGGTATTTTGGCTGATCTTTCTTGCATATATTCAAGTCTGCATGAGGCCCATTTAGACTACAACCTCTGTTTGAGGTTTCTATTCTATGTGGGAGTATAAGAGTATGTATGAGAGTATTTATGTGCACCCCAAACTATATTGGAGTAGCTATGAAAACAGTTGAACAAATTCAAATTATCTGTATATTTACATACAGTGAATTTAGTGACCCTGTCAGTCGGATTTAGCATAGGTTTTTAAATATTGATAATGAAATGTAATGCATTTAGGTGGGTTACGTGTTGAATCTGAAAAACTTAGAGTTGATTTCAGTGATACGCTTGAGACATAAATATAACTTTGATGCTGTAAGACCAATGCTGATGGTTCAATATATTCAGATGTTTAATCACACTCAGGCCACAGACACGGAAAGAAGCTCTATCTCCAATAAAAGCAGAGAGGCTCAGGGAGGAAGGCACAGGGTCTCAGGCTGAGACTCCCCGTCCACCTGCACGATTTCCCCTTCACCTTGGCATAGTTCAATGTCTGTCTGGATCATTGTTATTCCTTGCACAAAACACTATACCCAGAACATAGTTTACTTCATAGCAATGAAAGAACAAGGTAAAAACAGACTATATACACAAATGCTGGATTCCTCCACATAATGACATTCTATGAAAAAAACAGAGAGACAGAGGCAGAGACACAGAGAGACAGAGAGAGAAACGCTGATCATTCAAGATGTGAAGTGAAGTTCACACCTACCAAACACATTGAGACTGAAGCTTTTGCTTTTGTCGCCAGCGATGTTAGAGGCCAGACATGTGTATCGACCTGTATGTGACACTTGAGCATTGGTGATCTGAAGAAAGCGGCCACCAGACATCATGTGGTGGCCTTCATCTTCCTGGAGAAGCTGACCGTCTTTGTGCCATGTGATCTGTGGCACAGGATTCCCTGTTAAGAAAAAGCCACTTTTTTTTTGAGGCGTCCCAGTATCATATGTCTATAAACGGAAACATCCAAAGAAGGCATTTTCACATAGTTGCTGTTATTTCTGTATCCCAATTTTAAAGTAACGAAGTGGCTATTCTTTCTGAAATTGTGCCATACATAAATCTTTTTAAACATATAGTGATTACACTATGATGAATAAGACATGAAGAATAGAAATCATTTTGAATCTATGTTAGCTTTTATCAGGAAATGACTATAACACTGGGCTCTGTGTTTAAACATGTAAGGCAATTTGTAATTAACTGTAATTAATTATTTTCGCAGTAAGTTTTTTTGAAAGACTGGAGCACATATCATTATCAAAAATATCATAAATTCTTTTCTATTCTTATTAAAACCCTTTCTATTCTTTTACGAGGAAACAGTAGGAAAATAAGGTATTTATTTCAATGAACTTTTTGTGCTATATTGGTATTCTTATTGAGAGTTTAGAAGTATAATTATAATAATTATTTACTCAATATTTGTAGTCAACAGAAAATGCTTTAGGTAGTTGTAAATGGAGATGTGTGTTAAATATTAGTTAAAATTATTCAGATGCCATTTATTAATTTAAAAACTATAAGAGCAAGTCATGTTAGCACAGATGGCTAGAAAGGATGATCCAAACCAGAGAGATTAAACAGAGAACGCTATTGTGTTTAGGCAAAGACAGGGAGGAAGGAGGGAGAGAGGCAGGGAAGCAGGAGGGAAAACTACACACCTTTCCCTTTCCATGCCACACAACCTTCTCTACATGACACTTGTTAATTACCCCATTGCTTCCAGGAAGCAAGAGGGCAGGCAGCAGTCTTCTTCATAGCTGCTTTAAAAAAGTGTTTTCTTATTTCAATTTATTATGCATAAAAGAAATATAAAATAAGACATTTATCAAATCTTTCTTGAGTCTCTCTCTTTCTATAAAATGTTCTTAGCCATTCTCATTGTTCACACATAATTAGAATATCATTTATCTTGTAGATAAAAGAGGGGATTAAAATGCTTTTTCGATATCTTTAAAATATTTTAAAGTATTGTTTTTAAAATTGTTATTATTTGGGGGATTATAATGTAGTTACACTATTTCCCCCTTCCTTTCCTTCCTTCAAAACTCACACAAAACCTTCCTTGCTCTTTTACACAAATCTTTTCACTTTTTTTTTTTTTTTTTTTTTTTTGGTTTTTTGGATTTGGTTTTTTCAAGACAGGGTTTCTCTGTATAATCCTGCCTGTCCTGGGATTCACCCTGTGGACCAGGCTGGCCTTGTACTTAGAAATCTGCCTGCCTCTGCCTCCCAGAGTGCTGGGATTACAGGCATGCGCCACCACCGCCTGGAATCTTTTCACTTTTTTAATGGATATTTTATTTATTTACATTTTAAATGTTATCACCTTTCCTGGTTTCCCCTCTGGAAACCCCCTATCCCATCCTTACTCCCCCTGTTTCTATGAGGGTGCTCCCCCACCCACCCAGACTTCCCCTCCCTGGCATTTCCCTACACTGGGGCATCACGCCTTCCCTCAACTAAGGGCCTCTCTTCCCATTGATGCCTGACAAGGCCATCTTCTGCTACATATTTGGCTGGAGCTATGGGTCCCTCCATGTATACTCTTTGGTTGGTGACTTAGCTCCTGGGAGGTCTGGGGGGTCTGGTTAGTTGATATTGTTGTTCTTCCTATGGGGTTGCAAACCCCTTCAGCAAATCTCTTCATTTTGATTTCATGCAATGGATCATCTGCATGGCTAAAGAGAGTAATATTGGTATTTGAATCTTCCTTTTTTCCTTAGTGCAACTTGCAAACCTGTCCAAGGTGACAGTTTCAATCTTACTCATTCCTCAGCATTAAATAAAATGTCTATCTACTTCTTTAATGTAAAATGTACAAATCCAGGGACAGTGAAGGCTGGCAGAAACACAAGGAAGGAGAGAGGAAATAAAAGCGGTGGGTAAGAAGGAGGTGTATGTGAGTGTGAACCTGGTAAGAAAAGCAGGAAGCAATAAGAAAGCATATTCTTCTTCCCCTCCTTTTCCCTCCTCCCTCCTTTTTTTTTTTTTTTATAATCTTCATTGCATTTGTAAGATTTCCCATTGCTCTTCACCTAGGTACACTACACCAGGATCCAATTTCGAATGCCTATTATGGTGGCTACACTTACCCCTGGCAATTCAGACATACCCCACATGCACACGTGCACAAATGCACACGTGCACATGTGCACACATGCACACATTCTGGCAGCAAGTTCCAGAATTACCAGACCTGACTCCTTACCTCTCACTTCACAAGTCAGTGTAACACTCTGCTTCTCTTTAATCTTTACATCCTCCAGTGCCTTCTCACCCACAATGTGAGGAGGAACTACGACAAACACAGAAAGACATGGGGCAAGTAAGTTACAGCTCTGTCAGCAAGGACTGGGGCCTAAACTTCAGGCAAATTTTATTCGTAGAATGTCAGAGCATTATTTGTGTTTCTGTTTTTCTTTAATCAACTCAAGTTTTCACCTGTACTGTAAAGTTGTTATGAATCACATTTTGATGCATTAACTTGCAATTTAAATAATAAATATGAGTAAAATGTGTGATGGTTATATTTAACTGCTAATTTGACGTTATTTTTAATCCGGTGAAAAAGAGTTGAAATGAAGGACTGTGGATTAGGCTGGCCTGGGGGCATGGCTGTGGAAGACTGTATTGATTATGGTAATTGAAGTGGGAGGACCCACCCTCTCTGGAGAGCACTAGTTCCTGGATTTGTAAGAACAGTCCTGGACTCAGTAAGAAAGTGAAAAACTATGTAAGAGCAACTTTGTAAGAGCAACTCTCTGTAAGAGCAACTCTCTGTAAGAGAGTCTGTGCAAATAAGCATCCAGTCTCTGCTCTCAGCTGTGCACGTAAATAATTTCCAGTTTCTGCTACCTTGACTTCAGGTAATGGGCTGTGACCTCATATGGTGGCTTAAAATACATCCTCTCTCCCCCAACTTACTTTGTTACTTTATCACAGCAAATAAATTACAAATTATAAATTTATAAATTAAACTAAGACAGAATGTGTCCACAAATAAGTATGGTCTCTCATTTTAAGCAATACATAAGGTCTTAGAACACTTCTGAGCTGTTTTGAACTGGCACAAGGCAGTTTGGCGGTTGAAGTGGACTCATTTCCTCCAAATAACTGTAATGCTGAAACCTTGCCAAGAATCACAGTCCGCAGGCCAAAGACCACATAGGTATAAATTCCAGCTGTGAATACATTTTTTACTCTGTGTCCAGAATGCATTGTGGCCAATTGTATTTCCCCTTAGATACTGCAAAGTGCACAAGTACCTAATACTGAAAGTCCAAACATTTTCCTGTCTTCACCAGCTGCATTCCTTACAATACAAGTATACTGGCCAGCATCTTCTGGTCTGGTCTGCATCAACCGCAGCATCCTGCCTCCTAGAAAAAGCAAAGCACCAGATGACTTAAAGATAAATACAGTTCCAGGTGACATCAAGTGAGAAATGGAGTGCTGCCGAGAAGGGAGGTTCTGCTGCTAAGTGTGAAGTGATGGAGTTATAAGGCAGGCATGGTAGTACTATCTACAGCAAAATGCGTGTGGGAGAGGGCAGGTGAAGTCTGATAAAGTTTAGGCAGGTTCTGTGTGCCCTTGGAAGTTACACCAAAGGATTTAGTGTTTGCTGAAGGCGAAGGAAGGAGCTGCAGGCATAAAACAGGATCGTGATCTGATTGGCGCTTTCACAAGTGGGTGTTGACCAGATGCGCAGGAAAAGATGGCGAAATGCATCTGCGAGATAAAATGCGAGTGTCATCAATAGGGCTGTATGGGGTAAAATCCACTCAAGCAGGAGGATAAACCATGAAGATGGACCGACTAGCAGCTGTCAGGTCAGCTTCTTGGAAATCCCAGAATCATTAATGACAGGGTTAGAGTGATCACTCCAGGCACGGGTGCTACAGTGCCTTCCTTGGCTTCTTTCCATATTTTGATTTTCCGTTTTGCTTGAGTAGGAAATGCACATAGACAGAGATGTGCTAAAAGATGGGATTTGGCAGGACATTTTCTTTAAGGGCGAAGATGGAGGAGTCAGCAAATAAGACTAAGCAAAGCCTTTTGAAAAGTTACAGATACAGTGGAGGCGGAGAACGCCAAATGGAAAACCTCAGGGGCAAAAAAGCCACTACTCAGATTTATCAATAGATTTTTAGGCATGTATATTCTTGCTTAGTACCTTGAATTTGTATTAAAAATGCTAATGGATACACATAAGGTTCTCACTTAAATATTCACCTGGATCTTGTTGAAGAGCTACCATCTGCTTTCAGTTTCTATAGTGACAAGCTAACATTGTGTTCATCTAACCAGCAGCTTCCTGTTCTCAATTTATCAGAAGGCACACACACACACACACACACACACACACACACACACACACACCCCAAAACAAAACAAAAACAAACAAAAACAACAACAAAAAACCAAAGCTGATTTCCTGAACTGAATTTTGGTTTCCCCAGCAGAGCAGAGAACATAAACAACATAAACAGGTTTTTGTTTGTATTTTTAAACACTTCTGTGAACTCTAAAAAGATTCACAGGATTTGCCCACTCATTGCCAGCTCAGATTACTGAGTTTGCAATATGGTTCCAGTTGAGGGGTGTTAAAGTGATACAACTTTTATGAGTCACTACTGGGTCCACAACCATCTTTCTTTTCTCTTCACTCCCTGATCCTCTCACGTTATCTCTTTAGAACCTGAAGTGAGTATGATAGCAGTTTATATTTATGTGAAGGCATTTCTTGTCTCTACAGGAATTTATGGCGGTATCTGTTCTTGACAGACAATTCTATGACAACGATAGGGTGGTCACCAGGGTCCTGCTTACAGACGAGCCTCAGGAGGATCTGTCTTAATGGAACAGAAGTCTGCAGCAGAGCAGCAGTGAGCAGGTCACAGGCCATTCATCTGCTTCTCATTTATCCATCACACAAAACACATCCAGATTGTAAAGCTGAACGGGTCCTTTGGCAGTCACAAGGTGAAATACTTTTAATGTGATTTGCTCAGGGATCTCCAGCTGCTGGTCAATCAAAACAAATCTAAGTAGAACCAAACACCACTCCTGTAAATGTAGAAGGAGCCAGCCGACAGCTCTCCGCCATGCTGTTTTTATTTCTGCAATCTTTGATGTTATCACATTTAATAAATTCAAACTTTACAGAACTGAAACTATTTTTGTTAAGAAATGAAGATAATTTTGAGACAAGAAGACAATGTGCTCAGGCTTTTGGTAGCTGGACTATAATCAAATCTTTGCCACTACTCTCCTCTTCATAGGGCCACAGAGATAGAGTCCTGTGAAGTGAAAAGCTCAGAGGACACAGGAAGGGTGCAGGGAGTTACCCAGGATATAGACTGAGTATCAAATACTTTGGCAAGCACAGTATTAATAGCTTAACGTGATTTAAACTCACTTCAGTTTAATAAAAGCCAAAGTATGCTGCCAAGGTTAACCAAGTTGAATAACTTTGTCAAAAGCTAAAGAACAATTGTCCTTTTAGTCTATGTTATAGCTATTATCAAAATAGGCCAATTGTAGATTCCTGAAACATGTCACAAAAGCCCTCTCTCCGAGCTTACATTGACCCATGGGATAAGATAGGCAGGTTTTCTACCAAATTATCAGAAGCTGAACTAGGGATAAGGTCTCAGCACGCAGGGAACTCTTCCTAAAAATGTAAGTACCATTCAGAGTAGTCATGCATCTGCTGACAATTAGTACAAGGGGGATGCTATATATTGCTAATAAGGTGATGCCAACTTATTGTTAACATAGCTTTCTATGTTTTAAATATGTTTCTGTAATGTGATGGGAAGGTGTCATAATAGGTACCCAGATAAGAAGGAAAAATGAAACATCAATAACAGTAAAAATGAAAAACGGAAGAGAAACAGCATTCACACGAAGGTAAACCAGATGATCAGGCTATCCATTGAGAATACCTGAGAGAATCTTCACAGAGCTGCCAAGGCTGACAGGCCAGCCATCCTTTAGCCAGGTTATGGAAGGCAGCGGAATGCCCGAAGCTTCACAGGTCAGGGATACAGAACTCTTTTCCACTACACTGACGTTCTCAGGGACTCCATGGTTCCCAACGATGCTTGGAGGAGCTGTAAGAGAAAACCAAGTGACTGTAAGCCAAACGTAAGGTGGCTGGGACATGGACAACACTAACCCTCAACGGCTTATTTCTATCACGAACCCTTCATTTTCTGGTGAGTAATAAGCAAAAGAAAGGATCATAACAA
This sequence comes from Apodemus sylvaticus, assembly GCF_947179515.1. Taxonomy (NCBI): domain Eukaryota; kingdom Metazoa; phylum Chordata; class Mammalia; order Rodentia; family Muridae; genus Apodemus; species Apodemus sylvaticus. The sequence goes on from NC_067483.1 coordinate 58,016,481, forward strand.
TGTTAACTCTCCAAATAAAAAAGGTACATCATGGCTTTCTGATCTTAATCAGATTTGGAATTGCTATTTCAGCAATGGGGAGCTAGTTTCTGAGTTTGTCATATTTTCTAACAGATTTTTAATATAGATCCACAACCTTCTTATGGACAGGATTCTGAACAGAAATCAGGGGGTTTGGGGCATCTCTGGGATGAACTGGAGATCTGGGAGTGGGGAGGCTCCTGGGAGTCTATGGGGGGCAACTTCTGAGACTTCTAGCAAAGGGGATATGGAGCCTAAAGTAGCCTCCTCCTATAGCCCGAGGGGACTTCAAATATAAAGAGGGGGACACCAACCCACCCACAAAAGCTTTGACCCAAAATTTGTCCTGCCTACAAGATGAGAAGTGATAATGGTGGAGCAAAGATTGAAGGAATGGACACGCAATGACTGGCCCAACTTGAGACCCATTCCATGTGTGAGAGCCAACCCTGACATCATGCTGTGCTTGCAGACAGGAGCCTAGCTTGAGCCTTCTGAGAGGCTTCATTCAGCAGCTGATGGAAGTAGATGCAGAGACCCACAGCCAAACATTAGGCAGAGCTTAGAAGTCACTTGGAAGAGTCGGGGGAAGGGGGTGGATTGAGGGAACTGGAGGGGTCAAGGACACCACAAGAAGACCTACAGAGTCAACTAACTTGGGTCCATGGGGGCTCGCAGAGACTGAATCATCAACCAAAGAGCATGCACAGGCTGGACCTAGACTCCTTACATGCTTGTAGCAGATGTGCAGCTTACTCCCTGATTCTGTTGCCTGTCTTTGGATTCCCTTCCCCACTGGGCTTCCTTGTCCGGGCCTCAGTGGGAGAGGTCGGAGCTTAGTCCTGCTGAGACTAGGTGTCCCAGCTTGGGTTGGGACTTCTCCTCAAAGAAGGAAAAGAGGAAAGAGCAATGGGAGCAGGGGTTTGTCACGGTGGGACTGGGAGGAGAAGAGGGAAAGGGGCTTTGATGGAAAGTAAAAAGGTGAATAGATAAAAAATTTAATGAAAAATAGTTATAATCTTAAAATTAAAACAATTTATCAAAAATATAATAGTCTCTTTCTTTTTATTATGTTCCCTTCATCTTTGGCAAACATGTTGGCCAAAAACATAAGAGATTAACACTAAGCTTCAATCATTTCCTTTTGGTGTGTTATGAGACAATTCGGCTTTGTAAATAATATTGGTCTGGGACTCTTTATGGAGTCAGGCTGGATTTGAACTCATAATCCTCCAAACACAGCCTCAAAAGTTCTGAGATTATAAATATGCACCAGTAGACCTAGCTTTATTCATTTAATTATATATGTATTTATTTATTTATTAAAGCTGTAAGATTTGTTTCTACTAAAATTCCCCATTGCTTCTATAGATTTAAAATTTATACATCAAATCGCATTCATACAAATAGTTGACCTTGAACATGTATTTAGCCTCTTTCTGAACCAAATTTGTCATTTACTCATTAGAATCTTAAATCTGACTTTAATACACATACCTCATGCTCATGGAACTGATCCAAGGAATGTTAAATAGTGTTTATCGAAGACTTGAATTTCAAAATTGTATAATTAAAAAATTCAGCCAGATGTGGTGCTTGTAGTGCATGTGTTTAACCGCAACGATAGTGAGGCAGAGGCAGGTTGATTGACATCATCCTGGCGTGTCTACATAGTGCGTTCCAGGTTAGCCAATTACACAGTGGTTGCTTGTCTTAATTTTTTTTGTTCTACTTTATTCTATACATCCTCAAAAAAAAACCACACCCAATATGTGTTTGTCTCAGTAGGTAAGATGAAGTCAGACATCGAAAAAAAATGATGCTACTAAGGAAGTCTTAAATACATAAGAAAGGGATGGAGCACTGTCTTCTTGCACTCAGGATCGCATGCTGTCCATACTTACCTGCACAAGAGCTATCCATACAAGAATGGATATGATAGCTATCCATACAAGAATGGACAAAATTCATGCACAGAGGGGGGAGATAAGTCCAGACCCTATGCCTTAGTCAGGAGCTATTGGTAGTTAAGAGCTGTTGCAGAAGAGAGAATCATTTCTCTTAAAGGATGTGGACACTAGCAGTTTCCCAGTGCTTCATGGTTTCATACCACGCACATATGAGCAGTGCTATTTGGACTTAGTAATTTATGTAAAAGAAGAAGGAGAAGAAGGAGGAGGAAGAGGAAAGAGGAGGGAAAAAAAAAGAAGAGGAGAAGGAGGACTTATAAGAAGAGGCATGTTGTCTCTTTGAGAGGCTTCACCCAGAAGCTGGCTCAGACAGTTACAGCAAACAGTGAGCAGAGCGTGGGAACTCTTACGGAAGAACAGGAGGAATGACTGCAGGCCCTGAAGGGGATCACAACTCCACAGAAAGTCCAACAGAGTCGACTAACCTGACTCTGAGTCTGAACCACCAACCAAAGAACATACACCTAGACCTTCCCACACATATGCAGCAGACACGCAGCTTGCTTTTCCTGTGGATCCCCAGAAACTAGAGCAGGGGTTACCCCAAAAGCTATGGCTGCATGTGGAACATGTTCTTCTAGCTGGGCTGCCTAGTCTGGCCTGAGTTGGAGAGGAAGAGCCTCGCCTCACAGAGACTTCAAGTGCCTGGATGCGGGGATACCTAGAGGGAACATCTGCAAGAGGAAAGGGGGAGTGGGGATTAGGGAAGGAATATGGAAGGGGTGACTGGGAGGAGGGCAGTGAGTGGGATGTAAAGGGAACAAGTAATAAAATAAAATTTAATTAAAAGAACATTTAAAAAGAAGAAGGACCAGAAGGAAGGAGAAGAAAAAGATAGAATAAAGATGATGATGATGATGATGATGACAAAATAATAAATTGGGATGAAAGGTACTAGAGGAGATATGGGTATATTTGGAGGGAAAATAGAGGATGGGATGCTTAAATGATCAAATTTCATTGTATATATGCATGAAGTTCTCAAAGAACTTAAAAAAATAGGGGGATATTAATATAAGACTTCCAGCTCGGAGGTCTATGCTCCCAGGATACTTGCTGGCCGCCTCCTGTGGGTGACCTGGTTGCTTCCCTTTCTACTTACCATGAACACTTAAGTCGTATCTTTTGTCAGTCATTCCGGCCACATTCACAGCAACACACACATAACGGCCTGTGTCAGACACATGAACATTCTTCAGCTGAAGGATGCGTCCTTCATCCAGTATTTCTACTCCTTTTCCCTTGGTCAGGGGGCGGCCATCTTTCATCCAGGTCACTGTTGGCTGAGGAATACCCTGCGCCTCACATTCCAAGGAAATACTTTTCCCACGGATGACAGTAATCTCAGGGCGATGGCCACCACTGTTGGATATCGAAGGTCGGACTTTGGGGGTGGAGGAAGAGAGAGTGAGAAACAATACAGGAAATGCTTACATCAATTCTAATAGGACTTTTCAATTTGAACTTCTGAGCCTCTTGCTTTGACCTCTAAAGAACTGGGACAAAGAGAATGTGCCTCTGCACCCTGGTTATATGGTAGGGGGATGCAAGCCAGGGTCTTGTGTATGCTAGAGAAACACTACCAGATGAGGTACACACTCAGTCCCAAGTTAAATGCAGTGCAATGTCAATACATGAACTACTAAAAAAGAATCAAAACAACAGACTGCATGATTATGAAATAAATTATGAGCACATTGTGAGATAGAATTCTTTACTAAGTGGGCTAATAGCTAAAAGAAAAGTATGGACCCAGGAGGAAAGAACACTGTATTTTTAAAGAAATGATACAGTAAATGATTTTGTCAATTATAACTCTGATTCACAGAAGTGTTCCTAGTACTACAAAGGTGGTAGCTTTGGGTTTCTTAACTTGTTTCACTAGGGATTCCTTTGCACCCCATAAGGTTCTATGTGACTTTGGATACATAGGCACATAAAACAGGTAAACAAACCAAACACTTGCTGATAATAAATCATAAATAAAATTATATTAGGATAATTCCTTAGTGTGTATATAATTTTATTACTTACCAAAGACAAAGGCCATATGCTTACTAATGAGACGGACATGCATTTATTTTTTTACATAATTCAACTTAAAGAGAGGCCCCATGGAGTCTGGGTTCTCCTGATATAAACCTGTGCTCAGTGTGGATTTAATGTCACAGATACAGCAACTGTCTGCAGCACCACGAAGGAAGGGGTAGAAAATCAGGGAGCCTCTGTCTAACTAGGAATGCATGGATGATGATCGCCAGAGACCAACTGCCAGCCTCATGTCTCCTCGTGGGAGTAAGGAAACTGCCAGGCTATGCCACTGAAAGTCTGTTCTGTTTCTATGCAGCTGACCTTGCCTAATCGATAATGAGTCTAAGAACTAGAAAGTAGAACTTGGCCAACTTGCACTCATATGTGTGTGGAAAAAAATGGGCCTGTGACAGTAAACCTGTGTTCTTGGGACAGTTCTCTCAAACATAAGCCACATGGCCTTGATCAACAGTGAAAATGTGTCTACGTTTGAATTCCTATACATACGAGCTATAAGCATCAGCTCTCCCTTATGGAGAGATGCACATAGAGATTCAGTGACATAATGCATGGCTTCAGGTACTCTGAAATGTCACACGGGTTATAGGTGACATATCCCTTTAAAATAAAACATTTTCTATATTTTAAACATAATCTAAGGCTGAGGCTGTAGCTGGGTGGGTAGTACTTGCATAGCATGCATGTGTGCTAGCACGAGCTTATAGACCCAGCACTCAGGAGGAGGCAGGAGGACAAAAAGCTAAAGGTCATTCAAGTATAGACCAAGTTTGAGACAAGATTGGGCTACATGAGAACTTATCAAATCAGACAAAGCAATAACTGCAATGAACCAAAAACACCACCATCAGCAACAAATACTGTGAAGTATAATCCTTTCTACATATTCCTCCCACCCAACATATTGCGATCATCTCAATGTGTATGTTACTAGTGGGATGATGGGAATGAACAGCTGTATTGATGGATGAATAATGGCCCAAAGGAAGCCACTCTCCTCTGGTTATGTCAGCATGATTTATACCACATGAGAGGTATAGCTGTATTACTATGACTCTTACAGCTCTAAAGAGAAATAGAAAGGGAAGATAAAAATCTTTAGAGGAAATCTGTATCCAGGTTGAAGAGGTCAATAACTTACTGTACACTTGCAGGTTATATTCTTTCTTTGCAACTCCAGCCACATTGGATGCCACACATGTGTAGAGTCCTGCATCTGCTTTCTCAGCAACTGAAATTTGTAACCGTCTGCCACCAGATAAAATGTGGACACGTCCTGCAGAGTCAGCCAACACCAGAGAACCTGCAATAAAACCCAAATGGAAGAATCTGAGGCAAAAATGTGCAGCTTTTGTATACATGCCCAGACAGGAACTTAGTTAATTACAAGTTACCCCAAAAGGTAGACAACTCTAGGATAAATATTTGCTAATGAAAATCTACTCAACTACAGACTTCAAGCCTAACATTTGTTGTAAAACTGCCATAAATGTTTACTTTAGAAAATAATTTAAGGATATTTGTGAAAAAAACAATAATTCCTTGAATGGTAGACTATTAATAATTAGAGATGTTCTATAATACATTTGATTAAAAAGCAAGGATTCAATGCAGAAAATCGATTTCTCTGGTAAAGAGCCTGAAAATGATCTTCATTGAGATAATACTGAAATATCACATGTTGGAAGTAATTACAAAGCAATTAGTATTTAGTATGCTAACATCAGGAAGGTTTCTCTAGTTAATTTTTTTGTTTATCTATCTATCTATCATCTATCTATCTATCTATCTATCTATCTATCTATCTATCTATCTATCTATCTTTTATACCTTGGTGTTTGCCTGCATGTATACTAATGTAAGGATGTTACATCCCCTGGAACTTTCATTACACACAGTTTTGAGCTGCCATAAGGGTGCTGGGAATTGAACCCAGGTCCTCTCAAAGAACAGTCAGTGCTCTTGTACTCTGAGCCACCACTCCAACCTCTGGTTTTTGTTTCCTTAACAAACTGACATGTTAGATAAACTATCTGTCTATCTATCAATTATCTATCTATCTATCTATCTATCTATCTATCTATCTATCTATCTATCTATCTATCATTTAAGACTTTCAGGAATACAAACTGACCTTTCTTCTTCCAGGTAAGATCTGGAAGTGGGATTCCACTTGATTCACATAGGAGAGTGACAAGATTCCCTTCAATGGCTGTAAGCTGCACAAGCTCATCAGAGTCATAAATACTAGGTGGTACTGAAAAAAAAAAGAAAGTATTGAATTTACAGTTTTTGTGTCACATAGGTTCCCTAACACCGTACACATAGTAGAAAGGGCTTCTACCCAAATGATGTATTAGAAAAGGTTGAATGTCACCTCTAAAGAATGCAATTAATTTCTAATAACAGAACTTCTTACTGTCATAGAAATTCTGTAACTGAAGTACCCAGAGTAGCATAGATTGTTATAGATATTTAAACATTGGTGTGAAATGCTGATACTTAACAAATCTGAAGTTGGCCTAGACACTGATGCCCAACAAGTTCTGACATCTTAGACACTATATATAACTAAAGAACAATAGGCATATAATGTCCAGTCAAGAACGGAGGATTTTACCCAAAAGGTGGACACTCAATTATTCTAGATTGTACATCTTTCTCTTCATTGGTCTGAAGCACTCCAAATCAGTCTTGAGCATTAAGCTTCTCTCAAGGGGTTTCGGTCTGAAGACTGACTAACCTCTCCCCTCCCACAAGGACACTGCAGTATTATCTATGACATGGAAGATACTCATTCTTCCAGGATACTGGGAGTTGAGTGGTTATAAAACCCATTCCATACCCCACTGAAGTTTCATCCTTACTCAACTACCTCTGGGCAAACAATTCTATTCTTCTGATACTCATGAATTTCAATTCATTTTTATTTTTTTATTTTTACCACATCTGTGAATCTGCCCTTCATCAATTCAGGAATTGGCCACTAAACTTGTTTTTATTCTTCCTCTTCATACCAAGACCTCCTGTCATTCTGTAGGAATGCTGCCTACTGTAGGAAGGCAGCATCCACACAAATAAATAACTAGTCTAAATACCCAGTGAGTCAGTTCTTTTGTATGTTCTTCCTTTTCTCCATCAGAAACTATGCAATGATTTTTATGTCATCTAGAGCATTCCTCCTGTATGTTCATAAATTCAACCACTGTTTGATGATTGCCATATTCTGACTTCTCTCTCAAGTGATTCCAGGTCTCAAGTCACCATCCTAATTGAATCTTGAGTCCTTTTGCCTCACAAATGTCTCCATATTCAGCAGTCTTCTCTTGTTTATTGACCTCTTTGCATCTTAGATTTCATAATCAAGAACTTCACACTCTCTTTTTGCCAGTATTCTCAATTGCCTGACTCTTCACTCTCATTTGGCAATATCTTTCCTCTAGACTCTACAGTGTTTACTGCCATCAAGTATCCGACAGTCAATGAGTGACACAAAAGAAAATGGCACCACCACCGATTGACACTCCTCTAAACTCATAATCTCCATTTCACCTCTACCCTTATCTATTCCTGTGTCTTCCATGAATATACATAGTTCTGAACCTAATGAAGACTTTGTCTGGACTCTAGATCATACAGCAAACTGATTGTTACATCAGATGTCATATGATGCTCGAGAAGCACCACCCATGTCAACCTGTCCAGAACTGTGTACAGCAGCTCTTCCTCGCTAAGAGAGACAGCACCACCCACAAGCCCAGCAGACTGAGGAACGCAGATATGTAGGCTCGGCTCATCTAGATTCAGTTTCTTAACCACATCTAGAGTACAGCTGCATTTTTTAAAAACATATACCCGAGCATCCCAGCTCTTCTTTAAAATTCTCTGATATGCTCTCTTACATATGAGTCAAATGCATTGGTTGAAGAGCTTTTGCCAAGCCACCCTCTCTGCCTTTTCTTTCTTCTGTTAATGGTGAGTGATGCTGAGTTCTCAGACTGAACCTGTTCTTCATGTCTATTACTGCTTTCATCCTAACCACAGTCAGTGCCTACTCAGACGCTTATGGTCTCAATTATACCACACGCAACCTCTTATGTCTTTTTTCCTAACACAAAATAGCTCTTGCATTTAAATTAACTGTTTAAAGAGCTTTTTAACCTGAAAATTTCCCCTTTCTCATTAGTCACTGCACAAAGAAACAGAGAAAGCATGAACATTTTCAAGTGATCCTATCCCTTATATCTCAAACGTCTCCCCTATAATTCATTATTGTACTTATTGCATTCTGTGCCCACCATTAAACTCTTTCCTTCAGAGGCATTAGCATATATATTAGTAAAGGACATCTTACAGTTTGTATCTAGTGGTTTCTCTGCAGTATGTCACATTTTCCATTAATCCATTCACCCATCTACGTACACATTTTTTTCAACTATGTACAAATTATTCATTGCCTATTTCATTTTTCTGGAGATATTGCTGTCCTTAGTTTTCATGTCATCGTTTTTAGCAGATTTTCCTCTTGTCTGTTTGACTTCCCAGTTTCCCACTTAGGCCACCCTTTTCTCTCCCCGTGTCCTTGGAAGACATTCCGTATAGCAGACTTCTGTCCACATTTCTTTAAGGAATCTTAGCCTCTATCTACATAGAGTTGTGTCTCTAGCTTTGTTTACATTTCCGATTGTGTGGTGGGTAACTTCACAGTGTTGGTCCACATATGCATCCAAAGCCTCCTGTCCCCACCTCCCTTGCTTTGCTAATTGGTTTCACCGGGCACTTCTACTGCATGCATGTTAATTTTTGTTCGTATCTACCTCCACCTCCCTCCTCCCCTCTCCTTTATTTCCTTTCCCCAACCCTCTTCTCCTCCCTAATGTTCTCTTTCACTTTCAGGTTTTCTGATTGTCTTGGTTTTGGAGTCCACATTTGAGAGAATGTGTGCGGCATAGGCTTACTTTATCTTACTTTCTAGTGATCATGAGTCCTAGTGTCCTGTCTGTAACTACCCCCTCGCCCTTCATAACTCTTAGCCCAGTGCTTTGTCCAAATTGGGAGGTATGGAAATAGTTTTCTTATTTAAAAGAAATGAAAAAGAAAAAGGTGAAATGGAGAGGCAGAAAAAAATGGGAAGAGCTAGGAATAGAATGTGTAATTCATATACACTCAGTATCAACTTCCAATATGGCAAACTGTACCATTGAAACACAGTTTCATCTTCTTACAGAGTGAGCAGTAGCTTTTATTATAATTTACTGCAGTAATATTAAAATGATTATTATTTTTAACAACTTATTTTCACACACATGTATGTTTTTAAAATTAAATTGTCCATCAAAATTAAGAGGAAACTTTCTCCACATATCTTTTTATTTTAAAATGTCCTTTTCTAAGTTAGTCAGAAGTAAAACTCATTTTTATCATTTCAGGGAGTGAAAATTTTAAATGAATAACTAAAAACGAGACTGTATGCCACAAAGAGAGATGCAAAGTGATATTTAAAATAAAGGTAAAATGTTGGAAATGGGAGCATTTTAAAACAATTAGTAGATGGTCATAACCAAGGCAGTGTACATTATCTTAGTAGCAAAAGTTAAATGTTTCAAGTGATAATAGCTTCTTAACTAGTATGGTAATCTCCTCTGCTGCCTTACAGGGCATGAGCTCAACTTACAAATGTAACATGGCTTTTTAATTTACTCTCCCTTGACAAACCACCGCCACTAGTGTCTAGAAAAAGCCCAACAGTAGAATCCTGGCTGTAAAGGCTCACAGATATGTTAGGCCAGAGAGAGGAACCACGTCACACAGAAGTCAAAATGACTTTTGGGTCTGGGCTCAGAGCCTCCGTTCACCTGTTATGAGGTTTGGATCAGTTCACTGAGTTGATACTCAGGAAACTGATCATTTCCATGTAAGCACTGCAATGGAGGAATGCATATTTATTATTATTATTATTATTATTATTATTATTTTCTATATTCTTTGTTTACATTCCAAATGATTTCCCCCTTCAGAGGAATGCATCTTAAAAACTGAAGCAGTAAGGAAAAGTGAATCAGGAGCTCCCTGCAGGGGTTTGACTAGAGCTCATTATACTCACCCCAGATGTTAACATTGTAGTTTTTCTCCGTTTTTCCAGCAACATTTGTTGCTTCACAGGTGTAACGACCAGTGTCTTGGGCCTGGGCATCTTCGATCTCAAATAAAAAAAAAAAAAATCAAACTCACGCTTGGAAGTCAGCCCACGCCCCCAAATTATATCGTCTATCAAAATTAAGAGAAAACATTCTCTTCATATCTCTTGATTTAAAATTATCATTTTCTAAGTGAGTCAAATGCAAAATTCATTTCATTATTTAAGAAAGTGAAATTTTTAAACAAATTATTAAAAATGAGACTTTACGTCACATTATTTTTTATCTTATCTTCATTTGTCTCTCTTAGAATTAGGCTGTTTATTCCTTGCCATTATAAATTGAAAGTATGTAACTTAAAAAAAATTGTTGGAATGCTCTCAGCCAAGAGATTGTGTTCAGTCCAGAAGAGGCTTTGGGCTTAGATTTTGAGCAATGCTGAAATTTTAAATTAGCCTACTCTTGACGCTGGATTAAATAAAATTTGCGCTATAAGATAGATATGGTTTTTTTTATTCTAAAATTTATATTATACACAGGCCAAGCTCCTTTCCTGAAATTGTCCCCCCTAGCTCTCAGTGCCAATGCAGGACTGTTATGTTGTGAGTCTGTGTCTTTAGATAAAGCAGCGCACCGTGAGGATAGATGCCCTTGAGGGTCAGGCCTGGCCCCAGATGCCTCCATTTCTCTCAGATTCTTCACAGTCTCTGACATGCAATCCAGAGCCAATCTATTATCCCCTCTCTGTTATAATAAGCTGAAATGTTTTAAAATATGTCCAAATAAATATTTTTTTCTTTTTTCTTTTGGCTGTTCTATCAAGTTATGTGTCCACAGCAAGACAAAGGAAACCAACATACTGTAGAGTTCAGAGGAAGTTTATAGACTGGGGAGGTTGGTTATTGGAAAGCAGGGATGAACATTTAATGGAGTGCCTAGTGTACTCTTAGCAAAAGAAAAAAAGAAAGAAGAGCAAAATTCCATTATTTAATTTAGTCTTTTGTGTGAGAAATATGCTGGGTATATTCTTAAGATAGTATTAACTAACCAGTTAGGGTTGGGTTCTGTAGAATGTCTCATTGCATGGGTTTTCTCTCTACTCCTGCCAATGGGACTTGTACATCCCAGGTGGTCTGGCATGGGTTCATGGAAGACATCAGTGGATCTAAGGATTTATTCCCCATTATCTAAAGAAAAGAACTTCTACACCCACTGAAATTTATGTTCATAGAAATGCCTTCCTCTGTCATTCAGCCACATCTAAGTGTTGAGATTTTGCCAGGTATGTTCTAGAACACTAGACTCGCCCTCTGAGCATGAGTAGTTCCCGAGCTTTTGAGCATGTAGCTCAGCTGCCTCATCCATCTTTGTTTACTTAGTGAGTCTGGCCTGACCTGTCCGTTCTGTATCACCATGTCCTTTATTACAGCCTCATAATTCCCAGGCTCTTCCCACCCCTTTTCTTTAGCACTCATGAGGTCTCCTATTCATCATGGTGCGTCTGTCTCCCTTGGGAAATGTCTTTAGCCTGTTGCCTTACCCACATGCAGACATTCAATACCATCCTAAATATTCTTGATTATCTGTAACAATGCCCCTAAATAAAGAAGCTATATGTAGCTAGTAACATGGGTTTTGAAGTTCCACTCCAACGTATGCTTCTTAGCAAGAGGACATGCTGCTCCTCTATACTTTCACTGTCACAGTTGTGCTATTAGCAGAATTTTACAAATACACATTGGGGTTATGGACATTCAAACCTTTGGGTTCCGTCAGCATAATTCCTTGGCCTTCTTCCAATGCCAGCTTGATTTGACTTGGATGAACTTTCTGTCAACATTCCCTCAAACATACGCTTTGTGAAGTTCTCCATCTTCTATGTCCTAACTCACTTGCTTTCCTTAATCAGAAATTTGTTCCTCTCTGAGCTATAAAACTAGGTTGTCTCCCAACATTCCTCCATGCAAGCAGAGCCTCACCTTTTGCTATCCCTCTCCAAATACTCAGTATCACCCCCTTGGTCGTCAACGCAAATTTATAGCAGTTCTGGACATCTGAGATGAAGTGGTTACAGAGATCTGTAACTTTGTATGGATTTATGTAAGATTACAGGATACAGAAGATATGAAATGTGTCCTAATTTTTGCAGCCTTATCCAGAGCACCTAAAGTAGGCTATTGCTGATTGTTTGAATTAGTATACATACGGAAAGTCATAAAGTACTTTTATAACATTTGTCCTTTTTTTAGATGGCTTCTGGCTAAAGTATGGATGGATGACTAAATATTTAAAATATTTAAAATGTAAAACTACCACCAGGGCCATTAGAGCCCTTAGCAGTATAGGGCAAAACCAGAACAGGGAAGTGGGAAGGGGTGGATGGGAGAACAAGGGTAAGGAAGAGGGCTTATGGGACTTTTGGGGAGTGGGGGGGGGGCAGAAAAGGGGAAATCATTTGAAATGTAAATAAAAAATAGATCGAATAAAAAGAAAAGAAAAGAAAAACAAAGAATCTTATTAGATACTAGAACATTTACAATTAGCATGTTTAACTGACGTAACACTGAAGCAATGCTCCTGGGAACTGGAAATGAATCTACAGCCTTACCTTAAGCACACTTCCATTATCAGAGATACTGAGACCTGGTCTCTTTAGCAGAGGGCGGCCATCCTTTAACCACATGAGAGTAGGTGGGGGAACAGCATCACTTTGACAAAATAACTCCACAGCTTGGCTAATGAGGACAGAGACATTCTGTTCTTCTCCCATAATATTGGGTGGAGCTAAATGAAAGATGAGTGTTTCCTCAGGATAAATCAGACCAGCATACTATGAATGTCTATTAATGGTCAGGTTACAAGATACACACAGAAGAACTATGTTGTTTTTAAAATGGAAAAGGACAATCATTCTTGTCTATACCATTGGCTTTATTTTATTCAGGGGCAGTGTTAAATTACTGATTAGTACATCCATGTGGACCAAAGATTCTACTTACTAGTTGTTTTCATTTTAAAGAGCTTTTGCAATTCAAAGTTTTTGCCAGTTACATCTAAGAACTGCACAGAGCTACATGGTATGTCTTGGGGCTTTCAAAATAGCAAATCACCCATGAAATATTTTGGAAACAACAATTAATTTAAAAGTATGATTTTAGTATTTATCTGTGGTCTTTTGCATAAAAAAGTTTCATATTTATTTGAGGCAACATCTTTCAGAGGTTGAGGAAGAGGTTGTAGAGGTTGTCTATCAAGCCCTCATGTCAGAGTGTGCAAATGTAAAATAGGTGACTGATAAGGATATTCACAAAATGCTACTGCTGACAGTAAAGCTGGTGTCTACTGACTTGTGGTTAGTTCTCCTTTCTGCCGTACTAACTTTCTATGGTGTGAAAGACTGTGGGGAAACTGACAGACTGAGAAGAGGCTACATCTTTATCAGTGAGCAGCTGTAGGGCATATTCACAATTGCATAAATCAAGGAAGTCTGTGGAAACTAACAAGATTAGCATTAGAATCCTCTGGCCTTAGGACTTGTCAGAGACTAAAATGTTCAGATAGAAATTTAAGAGAATTTTCTTCTCTCAAGTGTGTTGAAACAAACTGTGCTTTTTCCCCCGGGTGGTTTGGTGTGGCTTTGAAAGAGAGTAGGTTCCACAGGCCATGGAGGACTCATCTAGGCCTGTATACATCTACATTCAGAAAAGACAAATGATGAATAAAATCAGGACTTGCTACAGAAAGACCAATCTGAAAAACGCACAGGGGAAGACTTTTCTTGGCCAGTTCTCATTAATTTCCTCAACCACCAGGGAATATGTTTACAGTATTTTTTATGCGGCTATTGTTTGGGTTTGATTTTGTGGTCTCGGGAAAAACTAGCCTGTCTGTATTCACTTGGGTCCCAGAGGGCCTTCCAAATGCTTTGGTAGACATAAGATTATGGTAATAAAAATATTATTATAGTCTATGGGCTGCAGTTTTAGGCTCAATAACCCAGCATGTGGTAACGTGATCAATGTCCTAGACCCGACCAGCAATACTGTGTGTGTGTAGACACCAGAGTTCTCTAATGCCAGATCTGCTGCAGAGGAAAAGGGTTATGAAAAAAGAGAGACATCTGTGTGCTGTCCCTGGGTCCATGGCTTGAGAAAACCAGGAATAAATGAACTGTAGAAATGAAGAGGCCCCACAGAGTGCATGGAGCAGGCTGGTGGGGGCGGGGGACGTCTGTGCAGAGATCTGTGACGTTCCTACTCACTGAGAAGCACAGGGCATCTACAAACAGAGAGCCTAAGGCAACCTCTGAGGACCAGAACACGGTGGGGTTGATTTTGATAGGTGACACATTAGGGTGAAGATGCATGGATAGTCTCTTCAAAATCAAGAATACTATAAAGTGGCAAAATGGGCAATTTTAATGGCATTGTAAGGTACCATAAAAACAAGATATATTCATAAGGTTTGTCGAACAAATGTCCAAGTAGAATGGCCAAGTCTACAGCTTGATCACATTTTGAATTAAGTTTGGCTCTGTTGGATTAAAAATTATCACAACCATGTATGTTTGTCTGAAGTTCTTACTAGAATTTTTAAAGGGCATGCATTCTTTATGACTGTTTTAGACACCAAGGTATACCAAGATGACTGGTAGACCATATCTCATCTATGAATTGAGGTCACTGAAGCCCCAACTTTGTTCTGGGGCCTTATTCTGAGATGGAATCAATACTACGCCCCCTTCCAGACTATCTAGCTGCATTGTGAGCAGGGGAAAATAATGAATTTTATCTGAATTCGTATCTAGTTTAGCTTACATTTCTCAGCCCTCAACTCAAGCATACCGGAATGATCACAAAATGTGTCTCTTGTAAATACAGTTAAAGGCAATGAAGCATGGCTTTGAGGAGAATGCATAAGAGAGCTTTTCCAGCAGACATTCACTATAGTTAAATTATGTTCAGCTGCAGCCTGTAGTCTTTTTCTTCAGAATGCTCTGTAAAACACCCTACACCGATATACACATTCTAATTAAAATTTTATGTTTGTAGGTGTGTGCCTTATGTGTTGTTATATATGTGCTGTTATATGTGTCTGGGGTATATGCATATAAACCATGTGTATTGATATATATGTCTGAGGTATATGCATAGAAACCATATATATTGATATATGTGTCTGAGGTATATGCATACAAACCATGTGTATTGATATATGTGTCTGTTGTATATGTTTATGAGCACTGAAGCAGAATGGGAAGTGTCTCTATCACTCTCTCTCTGCTTATTCCCTGGAGACAAGGTCTCTCATGAGCATGGTGTGTTCTGATTGGCTACCCTAGCTGACCAATGAGCACCTAGGAGGTAGTTGCCTCTTTTAATCCCCCAACATTTGGGTTATAGACACATAAGATCATGCCCAGCTTTTTACATGGGTATCAGAGAGTTAAGGTCAACTTCTCGTGTTTGAACTCTTATGCTCTGATGAGTCATCACCCCAGCTCCAATTCCTTGGAACTTAAAAGTGTTAAAATAAATTAAACTCAAACATAAAGGAGAAATAGAATTTGACTTGAACTGGTTTAGCCAAATCATCAATTTATCTGTTTCGCCTTGTCAACAATCTCCCCTAACATCTATTCCAGTGCCCAGGCAGTGCACGTCTCACCGTATACTCTGAGGTCAATGTCCCTTTGTTTCTCCCCAGCAGCATTCACTGCCACACAGGTGTACCTTCCCGTGTCACTCATTTGAGCACTGGTCAGTGCCAAGATGCGACCCCCAGAGAGGACCTATCAATAAAAATAAAGCTAATTAACCAATACGAGAATAGCAGGCATCTTTTCATTCTCATGTGAGGTTTAAGAAGTATTCATAGAGGAATGAAAGACAACACAAACCAAACATAAGGGGTAATAAAAGCAGGTAGTTATCCAAAACTTTCTTGGATCAAATAGGTAAGACATCACAATAGTATAAACAAAAAAAATTAGTCATATGTATTGTTCTATTAGCCTACAGATCCAGCAATTTCTTTTAATATTGACATGAACTTCGTGACTTTTACAATCAATTCCCAACAACTGAATGTCAGAACTGTAAGGTAACCTTCTTTATGTTCGACACAAGCCTTCTTAGAGATATTTAGAGTTCAGTTTGAGACCACTGAGATAAGACAAAGATTGCAGTAAAACATGTCATAGAGATGGTGGTTCCACAGTGGGTTTCAAGGTGCAGTTTAATGCTACACTGTAGTCTATTAACTGTGCAATCACACTGCATCCAATGATATATATACATATTTAACTGATATGTATCAGTTAAATGCTATTTTATGGCTTAAAAATATCAGTGACCATTTAATCTGTTGGACAGGAACTGACAAACTTACTGAATGCACAGTTGACCCAAAGCTTCAATTTGTTAAAAAAAAAAAAATAACAAGCAATGCAGTCTCTATAAAGGACTATGAAATGCAAGCACAATACAACAAGGAATGAATGTGCACAGGCTTCTGTGTTTTTAACTCAGAGCCAGCTCACCGCCTTTAAATTTTTCTGAGACTCAAATTTCATTTTTCATAACATCTCCATTATAATTCCCCCTTAGTTCTTTGATGTTTTTATGGACACGTGTATGCTTTATGTGCCTCCCAAATTCATTATTCCCAGACATTTAAACAAAATTCTACCACAAATTTCCTTTGTTTTTTGTGTTGATGACTATTCCTTGTGCCAGTAGCAGGCGTGAGCAAGGAAAAAAAAAAAACTAGCGCTCTGTAGCAAATTGGTTAAACCTAACACCCACATGTGAGGTGTAGCAACTCTTAGATCCTGTGCTTTTAATGTGTGCCTATAGCAGGCATTTTTGGGTACACATGCACATATTCCTTTGAAAATAACATTTGTTAACGCTTCCTCTTAAATCTTTACAACATCTTCATGAATTTTGAGTATCCTGTGTTGAACACGTTGGTCATAAAAAAAAAAAAAAAAGAAGATACCTGTATTCCATTAGAGAAGCTAGAGACTGGGCTCCCATCTTTCAACCAGGTCAGACTCGGGGCAGGGATGCCCCTGGCTTCACATTCTAACCTTGCTAGATTATTCACCACCACCTCCACCGTGGAACTGCTACCTGAGATCGAAGGAGGCACTGAAACAAGGGAACAAACAGTAATGTGTGTTGTCACCATGGGACAATGAAAACCACATGCAATTCCCATAACTTTTACAAGGTAATTTTTTTCCTTGTTATTTTGGCTAGGTGTTTCATGTCAAATCTGACATCTAATCACAGTCATCCTGTGAATTATATAGAGCAAGGATCAGTGTCTCAGCTTGGCAAAGAAGATAAGAAAGTGTTGCTAGTTATTGTAAGAGGTCAGTTTTTTAGTGTCGTAGTACCTTTAAATTTTAGATTATTATTATTGTGTTTCTGTGTGTGTATTTACTCATGTGTGTGTGCATGTACCTGTGAAGGTCAAAGGACAATTTGGGAATGTCTGTTCTCTCCTTCTACCTTGTTGGGTCAGGGTCTCTCTTGTTCCTACCAGGCTGTGGACTTCATGATAGCTGGCCCTTGAGCTTCAGGGAGATCCTGTTGCCATCATCCATCTTGGCATAGGAGTACTGGGATAACAAGTGGGCGCTTGGACAGCAGGCTTCTCCACCCAAGTTCAGAGAGTGCTTATCTGTTTAGCTATCTCACTGGCTCTGAGTGAATTCTTATACTTGATTCCCAAGAGAGGGAGAGGGAGAGGGAGAGGGAGAGGGAGAGGGAGAGGGAGAGGGAGAGGGAGAGGGAGAGGGAGAGGGAGAGGGAGAGGGAGAGGGAGAGGGAGAGGGAGAGGGAGAGACACGGAGAGGCATAGAGAGACACACAGAGAGAAAAAGGTAGAGAGCTTGTTTGTACACACATACCTTTCTCCAGTGCATATGCTGTCATATTCTAATTGCCAATGTCTTTTAAAGTCATTTCTTTAAAACTCACGAGTGTTAGAGTTGCATTAACAAAGATGGTATTGTTATTAACTAAGAAAAGCATCACTAGTTATTTCAACAAGTAATCTAAAGTCATCAACAATGAGTGAGCACTGGGCCTTCAGTAGATGTCAGGAATAGGAAAGTTTACCAGTTTTAGAGCACTGAGTCTTTAAGTAAAAATGTCAACAGCATAGGTCTATTGATTATTCACATTATAATTTGATAAGAGCATATGATCATTATCCATGTGATCATTACCCAGTATGAACCTGAGAGCTGTAGCACTCACCATGAACTTGTAGGCTGTAAAACAATTCTGTAGCTCCTGCAGAGTTGATGGCTACACATTTGTAGATGCCAGCATCTGAGATCTGAGCACTTCCAATCTCGAGGATCTGCCCTCTCTTCAAGATGGCTGCACTTGCAGAGCCTGAGAGCGGATGGTTGTCTTTGTACCACGTGATAACTGAAGGGAGAAGGTGAGGAGGAAAAAGTTTCCTTTCAAAATTCAATCAACTAAGTTGAATCTGAAGTAAATATATTAAGCTGAATCTAACTAAATAATGCTTTATTCTTATACTTATTGTTTGAGTAAAATTGGCCTAGATATCTCTGGAGGGTTGATTTTTAAGAGATTGTAATTCTAAGAAAACTACTGAGTCAAACCAATGAGTTCTGAAATTGAACCAATGAAAGGTATTGTTTGTATTGTTTCTAATATGTTGGTAGTACTTAAAGGTAAATTTCTTAGCCTATCCCATTTACTCTATTGTGCATTCCTAGAAAATTGTTGACATGCCAAGTCAAAACCATCTGCCATGCACTATATTGGGTTCCATGATTTTACATAATTTTATCAGTTCACAAGAATAGCCTAGGAGTGACGGGCACAAGGACGACTGGGATTTAGGAGCAGCTTGGTTCATCCAATACCACTAATATTCTCTTAAAAATATATAAATATTTTTCAAAGTACACAGACATACATTTCATTGGTAAATTTGGGATCACGAGAGAGACAGGATGATAAGCCATTTGCATATTTGTACATTAAGCAGAACAATTCTTTCATGCAATTAAAGGCTACTAAAAAGTCAAAAACACGTTCTTCCCAATGACACTGTCACTTGAAATATACGCTATCACTTCTATTTGTTACAAACTGGTTGATATGTTGTATACACATCAATCTTGCCACTCTCAGAAACATTAGATGTTCATCGGTCGCAGGGAGGCAACGTAAACATACCAGGAAGAGGACTGCCTGTGGCATTACACTCCAGCTGGATGGGGCTGTTCACCACCACGCTCTCGTTCCGCATCCTCCCGGCATCCTCCAGGCTGGGGGGTTCTGCAAGGCCCAAGCAGACAATGAGGTCACACAAACATGATATTTAATCTGAAATTGTTTTCTCAGTGGGAATGGTGTGCTTCTCTCTTCCTCATACAGTTGTTGCCAATTGAAACAAAAGTAAAGTGTACTCTTAAAGAAAATTGAAACTAGATAAAAAAATTTATACTTTTTTTTTGGGGGGGGTCACCTATTTCTCTGCGATCAGACAGGAAAATGCTCCGGGTTATAGATTATTAGTGTAGTAAATGAATGTTGAGCAGATCAGAGAGCTTCCTGCGAGGCTGTGTCTCCTAGGAACGACAGAAGCCACATCCACCAAGTGTCACCAAGATGTCTACTTAAACAGGAGCTGAGCAAGGACACCAAAGAGACACACCTGGGTGAACATGGGAAAGCCCACAAGGCCTCAACCCTACACAAAGAACCACAGGCAGCAAAGAAATGCTGAGAGCAGGAGAAATAGTCCTCTCCAGGGGAGACAGCGCCATTGGTTATCCTGTACCCAATGGTCAGCCCTGAGAACCATGTATACGAGCAGTATCATACAGACCAAGAAGGCTGTACTTAGAAATATTTTTCTATATAAATATTACACACATGCAAGTAACAACTGATATAGAAATAAGATATGAGTATGAACAATAACAAGAAGGTCTGGGGAAGGGATGAACGATACAATTATAGCCCCCCAAACAAAAGAACAAGAAACAAAGTTGAAAGTATAATTTTTAAGGTCAGTTCACTGACTGAACTAAGAATGAATTTACTTTTGACATTAGACAATTTACCCATTTGAACACTTCCAGTGAAAGAATTAATGTGCCTGAAAATACCCAAGGTTCTTCTGGACATGACTACCCAAGACATTTTCTAAAAATTAGAAAAAATTTTGAGTGCCAATGAAAAGGTTTTTCTTTTTTATATAAATCAAGAATGATAAACAATTGCTATTAGTGCTGTTGTTATTTTGTATTCATGGAAAACAGGAATTTATAAAAGGAATAACAATTAGGAACATCAATATGATATTCCAGTAATAACGCAAGGGGGGGGCGGTAAGTGCTGGAGCTGGAGTTCTTCTTATTCAGAAATGAAACCAGATATAAATTAGCATTCAGAATTTGCAGAAATAATGCATTTTACAGATTAGAATATAATATCAGAGGTCAAAACCAACAAATCAAGATTGCAATTAGAATTATTTAGGTTTTTTTAATTAGCTAAAAATTCGTTTGTTTTGTTTTTGTTTTTGTTTTTTTAAGACAGGGTATCCCTGGCTGTCGGGGAACTCTCTCTATAGAACAGGGTGACCTCAAATTCAGAGATGTGCCTGCCTCTGCTTTCCAAGGGCTGGAATGAGAGGAGTGTGTCAGCATCACTTGATTTTAGTGATTTTTTTTTTAATTTTTTTTTTTCGAGACAGGGTTTCTCTGTATATTCCTGACTGTCCTGGAACTCACTCTGTAGACCAGGCTGGCCTCAAACTCAGAAATCCACCTGCCTCTGCCTCCCAAGTGCTGGGATTAAAGGCATGCGCCACCACCACCCGGCTGATATTTGTTTATTTAAAAATTTTTTACTTAAAATTTTTTTAATTATCTCTTTTGCTTTAAAAGTACTTTTTTCTATTTATTCTAGGTGAATGTAACACACACACACACACACACACACACACATACACACACACATCACAGATGGTTCTCAGAAAGCATTAACATAAAAAGCTGGCTGGAGTTATGCCCAGACAACAATTGAGCATTAGTATATGACATATTTATATATTAAACAAAAATAATTAAGCAAGACAAAACAACTTTATTCATGTTCATTAAAATGTTATAATACATCATGAATGATCCTTCATGTCTTATTAAATGTCTTATGGGTTGAACAAATGCACAATTCTTAAAAAACACTTAGAAATCAACTGTAATGTGAAAGAAAAATAAGTTTATAGAGGATTATAAAACCCAAATTACCTACGCAGATTTATATAATTGTATACCTAGTTGAGGCTACCTAAGAATATATATTCTTTGCAAATGTCACTAGTACATTAAGCGAAACAATAGTGGTCAGTAGAGTATATTCAGTGGAGTTACAATGAGAGGAGCAGGAATTAATATCAAAAACATTGAACTATGTACATGAGATAAAACCCCATTGAAGATAAAATTAAGACAAAAGTATATACTTAGAAAATTAAAAAAAACAAAAAAACAAAACCATTAATCAGAAAGACTGATTTTGGAAGCTTTGGTTGTCACAATAGCAGGGCACCATACAATCAAACCCTTGAGCCTTAAATTAATGTATTTCAAAGCATCCATTATAATGGAAATAAATGTTCTAAGCTTTCAACTCAAAACCTAGGAAGTGGCCAATCCAATTAACTAAGAGGCTAGGAATAAAGCCCCTTAGTTTATTGTAATTAATTTATGATAATAAAGCAAAAAGCTGAGACTGCCACCAAAGAAAACAAACAAAAATTAAGAGGCAGTTAGAATTAAATTTATCATACAGTCTGCTTCAGAGGGAAATCCCTTTGTGAGGCAGGTGCCTGTTTCTCTGGAGGGTTAAACCCACCCTCGGACCTGCTTCTTCACTCCCACCACTCCATTTGCAGCCCTGTAGTTTAATGTAGTCGCCTTTCCTGTTTGACTGTGTCATCGTTTCTGTGTTGTACACTGAGGCCTGATTACCAGTTCAGATTTTAAGACTGAACAAAAGCTCTGCCCTGGCTACCTGGTTTCCCAACTGTCAAAAGAATAATAGGCAGGACATGGCATGTTCCTTACCACGCTCACTAAAGCACTTGCTTAGAGCCTTCTGGGCTGAAGTGCTTGCTGAAGGCTCTGACAGTCACAGCTGCTACAATAAAACCCTCTAGTGGGAATCAGAAGCCCGGGGGCTGTGGAGTGGCCTGGTCACTTCTCACATCAATAGAGAGTTTAAATAGAAAAAGATTGGACCTCATCAAGAATGACAGAGAAAGGTCTTGGAAAATCCATTCCTCAATTAGAGAAATAATAACAACGGAAACGTTACCAAAAAAATTTAGCTATTTCAGAATTTAGAAAATTAACCAAAGATGTGTAACCACTCAGGAGTCAAGTGTTTAATCAAGAAAAAACAAACAAGGCCAACCTCATTAAAGATGGTGAACTCCTGACATCTTAACTCACCCGATTCCCACCACTCAACCCAGTGCATCCAAACTTAAAAAAATTAGTCTCCATTTGAGAGATGGCTCAACAGCTAAGAGCACTTTGTCTTACAGAGGTTCAGGGTTTGAGTCTCATCATTTTACACTGCGATTTAGAACCATTCCTAATTGCAGGTCCACAGGATTCCAATGCTATTTTTGAGTTCCAAGGGTATTGACATGCAATTGGTCTACAGACATATATGCAGGCAAAGTACTCACACACATAAAATGAGAAAAAAGTAAGTCTAAAGAATTAAAAACAAGATCCAAAAATGGACCAGAGACCGAAGGAAAGGCCATTCGGTGACTGGACCAACTTGAGATCCATCCCACGAGCAGGCACCAAACCCTGACACTATTACTGACACCATGTTGTGCTTGCAGACAGAAGCCTACCTACCATGGCTGCCCTGAGACACTCTATTAGCAACTGACCAAGACAGATGCAGATGCTTACAGACAAGCATTTGGGATGAAGTCAGGGACCCCTATGGAAGAGTTAGGCTAAGTCCTGAAGGAGCTGAAGGGGATGACAACCCTATAGGAAGAACAACAGTATCAACTAACCTGGACATCTCAGAGCTCCCAGAGACTAAGCCACCAACCAAAGAACATACATAGCAGTATGTCTGGCCTCAGTGGGACAGGATGTGCCTAATCCTGTAGAGACTTGATGCCCCAGGAAACGGGGATGCTGGGGGAGGTTGTGAGGTAGAGGAGGGTGGGTGGGGGAGCATCCTCTCAGAAGCAAAGGAGAGGAGGTGGGGTGAAGAACTATGAGAATGGGGAATGGGAAGGGGGCAACAGTTGGAATATAAATAGATAAAATGATTTAATTAAAAAATCCAAAAACAAATAGTCCACATTCTCAGTAAATAATTAGGGGAAATACCAAAGTGCACTGCATAGATTTGGAGTTAATAAAAAAAACTTTACTTGGGAGCTTGGAGAAATGACTCGGTAGTTAAGAATACTGACCGCTCTTCCAAAGGACCCTGGCTTTCATTCCCGGCATCCATAATGAGGGCTAACAATCAGCTCTAACTCCCATTCCAGGGAATCTTACACATGTTTCTTCCTCTGCAGACTCCAGGCATGCATGTGGTACACAGACATACATGTAGGCAAAACACCCAAACACATTAAATAAAATGATGTAAAAATTAAACTCTATCATTCCAAGACAGCTGCTATCATTTGTTCTAGGAATCTTTTGCAGGATTTGCTGTTATTTAACTAGACTTAGAATATGCTTAGTGCAAACTTCTCTCAAGGGTATTTTAATTTTGTATAAACGGAGTTTATTTGATTTGTTCACAGAGGTCACTAAATTACTTTCTGTTGCTTCTACAGTAAATCATGGTAAGCTTGCTAGCTTAGAGCAAGGCAGAACTGCAAGTCAAAAGTTCACCATAGCTGCCTTGGGTGCAAACAGAAGTGCCAAGACATCTGAATTCCTCTCTGGGGAAGTATGAGAGAAGAAGCTAGCTGTTTCTTTAGCTATTCCAAATTCTAGAGGCCATCTGAATCCTGTGGTTTATAACCATCTTCATCCCATTGAAACTAGTCATATCAGTCTGAGATTATACACAATTCTCCTACCTTTTAATGGTCTGAATGATCACATTAGCCCCTTCCAAGTAATCAGAGATACATTCTTCACATTAAATACAGTGGATTAATAACTCTAACTTTTGTCTTCCAACTTAATTTCCCCCTTAATATATGAATTCCCATAGGAACAGTTGTCAGAATCGGAGTATGGACATTTGGTTGGGTGTCAGGAACTACACACCGGCTATATAAAGAAGAGGTAACCAGAAAAGTCTGGGTAGTGACAACTGTGAAACCCACAGAGGCATGAGGATAGGATTTTGAGAACTGTCACAATGCATTATTTTAAATGGCTTTTCAACAAAAACTAAGATGTACAAGGAGAACAGAGCATGGGCACCGGCAGAGCAAGAAGAGGTCTCTTTTCTAGGGAGGCCAGGTATTGGGTTTAGAAGACCACACTTTACATTAGCTATTCAGTCTGTTCAGAATCATGGAAACTTTTCTTGGAGAGATAAATGACAGGAAAAAAATAGAACTTTATCAAACACAAAGGGTTAATGAAGGGCAAAGGTTGATTGAAAAAGTCAAGTAGCAACTCTGGAATCCCGGAATTCCATAAGGGCTCAACAGCATCTTTGAGAAGCATGTTGGAAGAAGATCTAGTCAGTTGAACTGAAGATAGCAAGATCACCAAGGTTTGGAAGAAATATGAAAGATAAACTGATCTTTGGAGGTGTATAGGGTCTTATCAAACATGACAGTGTTCTTGAGAAAAGGAGAGAGAAACGGTTCAGAAGAATAACTTAGAGGAAGAGTGGCTAAATCTTCCCCAAGTCTGTAGAAAAACAGTTGTTTTCATATCCAATAAACAACACTAGTTTTCATATTTGATAAGCTTAACAAACTTGTATTTGAAAAACATCAAAGAAATGTATAATATAGCCAAACTGTTTCAAACCAAAAGTGAAAAAAACCCTTAAAACCAGCATGGGAAAAATGACTTGTCATGTACAAGGTAAATCTAGCAGCTGATTTCTCATCAAAATACTTGGAGACTTAAAGGCAGTGGGCTAACAAATCACAGGAGTAAGAGAAAGTAACTAGCAGCAAAGAACTCACTTGTACATATATGTACATATACATGCACATGCCATACACATGTATGTGCTCATACATGTACACACATACACACACACACACACACACACACACACACACACGTACACCACTCAGAAAGTGAAGTCCAAAGGCTTATATCCAGGTATGCTCTTTGGTTGTGGGTAGCATCCCAGGCTGACAAGAAGCAAATGGATCAGAAATACCCCAAATTTTTGCATTGATTATTTGCCTTTTGTTTAGGGCCATACCATCCTGAACACACTTGATCTTGTCTGATTATATACCTGAGAAAGTACCAGACTGTCTCCAAAAGCTTGTGATGACCCTTTATCTCAAGTCAAAGAGAATCATATCATAAAGTCATATAATATCTACAAGGAAAACCCAATGTCTCTACCCAACATTGAAGATAAAAGTAAATGCAATATAAATACAAATTTCTTCTGTAGCATTTACATACTATGGTCTTGATTTAGGGGGTCACTTTTTGTGAGAGTGAGTGCTACTCGTTTCGCTCTTGTCTTCATTTATTTCTTCTTCTTGAAACAGCATGCACACACCATGGCAAAACCACAGAAACAGCATGCACACACCATGACAAAACCACAGTACCTTCTTGAAACATCATGAGCTGGACTCTGTCTAGTTTTTCAGCCATTTGGGGCATAAACTGACTATGTCAAATCCTGGTTAAATCTGAATTAGTTAAAACTGATGTAAAAGTGACTTTTTGTCCCCCTATTTGCTGATATTTGAAAACAGCGGAAATAAATTAATCCACACTGAAAACATAGTTCAGCAGAATCCTGACCTCAACTTGGCTATGAAGAAAGAAACAGAACAGTTCCCTAGAACATTCCCAAGTGTCCACGAGGCCACAGGCAAGTTATTAAACAAAACACAGAAATGATAGAGAAACCTTGTTTGAGTGGGTGTTAGCAGATGGTAGCCAAGCGAATAGTTTTTAAATATAAAATAAAAATAAGGAGTTCTCCTAATGTTTTTATGAGACAGCTAATACAGACACAAAAGGATTCCCAGCCAAGAGGAAAGGCAGCAGCCCTTCAGCGTGCTTGTTAATGGCGTACAGGGAGAAGGGCCAGGAGCCAAACGTGTTTTGCCAAAAAAACGGTCCTCCTGCTACCATTTACAGATGCTGACTGGAAGACAGGCACCAAGCTAAGACTTTCATGTGTCGTCCTTCATTGAAACCTCAAACGACCCTCATGACTACACGGAATTATCATTATCTCTTCTGCCTTACAGTTGAGGACCCTTAGCTTTAAGAAGATTCACATCTAAGCTTAGTGTCTTATAGATATTAGGTGACCATATAAGACCCACATTTGAAGCCCATCTTTTTACACTGCAACGTTCTATGTCTTCTGGGTTTATCACCTTGGCTGATTTTATTTTCCATAGGAAATAATTACGTGCAGATGAAATGAATGCTTGTGTTATTAGACTTCAAATAACTACTTGTTTGTAGAAACATCTGTCTCACTTGGCAAATGTTTGGGGTTTAGATATAACTTCATAGTTTGGTCTAGAGAACAAAAACTTCCAGAATTATGAAACTTTTGATGATCACAAAAAAGAAAGACCACCTACTGAGGGCTCCTGCTGTTTATAACAGACAGACTCCATCCCTGGAAAATTCCATGAAAATGTTCCTTGTCTCATGGTCATGGCTTGGTGATCTAGTCCAAGACACCAAGCCTCCTTCCTGCACTTATTTCAACTCTTGTTAATTTTTTTTACAATGATGGAGAAGAATAGAATCATCTAAGATATTTTTATGAGAGATGAAAGTATTGAGAAATTGCAATACTAAATATCATAGATTGAACATTTCGTGTGACAACTGTAATAAGTGCCTAGTTTCAGAGTACAGCTCCCATCTGTAAAGATTGGTTAAACAAACCTTAACTAAATATGACTGCTGAGTTTGTTATGTGAGTTAATAATGGAATGAAACTACATGATTGCTTTTCTATGTGTTTTCTCAATTTTTCTTTCAGTTGGCTATCATGAATTGGATATAGTATTTTGTAGCACTCACATAGTAAGAGAAGAAAGGGTATCATTTCTCCCTTATTCCAAGTATATTAGCTTCAATGACTGAGCTCTTTATGAAGTCAAATTTGTATCTACAGTAATTGGAGAGACCAAGTCCAAATAATATGCAATTGTTTCAATATGTGCATCTTTAAGCAATTTCTTTCAAAACCTATTTTACACAGCTCTTCATATTTCACTAGATTGTCCTCTTAGCCTCTGAGGTCTATTCAAAGTCTTTAATTAATCAATTTCTAGGAAATTCTTATATATTCACATCTTTAATTATCATCATGAGTATTAATATATGCATAGTAGGAGACAGATTTGAGTTTGGAGCCTCGGGCTGCCAATGGGGATGTTGCTGTCTTCAGCGCCAAGAGGAGACACAGCTTTTGTCCAGATTCCAGGCACAAGCATGTAGACAACCACTTCCTCCAGGTTAATCACTACAGACCCACTTCATCATCATTCTCTCCTTAGGGAGATGAGCTGTTAGCCAGACAAACGGATATCACAGCAGATGGAATGTTTTAACTTGTTGCTCGAGCTTACCTCTCCGTTGTGATTTGTGTGAAGGAGATAGTGCCGTGTTCTCCATCTCCTTTGGCAATCTCCACCGAGCCTTTCTCAGCGACTAAGCCCTGTTTCTCTTTCTTTGCACATGGACTCAGATGGCTCCCACTTGCTTCCTGTCTCTTTGATGATGTTCCATGAAGATGTGCCCCAAGTCGTGTCTTCTGACAGCTGACGCTTTGCTACCATGGTCAGACTGTACATCTACAGACTTGTATTTCCCTTTGGTACCTTTTCTTTTCTTGTTTATTATTATACTCTAGATAAATATTTTTCATCAGCATATATAATAATAGGTCTTGTTATGACATATTCATATATATGCCACTGAACTTTGTTCTTATTTGATGAAGGTTTTAATTTCTTTCAGGGACTCAAGTTTTTAGTTTTTCTGGAATATACTGGCAAAACTCTATAGGACTCTTTACTGTTCAACTCAGTATTTGTCCAAATACTGCCATTTCACTGTGTAAGGAAGATGGAAGGCAGTTCGTGGAAGGAAAAATGACATGACACATACATTTTGCCAAATCTTGAATGCGAGCAGACACTCAAGGAGTTGCTGGAGACAGCTGTCAAGGAACACTGTGGTGACAGAGACAGACCCATATAAAGCTTCACACATTAAAGGTATGTAGAAGGCTAGCAGTATCTGCGTGTTCTCAGCCTCTCAAGGATATGGATACAATTAGAAATGGGTTCCTTTTTGATTTTATCTTTCAAACTAATTATTCTTAAGGAACATGTTTATATGTGCAAATGTGTTCATAGTGGGTGTTCCTATTTGATGAACCATGGACAGAAGAAATTAGTTTATGGAAAACATTTAGGGAATAAAATATTGTTGCTGGCTCACTCAAATAAAAGAAAGTATATAAAAAAGCAAATTAGAAGAATTCAATGACCTATTGGCATCTTAAAATTCATTCAGTTTACCCTATTATACGTCAAAAAAAAAATTTCAACTACCTACTATGTACCTGGAATTAAGTTAGATCCTGGGATGTTATTTCAGGCTGGATCCCTCAGTAAATGTGGAATGAATATGTGGATAAATTAACATCTAAAGAAATAAAAATCTGGACAAACCTCATGACTAAAACAAAATAAATAATATATACATGGAGATGACAAAGCACTTCTGCAAAAGTCCAGATCTTGTCCTGATAAACCTGTGGAGAAGCAAATCCTTCTATTCAAAGTCTCTGTTTTTCAAGTTTACAGTGAAGCCATGATGTTGCTGATAGGCTCCACTGACACCCAGACGCTTTATGAAAGCACATAGGAGAAGATTCTGACTCAAGGGTAGAGCCGATTCACAAAATAAAAACCTTGCAATCAAATTGTAGACAAAGTTGAGGCTCAACCGTGACACTTCACCTTTTTCAACAAAATCTTCTGTAGAAGATTGTTGTTTAAAGTCATATGAGTCGTTTCAAAACACTGAAGAATGAGGAGATATCTCAGGGGGTAAAGAACTTGCCATGCAAAATGAGGAACGGAGTTTGCAGTTTGGCTCAGCAGAATCCAAATAAAAAGCTGGGTGGGTGTGGCAGCCTATGGACACCCCAGAGCAGGAGGACAGACAGAGAGTCCATAGGAATCCACAGAGCAAACTGGCTAGCCAGACTAGCCTAAATGGTCAGCCCAAGATGCTAGCCCAACAAATAAGGCCACTAGCAATTGAGAATGTCACCCACCATCAACTTTTTGCTTCCACAAACGTAGAAAATATAGGTTTTCTACATACACACACACACACACACACACACACACATGCACACACACACACACATATGCACACATACTCTTAAAAATTTAAGCATCCTATTTAACAGCCTGAAAACTGAAGATATTTATGAGCAACTGTAATTACAATGAATTATGTAGTTTTTTCCCCATGTAGATGAAACTAAACATTTTCTTTCTACATTTGGAACTTGTTGAAACGTTGTGTTCCCTTTTCTCCTGTACTTCCCAACCACCCATTTAAGGTGGGAATGCTAGTGACTACTTATCATCCTACTGGCTTGAGAGGTAGAGACAAGCAGATCTCCAGGGCTGGCTGTCTAGCAGGCTGGCTGGCCTGACCTATCAGCAGGTATCAGGCCAGGTGAGAGACCCCATCTCAAAAACCAAGGCAGTTTAGGAAAACGGCAATGGTAGATACATGCAAGCCTTATTATATAGGCTCAGTATAAGCATATGCTGATCAATCATTACAGAAGAGGCCATGAGGGAGTCAGGGGAAATGGGAAGAGTTGGAGGTACGGAAGGGAGAGGTGCATTGATATGATTATAAGATACATGTATTATATACTGAGAAATTTAAAATACTTCAACAATAACAATAATAATAATATTGGTGACTATGGTGAATATGGTGACAATAATAATAATATTGTTGTTGTTATTATTATTATTAATCTCACAAGGTGGATGGCATAGGAGAAATGACACTGACAGTTGATCAATGACTTACATATGTGTGTTTGCTCACATGTGTGCACACCCCCACCTGCATGCACTCACACACATGCATACACACATACAAGAGAGAGCCATAAAGATACTCTTACCATGCACGTGCAATTGTGTGTGCTGGTGTGCTTCTCCAGCTGCATTGGTAGCCACACATGTGTATCTACCAGCATCTTCCAAAATAGCCTTGGCAATTTGTAGAACTCTACCAGAAGACTGTATCTAATTGGGAACAGAAAGCATGGCAGTAGTTTGTGTTTAGGTTTAAAAACATTCACTGAGATAGAAAAGTTCATTTAAATGTATAATGTTTAATTGTAGTTTTATATCTTAGTTAACTCAAATGTCTGAGAGGCAGAGCACTTAATTATAAATAAGAAAATAGACTAATTTGCTTTTAAAAAACTTACTCTTATTCACTTAAAGACACAAAATATAATAACTTAAGGCTGGCCTGCTGGTATAATCATAAAACCCTATTGAATAAGAGACCCGACTATAAAGCATGTGATGAAAGTTTAAACTCTCTGAAAAAAAAAACCATGACCACATTTATATAACACTTCATAAATGGTTTTAAGGCAACAATCCTTTTTGATGAAATTGTTACAGGGGCCAGAAAAACTGTAAAAGTTATAAAATATGAATACTAGGAATGCCGATAAATTCTTCTTTTCTCCATATTCCTCTCTCAACTCCAGTGCACCCAGGCCTATGCCACTTTCAAGATGGTGAATCAAAGGTCATTATTGTAAAACTGATTGTTCCATTGTCACCAATAACAGCTAATCACATTGCCCAGTAGTCTGTGCAGTTAAATGCATAGTCTCTCTTACCATCCACAGCACTGGGTGTCCTGACTTCTTGATGGTCTGTACTCACTGGGCATTAGAGATAGAGTATTCTCCATTCTCACTCTCAGGCACTCCTAGGACATTACTTTACAGAAACTGCTTCCTCTTTCTGATGCATGAACATTGAAAACTCTCTAGAGTTTTCATCCCATCCCATGACTTTGGTAAAAACAAAACAAAAACCGATGCACACATCTGAATTTACAGCCTCAGCTTCTGCTGGCCTCCTGAGCTCTATTATACCAATACTCTTAGGACAGGGTAACATGTGAACTGTCCAGAACTAAGTTCATAAATTATTCCCTCATATTCTTAAAACTGACTTGTCGTTGGATTTTCCCAGTCTTGCTTAATGGCGCCCACAATTTTTCCAGTCATCTGGGTTTTGGCACCCACGTTGACTTCTATTAATTACACCACAGCCATGTGTCTCAGATCTCCTGTTTTCCACGTTCACCACCACTGTGGGATTATGATGGCTTCTTAACTGATGTTCCAGTGTCTCCAACCTCCCCAGTTGTTAATCTATCTTACACACTGTTGCCAGAATAATTTATTTAAGATGGAAATTTGATCCCTTCCCTAGTCTGCTTTCAAACCTCACTCATGGCTCCCCACTTTGCCCAGGAGGAAATCTGAACTCAGCACAGCTCTCCGGGCTCACCACATTCCAACCCCAAATGATCTCTTCATGGTCCCGAGTGAATTCCCAGCTAACCTGTTTTCCAGTCAAGCTGTACAATCATGCTAAAGCAGTGTGTTTATACATATGTTTTCACGCCTGCAATTTTGCACCTGGCTTTTAATGTCACAACTTCTTGACACATTCATTGACTTGATCTTCTCTCCTCTTTCCTTTTAGTTCTTTATGCTTTGAGTTAACTTATTTGAAGTATGAACAGTGTGCCAATGCTTCTAGCCATATCATTCTGTAGCTCTCCATAAGCACTGACAATGACCCATTGGCAAGTTCACCACCTCCACCAGTGTACCTCAAACTGATGTGAACGTCAGAATCCTGAAAGGAAAATCACAATACTCTTCCTTACACTCTTCTAGAATGTTCCTAGAATCTTGACAGTGGTCAGTGTCATCCCTTTAATTATGAGGTTTAGAGTCTCAGTTTTCCTTACACACACCCCTGTGTCTCTCATCTTTCATAAACTATCCTTCATTAATCTTCAATGAGTCAACTATTGTATCAGAGTATCCTCTTCTCTGTAACTAGTATATGGTACCAAATTTTTACCTCTGTCTCCTAGAGAAATGCAAATTGGCTCTAACTGGTTTTACCTATCAACTCCTAGCTCAGGAACTTAACTTTTCAGGAACGATGCAAGTTAACTTCAGTCATATACTACACATAGCAGTGATTTCACCAAGGATGGTCCATTTAAATGATGACATGAACTTTCAAGTTCAAGTGCACCCTAGGCTACGTCCATCTAGGCTTGAGGAGGTATACAATGATGTTTATTCAGTGAAGAAAGTACTGAATTATGTCTCTCTTTCTATATATCCTCCTTGTCAAGTAGTGTGTGACCATACTTAAAGTGTAAGCAGACTCATGTCGCTCCTCAGTACAAACTCTTTAAGCCTCCAATTGCCTTTGTAAAGATATGGTGGTTAGTATGGTATAAGTAGTTCTGGCACTCTCCACTGCTGTATGCTGACACCCCTCTTCATTTCCTCTCCTCCTCAGATCACTGTTTTGCATTGAGATCCCTAAGAGGAAAGAAGCCCACTCTCCTTGGCCTATACCAATACTCTCAGTGGTCTTTTTTCTTTCCCTTTTGATCCTATGCATTCTTCAGAATTCTGCTCAAAGGCTTTCCTCAGATTGTCTGGACCCCTCTCTGTCCTTCTTTAATATAGTCATTAAATTTAAAATTTATTTTTTAATAATGACAAATAAAAATATATTGTCTATTTAAATGTATATTTCAACTAGTGATTTCTAATTTAATTTCATTATGATTGAGGGATACGTTTCTTAATGAAATTTAAAATTTCTGTTTGTGCGAAGAGCTCATGAATCTCTCTCTCTCTCTCTCTCTCTCTCTCTCTCTCTCTCTCTCTCTCTCTCTCTCTCAGATAAGCAATCATTTACTGGAATGGATCTGAAGTCTGTGAACTGAATTTTTCTTTCATACAGATGTGTAAGTTTAATTCTACCAGATGTGGAGCAGACAGGGATCCACTAGCTTGCGTAGGGCAGGCTCACACTCGCTCTGTAGCCACAGTAGGCAAGAGCATCAATCCTCCTGCTCTGGGCTCCTGGATAGCTGAATAGACTCACCTATACCAGCTGGCTCAGCTGTGTCTGATGTCTAAGCGTATCAGTTAGGTAATACGGTTAGAAATCTGTCATCTGCTCAACTGCTTACCTAGTTTCTAATTCTTTAAATATTTACTAAGACATAATTAAACACCAAGAGGGCACAGTCAACATGTTAGACAGAAATAATGTTTTATTTATTTGATATCAGTTTTGGAAGGCATAAATCAAAATCATCATACCAACTCCAATACTAAAATCTCTATCAGTCTTAATTCCATTAAGAAATGCAAAAAAAATTTTAACCAAATTTCTGCCAACTGTGTCCTCTAGGAAAATCTATATTAAGGAAGAATGAGATGATAGAATTGGCAAGACCAATGAAGCTGCCTGCATCTGTCTCAGTGTCTTATACTCACTCTGAGGTTTCCGTGGGCAGTGTTCACAGGCTGGTCATCCTTCAGCCATGTAATGGATGGGTTTGGAATGCCGTTGGCTATGCACTGCAAGGTGACTGGCTTGTATCTCACCACAGTCTTCTCAGGAAGGTCTGAGGACTTGATTGTTGGAGGAACTAAATGAAAAGAAGGATGGGAAAGAACGAAAACCACAACCAATGATGTCATAGAACTCAAAGAATGTGTAAGGCGCCCACACTTATATGAGGACCACAAAAGAACCCTGGGTTAGATAAAGAAAATTCTAGGCATGATGTTGGGATATATGTGCTGGATGGATCTGGAAGAACGTGGAGGAAGAAATGGGTGTGTGTGATCAAGTTATATTATATGCTTGTATAAAATTCTCAAAGGATTAATAAAAACATTTAAAATACACAAAGGGACATGAAACTTTAAATTTTAAAAATAATAATTTAAAATCATTACTAAATAATCTAATTAATAAATAATTTGAATAAATAAATATTAATTTAAATATTAAATATTAATTTAAATAAATACTTTAAAAATAATTTTATTTCAGAAATAATGAGACAACTTCAGGAGACAGCAGGTGTTTGCGAGGATGTGGAGAAAGAGGAACACTCCTCCACTGCTGGTGGGGTTGCAAATTGGTACAACCACTCTGGAAATCAGTCTGGCGGTTCCTCAGAAAACTGGGCATGTCACTTCCGAAAGATCCTGCTATACCACTCCTGGGAATATACCTAGAGGACTCCCCAGCAGGTAATAAGAATACATGCTCTACTATGTTCATAGCAGCCCTATTTATAATAGCCAGAAGGTGGAAAGAACACAGATGTCCCTCAACGGAAGAACGGATGCAAAAAATGTGGTATATATCCACAATGGAGTACTATTCAGCCATTAGAAACAATGAATTCATGAAATTCTTAGACAAATGGATGGAGCTGGAGAACATCATACTAAGTGAGGCAACCCAGTCTCAAAAGATTAATCATGGTATGCACTCATTAATAAGTGGATATTAGCCTAGAAAATTGGAATACCCAAAACATAATCCACACATCATATGATGTACAAGAAGAATGGAGGAGTGGCCTGGTTCTGGAAAGACTCATTGTAGCAGTATAGGGCAAAACCAGAACAGGGAAGTGGGAAGGGGTGGATGGGAGAACAGGAGGAGGGAAGAGGGCCTATGGGACTTTTGGGGGGGTGGGGGACCAGAAAAGGGGAAATCATTTGAAATGTAAATAAAAAATATATCGAATAAAAAAATAAAAAATAAGCAAAAATAATATTTTAATTAATAAATAATTTAAATGTTAATTTAAATATTTGAATATTAATTTAAATAATTTAAAAATAATTTTATTTCAGAAATAATGAGACAACTTCATCTTGCATTTAAATTATAATATTTAGCCATTTTAGATAACATTCATTCTTAGTTCTGAGTCTTAATTAATCAAATAACCAAAATGTTCCTATGGTTACTGAGACCTGACATGTATGTTGGGCTCATGCCCATTGGCTTCTTTTCCCAATTGATAATTAACGTCCATTTTCTGAAGTGACCTCATTAAACTAGCTTCACATTCAAGCAGTATTTATACATGTGACTTTGTCTTTAGGAAGTCTGACCAAACCTGTGTTATAAAGTGATTGAAGGTGTCTTTGCCAGTTAGTTCTCTCTCCAGAATCTGAGACTGTGGGCTAGATTTGTTTGTGTTTAATTGTGGGACATGGAAAAACAGAACTTAAAAGAGAGTCTACAGAGACAGAAGGAAGAATGCAGCTGATATTCACAGATTCTTCTCCTGTGCACTCCAAATGGCTCTTCAGTTTCTGGTTGCAGTCCCTTCCTTCTCAAGTTCTGTTGCCAAGTGGGACACATAATGCCCTGGCAGAAGTTTGTTCTTGTCGTTAGATTCATGGTCATAACCTTAACGGGCCAGTTCTGTGAATGTACTTATGTTCCTGGATCCTGCAACTGTACCCTAAGCCTTGCTTCTGGAAAACACGGCTTATAATCATTCCTGCTCGGGACAAATCTTTAAAGCTTGACATAACCCCATTTACTGGGAAGTTGTTACCTTCCTCTTCTCTCATATTTTATCTCCCTCTCCACCCTTTGACACCACATACTAACCACATACTTGCTAACACTTAACTTTTGTCTAACCAAATTCACGTCACTCTTTGGTTGAATCTCTGCATTAGGAAAAGAATCTGCCATATTTAATGACAGCTTCCCTTTTCGCATTACTTTACACAACTCAAGACTTCTCCAGATGATTCCACTTCCATCTGAATTAGATAATGAATAGAGCCTAGGAGAGTTTCAAATGCACCACACCCATCTCTTCTTCAGCATACCATGAACTGTCACTTCAAACTCCTTCCTGTGGTCCCCTGCAATGTTTGTTGCCACACACTGGTAAAGGCCTGTGTCTGACACTTGAGCCTGGGCAATAACCAGTTTGCGTCCATTTAGTAAGATCTTGAATCCATCTCTCTCATCAATTAACTGACCACCTTTGAGCCACCTATGGAAAAGGGCAAAAAGTAATTTAGATACATATTGCATATAAGCATTTCCCTAGAGGTTGTGCGTATTCTTTATTTACTATCTGCTATTCATTCACCTAATCTCCTAATGGACTGCTATAAAATAAGATAGAGAAAAGAAGTCAAAAGGAAAAGGTCACTCAGAGAGACTGGCAGAGAGTTAGAACTTAAGAACTCTATAATGAGTTCATTATCCTTCTAGCCAGTCTAGGTTGCATATAGGGACAAGTGATACTTAGTCACTGTAATATTTAAATAATATTAACCAATGAGATGGAAATGTGCTTGCAATGTTTGAAAATAAAACACTGAAATCATAGAGTTTTATAGTTTGGGAGGGTTATCACTTTATAATTTATGAACTGTAGTCATCCAAATATCCTTTTGCATGCATCATAATTGAATATCACTAATGCTTTGAGGATGTAAAAAGGAGACAGGAATTCAGGGCAGGAATATAAGCATGCTGGGCTCTCCCCCTTTTCCCTATGTTTCTATTATTCTTTTTATTTAGTAGTCTGTGCCTCAGGGCAGCCTAATGTTCATACTTAATACTCTATATCTTCGGACTAAAAATAGAATTTCTGAGATAATATATAAAACTTTCTCCAGTTGTGCCAATATATGTGCTTTGCGAGTACCAAGTACCAGCTGCCTTACATAGACTATATCTTTTCAAAGAGGAATACAATTTTGAACTGACACTTCTCAATGTCAAAATCTTTCCAGACAACTTAGAAGACATACCAAAATGCTTACATGATAGTTGGTGGGGGAGAGCCTGAAACCTGACAGTCTAGCTCCAGTAAGTTATTTGCCAGCACAATGAAGTAAGACGTTTCCTCTCCTCCTTCTACAGCCGGTGGCACTAGAAGGAAAGGCAGACCAAAACAAAAAGACAGACTGTATCAGGCAAAGGAATGTCTACAGGAAGGAATGCACCCTGACATCAAACAATTCAAAGTAGTAGCTTAGAAAGTTGATATTGTTCACAGGAGTTTAATACTCAAGAGGTTTGAAGATATAAGCCTTTTACAATAAGCACTTGTCAGGATGAGTGTACTTCTGTCACTGCGGAATTTTCTCTGTCACACACTAAGGTGCCATAGATGCTATGCTAATGTAAAGTTTATCCTTGTTTCCTTGTTTTATATATTGTTTTATTTTCATTGTGACATCCACTTACAGATCTTCTGGCTCCAATTATAGAGTCACAAGTTGGCAAGATGATTTGCCCCAATCCAGAGACTCTTTTCTGCAGTTGGACACAGTGGTTATGACAAACAAGCACCTTGTCACTCACTGCAACCCGTGGTGGGTAGGTTATGAGAAAATCAGTGAAGAGCTGTATGGATTTTAGATCAGGAGACTCTATTGAGAACCCTACCACTCATAAAGACTTGACATGACTACACATGAACTGAGATTGCATTATTAGTACATGATCCAACACTGTGAGTCTGACAGTCCAGCTCCTGGCATCCTTACTTACCCAATACATCAACTTCATACTTGATTTCCCGTTCTCCTGCCACACTGGTAGCCACACATATGTATTGTCCACGATCAACTTCTAAGGCACTCAAGATTTCGAGTTTCTTCCCACCGGCTTCTATGCGGATGTTGTCGCTGGCTCTCACAGGGACGCCATCTTTTAACCAAGTAAGAATGGGAGGAGGGTTGCCGGCAGCTTTACACTCCAGGATCAATGACCGACCAATAACGACTTGCTTAATTGAAGGCGTGGTCAAGTCACCTTCGATTATTGGAGGAACTGAGAGGGAAAAATAGTAATATTTAAAAAGTCATTCTTCTCCTAGTCATAAAAGAACATCTTAAAGAAATAAAAAGGAAAGTTTTCTTATACACTTTCACCACAGGAACTTCCTACATGCCTGTTTCCCACTAAGCTGGTGAGGGAAGAATTTCTTGGTTTAGCCAATCTACAACTATTCTGTTTATTCTGGAATGCTATGGACCATTGAGCTAACAAAGGCGCAAAGACTGATCTTAATCCTAACAACCACTTTATCTTATTGCTAAAAACCAAATGGTTAAGATGCTCTAAGTTTCAAATGAAATGCTTGATGGTAAAAGGAATGAACTACGTTTTGCTAATCTCAGCTTCTGTAAATAATTTTCTGTAAAATAATTATTGCAAAATCTTCCAATTCTTAGCTCTGTACAGGGAAAAAAACAATCTCCCACCAAGGCTTCATTAGCGAAGTGGCTAGATGTCAAGATATTAGAAAGCACTCAGTTAAGATATCTATGTATCCTTACCATAGATGTCAACGTGGAATGATTTTTCGGCCGTTCCAGCAACGTTGGATGCCTGACATATATATGTTCCTGCGTCAGAGACCTGTGCCCTCTGAATGTGGAGAAATTGTCCTTTGTCAATATAAAGTGCTTGTGAGCTAGATGAGACCACCTGACCATCCTTATACCAAGTAACGGCAGGGGCTGGGAGTCCCCGTGTCTCACATTCCAGTTTCACTATGCTGTTGAGCAGGGCTGATACTTCAGTGCTAACATTGCCTCCTTTAATACTGGGTGGAACTAAAAGAGAATAAAAACAAATGCAACCTCAGCATCTGAATCACGATAGTAAATGCTATGGTTACCTACACTTTTAGTTTAGCAAAAATGCATATTAATGACAGAACTTCTGTGGTGATATACAGGTGATTGCTTGGATCTCTAAGTCCAAACTGTCTGTACCACTTTCCTTTCTGGCTTCACATTTCAGAAAAACAGTGAAGTCACAGCGCAGTTTCAGTAGCTCATGAGCTAGATCTTATTAGACTAGCCAAACAGGTTAACGGCATTAAACAAAGCAACACAATCCAAAGCCTCATTTAAAGTGCAAAAATCATACCAAAGGAGCAAAGGAAAAAAATCCCTGACACTATTACTGATGTCATGTTGTACTTGGAGACAGGAGCCTAACATGGCTGTCCTCTGAGAGGCTCTACCATCAGCTGGTTGAAACAGATGTAGATACTTGGAGCCAATTATTGGAATGAGGTTGAGGGCCCTTATGGAAGAGTTAGGGGAAGGAATGGAGGAGCTGAAGGGAATGGTAACCCCATAGGAAGGCCAACAGTATAAACTAATCTGGGCCTCTCAGAGCTCCCAAAGACTAACTAAGCCACTAACCAAAGAGCATGCATGGGCTGGTTCATGGCCCCTGGCATGTATGTAGCAGAGGACTGCCTTGTGTGGCCTCAGTGGAGAGAATGTGCCTAATCATGCAGACACTTGATGCCTCTAGGAAGGGGAATGCTTGGGTGAGGGAGGGGAAGCAGTTGGGTGGAGGGTGGGAGAGCACCCTTTCAGAGGCAAAGAGGAGAGGGGGTGTGGTCAAGAACTCTGGGAGGAAGGACTAGGAAAGGGCGCAACATTTGAAATATTAAAAAAATTAATAAATTTAATAAATGTAAAAACTATTTAATACAAAATATTTTAAAAAATAGATAAATTTTCAGAAAAAATTTATGAAAGCTGAAAAGTATATCCAGAGAAAGTCAGTTGATGATTGGCAGGTCTTCAGTGAGCATGACGGAGGACAGGGTGACTCTAGGGGCAATATGAATGCTCAGTTTTAAAGGGCTACTTATTGTGTGGACTATTCTTGCCTTTGACACAATGACAGATATTACCATTACTAAGCTGTCCTGGCTTATCTTGTGGTGGGGGTGGGCCAATGCAAAATTTGGCCAAGTGAAGGATTAGTCACTAAGAACAAGCTATGTAAAAACAAATATTGATAAAGAACATCCTCAGGGAATTCCAAGCAACACTATCTGAATTGGAATTTGCTAAGATTTGTCACAACTGATGATGGCAAAAAAAAAAAAATTGGAAGCAAGTTAAGAATTAGTGAAGTGTACAGAGCTTGGAGAGGTGGTGTTTAAACATCTGTGTGCTGTGACTGTGTTATTTCTCAGCAAATCTTTTGTGCAGAATGACTGTGTGTTAATGAGTCCCTGGTGCCGATGGTGTGTTTTATTTGTTGTTACTGACATGGACACCACTAATCCTGTGACTCTCCTGAGAAGCAGAACTACACACCCGCGCTTACTGCAGCCGAGAGCCTTGGCACTGGTGATTCTTCATTTGTTAAGTTCAGGGAAGAGACTAAATTTCCCGGTTAATGAGAAGTTACGTTTAAATAGTGCTACTAATTCCTGAAGAGCTTTAGAAATTCATTTTGTTTTAAACAGTGTTTTTCATTGATTTTAATTTAAAATGAAAACATAAGACACTAAATATGCAAAATTAATTTTGTAGCAGTTATTTGATTATATCAAACTCAAGTAGTGTAAGGCCACTTAACACATTTCTCAGGGTGCCAAAATCTCACATCAGACCTGAGACCTTTATCCACCCACATTTTTATTTTATCTTTTGAATCCAAACAACTATTCTACTAATGTTTGATATAGGTGCATGCTTTCACACCCCAGACATCCTTATTTATCCTTGAAACAGAATCTAGTTTTCTACTAGAATTGATTAATTGCTCATTTGTAATGGAATGCTAAAAAGCAAACATCAAAAGAATACAATCAAATGTTATATTTTATAAATGCTTTCCTAGAAATGAATATATTCAGTAAAAAACATGTTAAGAAAGTAGCGTCAGAATTGAGCAGAACACCTATCTATTGTATGACAATCTCATCTTCAAAGATATATCAGATAAAATCTCATTACCACTCATCAAAAATATATCATTATTTGCAATCAATTTGGATGACAGAAAAAACTAGCCCTCTTGAATAATTATGTTTCAATCTCCCAAGCGCTATACTGATATTTTGTTTGCCTTGAACTTGTGAAGATCTGTGTATG
Source organism: Apodemus sylvaticus (assembly GCF_947179515.1). Taxonomy (NCBI): domain Eukaryota; kingdom Metazoa; phylum Chordata; class Mammalia; order Rodentia; family Muridae; genus Apodemus; species Apodemus sylvaticus. Next base: position 58,057,980 of record NC_067483.1, read on the forward strand.
TGGTCAAAAATGCTGTGAATTCATATGTATAACTGCTTTATTCTACATATAAAACATTGTCTCTAGACGTTATTCACCACCTCTGGCTTTTACAATCAATCTCCCCCTCCCTTCATGGAAGACTTCTGAGTCTTGTGTAGAAGAGTATGATATATACATCTCATTTAGTCCTGAGCAATCCACAGTCTGCATTCTCCATATGCTAACCTACTGAAGGTCTCTGTATTAATTGCCATCTAGTGTAAGTAGGAGTTTAATACTGATCTATAGGTGCAGCATGATTTAATACTATGTCCATTTAGCAGAATAAAATAGGTATGGTTTTGGGTTCCATTTCATGGATGAAGCCTTAGATCCAAACAAGCAGAAAGTGGCTGGTCACCCCCATGCTTGTGCCCCTGGTATACAGAGAGCACAGCTTGTCAGGCTAGTTGTGAATGCAGCTGGCAGGGTTCACAACTGGTGACATTGAGAATTCTATTTTTGCCCTCTAGAATCATGCATAGCACAATCCAGCATCATAGCCAGTATGGTGAGGCATCCAAGTTTGTACCATATTGATTCCTCCATGTTCTATGAATCAACTATAAGGTGTCTTCAGGAGCAGGGTTTTATCATTAAATTTTGAAGAGTGACCAAGACCGTTAGCAATAGCCTAGAATGTTGGCGGTTCTATGGCAAACCACTGGCCAACAACTCAAAAAGAAGTAGCCCATCTTGGAAGTGGGATTTTTATTTGCTAGTTTGTGACATTTAATTGGATGATGTCTCTTCATTATAGGGTAACTTCATTAAAACCCTCTTTATAAATCTATATTCATATCTTAGCAAGCTACTGCAGTATTGTGTTTCCATACAGATTTTTCAAATTACTATGTCCCCACTCTTTTTGCTTATTTAGACACGATATTCACACTCAGTTCTACTGTTGCTCATCCTCACATGAAGATATGAGCATGTAAATAAGGAAAACAAATAAATCAATTTTAGGCTGAAAGATCCTCTCAATTTAAAAATCTACATACACATTATTCTCAATTACCTAAAGTATAGTAATTGTGGTTTTGTTTTGTTTTTTCATTCATGATATTTACATTTTCACAAATGAAGAAAAGGAACCTTAAGGCTACCCACTTGAAGACACAGGGCAGCTTGCTAAGAAAGAAAGGATATCGTTTCCTGAATTACAATACTCAGAACTTCTCAATACTGCATTGCCTTTCAACCAGACAATCCCAGAAGCTCTCTCTTCTGGGTGCCTGAGGGCATCACACAGCATAAAGGTGTGGATTCAAAGAGAATAAATCCATATCCCACAGAAACAGGAGTCTTCCTGATGCTCCACACTATTCATGATAAATGCTGGCAGCAATACAGCAGCTTTGGGGAGACAATGTGATTGTTGTTTCAGAGGCTGGCTCAGGTAGGCAGGCCATGATGGTAGTAACATTTTTGTTTAACTTGGCATCTATAGAGCGATTCTTCCAGTGATGGTACTTTTATAGAGGACATGTCTTTTCATGACAGATTTCCCCAGCAGGCTTCCATTTTTACACATAAATGATTTTTAAAAAATCTGCTTTAAATATAATTTCTTTGATGAAAAAGACATACTAAAACTTGAAACAGATAGCTAAATTTTAAAAGTCTGACTTTGAAATGCAGGTAATCATTACAAATCAAGCTAGGTTTGAGCTAGGTGTTGCACACATCTGCAGTCTCAACCCTTAGTAATCAGAGGCATGAGTTTCAGGTAAAGGAAGGCTAAGAGTGAACCACAGAAAGAAACAAAGGAACAAGCGAGGAAAGAGCTGGAGCTAGAGTCCATGTCTATTTTAAGTTTTAACACAGTGGATTGTTAGACAATGATAACAAACATATATTGACCCAAATAAGATAAGGCAAGTAAAACTTACTAATACATCTAGCATTTTATCCTGATAGAAACAATATTATTAATTCCAATGAGAAAAGGGAAATTTAGAAGGGCAAGGAAATTCATGTGAAGTCACAAAGCTAGGGAGTGGCAGAGACTGGGTAAAACCACAAGTGTTTCTGTCTCTAACACCCACATTCTTATTAATTACTGAAACTGCTATTCAACAAAAATATAACTTAAGCCATATATGTGATTTTAAATTCTCTAGAGGCCACATTAAAGGTATAAAATGAAAATAGGTAAATAAATTTTAACATTTCATTTTACTTAGTCCAATATATCCCAAATACAAATGTAGAATAATCATAAAATTATTAACTATATATCTCAGACAGTGTTTGCATTTGTACCATCACTGATATCTAGTGAACACTTTATGTTTATCGTACTGTCAAGCTTCTGTGACTTCTCACTAGCCACATATGACTACTGGGTACCATAGTTTAGTACCAGACCCTTCAGTCATTTGGATAATGTCTTTAGAGTTGCTTTATTTTAGCCAGCAAAGTGGAGGCATGCAAAATAGAAGTCTGTTATTCTGAAGTTTAGAATCCTTAGCAATAAATATCTAACAAACAAAAACCTTATAATTAAACGAATAGCAGAAAGTGATACAAAGAAAATGAATTAATACAACATAAAAGAGGATGGGTGGCCACTTCGGATTGAAAGGACCCTGTAATGGGGCCGCACTGAAGCATGTGACTCTTTCTTCAAGTGCTATCACTCTATGAAAGGGTGACAGTAGTGTAGGGAGTGGATGCTTACTAAGATCCACTGACAGAGTTCTGTTCTTTTCTACTGTGTAAGTTTGTGCCCATGGCATGCCATTCATGTGTCTACTCAATGATTCCATTCATAAAATGACTTTATCATCACCATAATTGGTTGTTGAAATTTTTAGTGAAAATGGGGCATGCATTATTTGGTTCTCTGCATGAGAATGGCCCTGCTAGGCTCAAGTATTTGAATACCTGGTCCCCAGTTCAGGGAACTGTTTGGAAAGGTTTAGGAGGCGTGGCCTTGTTACAGGGGTGTTTCACTGAAAGCGGGATTTGAAGGTTCAAAAGCCCAGGTTGCTCTGTCTGCTCCAGTGCCATTACTGTCTGCTTACAGCCAAGCTCCCTGCCATGATGGGCAAGGATTCTGCCCCTCTGGAGCTGCAATCCTCAAATCAAATGTTTTCTTTCATAAGTTGCATTGATCGCAGTGTTTTGTCACGGTAAATGTAATTAAGATATATTATTTATGATAGAAAATCAATGAGAAAAATAGAACAATACGTGGCATTAAAAATATTACCACATGGGCAGGATAAAAGCTAAGATGGAATAAAATATAACAATGGAACTGTTGGTTTGCTAGTTGCTTCAGTGTGTTTTGTACATTTATACACTTTTTAAAAGTTTTTTTAAAAAACATTTGAAGGACACCAGTATTTGACTTATGCTTATACCTACCAAATTAGGGAAAGATTTACCATATTAAAATTACCTAATAATTTTAATAAATCCACAACTAAGGATAAATTGCATTTAAACACTGAATACATTGTGAAAGTTTACAACATAAAGGTAGATGCCTTCTCTTTACTAGTATAACATTCCTAGTTATTCATTATAGAGAAAAAGGACAATAAATAGTAGAACAAACATCAGTTTTCAACTTACAATTGAAGTGTTTATAATGGTACCAGCATGAGAAAACTCACCGTAGACAGTGAGCTTTATATCCTTGGCTTGCTTGCCTGCTGTGTTGGACACTGTACATTGGTAGCGTCCCTTGTCACTTCTCCGTGCATTTCTCAGATGCAAATTTTGTCCTCTGTCTGAAAGTTCAATGTTAGGATCTCCCAAAAATAAAGGCCTAGAAAAAAATTATTTCATAAATCTAATTTTAGTTTCCCATGCAAAAGGGTCATTGGATCTCCCCAAAAGTCTTAAACCACTGGTGTAGAGCATTTGGAGATTTTTTTTAAAAAAAAAGTGAATATTTGATAATATGTTACTTAAATCCATAAAACTTTCACATTTTATTAATATTAACTATAAAGGTAACACAAAACAAACAAGCCTCGGTGTTAGTATTGAAGAGTCGTTCTTGAAGTGCTGTCACTAATGTGACTTCTTACTGACTTCTTGTCACAGTCAGTTTTGGTTTTATCTGTCCATTTTCACTAATCAATTGTTATTCCTAAATGTATCTCAGAAGAAACTTAAGCTTTAGTGTAAATGACCGCATGCTATTCTCCTGCGTCCCTTGGTGCTCTGTCTGTTAGCTGCGGGTTACTTGAGATGGTAAACCCGGTCATATGTGTTATCTATCTCCTAAGGTCTGGCACAAGCCAGTTTTCACTCATCTGCCCCAGGAGCATTGCAGAGAAAATCAGCAAATGTGCCTCCTGCCGGACATGTGTGTCTGCTTCAGTCTTGTAGCAGCAATGACTCCTGCAGCACAGTGGCTGAGCATTACAATTTTAAAACACAGCATCAACTTGTCCCTAAGGACAGTGCTTCATATTCTTTCCAGGACTAAATTCTGACTTTCCATATCAGGACAGCACTTGGTATTTGCAAACCTTTGCTTTTAAAAAATGACCCTTGAGAAACAAAATTATATTCTATTTATATTCACCAGAGTGTTGAGGAGGATAATCTTTTAGTGCTTATTGTATGATTGTATTTCAAATTGCCCATTTATAGCCCTAATTCATTTTTCAATGCTGTCTGCCTCATTAATTTCTTGAAAATGTAAAAATCCCTATATTTCATACACGACCAATCTAGACTCTGCTACTGAGTCCTTAGATTCCTTCTCCTCAGACAGAAATTATAGCACAAACTGTAGCTATATTATGCAAAGTAACCTCTGAGCCACTATAGGCCACTGTAGCCTTTACCTTGTAGGCAATGCCCTTCCTTGAGGCTTACAATTTAGGACAAACGATTCCTGTCTGTACTTCCCACTTCATTCAGATAGAGTCTACGTATTCATTTCATTCTTGCAAGCACATTTTCCTTTTCAACAGTTCAATCCCATGTAAAGGCCTAACTATCTCTTCATTGGAATCAGATTTTATGATAATATATATATATATATATATATATATATATATATATATATATATATGCAGAGATTTTTGGTGTGCAATATTATAAACCTTTTTCTATAATAAACTCCCCAAATTTATAAAGAGCTTTGTAATTTGAAAACTGGAAGATATAACTAGAAGACTGTTCATTAAAATGTTACTTTTAAAAAGCAACATTGTTTCTCTTTCATTAAATAATGTATATTTTAAGGTGATGAATAAGGAGGTAGGCACTATGCATTGATCTATCTGCATCCCATAAATTACACTCTTGAACAAATACTCACTTGCCATCCTTGAACCAGTGGATAGCCGGGAAGGGCGTGCCTCTGACAGGACACTGCAGGGTGATGTTGTGGTTAAGAATGACTGAGACTTCACTTGGGGAGCTGGCACCTAGTATGCTGGGTGGAACTTGAACAAAGACATTTTTTTCATGACATAGATGATTTAGTGCAAAGATGTGAGGAAGAATCAGGCAGTTAGTGGTTATCAAAGTATTTCAACAAGAGTCTAATGTCAGAAACAAAACTTCTCATGAGAACTCCCTTCACATCACACTGTGCACCTAAATGTTAAGTTAAAATCCAGGAATATGTCTGTAAAATTTTGTTAACAGGACAATTACTTACAAACATGATAGGACTGAAGTGATTTGGAGGCACAGTAAGTCATGTGCAAAGCTCACAGAATGTACTTGAGCCACAAAGTTCATATGACCCAATGCATTATTGTTGTGAATTTACATTAATGAATTACATTGACAATATAATCTCCTTTGGATCATATTCTACCTATCATGTCATGTCTACCTTAGACATTATCTTTTTTGAAGGATATCTAGAAAAAACTTGGTATGAGTATGATATATAATATGAAAAAGAATATACTCAATTTTATCCTTGGAATTATACAAATGAAAGTGCTCATGTATAATTTTCTCTCCATCCACACCCCTCTTTTGTTTCATGTTGAGTGGTCTGATATTCATCTTCATAAAATCATTGGACAGTAAAGGGGTTCAGTGGGGAAGAGGTCTGGCTTGATAAGATATTTATATAAAGACCCCACTGACTTCTGGTTGAAGAACAGGTAAGACTGGTGAAGATTGGGTATCAGAAAGTAGTAAAGGGGCTATTAGAAATAAAATTATGCCTTCACCATGCATTGGAAAGAAGCAGACAATTAGGAAGTAGTAGTAGAATGGGGGTAAACTTCAGGAGCTCTAGAGAAAGTAGGGGAAGCATCAAGAAGGAGGTCACTCAGAGACCCCAACATTTACTGGAGAAAATAGTCATTGGGATCTTTCTGTTTGACAGAGCACCATGGTATTCAATAACACATAAAGAAGTTATTTAAGAGAATGTGCTAACGAAACATGGGCATCATACCATACCTCTGTCATCGCAGCCTCCAGGAGGCTGAGGGAGGAAGATTGTGAGTTTAAGGCCAGCCCATGAGTGAGACTCTCTTGAAAAATAACAGAGATTTAAGAAGTAGATAAAAATATGAAAAGATAGGACAGTGAAGAGTAGACAGTTTTTCCTAGTGCTCAAGGAATTCTGCACTAAAGCTGAGCATTTGGGAATCATCAGACACAGATGGTGTTCATGGATGGAATGAATATCAGGAGACACAAGGCTGAGACCAGAGAGAAAAAAAACTGCCAGGGTTGTTTATACAGCCTGTGTCTAAATACACATATAACTGTAGGAAAAGCAAACACAATACAGCTCAGGTTTGGGGGAGAGTAAGGAAATTGATTTCTTTTTGTACTGCTGAAAGCACCTTTTTATGAACATATCACCTCTAGGCTTCACTCTCACTAAAAACACAAATTACATGCCTATTATGATAACCAAATATTGAAAAAAGAAAGTCACGTGTCACAAAGTGAACTTATAAAGCCAGATATAACTTTACTAACTGAAAACTAAACTAACGGCAGCAGTTAAAACTACTGTATCATAATCTAGCAGAGTGATGACCTGCTTTCAGAATTCTCTTCCTGCCAGAAGCGCCCATCTCATTCTCTTGGACTTCTCATCCCCCAACTGCAACCATGATTGATTATAGGCTCCAGTAATTAATTAAAATGCACTGGAAATAGATGCAGGACCTGTTCAAACGTCCTGCTGGCTTCAGGAGATGTTCACAACATATCGTACTGCATCTCACAGCTCTCTAATGTGTAGGTTTATTTTAAAAAGAAGTTTTTCCTTACCTAGTACATTGACACTAAAGTCCTTCTCAGAGTTGCCTGCAATGTTAATTGCTTTGCAGGAATATCTTCCCGCATCCTCTGCAGACACCTTAAAGAGTTTCAGAATCTTTCCATTGTTCACAATCTGAACAGTGCTGCTTTCTGTCAGCTGCATGAGACAAAAAGGACTGTTATTTCCAACGCTAATAAAACTCCACAATGAGAAGAGAAAAGCAGTGTTTATCATCACTGAGAAGAAACTCAGAACTGAACAGTTTATTTCAGGCCCAGAGGCAGAGAATTGAGCGCATTTCGCCGTCTCCACTTACCTGGATGTCATCTTTATACCACATTATGACAGGGGACGGAGTTCCTTCTACTTCACAGGAGAGGCTAGCCAGCTGGTTTACCAACACGGACACATTGGTCACATGTTCTTTATCTTTAATTACTGGTGGAACTGCAAAAGAGAAGAAGCATGGCTGGATAGTCTTGTAATCAACAGGTGCTCCAAGTGTCTCCACAAAGCCCTTTAGAGAAATTTCAAATGTGAGAGAGGGTAGAAAAGGCAGTCACATGCAAATATTTGTTTTCTTATAAACAAGAAGTGTCAGCCAACACATTTACAAATAAAAATCCCCATTTAAGCTAACTTTAAGGAAGAATTATTTGACATAGTGACAGTCTTAAAAGATTCATTTAAGCAATATAGTACTCACTGCCTGACCTTGAGAATGACTACCACATAGTGTCTATAAAAACCATAGTCACCAAAACCGAAAATTCACATGCTCCCAACAAAATGACACAGGTATAAAATTTTCTTTGAAAGTTTAAATAGTTTTAAAAAACTGGTAACAATATGAATACTTATTTATATTACAAACACATTAGTACAATACTAATTAGTATAATGCTAATATATTAGTAAAGAAAGGTTAAATAAATCTTATGAACTCATCCAGAAAGATGTTATAAATAACAGTTAAAGACCTAGAATAATTCACTACAGATCGTTTAATGAAATAGCCCAGGTACAGAGTGGATATAATAGTCTATCATCTATATTCTTTTCATACAGATTTCATACTTTTTTGCATTATGGAAATCTCTGAGAAGTTATGCCAACTGAGTATGTGAAACTGATTGTTTTGCTCTGGAGAAGGTATATGAACGACTTACCAGGGTAAACAGTTATACTGCATCTTTATCTCCTATTTAAATTTTGAGGGATATAAAGCCTCAACTGAAAAATTGCATGAAATGTTGAACAATGAAAAATACAAACCAATTTCCTACCTTCTGTTTGATATTAATTCATTCATATTAATATTAAATAATAATAAATTGATTAAAAGACTTAAATATGCAAAAATTAGAAACTCATACGTTTAGCTATTTGGCTTTAGTGTTTTAATCCACATTTACCATGAACTTTGAGGTTGTATTTCCTTTCTGTGGTCCCAGCTTCGTTGACAGCCACACAGATGTACTCGCCATTGTTGTGTGGTGTGACAGAAGCGATTACCAACAGTGCACCATCTTCCAAGATAGAAATACCAGGCTCCTGCCCTGTCACTTCTCTACCATTGTGTAACCACTTGATGGTTGGTTTAGGAGTTCCTAAATAGGAAATTAAAGCCTTTTTATAACAGAATTAGGAAAAATGTTAAAAAAATTATAATACATTCAGAACAGATAGACTTCCATGTATGACTATAATGTGTATCCTGAGGCCCTGTGCAACTTTCAAGATAAAAGTGAAGAGACTACAGCTAATGGTAATTAGTTAATGACTCTGGGCCTTGATCAGTTTTCAGACTTGTGGCTTCTGCTGATCAAAGTTGCTTTTAGTCAGAAAACAGACTAAAACTCATGAGCAAAACATTTTTTTCTGCTGAGTTCACTACAGTAGTGAGTAGAAGTGAAAAATATGTACAATTATCAAATTGACAAGATATATAGGGAAACTAGGAGTGAAGTAAAAATAGCAAAGTGTGGGATTGTTACAGGAATACTCCAGGAACACACCCAATAAATAGAACTTATAAAAAACACAACCTGTGGCCTATAGTTACTTGGGAAAAGGCTCTATCTAGTAAATACGAGGAGTTCTCCTGCCTATATACTCTTTTAATATCTGTTCATGAAAAGATAAGAGTTTAGGTCTTTAAAAGAAGTTGACAAGACGACGAAAAGAAAATTTCCTGGACTTAACTTATGGATAGCAGAATAAATGGAAGTCACATGCTTATAGGTCTAAATGATTTAAAAAAACTGTGTTAAATATATAATAAAGCCAAAGGGGACATAACAGACAGAAAAATCAGTGACTGTGTTGTGAATGTGTTATTTAACAAAAATGTAAAAGTCACTATTCTAAACACTTTAAAACTTGGTGAATTTCTATACTGAAGACAAAGCAGATTAAGCAAAACCAATAGGATCTAGTAAGATGTTGTTAGCAACCAAAACTAAGATAATAAACTTATTAAAAGTAGCATGTACAAAAGCACAAAAAGATGACAGAAATATATGCAATGTACTGGTGAAACTAAACCTGTTATTAATTAATATCGTATTGAAGTGATTGTGGAAGGCATATTTACAAGAAGAAAATGAAAAGATCAACATATTTCATCTCAGTCACCATGAGATTTTTGACTAATATGGAAAGATAGTAAGGCTGATTGACTCCAGTCATCTGTCCACGTTCTAAGAAAAAAGAAGGGTTGTAGTCATTTCCCTTTATTCCATTTTCCCTTTGTGGAGATCAGACTCTGCCACTAACATTTATTGAAGTAACACATAAAAGGCAAATGGACAGGCAAAGGAAAAGAAAGCAAAGCATTAGCTTTTATTTAAAAGTACTAGAATAATGATACTCAAGGTGACATTTTTTAAAATAATTTTTATTTATATGAGTACACTATAGGTGTCTTCAGACACGCCAGAAGAGGGTATTGGATACCATTACAGATGATTGTGAACCACCATGTGGTTGCTGGGAATTGAACTCAGGTCCTCTGGAAGAGCAGTCCTCTTAACTGCTGAGCCATCTCTCCAGACCCTCAAGGTGACATTTATAGTAATGATAACAGAAAGTGGGCAAACAAGATGGCCCTTGCCATGAGGTTTGATAACTGATTTTGATCCCTACTGGCAGCTGCCTGGAGCCCTCCTGCCAGGGCCAGGAGGTTATGCAAAGAACCCTGCTTGGACTTTGTCAGGAAAACCACAAGGTAAGTTGGAGCTATTCTAGATGGATGCCTGTGTGAGAGAATGTCTTCAAACATGGGTGCTTGGCACCCAAAGGAAAGATGCCTGAGATGATGGCCCTTCCTCATCCTCACTGCAGAGAGGGACTGGACCAGCTCCTGGCTGAAAACATGGTAGTATTCAAGGAAAGACATGGTTTAAAAAAACAAACAAACCACTGAGAGATGTGCTACATATGACCCAGTCCCAAAATTACCAGCATGGGTAGACCTAGAAAAAAAAAGGATTAAATCTGCCTCTGGATGAAGCTTTGCAAGGAGACCTCATCCAGCAGCAGATGGAAACATTTGAATACTCATAGCTTAAGCATCAGGCGGAGCTCAAGGAGTCTCGTAGAAGAGTTGGGGATAGGATCGAGCCAGCTGGAGGGGTCAAGGATAACACAGGAAGACCTACAGAGTCAACTAACCTGAACCTATGGCTACTCACAGAGACTGAACCATCAAGCAAAGAGCATGCAGGGCTGGACCTAGGAGCCCTAAGCATTTGTGGCAGACTTACAGCTTGGTCTTCATGTAGGTTCCTTAGCAACTGGAGCAGAGGCTGCTATTTAATCCCCTTCCACTAACCAGACTGCTGGGTTGGGCCTCAGTGGGAGAGGAGGTGCTTAGTCCTGCTGGGACCAGATGTTTCAGGTGGGGTGGTACCCAAGGGGGGGTTCCTCTACTCTGAGGAGAAGGGGGCACTGATAGGGTGAAGAATTTGTAAGGGTGGGATTGGGAGGAGAGGAGGAAGGGGGTGTAATCAGGATGTAAAGTGAAGTAATGAATGAATGAATGAATGAATGAATAAATAAATAAATAAATAAATTAGAAGGGATTAAAATATAGTTGCCTCAGATGGGTGATGATCTAATTTGCATCCTTATTAATTAACATTAATAGAGAAATATTGCGAATAGCTCTACTGCGACATTTTTAAAAATAAAACACTTCCAGAAAGAATGAACTTAAAAGTAGTAGAAAAGTGTTGAACTGCCTTGAAAAGAGTCTTAGATTAAGCAAGCTCGAAGGGTTGGGAGAGCCTTTTAGTGATAGAAATAAAGCACGAAGGAGGCTAAAGTACCAAGTCAAAGAGTTGTCTGAAACAAGGGAGTTTCTACTGTGTTCTAACATAAGGATTGGCAGGTGGAATTTTACAAGTATGATATTTTGAGTACAATGAGGAATGCTGGAGTCATATCACATAATTATGAGCTGGCACCCATGCCTGTGTCCCTGAGTATTACATACCTTTTGCTGGGCATGGAAATGCAATGCGCTGATTGGCCAGCCTTTCTTGGAAGGGCGTGTTAAAAGGAGGTTGCAGGTCTTCCACTGTAGGTGGTTCTAGTAGAAAAACAAACACATTGAGTCTGGCTTCTCTTCGACACTCTCATTCTGGTTCCCTTATTCTTTGATCACTTAGTGATTTTCTGCCTTTCTGATCTCCTGACAGACACGTCTGTCTGCTGTTCAATCATGTAGCACCATGTATGTTCCCATATCTGTATCTTCATATCCTTACATTCCCACTTTTGCACTCTCTTACCCATTTTAAAAGGTTCCTTATAGGTATACTAGTATGAAACACAGTCCCATTTGGATTAATATTCTACACAACCTGTGTGTAAAGTCTGTAATTATGTACCTCTGAGATTTGCAGGAATACTAGAAATGTCTACCTTTCTCCTTTGACTCTAAACATAGACATTTAGTAAGGTTTGTTGAGTGAAGAAATGAGCTAAATCAGCTCCCTACTAACATCTTAGACCTTCATTCCTCAAGGACTGTGACTCCTGGGGATTATTAAGTGCTAAGTCTTGTGCTGATTACTATACCACTGACCTAACTTCCTTGCTTTGTTAGGGAACTGGCATTCCCTCTGGCAGGGTGAGACAGAAAACATTCAGCGATTAGCTCCTGCCAGCCTGTGAGCTCTCCCTTGAATCCTGCTTCTTTAAAGAATTAAAGAATTCCTACCTGGCAGTCCACTCCAGTTCCCAGAACAGAAATTCTATTTTAATTCCCCACTACACCTTTTCCTTCTCTATGAACCTTGTTTCTTTCTTTATGCTTTATGTCTATTTGCACTAGAATAGCTCAAGAAAGCAGGGGCTTTGGATCACATTGTCATCACCATTGCCTAAACCAAGACAGATACTAGGCCCAACCTGTATAACAAACTAAAGCCAACAACAATAGCAGAGCAGTGAGCCGTGACCTCTCCAGGTTCAGTTGAGGTGAGGAATGGGGTGAAGTGCTACTCGGACTAGTTCCAGCTGCTATTTCACCCAAACCAGAAATACTGGGTGGGCCATTACCTAGGAGGGCTTCATTATATACACCAGGGACTTTAGTTTCAAAAGTAAACATGAAAATGTCATTCAGGCTTAGCTGATCATGTGTTTGCTTCTGGTTAATGCTCCCTTTAAAGCTAAAGTTCTATGTAGGAATCCCCCTAAAGGGATCCATGATTGCACGTCCTGGGTAGAGCTCAGGGGTCTTGTTCCCCTCCTCAGACTCACCCGACCAGACATGTTTCTTATGCCAAACCCACCTTGGACATGCAATGTGGCCTCTACTTCATCACTTCCGGCTACGTTCGTGGCAGCACATGTATATACGCCGGCATCGGAGATCATAGCCTGCTCAAAGCTCAGCGTTCCGTCTGCACTGCTAGGATGCTGCACTCCATCAACTAGCATGGGCCTTCCACTTTTAAACCAGGTGATCACCGGAGGAGGAGACCCGTGGGCATTGCATGGGATGTCCACTCTCTGGCCGACTTGGACTTTTATGTGTCGATTTCCGTGCTGTATTTTTGGGGGAACTGGAAATCACAACTGAGTATTAATCATCAAATATTTAAAAGTCCCTCTATTTCTTGACATTGAATGAGAACTTCTTACCAAGAAGTCACACAAAAAGAGTAGAATAGTCACTTATTAGCTGTGTGATGCAGGCATGCCAACAAACCTCTAGAGGCCCATTTCTTTAACAATCCAGGCAAAATTAACTATGCAGGCACAGGACCAGTACACTGAAAGAATTATAGGAAATGACAGATGCAGTACTCCTGGTCCCACACTTAATGAATAGTAAGCACTTAACAATGGTGAGTTTCCTTTAGTTTATAAGTGATGCAAGGTTAAGCGCCCTTTCAGGACCCCTGTCTATCAGAGCAAACCAGAAAACAATTCTTTTTATGTAGTCTGTTTAGATCCTTCATGGAAGACAGACACTAAGAAAATATTTTTAAAGCTTTCTTCCAATTTCAGAGACAAAACCCACAGACAGTATTTATTGTCTAAAGATAAAATAGATTTAAACGATTAATATACCTAATGCCTGAGGGTTGGTAAGTCATGGGACCCTCTTTTAAGGTCTAGTTAATGAATGCCATTGTCATGACTGGTCTAGAAATGCAGCTAGGTTAAAAGCATCTCAGGGAATTTCCTCTAATATATAGATATCTGGGATTTACACACTGCCTGCCATGGAGATAGGCAATTAGTGCACTGAAGGGACGAATAGTCAGTGGGCTCTCAAATTAAAGGGATAAAACACTTCCATTAGAGAAACATGGTGCAATCAAATAACAGTCGGAAGGAGCATTTTCTCAGTTACGGTGTTCTTCATATGTCAAATACGACTATTTTAAAAGTATGATGTTCTTCTATGAGAGTACGGCTAGCTCTCCATGTTTTAAACACGTTTCCTTCACTGCATGTCAACTCAATAGAGATAAGTGACTGAATGTCTAGACGAAATGAGATGCAAGAATGTAATTAGTAGACTTGAAAATAGGGAAGGGGGAGTTATTTGTAGATGACTAACAAACCTTTCAGAGTAGACAGTGACCGAGTTACAACTCACGAATCTTTAGTCTGCATGCGACTTGGAGGTTCGCTGTCACGAAGGCTGAGGCCCAGGCGACAGAGCTATCCCTCGCCACCCTTCGAACACTCACCATGGACACTTAATTTAACGGACTGAGTCACATTCCCAGCAATATTTGTGGCAACACACAGATACATCCCACTGTCTGAAATGCGTGTCTCTGTGATCTTCATGGAGCCAGAAGGGAGGAACGTGTGTCTAAAAGGGAAATCCACACATCAGACCACAGACTCCGAGGATGCCGACACCCCCTGCACAGCGTGAAGTTATTGTACTGCGCTCAACTTTTGAAACAGCTCTCTCCACGATAGCACATATCAGCCATAGAAACGGAATCCTGGATGATGGTCATTAGAAATAGAAAATCCATTTTTCTGTTACCTTTCAATCTAACACAGTTGTCTTAAAGCATCAAATGGCTGCAAGTCTCTGTGTGTCAGTAGGTTTCGGCTATGCAGAGCAAATGTGTGTTGTAAAATTTCAACTTATTTTGAATATTTTTCTTCTTTTTTTGTTTTAGTTAGCATATTCTACTGAGCACACTTGTGGACTGCGTTATATGTGCATATATGAATTTAAAGTATCTGGTCACATTTAACCTCACTCTCATTCTCATCTTCCTCTCGCCTTCACTGGTCCTCTCTACTAGAGCTCCTCCACTTTCCTGTCTTCTTTAAAACTCAGTGAGGATGACTAGGGTTTCTCACACAGCAGGGATATAAAGCTTTTCACCAAGGCATTGAACAACTTACCAGTGACTTCCTGACTGAAATATCTTTTATTTTTTCTATGCTTCACAAATAATTGAGTGTTCTTCAGTAAAGATAAACAAAAGTATATCTTTTTAAATATGCCTTTAATATCTACCTCATTAAATAATGGTGTACTGGGTGTTATTAAGTATTATTAAGGTTGTATTAAAAGTTCTTTTGGGGAACTTTTAGAGCCACATAGACCTGCTTCATATCAAGGTTTCTTACGGAACTAAATCAAGCTAGAGTTAGGAACAGAGACCTCCAAGAAGATATATGCATGCACAGGAACATATGCTGTATCCAGTGTTAGATGGAGTGTGGAGAAATATATAGAAAGAGTCTGAGGATGTAGTTCAATGGTAGAGTGTTTATCTAGAATGTATAAGGTTCAGGGTTCAAGCCCAGCAAATAAATGCACTCCATAAGGAAAAGATTTACTGATTTACCCAAAATGATCTTGGGTAATTATTTAAAAAATTTAACCCAAAATGATATTGGGTAATTGATTTTCCCAATTGAGAAAAATAAACTAAACTACAGTACTAATTAATATCATATACAATATCAAAATTTAGAGAGAATAGAGTCTCAAATATGAAAAGTAAAACTTTTTAAAAGGTATAAAACATTTAATGTTTCAAATATAATCTCAAAAAATGGAAGAAATATAAACCTTCAGAGCATAGGCTAATTATTTAAAGTCTTTAAATGTACTGAAAACGTATCCTCAAACAAAAACACCATTCTTAAATAAACTTAAAAACATAGTAACTGAGAGAGGCATTTCAATATACATGGCAGACAAAAATTTGTCATCAAAACAAATATCAAATATCCACGTCCCAGCAAGAAAAAGACAAGTCACCATAAAAGTGTGAAGGCACTTTAAAGAGGCCGTCACAGACAGCACGAACGACCAGCAAACAGGCACACGTATCTCATGCTCATTCAAAGTCAGCCCCATAACATTCACAAGCACTTCAAGTCTCTGCCAGGCTAAGTCTCTCTTCCACTGAGGCCAGTCGAGGCAGCCCAGCTAGAAGAACATATACCAGGTACAGGCAACAGCTTTTGGGAAGTGCTGGGGGGAGGGACATACCCAGGAGACACCCCAGGCACTCCAAGGAGAAGAGGAGGGAGAGATGGGGGAAGAATTGTGGGAGGGGTAACTGGGAACCAGGAACGGGCAGTGATCAGGATGTAAAGTGAATAAGTAAAAAAATTAAATTAAATTTAAAAGAATTCAAAAGCACTAGGATCCCATTTCACACCCATTGAAAAGCAGAGACATTTAAACCAGTCAAAGCTGCGTATTCTTTAGGAACTGCAGCCTGGTCCTCTGACTTCTGTTACTGGAAAATAACAGGAGAACCTCCCCTCAGAAGGACAATGGACAATATCTCCAAGATTGGAAGGAGGATCTATTCTGACAAGAAAATCTTGTTCTGTGTTACAGATTATAAAACCCTCATGCATGTGCACACAAGCAGACACATTAAAAAATTTTAAAAAGAATGTAATTTAAACAAAATAATAAGACTGCAGCATCTACAAGGAGGGTAATGGTTGAATGAAAGATAAACTGTATGTAGACTAATTATAATGAATGCGCTGACTCGCTGTGTGTACGATAGTGTGTACATAGAGACTAGTTACAATGAGTGTGCTGACTCCATGTGTGTACAATGGTGAGTGTGTGCACATAGACTAGTTACAATGAATGTGCTGACTCCATGTGTGTACAATAGTGTGTGCACATAGACTAGTTACAATGAATGTGCTGACTCTGTGTGTATACAATAGTGAGTGTGTACATATAGACTATTTACAATGAGTGTGTTGACTCCATGTGTGTGTATGTGTGTGTATAATAGTGTGTGTACATAGACTATTTACAATGAATGTGCTGTTTCTGTGTGTACAAGAGTGAGTGTGTGCACATAGACTAGTAACAATGAGTGTGCATACTCCACGTACTCCACGTTTGTACATTAGTGTGAGCACATAGACTAGTTACAATGAATGTGCTGACTCTGTGTACATACAATACTGAGTGTGTGCACACAGACTAGTTACAAGAATGTGCTTACTCCATGTATACAATAGTGAGTGTGTACACACAGACTAACAATAAATGTGCTGACAGTACAATATTGAGTGCATGTAGCACAATAAAGCAAGGAGTGAAATAATAAGAATATGTCAGAAGTTCAAATTAAATACAGAAGAGACAACAAAACTGAAACCATAAAAACCCTTTTTAGGGGCTACTTACAGATGAAAGGTTGCACAAGGAGGAGAGGAAAGAAATCCTGGCTGGTGAAGGGTGCAACAGAGTTGCTTTATAAAGAACTCTATATATTGCTTTATAATGTTCAGTAAAATTCTTTCAAATGAATAAAATTATGTAAGGTTGTTCCTGTTATTTTTCATCATCAGTAGTAGAAAAATACACTCATATAAATTCACAGCTTTACAATTATATGCCAACAATCCTAATAAATGATAGCCAGCAGCTATAATTATATTTTTAGAATAATTTATTTTTGTTTTATGTGCATGAGTGTTTGAATGTAAGTATGTGCACCATGTGTGTGTAGCATCTACATGGGTCAGCCATTTGTGGCAGATCCTCTAAAACAAGAGCTACACGCATTTGTGAGCTGTCATGTGGGTTCTGGGTATTGAACCTGGATCCTTTGCAAGAGGAGCAACTGTTCATAACCACTGTGCCATCTCTCCAG
Organism: Apodemus sylvaticus; assembly: GCF_947179515.1. NCBI lineage: Eukaryota > Metazoa > Chordata > Mammalia > Rodentia > Muridae > Apodemus > Apodemus sylvaticus. The sequence continues at coordinate 58,075,872 of NC_067483.1, forward strand.
CACATTATCTTATAGGGAAATCTCTCAGGAAAGTATCATCCTGTTGTACAAATGGAAGATATGAAATTCAATGATGTCCCCCTGGATAAAACATTTAGGTAGACTTTAGGCGACAGAGACATGTTTGAACCTGGATGGCAACGACTGCTGTATCCTAAAGCCCTGGTATTTTTGCTGGGTATTCTTGCTGGGTATTCTTGCTGTGTCATTTAGTTTATACATGATATCATCTCAATGGGCCTTTATTTATGGGTGGGTTTAATCAAAATGATTTACAAAACCAGCTCACAAAAGTCAAGTCTCATTCAAGACAGTGGTTTCTGAGTTTTACTGCCTCTCTGAGAGCAACAGAATTCTGCGAGCTGCACACAGCGGGCTGAAAGAGACGCACACACAAATCTGCTCCATTTCAAAAATTACCTAGTAAAACGCCCCGGCGGGAACTGTGGCAAAGCCGCCTTAGCATTTACAACCTTGGAAAATGAGGTGCAAGGTCTACATAACTCAGATGTGCATGTGAATAGGCCCAAATGCAGGTTATATTTTGATACATTTGCAAGCAATTTCAGGCATCGTTCCAGCAGGTTACATCTCCCTGTGTTGCTGTTCAACCTGGATCTCCTTCCTACCTTGGAGAAAATGGAGAGATGAGCTGGCTCTCTTTGGCCCAGGTAATGATGGGTGGAGGTAAGCTCTTAGCTTCACAGGGAAGTATTGCCTCCTCCCCAGCCAGGACAGAAATCTCCACAGGCTTATCTTGGGACAGTCCTCTTTGGTCCCCAAACACTCTGGGTCTTACTAAAAGAAACAAAGGGTGTGGAAGGGAAAATAATGCATTGAAAACAACCATAGTTTCATTTAAATTAAAATAAAATTCTAATGCAATAATTTACAAGATGTTGACTCCCAAGATTCTGGGTACATCTGAAACTTCCTATTAATACATTTAAAGAGAGAGCTAGAAGGAAATGAAGAGCGAGCTTCCCTCCTCAGTCAATCCTTCAAGCCTCAGATGGAGAGGTCAGCTGAGATGGCCTCGGGTCTGTGTGGAGGAGCAGTAGTCCCTGAAGCAGAAGGCGGCTACCCAAGACACAACTGAGGCTTGGCTTGACGAGAAGTTTTAACTAACTGCTGTCTCTGCAAAACGTTGAATGTGGTAAACACACTTCTTGGGGAAATAGCATGGAATTTTCCAAAAGGTTATACAATTGCTTCCCTGCAAACCAGAATCTAAGTAGAGGTGGTTTGGGTTGGCAGTGAAACTAAAACTGTTTCTTTGTTGACACATCAACTTAGGGGAGAGCTTCACCTTTGGGGTGAGCGTCTTACTATGGAAGAAATTGTAAGATTGTGCATGCATGGGCTGTTTCAAAGGAAACCCTCCCTTGGGTGGCTCTCACCATAGACCGTCAGCTGCACTTTCCTCTTGGCATAACCGGCTGCATTGGTGGCTGTACAGATGTACTCTCCACTCTCCTCGCTTCCTGGTGACACCACATACAGGCTCCCATCAGCCCCTGCAGAAAACTTAGCACTGCCCATGGAAATCAGCTCTCCTTTCTATAAATGCAACAAAGGATAAAGGAATAGCTTTATATTTGGAAGTAGAAGAGAGAGAAAAAAATACTCTGTGTAAAGGGCGAAAAACTAGATTTGAAATGTTAACTAGAAGGGAGTGGTTGATGAGAGAAATTGGATAAGCAGATGCACTAAAAGTGGTGCTCCTCCATGCTAAGCCATGCCTCTTCTGCCATGAAGTCACCTAAAGGACAAGGACAGCATAACCATAACAGAGGTGAATGGCAACACCACCGCCATCATGGTGCACACTAGCAAGGTGATCTTGTATAAGAATTAAGTGTTTTACCCTCACAGTTTTATCAGTAGGTACTGCTGGACCCTCAGTTTCCAGTTTAGACTCCCATAACACAGAGACAAGGTAGAAAAACTTGCCCCAAGTCACTAAGTCAGTCAACAGGAGTTAGGTCCTTGAGGCCAAGTTCTTATCTTCTGTGTTTGACCACAGCATAAGGGCCCTTGGAAAGATCTTGTTCTTGCATTTTCTTTAAAGTGGCACATGTCTGCAAAGTGCACTGTGCTGTGCACTTTCAGGCTTATCTTCCCACTTGGAATTGTGTCTGGACCAATGAAATTGTATATAGACGGTATATAGAAGTTAGCATCAACTTCTCCTTGGATTTTTTATTTTTTAGATGAGAAAATCAGATGGAGTGACAAACTGTTTGGCACTCCTCATATTATTTTGTCATGATTTTATATTTTTCATGTAAGATTCAAGTTCATTTGTTAAAACCATGCCACCTCTGTGTCCACTTAAAGAACGGACTTTCTTTGTAAATGACGGTTTCATCAGTATAAGAATACCAGTGAAAGCTCAACCACATGATAGGCATGTAGAAGGGAATACAGGACTTTGAATAGGTGTTTTATACTCTTTGGTCACACATGGAATCCATTCTGTGAATCACACTTAAATGGGAGCTTAAAATAATGTCTTTGATGCAGTGATCGACCAGAAGCTCGTAGTTGACGACCACCACCACTGTAGGAAAGGCTGGGTTTTGAACACTTTGTATTTGTAGCAGAGCCCTCCTTGTCACCTCCCACTCATCCTCTTGTCAATCTCAGTCTCCACCTTTAACAGGCAGGACAGCTAAGTATACAGAGGTGCTAGTACCTTCGAGAGGCACGTGTCCTGGACCAATATCCCACTTCCTGCCCATCAGAGGGATCCTTCTGAGATGCACCTACCTGGTTCCTGCAAGGATATCCACAACACTGAGCTTTCTCATGCCAGTCACAGAGGAAGCCAGTTCGGGGAGTGGCTGATTTAGCTTCCTCCCCTGTTGTGTCTTACCCACTCACTGTCCTGCTGAAGTCCTTTGGAGAGACCTCTTTAAGCCATCCCAACACTGTATTTCAGGGAACGCCAATAGATCTATAATTTACCTTTGACCAGGTGATAGATGGCTTGGGAATCCCACTTGCTCTGCATGGTAAAGTTACTGGAACGCCTTCAATTGTGCTCAGTATTTGCTGGCCGTGCTGAATGGTTGGCAGAACTGGATATGGGAGTAAGGTTGGCATCTGAGCACTTATGCTTCCGTTTAGGATCATATACTTAGAATTGAACATTTTCAATATATTCTTTATGATTATGAAAAGAGGCAATTTTACACAATATCAGTAAGGGAATGCATGGCAAAATAAAAATAAGTACAATCTGGACAGATCTAATGATAGCTTAAAATCAAGTGTCAAGTGATGTCTAATATGGTAACCTTAAAGAAAACACAAAGGTACTGAAGAAAATCAATTAATTCTTGTACGCTGAAGATAGACTATAATCTAATGGTTATAGATACATCTTTGAAATGTGACTTCCTTACTGTCCACTAGCCATTAAGCTCCGGGGAGTTGATGTGAATCCACCTGCAAATAAAGGAGCTGTCCAAGCACCACTTATTAAATATACCTGATGTCCACAAGAGCGCTTTACGCTTGACTAAATGTAAACTGATTAAAAAGAATGGTTTCTTAAGAGGTCTTTATAAGTATAGAGATCTTGGGAGTTCAAATGTAAGATGATAAAATAAAGGACAGCTTCATCATCTTTCAGTTAGGAATAGCATGTTTTTGCCTTTAGGAAGCCAGAGAAAACTTAGCAGCATGTGAGCAGCCACGGAGGCAAAAGGAAATCACTGTTCCCTCTGTTCTCAGTGAGAACCAACATGTGTCCAAATGACTAATACGCAGTACCCTCAAAGTAACAGTTCTGACAAAGGCTTCCATACAGGAATGTTTTCAAACAAAAGACACGCAGCAGAAGTCTGGCATTTCCAGATCTTTCTATTGCATCCTGTGGGAAGATGAGACTAGGACTCCTCCCTGCAGCTCAACTGCCACATTTCTTGCTTAAAGTCAGAATTTTCCAGAATCGTCCTACCGCCCTGGAATAGAAATTCTCTAGAGCAGATCCAGAAGACCCCCAAGTGCAAGAGCTCCTCAGAAGGCTGAGGTGGCACACAGTCTGCACTCATCCTCCATTCCACCGGCCGCCATTGCTCTTCAGCTGATTTTGTCTTAAAGACTTGGCAGCATGTCTCCAGCTCCAAGGAAGAGCATCGAGCTACTCATGAAAGCAAGAAATTTAATTTCCAGGATCATGACAGAATACAAAACTCTCAAATATGCTGTCAATTTGTGGCAGCATAAGGGAATCTCATGTCTTTAAAAGCCGTAGTGAGTTGGACAGTAGTGAAGAAAAGTTGCAAATTTAGGTCAGTTTTGAAGCTTGATAACATCTGGGTATGGAGAAGCAGTTCCTCTCCAGCTTGTGAGCCTACATGAGTCAATGTGACAGTTAAATTTCCCCCCAAGCTTTTGGGTTTTTCTTTTTTTTTCTTTTTTCTTTCTTTCTTTCTTTTTTTTTTTTTTTTTGGTTTTTTGGTTTTTTGAGACAGTTTCTCTGTATAGCCCTGGCTGTACTGGAACTCACTCTGTAGATCAGGCTGGCCTCGAACTCAGAAATCTGCCTGCCTCTGCCTCCCAAGTGCTGGGATTACAGGCGTGTGTCACCATGCCTGGCAGGTTTTGTTGTTTTTTTTTTTTTTTTAACTTTTTTTTTATTAGGACAGTTAAATTTTATTCCTTTCATCTGCATTTGTATTTGAATTCAGTTCACTTCTTTCTATAAAATAATCTCTTCTGTTTTAGAATTAGGTGTGCACCTTTCATAGGGATTCCTGAGGGAATGATGCAGAAGAAGGAGCCCCTTATTAACATGATGTAGGATAAAGCCACCATGCATTGGATCTGCTGGATTTGATACCCTAATCATCAGGATGCTTTTTTTTTCATGTTACTGACTAAATCAGTTGCTTGTTTTTCGACTTAAATGAATCAAAAACAGTTGTGAAACTCTTAAACTTTAATCATTAAAATGTGTCTCAATCAGTCAGGTCTTTGGGTTGTCTGTCTTCTCACCTCTGTGATACAGCAAACACGGGAATAATCCATCACTCCTCTCTGAAGCTGAGAATCGGGCCTCAGCACTCTTCTCAACACAACTGCCTAGACAGTCACTGAGAGGAAAGGCAGAGATGCAATGAGGGTGTTCCAACACTGCATCCTTGGGTCAGTCTACAGCACTCTTTAAGAAACCTATTCTCTGGAAATCAGTCTGCTCCAACAAAGAAAGAGAACTTCAGACCAATTTCCCTTATGCACATTGATGCAAAAATACTCAATAAAATTCTTGCCAATCTAATCCAAGAACACATAAAAACGATCATCCACCATGATCAAGTAGGCTTTATTCCAGGGATGCAGGGTTGGTTCAATATATGGAAATCCATCAATGCAATCCACTATATAAACAAACTCAAAGAAAAAAACCACATGGTCATTTCATTGGATGCTGAAAAAGCATTTGACAAAATTCAGCATCCTTTCATGCTTAAAATATTGGAAAGAATAGGAATTCAAGGCCCATACCTAAACATAGAAAAAGCAGTATACAGCAAACCAGTAGCCAGCATCAAACTAAATGGAGAGAAACTTGAAGCAATCCCATTAAAATCGGGGACTAGACAGGGCTGCCCACTTTCTCCTTATCTTTTAAATATTGTACTTGAGGTACTAGCTTGGGCAATTAGACAACATAAGGAGATCAAAGGGATATAAATTGGAAAGGAAGAAGTCAAACTATCATTATTTGCAGATGATAAGATAGTCTACCTAAGTGACCCAAAAAACTCCACTAGAGAACTCCTATAGCTGATAAACAACTTCAGCAAAGTGGCTGGTTATAAAATCAACTCAAGCAAATCAGTAGCCTTCCTATACTCAAAGGATAAGCAGGCTGAGAAAGAAATTAGGGAAATAACACCCTTCACAATAGCCACAAACAGTATAAAGTATCTTGGGGTGACTCTTACCAAACATGTGAAAGATCTGTATGACAAGAACTTCAAGACTCTGAAGAAGGAAATAGAAGAAGACCTCAAAAAATGGAAAAACCTCCCATGCTCATGGATCAGCAGGATTAATATAGTTAAAATGCCCATTTTGCCAAAAGCAATGTACAGATTCAATGCAATACCCATCAAAATCCCAACTCAATTCTTCATAGAGTTAGAAAGAGCAATTCTCAAATTCATCTGGAATAACAATAAACCCAGGATAGCTAAAACTATTCTCAACAACAAAAGAAATTCTGGGGGAATCAGTATCCCTGACCTCAAGCAATATTACCGAGCAATAGTGTTAAAAACTGCATGGTATTGGTACGGTGACAGGCAGGCAGATCAATGGAACAGGATTGAAGATCCAGAAATTAACCCACACACCTATGGCCACTTGATCCTGGACAAAGGGGCTGAAAACATCCAATGGAAAAAAGATAGCCTTTTCAACAAATGGTGCTGGTTCAACTGGAGGTCAGCATGCAGAAGAATGCGAATTGATCCATCCTTGTCTTCTTGTACTAAGCTCAACTCCAAATGGATCAAGGACCTCCACATAAAGCCAGATACTCTGAAGCTAATAGAAAAGAAACTGGGGAAGACCCTTGAGGACATCGGTACAGGGGGAAAGTTCCTGAACAAAACACCAATAGTGTATGCTCTAAGAGCAAGAATTGACAAATGGGACCTCATAAAATTACAAAGTTTCTGTAAAGCAAAGGACACCATCAAAAGGACAAATCAGCAACCAACAAATTGGGAAAAGATCTTCACCAACCCTACATCAGATAAAGGGCTAATATCCAATATATACAAAGAACTCAAGAAGGTAGACCCCAGAAAAGCAAATAACCCTATTAAAAATGGGGTACAGAGTTAAACAAAGAATTCTCACCTGAAGAACTTCAGATGGCGGAGAAACATCTTAAAAAATGCTCAACTTCACTAGTCATCAGGGAAATGCGAATCAAAACAACTCTCAGATTTCACCTTACACCAGTCAGAATGGCTAAGATTAAAAACTCAGGAGACAGCAGGTGTTGGCGAGGATGTGGAGAAAGAGGAACACTCCTCCACTGCTGGTGGGGTTGCAAATTGGTCTGGAAATCAGTCTGGTGGTTCCTCAGAAAACTGGGCATGTCACTTCCGAAAGATCCTGCTATACCACTCCTGGGCATATACCCAGAGGATTCCCCAGCATGTAATAAGGATATATGCTCCACTATGTTCATAGCAGCCCTATTTATAATAGCCAGAAGCTGGAAAGAACCCAGATATCCCTCAACGGAAGAATGGATGCAAAAAATGTGGTATATATACACAATGGAGTACTATTCAGCCATTAGAAACAATGAATTCATGAAATTCTTAGGCAAATGGATGGAGCTGGAGAACATCATACTAAGTGAGGTAACCCAGTCTCAAATGATCAATCATGATATGCACTCACTAATAAGTGGATATTAGCCTCGAAAACTGGAATACCCAAAACATAATCCACACATCAAATGAGGTACAAGAAGAAAGGAGGAGTGGCCCCTGGTTCTGGAAAGACTCAGTGTAGCAGTGTAAGGCAAAACCAGAACAGGGAAGTAGGAAGGGGTGGGTGGGAGAACAGGGGGAGGGAAGGGAGCTTATGTGACTTTCGGGGAGTGGGGGACTAGAAAAGGGGAAATCATTTGAAATGTAAGTAAAAAATATATCTAATAAAAAAAAGAAAGAAACCTATGTTCCGATCTTGGAATGACATGAAACCCAACACACCTTTTATTATTTAAGGCTATAACTAAATTTAAGTTACATGGGGGGGGGCTATTTCTTTGAACTCTCTGAGGAACATGTCAAGTGAAATTGATAGCTATCAGAGGAGGCAGTAGTTCAGGCATATAGAAGGAAATGGTGGATAGTCACCGGCATTTTCAACAGCCAAAACAAAATTTAAACTGTTAGAGTCCCAAACCCAGAGTCTAAATAAACATTAAATCAATGAAGAAAACCAAGTATCTTTGCTTTCTTTCTAAGACATTCATTATTGTACATCATCTATTTTTAACATTATATTATAAGAACAATGTAGGAGACTTAAAAACAAATTTAAAGCTTTATGAGAATCAGCTAAACTATAAAGCTGTCCATTATTATTGAGATTTAAAAAAGATAGTCTGTCAACTGCTGCAAATGGAAAAAACTCCCTCTGGATTTTCTTATTTGTGACCTTTAAATTATTTAACATGCAAAAAAAATTGTTTGGAGCACACGGCACATAAGACGACCTTTAGAAAATCTTAGGTCATATTTAGCTCCAACACAGAGGGGTCATTAGTGATGACATGTTTGTTACACAATCCAAAAAGAGAGGGAAAAAAAGGCAATTTAAGGCAATTTGGATGGTACACTAAGTTCAGCTTGCCTGAAATTAAAATGTATTTTTAAACATGATTCTTTGAGAGCTGAGTTCCTTTTTATCAATTAAGAAACCACTTACAAAAGCCCTTGGTCAGACTTGGCGGGTGATTCCCCAGAATGTCTTTTTGTGTACATAGGGAAGGGAAATCTGGAAATGGTATTAACAATGTAGACATTGTTCAAGGAATATAAAATAACAATTGGAAGAAAGCTCTCCTTCTTGTAATTAGAGGAACAGAGTTATTTGATTAAAACCTATGAACCCTGTTTTGAACACGATTGGAAGCAATTACATCGGGTCTGTCTTACCGTGCACGGCCACAGAGGTTGTTTTGTTATTGCTTCCAGCAACATTACTGGCCACACAAGTATATTCGCCTCCGTCCTGAAGTCGAACTCTCTCAATATGGAGGCCCCCATCGCTGCGCACAGTTATGTAGGGATTTTGTACCAACTTTCAAATGAAATTTAAAAAAAAAAAAATCAGTCATTTATATTTCATTTGAAAAGGCAAAAATTCGTCTAACCCTCAATCAGATCTGTTTGGTTTTTTTAATTGAATTATTAAATTTATTATAAAGCAAACCGAGATTTCAGAACCCTTGGGTTAAAGAAAAGATCAACAGAAATGTTCGGAAGAATTTATTAATCAAAGCCAATCCTCATATCTCTCCAGAATTATATCTACCATTCGCTATCAGGGAGCTAATGCCCATCCCTGAAAAGGAACTGGTAGAGGTGCCCCTGATTTTGTGTTTCTACAAGTTCTGTTGCCCAGAACTCAGATTTCACTAGTAGTTCTTTTCTTTCAGCTGAAATTGTTCTTTCCAAGACGGTTTCCACACCACTAGCAAGCTCCTTGATGTGGTTGTTTTCATTCTCGTATGTAGCTATCTATTACACCAAGGGAGGGTGACGTCACCTCGGCACCCAGCCCTGTCAGCTGACAGGCTCAAGAGCAAGGCCACGGTGCAATCCAGAAATCATGTCAGAGAAGTCTGGCAATATTTTAGCATAAAAGTGATGATTTCTAAGCCTCCATCATGTTACATCCAGCTAATCTCATAACTAAGGTTCTTTTTCTATGAAGAATAGTGCATTTCTTTTATGCAAATATGAATAAGTTTGCAATTACACATATGGAGTCGATTCACTGCTAATGAATACTTCTAATAGAGAATGAGTCCAGAGACTCTGGAAACCAGGAAGAGTGGTCTGAACAAGACGAGGCTCTGTGTGGGCAGAATATACAGTTATGGGAAGTTTTTTAAGAAATGAAATATTGCCTGCATCCTTTTCTAACTAAAAGTTATATACTAATAAATACTTAGTGATATGTTACGGATCTACCTTCCTAAAATAATTCATCACAAAAGGAATTTAAAGCTCACCATAAAAAAAAGAGTAATATATAAAATGGAAGATTCTAGGGGAATACTAATAGTTCATAATGTCCTACACAGAAGGCTATAAAATACTTAAGCACTGCGAAAATATTGCTGGCTTTAATTTTTTCATATTATGAAGGCAATTTCTTAGTAACAGTAAATTGAATGGGGAATTATAAAATATATACTACCAAATATGTCTTAAATATGTCAAACTCCAAATAATATAAATGACATAAACATATATTAACAAAGTGGAAAGCCCTCAGAACCAGAAAAATGGATCACCAGTTAAGGCCATTAATCTTGCAGAGAAAGCCCAGTTTGGTTCTCAGAATACACATAAGCAGCTTAAAACTTGCGAGTCTCCTCCCTCCAGGGCATCTGACTCCCTTTTTTGGCCTCTGATACCTATACTCACACATAAATACATTCATATAATTAAAATGAAAATAACTCTTTTTTTCAAGAAAAGCTTTGGTTTGCTAACAAGACAAGCTTATGTGTTTATGCAATCAGCCTTTTGGTGTTTGTAATGAAATGCATGAATTCTTAAGAAAAAGTAAATAAAACGGCACGTATTAAAACATTATTACCATGGCTGAGTTCTTCATCCACCGCCGTTCTGGAATGGGATTTCCAGCCAACAGAGTACAAGGCAGAGTTAGCGGCTGTCCTTCAATAACGCTGGCCACGGAAGGGCTGATTCCAATAAGTGGGGCAACTACACCAGAGAAAGAGCACTCAGCTTCATGAAGATTGGTGGTGGTGGGGGTAGTATTGTAAGAAGGATGACTACAAATTATGTTGTTTAAAACTAGAGATTGCAGGAACAGGATTTAAAGTAGAACGGAAATATACTTGAATGCGCACATAAGGGATCAAAGCAGAATTGGGAGGAGGACAGGTGATCCTGCAGAAATAGCAAGAGGAAAGAGGGGAGCCGTCAGAGAAGGGCGGAGTCAGGGCCGGATGCTCACAGCATTCACATCAGAACAGAGCGAGAGGGTACTTGTGAGTGGAAACCAGGAATCATCAGAAGCCACTCTCGCGGACACAGCCAGAAACAGAACAGGCTGGGGACAGTAGGAATCACGAGGAGCCCGTGGGAATGGTACGGGAAGGGAAACAGGGGTGAGTTTGCTGACACAGAAGAACAAAGAAGTATGGTTAACATGTTCTTTCCTGGAAATTAACAAAAAAGTATACCACAAATGAGCCCAAATTCCTTAAGAGATATTACCTAAAAATGTAGGTTATAGGCCGAGTAAAGAAGATGAGGATGATGAACATACAGAAAATTCTATAAGCAAGTATTAGTGAGATTCATGCAGTGAAGTACTTAAAGTCTAATTTAATGCTATAACAATTTGAACTCTATAGTACTGGGGGAAAATTCCAAAGAATAAATGGAGAAATAAAATTAAAAATGAGAATAAACTATCAGTTTGATCTGCCCGACATGTGTACTCAGTAAAATATACTGAAGAAAAAACCTACAATTGGAAATGAGTTGTGCTCTATTTTTAATTCATAATTCATAAATATAATTGTATGAGGGATGAGGTGCCAAACATAAGACAGGGCCATCAAAAGTACCATTTGTTCATATGTGTGTGTGTGTGTGTGTGTGTGTGTGTGTGTGTGTGCGTGTGTTTTAGATGTAAATTTATTTAAGCTGACCAATATTCAAATACAAGATGAGGAGACTGAGCAGGTGCTCTCCAGGTTATTTATAGTTGTAACGTTGCATGAAATATGGCTTAGGAACCCAAACCTCTTCCTGGCTTTACAGTCAATGGAAATTGTCACTGTAAAGGATGACATCATCAAGAGGTCTGAGGTTTGTGGAGAACCTCTAGAAAGTTAATTAATCTTACCGAGTCCTGTCACCGTTACTGTTGTCTGCGACTGTATTTTTCCAAACTGGTTTTCGGCTTCACAGATGTACGTTCCTTTGTCACTTGCCCATAAGTCTGGAAAGAAGAATTCATGTATTCACTCAGGACCATCGTAAAACCAAGTACACTGCTGAGATGGGGGCAGAAATCATGTAAACACCTTTTGCCCATTCCTGTCTAGGGAAGGAGACAGAGAGCTTGACCATCACAGCAGAGTGACAAATTCTCTATGACCGATCGATTGTATGCAGGAGAGTTGGAGATTCATAGCAGAGGTATGTCCCAGCTGTAGATTAAAGAGCACATGGACATAAAGTCTCACCATCATGACTGTGCAGTGTGAGCCTAACAGAGGTGACATCAGTGAGCATGAAATGTGGGAGAAAGGAAAGCCTGCCAGGTGTCGACTGTACACAGAGAACCATTGGCTACTGAGGAAAGCTGGGGACAGGAGCGGTCCTAGGGAAGAGCACACCCACTGGTTGCCCACTACCCACTGCCAAAGATCAGCCCCGAAAACATACATATAGCTAGCAGCACACGGTCTGAACAGGTTATATTTAGAAATATTTGTATATATAAATATATGCATGTAATAAGGATTAGTTTTATTTTTATTTTTTTATTCGATATAATTTATTTACATTTCAAATGATTTCCCTTTTCTAGCCCCCCCACTCCCCGAAAGTCCCGTAAGCCCCCTTCTCTTCCCCTGTCCTCCCACCCACCCCTTCCCACTTCCCCGTTCTGGTTTTGCCGAATACTGTTTCACTGAGTCTTTCCAGAACCAGGGGCCACTCCTCCTTTCTTCTTGTACCTCATTTGATGTGTGGATTATGTTTTGGGTATTCCAGTTTTCTAGGTTAATATACACTTATTAATCGGCAACCAACAAATTGGGAAAAGATCTTCACCAATCCTACATCAGATAGAGGGCTAATATCCAATATATATAAAGAACTCAAGAACTTAGACTCCAGAAAACCAAACAACCCTATTAAAAAATGGGGTACAGAGTTAAACAAAGAATTCTCACCTGAAGAACTTCGGATGGCGGAGAAGCATCTTAAAAAATGCTCAACTTCATTAGTCATTAGGGAAATGCAAATCAAAACAACCCTAAGATTTCATCTTACACCAGTCAGAATGGCTAAGATTAAAAATTCAGGAGACAGCAGGTGTTGGAGAGGGTGTGGAGAAAGAGGAACATTCCTCCACTGCTGGTGGGGTTGCAAATTGGTACAACCACTCTGGAAATCAGTCTGGCAGTTCCTCCGAAAACTGGGCACCTCACTTCCAGAAGATCCTGCTATACCACTCCTGGGCATATACCCAGAAGACTCCCCACCATGTAATAAGGATACATGTTCTACTATGTTCATAGCAGCCCTATTTATAATTGCCAGATGCTGGAAAGAACCCAGGTATCCCTCAACAGAAGAGTGGATGCAAAAAATGTGGTATATCTACACAATGGAGTACTATTCAGCCACTAGAAACAATGAATTCATGAAATTCTTAGGCGAATGGATGGAGCTAGAGAATATCATACTAAGTGAGGTAACCCAGACTCAAAAGGTGAATCATGGTATGCACTCACTAGTTTTATTTTTAAAGGTCAAAAATTTGAAAGAGGAAGGGTAGGGGTTCATGGGATGGTTTGAACAGTTGGAAAGGAAAGGGAGAAATGTAATAAATTATATTCTCCAATATTATAGAATAATATAAAAAGCAAGTAGAAGATCAGAAGAGCAGTCTTCTCATATTAAATTGTAAACCAAAAGGAGAGCTTGAAGAAAATCAGGTTCTATTTAAAGGGTAAGAAGCTATATCACCTCAGGTACACTTCTGCTCTTCATGTGGGAGATGGTTTAGTGGCCCGATGGCTGGAAGAATGTTTTTGCAGTTAAGAAACTAGAGAGACAGAGACGGATGGTGCATGAAGCAGATTTGTAGAGAAATTAAATCTGGCAAGGATTTTGAAGGCTCCACTAGAACTTTGTACAATTGACATATATTTATCATCAGGGAAGCCTAATTCTGCTTAAGGAGAAGATGTAACTATTCATCCACTTAGAAAAACTGCTAGATGCCGTAGTCTGCATGGAGCTGTGGGTGGCTGGTGAAGCTGTGTGAGCCTGCATACATGGTGTCTAGACAAAGCATGTTTGCACATAACAACTCATCGGAATGCAAACTGCCTTCCTCACTTTTCTCTTTACTGTGTGTTGGCTAGTGATATCATTTTTATTATGCAGGTAGAACAAATGCATGGAATTATTTTCCAAGATTATGAAGAGCACTATGGAAGACATGCAATTAATGGAAGCATTGAGAATAGTCAGGATAGGGTGAGTCACAAGCTGGACGGCACTGTCAGGAGGCTGAAGCCGAAAGCCTTTAAAGTGTTATTCTTGGCTAGAGAGCGACAAGAAAACCAAGATAAGATTTTTAAGTAAGGGGACGATTTTAATTTCATAAATATTGTAGCCAAGAATGTCCAGTTTAATAGCAAAATATGAATATCCATATTTGCATATAACATAGCCTGGCATCGTGGCCCTCAAGGGGCTGAGACAAGAAAACCCAGAGCCCAAAGCCCTACTGAGCTATCATACTGAGTCTTATTTAAAAAGAAGAAAAACAAAAAGCAAACTAAGCAAAAAAACAAAAAATGCATATATTCAAATTTATATACATAAACACAAATGCACAAACATACCCACACCCTGCAACACTCCCCGCCCCACGCTTTAACTTACTTGAAATAAAGAGAGCTCCTGTTCTCAGCTGACTGATGGAACTAACTGAAAAGGGTCTTGAGAAAACTGGCATGTTGTCCAGTCTCCGCCATTTGATCCTTGGTTCTGGGTAACCCTGAACATAACAAGGCAAGGTCACATTGGAGCCAATTTCCATGGACACATCAGAAGGTTCTTGTATGAAAACCGGAGGTGCTGAAAGAAACAAAAGAGGAAAATGTCACTGGGAGAGGATGTGGATATATGAAGAATAAACCTTATTAAATCATCAATAGATTGATTCTGAAATAAATTATTGTTCATAAAATATTGTAAATTTACCCTATAGCTTCTTTTATCTGACATATGCCAGGCATTCATTTTTTTCTTTACGAATTAACTCTTAAACACTCATCTTTGCCCTATAGATGTAGGTGATGTGAAGACCATCTTAGAGAGAATTATTATAGAAATTTTATTTCAATATGAGTATATGTTATAGTGCTCAAACCTTAAACAATACTAAATAACCTGAGTTTATAATGAAATATAATATTTCCAGTATTTTTAAAAAATATCTTGTTGGCTGGATTTTTAAATGAACTTAATTCGTACCAAAGTGTTTCATCACTAATCCCCATCAGACATGCTAACAATATTTATTATTGAATTGTAAGCATGTTTGGTATTATATTCTTGTTCTTCATAGCTCAATTTTTAAGTCAGAGAAATTTAAGTTTGAGAATCAATCATATAAATTAGAATAGCAGAACACATTTGGTAAAGAAAAAATAGTAAGTGCTTAGGGCATCTTAAGGAGAACTGAGACATAGAAAGACATCTAGAGATTCACATCATTCTGCTAACTAGGAAGACTGAGAAGAAGACCTGGAGATCTATGACTGGCACACTTAGAAAAACACAGATCTCCAATACAAGGAGGATGCTGTTGGGAACCACCCAGGGCTGAGGCTCTCAGAAGCTGGTGAATAATGATGCCTGAGACATCAGATAAGAATAAACACATGGGATGCTATTGGAAGCAGTGTGAGGAACCTACTCATGTAAAGTTCCAAGAGATGGTACACTGGAAGTCAAGGGAGGATCCAAGTAACCAAGGACATCAGCTATCACTTTCAGAGCCAAGGCTTTTTTCAAATAATTTCAGTGGTTTCCAGTCAATGATCCCACTCTGGTTTTATAGACGAGGAAACAGAAACATAGTTGATTTTCTAAGTGTTAATTGAGTTGAATGAGGAAGAAAAGATTAGAAGCTAGTTTTCACCTCAGGGTTGCAATCTTTTGTCTCTACATGTTCTAATAGCTATGCCTGGGCATACTGGTTAGACTCTCATTTTTAAAGAATGGTGTAGACATCACTTCCTTCCTTCTCAGCCCACATCTGCAGATTGGATGTACAGCTGTCTTCCAGCAGTACTGGTGTTCTTATTTTAGCCTGGAATAGACTGTCTCTCACTCTGCAGCTATGGGTCCATTCTTTCCTATACTACACGGAGCCTGGCCTGTGGCCAGTCAGCAATCCTGACTCTTCTCCACCGCAGAGCCAACTTTTCTCATTGTAGCTTATGTTATCACCTCCCCTGCAAGTGTAATGTCTGTTGCTGAAATATTGACAACCCTTTAACACAGTTTCCAAGGGACACCCCTCTATGATGTTATCTCCTAATGACATGGTGACTTCCCTCTTTCAGATTTAAGACAACCAGAATCACTCTCCAAATAAAACTATTACTTGATTATCTGCTTCCTTGCTTTCCTAATAGTGTATGTTAATGCTTATAACTATATATGTTAAAGGATATATATTATATATCCTTTATATACAGGATATAACATATCCTTTATATATGTTTTAATAACAGCTAACATATTACATGGTACATTGTATGTGGCTACTGGATACTAGTGAATGAATTATTGAGTTATCATGGTAACAATTCAAATTTGTGTATATGTGTAAGAAAGTGGTAGACACCTCACCCCAGTACATTTGAACTTGCACTTTAGAAAGAAAAAAGACAATTTCAAAAGTCTTCTTACAAAATTTAAGATTAAAAACAATTGAAAAAGATGCTTTTGAGAAGAGAATGTTTTACCTCTGTTTAGTTATTTTTCTTAATTCATATACATACGAATTCAACTAATAAAAATGACCAGTAGACATTATTTTAAATATAGTTCATAAAGTAACACATTTCTTGCTTATTTCATTTCTACAACTCGATTATTTCTTTCTAGAATGAATGTAGTCAATTAATCTAAAACATGAAGCTTGATGGGGCACATGATAACTCAAGAGGCAGAGAGATCTCTGTGAGTTTAAGATCAGCCTATTTGAATAGTCTCAGTCAAGACAGAGCTACAGAGTAAGAACCTTTCACAATGATGATGATGATGATATTTTAAAATATAAATATTTTTCTGAAAAAGGGAAGCTAAGTCTAGAAGTCCCAAGCTGTACTAGGTTCAGGTTTGGGCAAAGGAATGCAGCAATGGAAAAAAGAAATTTAAGAACAATAAAAGGTTATAGAGAAGACTTGGTTATGGTGGTTATGAAACCCTCCAACTCCAGGGAAGGGAAAGCTCCCTTTTATTGAAATAGCAAATTCTACTACTCAGCAATTAGAAACAATGAATTCACAAAATTTTTAGGCAAATGGTTTGATCTGGAAAATATCATCCTAAGTGAGGTAACCCAGCCCCAAAAGAATACACATGGAATGTAATCTCGGATAAGTGGATATTAATTAGCCCAGAAGCCCTGAATACCCAAGGCACAAATCGCATTACAAATGACTCCCATGAAGTATGGAGAAGGTCCTGATCCTGGAAAGGATCGATCTAGCATTGGAGGAGAATATAAGGACAGAGAAAAAAAGGAGGGAGGTGATTGGAGAATGGATGGAGAGAAGAAGTTTTATGGGACATATGGGGAGAGGGGATCCGGGAAAGGGGAAATCATTTGGGATGTAAACAAAGAATATAGAAAATAAAAATATAAAAAAAAAGAACCAAGAAAAAAAAGAAAATAAAATAATACTTAAGCCAATACAGCACCGAGAGGAGGGAAAAAAAAAAGAAATAGCAAATTCTAATTATCAATGAAAAATGATACTCTAGCATGTTCAAAAGTAATGGAGGAAGAGAATCTGGATTCATAGCGAAAGAGCAAACTCAAGTTACACCCACAGACCTGATCAAGATGGGAGAAATCATGCATTGCAAGCAGATTCTAGAACAGCACCAGGCACCAGACATCAGCTCAGGGAACATCCATGCTGGCTCTCAAACCAAGAGGCAAATGGGAACACCAGGCCTGAGGGAGCAGCCAAAACAAAGTCCACCACAAACATACTTCCAAAACGAAGCCGCTCCTAGCTGAGCCAAGAAGACTTAAATACTTCCTTGTCCTGACTGTGGCCAACACAGCCTCCAGTTGAGGTTCTTCAGGGGAGGGGAGGCATGTGGGGGGCAGGGGGTGTGGGTGCAGTCATGAATAGATCATCCAAAACAGAAAACCAGAAGAGCAGTGTTGAGTGGTTGTCAGTACACAATGGCAGATTTTTTTTTTTTTTTTTAAAGAAGAGCTTGTGTGACTTGGAAGGGGTAAAATCCCTCAGAGTGATTTCAAAGGGCAGCTCCACTGTTAATTGGTCTGTGATCTTGGGAAAGTCACTTCACCCCTCTCCCCAGTTTTAATTTCTCTGAGAACAAAAAGGGATAATAGTATGTCATACTTTAAGTAAAAAGACATGATCTCTACTAATCATGTATCATACATAACTACCTGATACTAATTATATTAAAAGTAAAAATTATAGTTAATTTGTTAGGTCTTACTTCTCCTAAAGACTATCATAAAAATAATGATGTTTGCATTTAGTTTAACTTTTGGTCCTTCAAACAGTCTCTTAAGATAATGATTTTAAGCATCTGTGTGGCACACTGAGACACACATGGCCTAACACCACAGTGCAGTCTACTGCCTTCAGAGTTAACTATGGCAATGCAGACTCATTTTATTTTAAAATACAAAAATCATAAACAAATTTGCCACCTTGCTCTAAACACTATTCTGAGTTATTTTCCTAGCCCCCAACACAATTAAAACTACATTTCTTCCGTGGCAACTCTTGCATTATGTCAGTCAGAGATTTTCTTTCCTAAAATGACTAGACACATTGCTTCAGTTCCACCAAGCCACAAAACACAAAACCACAGTGTAAGACTCAAACCCTGTGTGGTGTGGAATGCTTAAAAAAATCCTGCCAGACCAACTTTTTGTTTGATGTTTCCAATCCTCTCTTCTTCCAAATGACTTCACAATCAATTACCCCCTTTACAAGGGATGAAAAGCATCAGTAACTTTCCCCATTGACCTGAAATGTCCATAACTTAAGGCCATGGTGGTGAGAGACAGAGAAGAGGATGCTCACCCAAGAAGTTCAAACTCAATAATATCAAACCGCTGTTTTAATAATTGTTTTGTTCTAGCATTGCTGCTGTGAGGTAACAGATCCCCCCCAAAACAGTCCAAAAGCCCAAATAGCCACATGATATGGATAAAAACAAACTTGTTTTTAAGTCACGAGCAACTCAGAAATCTGCCCAATCATTTTGGAATTCAAATGAATAATTTTATTCACTACTAAGCTTAGTACTTAACTTGTCTCAAGTCCTTTCTTAAAAAATAAAGTCAAATTGAAATATTAAGTTTCATTTTAAAGACAAAAATCTAATCTTTAATACTGTATCCCTTTATGCATGCATTTCAATATGATGCTTGAGACTCAAAGATAGAAAATAACCACTACATATGTGAAGATACGTGTTGCATTTATCAGCTCCTTAGGTGATAATTAGCATGCCAGGTGTATGTAAGTGATAATAATCTCACTTCATCTTTTCAACTCACCTATAAAGTAAATGCTATTTATATCTATAAAACAAGGAAAGTCATGGAGGCAACCCATTTTCTTTCAAGTGCCTGTATTCTTAATCACTGTATTAACTCTGGAGAAAGTTCTGATCCATATCTTTTCTTTTAAACCTCATAATAAAAATCACAATCATCTTCACAACTGTGGCATGTTGTAGAGATGCCACCATATGTAACCATGGTCCCCCGTGGGCAGGCCTGTCTAATGAAACCTATGTGCTGCTCCCAGAAAGATATAATGATGAATATGGATATGTTAAGGTGCAACAATGGTGCTAACTCCCATATTAAGTTATCTCCCAACTGTTAGCAATGGCCAAAGTCACAGAAAGCAGATGACTTGCTTCTGTTAATGGTTCATTCAGAGCCAACACTGGGATCAAAACTAGACAAGCCATGAACAAGCCAAAGATCTTCAAATCAAAGTTCAGCAACAATTATAGAGTGAAGTGTAGATAGACATAATAGTTGGGAAGTTTCCAAATCCAGCTATTATAGCTACCCTGTCAACTTAAGTGAATTTTCAATCACATGGGTATGTCTTTGAGGATGCTTCCAGAGAGACTTAAAGGAGGGTGTAAGACTGGTCCCAAAAATCCATGGCACTGTGGGCTGAGGTCACAGACTGAGTAATAAAGGACAAAGCAATCTGAGTGGCAGTACCCCTCTGTCACCACTTCCTCGCCACAGACTTACTGAGAGCATCCACCCCACTCTCCTTCTGGTGTATCTCTTCTGCTATAATAGATTATGTATGCTCACATTGGAAGCTAAATGAACTCCTTCTACCCTAAAATGGTTTTATTCTAATATTTTTGTCACAGTAATGAGAAAAGTCACTAACACATGAGACATTAAAAAGAGGTATCTCTAGTCTTTATATAGTGCATGGCTAGACAGTAGAAAGAATCTAGAAAATGCAGAAACCAACAGGAAAAAAAGATGGAAACAGCCAGTAAGCAAAGAAGTATGTATGTGGTCCTCAGACTTTCTAAAACCTCGAAGTTGGTCATTGCCCAGGTTATTTCTCTGTCCTTGTAGAGCTAGAACATGCAAAAGAATGTTGTGTAAACACAAAATATCTCTGTGGGAATCAGTGAGAAACAGAACGGAAGGTTCTAGGAATTGAAATTTTACCCTTATTGTATTTCTTAAAAACAAGATTTCTGGATCTGGGCTTCCTCACTTGAAAGTCTTACATTTCCAAAATCATTGGTGTATTTAAAAGTCATCAAGAAGGATCAGAGACCGCCCCACTCCACCCAACAGTCCCAAACTTATTTCCAAGGTATTTATCTAAACAATAACAGAGTTCATTAAAACAGCACCTTGGACATCTTGCAGCACACTGGGCAGTCTATAGTCATCTTTGTTCCACTTCCAACATTCTATATTAAAATTTCAGGGCACAATCAGCAAGAATGAATAGTGTTCAACAGACAGCCAAGAGCAAGGGACCAGGAAAGGGAAAAATTTGTTTCCATGAAACAAAATATGAATCACATGGGGTGGTAATTTTCACTTAAAGGCTTAAGATAATAGAACTGAAATAGTTTGTAAAAGATTCATTTTCCTCACTCATGTTTAAAAAAGCAGTTTGAGCACAGCAAAAAAAAAATTGTACATAACATACAGAAAACACAATTTAGTGACATTCCATACTTTATAAGTTTAAAGAAATGTAAATATTTAATTATTGGTTAAAATTAAGCTGCCACATTCTTTTCCATGAAAAACAAGTTCTGTTTTATTTCTGGTTTTACAATACTGTGTGGAGAATTTTTTTTTATTTTACTTTGCATTATTTTCAAAAGAGACATGAAGTAGAGGGTGAAGTGAGACTTAACTTTTCTGAGCACACAAATGCAGTTTTCACCCACACATCAACAAAATGAAGTTGTCTTCTCGTGGTGACTGGACTCATTTGTACTGAGTACTTTAGTTCTCACTGGGAAGAACTGGGGAGTAACTTTTAGTGGATTTTTGAAACTAAAACTAGAGCATAATCTGATACCTTTTCTGCCATCAACATCTCCAGATTATGGTCTAGGGCCAAACTCTACTTTCAGGCCTCCAGATGTTAATAATTGGGAATCTGATGGCCCAATGGATGGCCACTGACACGAAAATGGCAGTAGATGACACATCAGTGATGCTACAGTCTCTAAGGTCAGATAACTCGAAGTCAAATACACAAGACCTGCCCCTCCCAAGCTCTGCAGCCTTCATGAAGTGGTTCAGCTTTTATGAGCTTAGTGGACACAATCATAGCATCTCCTTTTGTGTGTGTGCAGGGGATGGGGGTGTTTGAGAATATAATGCAGCAGTTCTCAACCTGTGAATCAGGACCATTGGAAAACACATTTCTGAGACACAACTCAGTAGTGAAATTAGTTATGAAGTAGCAACAAAAATAATCTTATGGTTGGGTGTCACCACAAATGAGGAGCTATATTAACACTTGAGCTTTAGGAAGGTTGAGAACCACTGGCTTAATGGGAAAAACCATACGACATTCTTGTCACACTGGAAGCTCCTAGGAATTTCTAGCCACGGTTATGAAATTGGTCATCTGACATGCCCATGTTAGATTTTGCCATTCTTAACAAACATTTCTGCCAAGTTGTTTCACTGTTGATCGACATGTAAAAATAACAACTCAGTTTCAGGAAAAGAAAATGTGACCAATGGACATGAAAGCTTACAGCCTACATCCAGAGTCAGTCTGCCGGTTGCTCTTCCAGCATCATTGATGGCTACACAGGTATAGTCGCCAGCGTCCAGATCTTGGGTTTCTTGAATCTTCAGAAGTCCCATGAGAGGGTCAATGCTGAGGAATGTTGAGGGCCTCAACTCGAGATCTCCTAAGTCAAAACAAGAGAAAGAACATTAAACACTAAAAAGTTTACATGATTTATGCTGTCACTGATAGGATTTTGAAACTTCTGAATGAGGATGATTGCAATGTTTCAAATTCCAGTTGGTTTTTTTTGCACCACACATGGTCTAAAACCTGGTCCTGAAATGAACTATAAACAGCTGTGTCTTCCATCTCTCTATATCCCATCTCGGAAGCTGAATGGAAAACCGAGAAGGCTGGAAACCAGAACAATGGCTTTGGTCAGTAAAAGGGGAGCTAGGAAGGGGAAGGATGAAGAGAGGCTTCTACTATCTTTGCAGCATGACACATTTCAGTGACCCTGGAAGTGCCCGAGATATCCTGGGTGTTATATCAGTGAGTAACAGGACTCTTCATTGAATGGTTTGTCTTGTGGTAAGTCTAAACTGGCTGAGAAATGTTTATGAATGGCTAGAGAAGAGAACTGGTAAGAACACGAAGGGGAAAGCTTGCTGGGAAAATAGAAAGAGTAGTTAGTTTATATTAATCCCTTAGATTACACCAACTTAATTCTCATTCATGAAGAATTTGACTTTGGAGTGATGGAGTACTTGGAGGAATCAGATAAGGATTTCAATGAAAGGGTAGGGTGGACCAAGAAAGACTAGTTAGGTCTGGATGGCCTCCATATGCTGTAAGTCCCAACAGAGCTTCTGATCCTCCAAGAACCACTTAGTATCAAAGGAGATAACACTTCAAAAAATCATAAGGAAGGTTTCACATGCCTTTCCCATGCTCTCCTCTCAAAAGGTCTGCCAATCAAAGGATGAAGTTAACTACAATGACAAGAAGATTAAAAAAGTACACAGCATGGGATATGTAATTCCATTGAGTGCATTATTTTCATTTGATGTATGAAGGATGATACAAAGTATTACAAGGCTTTTAAAATCCACTCCCCACCAGGAAGTTTGATAGTCCTTGTTCTTAGGGTTTAATGACACCCCAAATCTGAAAGGTACTTTTTAAGATGTTACATTTTATATTTTATACAGGGTACATCAGTCATGTACCCTAAAAGTGAGGATCACATGTGCAACTACTTGCTTCAAACGGCCAAAAAAACAAACACACAAAGAAAAAAACCTGTGTTAGTAGCTCTTATCTAAGACAATGTTGCAAACAGGACCAACCCATGAGATTTAGCACCATAGAGACAATACTCTTGTTTATATAATTTTCTGAAGAAAGGATGTTAAAGGATTTCAAATTTGAAAAAAAAAATTCCATAAGTAAGCAAGTGCCAATGTCCCAAATAGTATTTTCCAGGATTCCAATGTCAAACCAATCAGCAGCCTCATGCTTGATACTGAGTAATCCACTCACAAAGGAGAGAGGCAGCAAAAGCTTTGTCTAAGTGCCTCTGGGAAAGTTTAATAAACAAAAGCAGATGATGTTGATATGATTTTCCCTCCTTCCACAGGAGGATGCAGAGTGATTTCACCGTTCCTCAAGCCTCAGGACATTTGGACAAAGATGCATTTAGAATTTGGTAATTTGTATATCACTTTTAGCTCTTTGGTGTGTGTCAGAAGACACCATTGGTGTCAGGAGATGAAAGACACTTGGGGAGTAGCTTTTGTTCCAAATTAAAAGCTTGAAGGAATGGTAGTCTGTAGAGAGCCTTATTGGGGTACCATGCCACTTGGCAGGAACTTGACATTGACCTAGGTGAAGTTCCTCTCCCAGCCTTTGAGCAGGAACTCCTATGTCAGCCATAATCCCCTCCACCTAGGGTGGAGCACTCAGACCAAGGTGAAGCCCATTGTTCTTAAAGGACCTGCAGTTTCCTGAGAAACACCAGCCACCTGTAGAGCAAGGAACTGGTTCTGCAGAGAAATTTCCAGCCTTTGGGGAAGGGTTTTCCTCCACCTATATATTTGGAGTCCTCCATTAAACTTTGAGACCTTGAGCAGCAGGTGCTGTCTTGGTCTCCATCTCTTTTTGCTGCCTTCCCATTCATCCCCACCTTCCCTTCCAGGTAACTAACCCAGTGGATGTAACTGTAGGCAGTTACAGTAGTCAAAAAACACAGCAGGAATTGGAAAGGACAAATTCAGTCAGGTCTGTATTCTGATAACATTTTGGTAGTCTTCTTTATTTCTAATGGAAATTATTCACCAAATTATTGAGACACCAGAGAAGTACAGGCCTTCTCAGATAGAGCTGGGAGGGGAATTATTTAGCTTCAGTTTTAAAAACAGATAATGAACTTTCTAGATCTGTTTTAGGATTTAATAATCATTGCTACTGAGGCAGGTCCTCACTTTCTCATCATCTGACTCAATTCTGGACTGTGTGGAATTAAAGTTTAACCCTAGAGTGCTTCAAATAGTTGGTAGAACTTAACCTCCTACCAGAAAGTTTGTCTCCAGAGCCCTCCGGTATCCTCTTAAAAATGACTGAGGATGCTTTTAATCCGAGAGCTGGGGGGACAGAGGCAGCAAGACCTCTGTGAGTTCAAGGCCAGCCTGGTCTACAGAGAGGTTTTTAGAACAGCCAAGACCACATAGAGAAATTCTATCTAAATAAATAAATAAATAAATAAATAAATAAATAAATAAATAAATACCCAATATATGGATTATATTAATTTGTATTTAATATGTCAGAAATTAAATTGGAAAGTTCAAAAATATAATCATAACTTAATTTATTTAAAACTCATTATATATTTTTATAATAAATATATTTTATAAAAATATTTTCCAAACCAGAAAATATTTAGTGAGAAAAGTGGCATTGTTTTATGTTTTTGTAACTTTCCATGGTGTCTAATAGAAGACAGCTGAGTGTCCACACTTGCCTCTGCCTTTTCTTTATTGGATACCATACATCATGTAGCCTCCAGAAACTCCACTATTCACTCAGAAGACAAAGAAAGTAAAAAGCCAAATATCTCAGTGTTATTATGAAAATAATACAGAGCATGTTGATACCTTCAAAGGATAGTAAGGCATCCATAGAGATTTCAAACTACATTTAAGAACCATCAATCTCAATAAATAAATCCAATTTTACTTTTTACCACATATATCCTTTCCATAAGAATTTAATAGTGCCTCTGATTATCCCTTAAAACCACTCAATACTATTCATTTCTAGCAATCAAAGACCTATACTCTTGGAGGCACTTTGCCTTGTGGGATATCCTTTCTCTAATAGATTGAAATATGCATGTACAGTGTGTGTACGTATATACATATACATATGCATACAGACCACACACACAGAATATATATATATATATATATATATATATATATATATTCTGTGTGTGTGGTCTGTATGCATATGTATATATATATATATATATATATATATATAATGTTTTATATATATATACATATATAAAACATTAACTTACATCATACTAAGTGAGGTAACCCAGACTCAAAAGGTGAATCATGGTATGCACTCACTAATAAGTGGTTATTAACCTAGAAAACTGGAATACCCAAAACATAATCCACACATCAAATGAGATACAAGAAGAAAGCAGGAGTGGTCCCTGGTTCTGGAAAGACTCAGTGAAACAGTATTTGGCAAAACCAGAACGGGGAACTGGGAAGGGGTGGGAGGGAGGACAGAGGAAGAGAAGGGGGCTTACGGGACTTTCGGGGAGTGGGGGGGGGGGGCTAGAAAAGGGGAAATCATTTGAAATGTAAATAAATTATATCGAATAAAAAATGTAAAAAAAAAACATTAACTTAGTCAAACATACTAAACATAAGTGCCTAAGAACAAGTTATTCTGAGGTCAAGGCAGGAACTCTTCTCTACTTCTATGATTTCTTTCTTTTTTTTTTTTATTATTCTGAAGTTCATTCTATTGAGAGTAGCAAGAATGACTGCCGTGGATTTAGAATGTTGGGGGAAGAAGTAGATTCTAAGGAACAGGATGAAGTGGGAGAGTAAACTAGAAGTCAGAGCTGGCGGAGAGACAGGTTATCATTGACTTAGACAAAGTGGTTGTGAGAATAGCCCATGTGGCATTGCTATATTGAACAGAACACACACACACACACACACAGAGAGAGAGAGAGAGAGAGAGAGAGAGAGAGATACACACATACACACACACAGATAACACACACACACACACACACACACAAGCGCACGGACCCAATCCCAGGCACCATGAAAGTTAAGCAACAGCAATAACAACAACGGGACAATTAGAGTCATGAAATGTTGACCATAAGGTCTGGCTTTGAAGACTGGAAAAATCAGAGAACTTTTGGGAAGAGTTAAAAAAATCTACAGAATGCCAGCAAGGCCCTGTCTTTGCACTGCAGAAGAGAGAAATGAACAGAAGCAGGGGCAGGGGCGAAAGACTCTGGTCACTTCTACAAAGGAAGAATGTTAACTGTACAGTCCTTGGAGCCTCTTTGAAAATGTTATGAAATGAGGTCCACCACGTATGTTTATCTTGTCATGGAAACTATGATTTCTATGAGATCATATTTCCTAACTTTCCCCAGAACTTGTCCCCAGGACACCTGAGCCTACCTGCCTCTAACTCAGTCTACAAGAGGAAGGCTTCGGCTTCTAGTTTTTTCCTTGGCAATGCTGACTGCTATGGAATAAAATGCTCGCCTGGGACTGGCAGGGTGAGCTGGACTACTATGGAGCTCAGGGACGTGCACTGTTAATAAGCATTGCATTGTATCGCATGGAATGATATATCGATCCCTCATGCCCATGTGGATGGAAATCCATTGGGATATTATTCGTGGAACTCACTGAGCTGCAATATTGATGGTGGAGAGAAGAAACAAGTGAATTCTAGAATGTTCCACGTGGTAGCTTCATGGTTCTCTGCCCTCTCCTTAGCTATATGAGGATCAGAGATTGGCATGAGGGCTAGGCTTTTCAGATAAGGAGCCTACTTTGTGAACAAGAGTTTCCATGTGAATTACACAAGGAGTCACCCATAACCTTCTGAAGTGTTACTGCTAACATGAACTACCAACTCACACAAATACTGACTTTTTGTGTCTATTTAACTGTTATCTGAATTCGAAGTTATATATTTATCAAACTGAAAATTCAAAGATTTAATTATTTCCAATAAATAAAATTAGTTTACAGTCACTAAAAATAAATCTCATCAGGGAACAAAACCAGAATGTTTTTTAATTAGTATCAAGGACAACATATCCACTAAAAACCTTTGAGCATTTTGAAAATCATAGAAATGGCATTATTTCTTAGTTTCTCCCCTTACTTTTGATTTATGCTATTTAAAAATATATTTTACATAAAGCCTTTGTCTTTTCACCTCATGTTCCCCAAGTTTGAACCCGATGTTAATTCATAATTTTGTGATTATGACATCAACCTGTTGCTATGGGAACTTCTATGATTTAACAAACAGAATCATAACAACAGGGCTTTGTGCTACTTGGCATTTTTTCATCTGAAGATTAAAAAGTATTTTTGCAAACAGCATCTTAATAATCCTAGCAACCTCCCTTCCAGAATGCCTACAGCCTTCTCTTTGCTTTTATCATCAAGAGCTGAGAGGGGAGCAGAAGCCACGGTTTGTACACAGACGCCGATTATCAGCATCTGTGCTTGGACCAAGCTTCGCTAAGACCTGGTAGAGCCTTGCTGGATTTGTGTTATAGAATCACAGGTATTATCTGTTCATTAAAATGTAGATGTCAGCTTTATAACAGATGCGAGGGAGTATATTGAAACGGACCAAGACATCCCGCTTATCCGTCATTTCCTGTGAACCTCCATGTGCATATGCCATTGAGCCACAAACAGAAGGCATCCTTTAGGATCTTGCATTTTAATAGTGTGAACACTCATCTCTAAGAAAAGTGAACTAAAACCAGGGAAGCTATTTTAAACATCAACTGAATATTCTTGGACAGTTTTCTACAGGAAACAGTCCTAAACTAACAAAGAGAACGTTCAGCTGGGTTAGCGAGGCAGACTTCTCCTGCTTTGATTTCACGGTCCTGTAATCCATACCAGATGTCAAATCCCGAAATTCAGAGTTCAGAATTTTGAACTATTGTCTCCAGTGAGATCATAAACACATTTTATAGGCCTGCTAAGTCACACACCAAAACAAATTTTTAACAAATCTTTTTTTTTCCTTTCAGAAAAAAAGAAAACAAGCAAAACAAGCAAAACATCAACATACTTAAGAAATGTACCTTTGAACCACTTTACTTGAGGTGGAGGAATCCCAGAAGTTTTACATTCCATAACTGTTGTATCCCCAAGGGCCACCAAGAGCTCACTGTGAACTACCACCAACTTTGGGGCTTCTGAAAAACAGAGATACAGGCAGTCACCATCTATGTGGACTGTGTTTGCTGAATGAATCAATGAGCATTACACCAGCATTATGTCCCTGCTTACATTTATAAGCAGAAAGACACTCTCATATCGTGTGTGTGCACAGGTGCATAAGATGAAAAAGATCGAGTGCTGAGGCCCAAACAAGGATGTTAGACAAAAATATTGACAAAAGCATAAAATAATTATGAGGTTGCTTTAACAGACCTCAAAGAAAACAAAGGTACAAAGTGTAGGCATGTAATTAGGAGCTCTTGAAACAGAGGTCTGCTAGGAGAACGGGCTCAGACAAATAGATCCCACAGCCGAAACACTGAGAGAACAGAAGAGAGAGTTCTCTCAGATACTGGAACATCAACCAGGCAGCACACACCAGCAGATATGAGGCCCCCAACACATATACAGCAGAGGTCTGCCAGGTCTGGGTTCAGTCAGAGAGGATGCACCTAACCCTCAAGAGACTGGAGGCCCCAGGGAATTTAGAGGTCTGGTGGGGTGGGGACATCCTCATGGAGACAGGGAGGTGGGGAGGAGATATGGGATGTAGAACAGTTGAAGGGTGGACCAGGAGAGGAATAAAATCTGGAGTTTCAAATAAATTTTTTTAAAAATTACTTATAAAAAAAAGGAAAGAAAAGAAAACTGGAATTGAAAGAGGGATAGTGTTAAGGTCCTCAGCTAATACAATCACAGACAGATTACAATCATATTTTGTATCCTGCATCCTGTAATTAACTGCCTTCCACCATTTTCTCTGCTTTCTCCTGCCATGCTAAACATGGGTACCCGCTCCTGTAGTGAACTTATTTCCTTTTATTTAAGATCTGTGTTTTTCTCACGGTTTTCTGCTTTACTCTGGGTTCGCTCATACACTTTCTCTTCCCTAAATGATTCAAGACCTTCCTAACTTCATATGAGGTTGTTTTAAGCAACCACGAAGAGGTCTCTTCCCTGCTTTTAAAAACCCTCCCACAGTGCCTGCTGCCTTGAGGGTTTGGCTTTCAAAGCCCATAAAGGGTAGCCCTTTTCAATGCTTGCAGGCTTCTTATGGGGTACAGAGCTCCACCCTGAGCAACTAAACACAGTGCCCTTTCATTCATTGTCCTGCACTTGCTTTTGGCTATCTTCCCCAAACTTCCCTTCTGCCAAGGTGACTTCAAATTCCACTCATTCTTTCAGACTTAACTTAAATCCCCTTTCCTTTGGGAACTCTTGACATTCTTCAGTCAGAATCCATCTTAACCTCTGAGGACACCCCACCCCACCCCCAAGGCCCTGCACAGTACTTGTCAATGCTTTGCTTTATAGCTTTATATATATCCACTCCCATTTTGCGAGCCCTTAAAAAGTTCAGGACTAGTGTGGCGTGGATTTTGATGGTTTTTGTTTTAACGCCCAGTCTCCAGCAGAGTGTTTGGCATGATCAGGGGTGTTACACAGCAAAGAAATGTGCTGGATATTTTCGCTTGTCTATGAAGAACTCAAAATTTACTTCCGCCATGCAGAATCCAGTTTTCATTACTGCATCTGCATCTTCTTCCTCTGCTACCTCTCTCCCAGTTTTCTGTGGACATTTTTAATCCAGTCATTTCTGAATCTGAGGCCACATTCCCTTAAATAATTGCTCTCCGTGTACTTTTCTTGTGGTCACTTTTTTCAGGCTGTTAGGACATGGTGACTTTTCGTCCCCCTATCATTTCATGCCAACTCTTGTCTATTCTTCTTGTGGCTTTTCTACGCTTCCCTCCTCAGCCTCCTCGATGCTGATCGTCTTATTAGTGTTACCATGCGTGGAGTCAAATGGAAATGGGAAAAGGTTTATTTTTCCAAACAAATTACTCACAATTTGCAACCCCACACTGGGCACATCATGATCTTTTCAACCACTATTAGGAAATTCAAATTAATAATATAATTATATAGATGTTAATAATTTTGCTTTAAGTTTGGAAGAGAAAATGGTAGATTAAAATATGAGAACAATATGATACACAATTTTGATTATACATTGATAGGTATAAAGTGGAAGGTGAGGTAAGAAAAGACATAGAAAAATTTCTTTTGAAGTTGAAACATTACTGAAAATGAACCGTGGTAGGGTATAATTCTATGGACAGTCTAGAAGTCTTTCACAAGCTGGAAACATCCTTGATTTCAACTGACAAATGTTTCCACACTCATGAAAAATTAATATGTAGAATTAACTATAAATTACAATACTGGATACACTTTGTCTCTAACATTACTGATCTGTAAGGGCTTTCCCATTGCTTCCAATAATTTTCACCCTGTTTCTATTGCCTTGTGAACTGGTTATACTTGCCTATGTATCTGAGAGTGGACGTTTGCTTATCTGATCCGGCCGCATTGCTCGCCAGGCAACCGTAGGTCCCTGCATCTTTGGGAACTGCATTCTTGATGAATAAGGTGCCTTCTGAGTTTATCCTGTATCTTTGGATTAAAAAAAGTAAAATTAAAAATACTGCAATACTAGTATTGTGTTATAGTATCAAGACCTCCTGTTTCTGTGCCCAGTTGCACAGAACTGATAAAATACCTTGACAAAAAGCAATATGGGGAGACAGGGCTCATCTGGTGGACAATCCCAGGTTATCTTTTACTGCCATGGAGAAGACAAGCGGGAACTTGAAGTAGCTTTTCCCATCACAACCACAGTCAAAAGCAGGGGCTGATCAGTTGATTGTAGATTGTGTTGAGTTGACAAAACTATCAAGGATATCATGGATCCAGAACTGGCCCTTTGTCAGAGACTGCTATAGGGGCCTTCTATTGATTAAAACTTTCACTCTTCCCAATAACCAAATGAGCCAGTACTGGATTCTATGCACAGGTAGCCTTGGCTCCTATGGTGAGCTGCTCAGGAAAGGCTCCATCAACACGCAAACCTGAGAGAAGCAGTGCCTGATATCACCCACAGCATCTGTCATAACTCTGAGAATAGAATCTGGCTGAGCTTGCTGGAGCAAATCTAAGCCTCCACCTCAGACCAAACCAGGAGTCTTGGAAGCCTGCCAGCCAGAAGCCTTGATGTTTCTGATCCACGTATCTATTACTTTCAGAACCTAAAGGGCTCAAGGAAGCACAAAGTAGCACAAAGGACTCCTTAGTGTGATGAAGCAAAAGTGGAAGCAGTTATCAAGAATGTGTGCAGCCCATAATAGAAATTCCTTTATGTCC
The DNA here is from genome assembly GCF_947179515.1 of Apodemus sylvaticus. Classification (NCBI taxonomy): domain Eukaryota; kingdom Metazoa; phylum Chordata; class Mammalia; order Rodentia; family Muridae; genus Apodemus; species Apodemus sylvaticus. Next base: position 58,107,672 of record NC_067483.1, read on the forward strand.
TTCCTCTTCCCTTTTCCCCACTAAATTCATGACAATGCCTTAAATAGAACTACTACATATTTCTTCCAGATACAGTGTATTGTCCCATTCCACTTCAAGATAAATAATAACAAGTCAGGGTGCCATGTTTACTTCAAAAGATGGTGAGATATTTGATTATAACTATTAAAATTAAGGATTAATAACCACACACTTTTTAAAGTCACTATTTGCATTTTTTGGCATTTCCTAGCCTGTTTAGAAAGTGTAAAGCCATAGATTTTCACGTTTCAATCCTGAGACTCAGGTCTGATTAACCTGCTCCCAAAGTTTCATCCATCTTTCTCATTCGATAGAAACAAAGAAGATGATACAAACCCAGTACCTGTGTGAACCCATGATAAACATCTCATTAATGGTCCAAACAATCTTTGGTTTCGGATAACCTGTTGCAGAACACATGATGGAGACTTCAGACCCTCCTGTGAAAGACTGATTCTTGGGCATCACAGTGACTTTGGGTTTTTCTGTAAATGAAATGAAAGTTTCATCGTGAGATACCCATTTATATTGGCATGAGTAGATGTGAGTGTTGATTAGAAGTCACTTAAGCTCCCATAATCTCCACTTTATTGTTTGGAGGGGACCCTTACCACAGCCCAATCACATATCTGGCATTATCAGCAAAAGAATGAGACCAAAGGAAATGAAGGCCAGAGAAGCCAACTTCCATTGGAAATCAAGTGAACTTGACCCTGATGCCATGTCTCTCTTTCCACAAGTCACCATGAGCTGTGCTGCTACCTTTTCCCACCTCTAGGCTCTAGGTTTTGTCTGCTATTCTAAAACCTCTGGTTAACCTTGTTTGCAATCGACAACCTCAAGTGAAACCTTCAGGTCTTTTCAAACAGTGAAAGCAGGTTTGGAGACACAACTTGTTTTGGTTATGCTGTCTGCTTTGTTCGAACCCATTTTTCTTTTTCAGTCGATTAATTCTACTTCTATTGAAATCAGACCATGTCTTTCAGACTATGTATCTCCTATTAAACTAGGTACTTAACACGGTGGATGGAATACAAACCACTCTTCAGTCATGATAACTGCCAGCCCCTTAAGAGGTCATGTGACTCATACATGCAGAACCACAAGACCTCAATATAACAAGAAATGACAATGACTCAAATTACCTAATGCTTTCCACTTGTGTGGACTTTTGAAAATGGAACTTGAAACCTGCAATTTGCTGTCAAAACATAACTGGGATGTTGCTACAGCAACCCTGCTATCACCTGCTTGCTCTGTTTGTTAGGCAGTAAAAATTCACCCCCCAAAGAAGGTGCTATCAAATAGCACACAATTTTTTTTGGGGGGGGGAATCCTGCAGTTTAGCTACAGCAAAAAGAAACAAACATTTATTCACAGTGCTTGAAATGGGAGGATTCCATGAGTCCTAAGAGAAACAGGTTGATTCTGTTGGTGTTTGCAAACCTGAAACTGTGCTATGGCTACATTTATGAACTGAATGGCTTTCTTCCACATCTATTTCACTGGCTCTTTTCTTTTTTAAATGAAATTGAGCAAGCAATTCACTTAACAGCCTAGACCTGGATATGCATATGGTCTTGTCATTGCTGCTGCAGGTTAGTGGGCAAACTGTGACTTTCACCAAAAGAAACTATTCTCCAGAAGCCATACTCACTCAAGGGAGGCAGCAGTGAAGCCTCTACACAAAGAACCTAATTAGTGCTTAATCACTAGCAGTTTACAGTTACCCTTCTCATTTTGTTTTTCTTCCTTTCCCTATTTACATTGAAGTTTTGGAATTAGGATCTAGTCTTTGAGATCAACATTTGAAGACTTTTTCCCCCCAGCCTGTGGACTTAGTTGGTAGCCTCATTATACCACAGATTCTTCTCAGTGAACATAGGGCTAAAAAGGTCAAAGGCAGACCGTCCACAGCCAGTAAGCTCACATTGTGATTCCATCTGGACTCCATCAGTTCTGGAAGGCTGAGGGACTGCATATTGTATAGGGGTGTCACTGACAATCTTCAGGGGAGGAGAAGAGAAAAAGGACAAATTCTTTTCCTTTCTTCCTTCCTACCTCCACCCCTTCTCTCTCTTCCTTTCTCCCCCCCCACTTTTTTGCAACTTATTGGATATTCACATGTATTCAGTCCCACTTTTCTAAATTAAATATTTCTCATGGCTACCTCCTGTTAACCTAGGCTACAGCAAAGCTTCAGGCTCTTCTCAAGACTTTTGTCTAAACTTGGTGCCTTGCAGTGAAGTCTGCCAGAATGGGCCTGGCACGTATCCCAGCAGGAATCCCACTGGTAGGCTCTGTGGTTCAGATATCAAAGTAAAAATAAATGTCAGTTACTCAAACCAGGATGCAGAAAGTGAAGAGGTTATTGAGCAAATAAAGCCTGGATGTAGGGTGCGGCCTGGGGTCATGAAATAAATCTGTGTGTAACATGCAGATGGGATGACTTCATCCTGTGAGAGGTGAGAAATTTACCATTGCCCCGGGAAGACTATTCCTGCCCATGATAAGAAATTCAGCAAGGGCAAGAGAAAACACGGGGAAGCAAACCTGGCGGCCCACCAAGCAACATGAATAAAGATGGTCGAAATGAGTCAGCCTTTAATTAGGTTAATAGGGATATAATACCTCTTGCTATAATGGAATAGTTTGTTAATTTTTAACCCATAGGGGAAGAATTCCCATTTTAGTAAAGTGGTGCAGATGGGGGGGGGGGGAAGTATGACATAGAAGAATTGTAATTTAACTCTTCAGTGAGATGGCCTTATTCACCCACACACAAGCCCAATCCACGTCTCCTTATTTATAGCGCTAGCCCCATTTTAATAGGAAAAATGCATTAAAGTTGGATGTAGAAGCCAAAGTCCAGTTTTAGGTCTTATGGATATGTAATTGGTTTTTATTTGAGGTTTTCATCATAATTTCACGGCCCTCACTAACTTTCCCACTGCCATGACACCCATCAGCACCAGTCATCATACCCAGCAGTATACCGGTCATCATCCCCGGCAGTACACCAGTCATTAGCCAAAGCAACGTTACCATGGTGGTGGGCTAAGGAAACACTGAGGCTTTAATTATAAGTTATAAAAAAATCCAAATATAAATTTAAAAAAATAATTTTTACCAATGATTCAAAATAATTAAATACGTATACATTTGATACATTTAAACAATTTTAACCCTTGGTGCCTTTATGAACTGTTGATACAAATACAGGCCCAAGAAAACAACGATCATCACACATGCTAGAATCAGCAAATAAAAATCAAATCTCATCACCACTTGTTAGTCGTAAGGATCATCTAGGAGGTGTCTGTCCTAGCTGCCGCAAACGGTTGACTGTTCTTGAGCCACTGGCTGGAAAATGTCAAAGACCACACCAATGGCCTTTCTCATCAAGGAGATTTAATCATCAATGACAAATTAGTCAGATAATGCTAATAGTTTTAACCTAAGCAGCTGTTCACAGTATTTACCACCATGGGCACACACAGAGCAAGTCTGGTCAATTTCTGTATGTTTTCATGTATTTTCACTAGACATTCATTTCTTGAAAGCACACTATGTTCCTAACACTTGTACTGTCAAAACAACAAATGCGTTGTTTTGTTTTTAGGCTGCGTTTCTTTTTAGTCAATTTGCTGAAGTAGGAACACTGAACGTAGTGTGTAGTGCAAAGTACTGAATGCTAGACTTACTCTACTGATGAAAAAATAAAGCTCAGAATAGTTTAATAAATTATTCAAGGTGTTTGAAATGCTGAGCTGGGAGGAAACTTGGGTTTTGCTGATTCCATGTTGTCTGAACTTGAGTATAAATAACAATATTACCTACTGCAGAGGGTTATGCTGGGATAACTACATTTGTATATATAAAACAGAACAACTCCTGACACTTAGGAGATTCTAGGTAACTGTTGCCTTAAATGTTAAGTGTCCATTATTTGACAAAGTATAACAAAATATAAGTACGGCAGAATTTTAAATACTCTGAGCATGTATACTATGAAATTATAACCATCATCCTAATATTCTATTTAGATTATCCAGCTAGTTACAAGGAATGCTTATTACTTCTTATGGAATTTAGGATTGTCTCTAGATACTTAAAATGTACTATTGTAAATTCGTTTTCTACTTTACTGACAGGGAAGAAACATGCTAATACCTATGTCGTCACCTGGCACATGTTAAAGAAGTAACAATGATGTGATGAGCAGGTGTTTATGCTCCTGTGAACCTCACACACAGTGAAGGGCTTCTGGACCTCAGCGAGGTCCTTCGTCCATCCATCACCTTGGAAAGCATTTTTCTTCCCATTGCACTATTGTCTCTGGCGACATGGACAGGGTGGCTATCTGTTTTAACGTTATAGAAAAATTACTGATGCACCTCATGTTCCCACAGAGACCACATGGAGGAAAGCCAGAGACTTGGTTTGGCCCTCTGGTTTCCACTGGTAGCAAGTGGTCCTGAAGCTGTAACTTGCGTCTGTGCAGATGAAAGCAGGTATCTTATGTTGTCCTTCAGCAGTGAGCATCCTCCTTGTGGGGAGGAAGAAACAGCCGGAATGCTCGCTGTGCTTGTTGCCTCAAAACTTTGGAGACTGATTCAAGCAAAACATTAAAACTGACATCACACAGATAAATAGAATTCACCACCTAGTCTAACTTGTAACACTGACCAGCATAAGCATTTGTAAGTCTAATAGCTACTGAACCATATTAAAAAGTTTTTTTTAAATCATTTTAGCCCCGTGTAAAACATTACAAAAGTCAAATGTCATATTTCCTAAGTTGGGAAGAGCTACTTAAAACAATACTTAAAAATAACAGCTTCATAATTTTTTGTGTGTGAAAGAATTACCAGATTACAAGTTTGGGTTTTACATGTATGCAGTAATGTGCTGGCATGTGTTACAAACTGGAAAAGAAGACACTTACATAATGAAATCTAAAACTGAGGATGTGACTCAAAGAAACCACTGGAAGCTAAGAAAACATAAAAGGTCAGGTGAAGGCCCCTAGAGACCAAGGGGAAGACCTACATTCAACCAAGCCATCCAATTGTCTATGTTGTTGGAAAATAGCTGATTTTTTTGTGTTCCTGAATCTACCTTTCATTATGGGTGATACGTGTCGTGAGTATGTTAATCTCATACTCAATGAATCAATGATGTTCTCATGAACAAGGCTACATAACAAACTGGAAAATAGTTAACACTGAATTCCTAAAACTGATTTCTACTCTACTGTACAACTATAAAATGGATTACGCAGAAGTGTCTCCTTCTTCTAAACAACTGTATTGGTCATAGAGAAAGCTAACTTCAAACCATTACATAATGACTACCACTGATTGAGTTTTCTGAGAACTGTGATTAGTTGTTATATACCAGCCTGACAGACATTTATCTACCTACTGACTTAGGTCATTCAGTTTCTTCAAAACATATTGACATTGTTCTCAAATGGATTACTTCCATTTCTGATTAGCAGAGTAATAGCCCTGGTGTTGGTGATGACTTGTATGCATGAAGCTTGCACAATGATATGACATGATCTCAGTAAGAACGATTTATAAGCTCACTCCCTGAACTTGCCATTAATTTGGAACTAGGAGAAATGGCAAGGGAATATACTTAAATATTTCTAAGTTCTCCCTTGCTAACTTGTGAAGCTCCATGAGTGGCCAAGGATTCCTTCCAAAGAACCAAGAATGACAACTGAAAAACCACCAATCAACCCCACAAACCAAACAAGCAACCGCAGCAAAATCAGAAATCAGTTGTCTGGAGAAAGAAGTTGGTCCACTGAAATCTCAAGTCAAATGAGCCCAGGCTTGCACAACAGTATACACCTGTAGTTCCAAGACTCTGAAGGCAGAGGCAGGAGAATTGCAACTTTGGAGCCAGTTTGAACTATATAGCAAGACACTATATTAAAACAAACAAAACCAAAAAGTAACCTTCCAAGTGGTGCTTCATCAGAGTACCTGGTTATACTGGAAATACAAAGACCTGGTTATAACCTCTGCCAGATGGAAATTGCTTCTTAAAATGGTAATAATCCAAGAGAATTTGAGTCATAGTTTCTTAATATGATAGCTGAAGTAAGCTTCCCGAAACTTCTCTGCTGTTTCTGCCTTTATTCTTTCCACAAAGAGTAGCATCCATTCTATCCAATATGGTAACCAAAAAATTTCCATCACCACCAACTCACAAACTCACGACATCTCTCTTTAATTATTACCCTTACAGATACATAAATATAAATATGTAAATACAACTTACTGAGTCCATTTAGTTGCTTGCATGTACATGTTTTTAGGGCTGACCACTTAGTATTGGGAAAGCAACTATAGGCTCATTCTGGGGAAAGACTAATTTGCAGAATTAACAGGAAGAAGTATTAATCTCAGAGGAAAGACAGCTAATCTGTATCCTTATCAGTAGCTGGTGCACTGGCAACAAACCATACAGGCAAGGAGGTAGACAAAAATCAAAATCCACCTTGACAGATAGATGCTGAATTTGCCAAAAATAGAAATAAAAAAAAACCCACACCCAAATGCCAATGTGATTGTGAAATGCAGCTATTAAGAGAAGAATGATAGGCCAGCTGCTGAATCAGACACCACAGCCAAACAGTGAATGGAGCTTGGGGGTTCTTATAGAAGAATAAAAGGAAGGATTGTGGGTCCTGAAGTGAATAGAAACTCCACAGGAAGACCAACAGAGTCATCGAACCTGGATCCTTGAGGCTCTCAGAGACTGAACCACCAACCTAAGAACATACACAGGCAAGACCTAGGCCTCCCTGCACATATGTAGCAGATGTGCAGCTTGGTCTTCATGTGAATCCCAAACTGGAACAGGGGCTATCCCAGAGCTGTTGCCTGTCCTTGGGATATGTTCTAGCTGAGCTGCCTTGTCCGGCCTTAGTGGTAGAGGATGCACCAAGCCTCACAGAGACTTGAAGTGTGTGTGTGTGGCGGGAGGGGGGGGATACCTAGGAGGGGTCCCACCCTCTCAAGGGAGAAGAGCAGGGAGTCAGAAAAGAATTGTGGGAAGGGATGGCAGGGAGGGGACAGTGAGCTAGATGTAAAGTGAATAAATAAAATGAATGAATAAATAATGTTTTAAAAAGAGAGAAGGGCAATAGTTTTAGGGACATTCAGTGATAAAGTAAGGCTAGATTCCATGTTAATCATAGAATCTTAATGGCAAAAACTACAAATTATACAAAAAACTCCCTTTTATATTATCCAGTGTTATAATTTGTTTATGGTTTCAATATTCACTTTAACTAAGTCTTTGCAATTATTTACATGTTAATTTTCTACTTATTACTATTGTTTCCTAAACACCCCCCTCCCCAATCACTCATTTATTTAGGCATTGCTTGGGACTGATCAATCAAAATATGTCAAGATAAAAAAAAACATGATGAATAAGCGGGATTTAATTTTAAGAAAATTTGCTCTCACTTGTAAAGTTTTCAAAGAAATGGTAGCTATCAATGATCATTACCATGTCTTTTCTTTAGTGGTGATTTTTCAGCAATTTCTCTAAATTACAGACTTTCCAAATAAGACGGAAAAGCCAAAGTTGAGATTTATATTTTCATCTGGCTTTTAAACAGCAGCAAGGAAAAAATGTTCTTTATTGTTTTGTGGCATATTAGTGGAGTCAGGCTTTGCAAAGGTGTCCAGTGTTTCTGAAACTTCTCTTGGTAACATCTTGAACTATCAAAAGTCAGTTAGTGTTCCTGTTGCCATTTGCACCAGGGAGCCAGGAGACTCCACAGCCTTCAGAGCACAGCCCGCCAGGAGAGAGAGATTTCCCAACAGTGCTTTTACTTCTGAGCTCTGAGGTGAGATCTCCACCTTCTCTCTGGAGGGGACCAGCTAGGAGCACACAGGGCATAAGATCAGTAGAGCAGCTGAGACAGAAGTCTTCCTGCTGCCATTGGCACCAGGGAGCCAGGAAACTCCACAGCTTTCTGTGCACAGCCCAACAGGAGAGAGAGAGAGAGAGAGAGAGAGAGAGATCTCCCAGCAGTGCTTTCACTTCTGAGCTCAGAGGAGTAAAGACACAGGCTTACAGGTCCACCGGAGGAACAAACTCCAGCCAAAGACAATACCAACTAGCACCAGAGATAACCAGACAGTGAAAGGCAAGCACAAGAACCCTACCAACAGAAACTAAGGCCACATGGCAACATCAGAACCCAGTTCTCCCACCACAGCAAGTCCTAGATGCCCCAACACATCAGAAAAGCAAGAGTTGGATTTAAAATTGTATCCCATGATACTGAGAGAGAGCTTCAAGAAGGACTTAAACAACTCCCTTAAAGAAATACAGGAGAACATCAGTCAACAGGTAAAAGCCCGTAAAGAGGAAACACAAAAATCCCTTAGAGAAATACAGGAGATCATGGGTTAACAGGCAGAAGCCCTTAAGGAAGAAACAAAAATCCCTTAAAGAATTACAAGAAAACACAAACAATCAAGTGAAGGAACTGAACAAAAACATCCAGGATCTAAAAGTGGAAGTAGAAACAATAAAGAAATCACAAAATGAGACATCTCTGGAGATAGAAAACCTTGGAAGGAATTCAGGAGTCATAGATGCAAGCATCAACAACAGAATATAAGATATAGAAGAAAGAACATCAGGTGCTGAAGATATCATAGAAAACATTGACTCAACAGTCAAAGAAAATGCAAATGCATAAAGCTGGTAACCCAAAACATCCAGGAAATTGAGGACACAATGAGAAGACCAAATCTAAGGATTACAGGTAGAGACAAGAGCGAAGATTTGCAACCTAAATGGCCAATAAATATCTTCAATAAAATTATAGAATAAAACTTCCCTAACCTAGAGAAAGAGATGCCCATGAACATCCAAGAAGCCTACAGAACTCCAAATAGATTTGACCAGAAAAGAAACTCCTCCAGGCACATAATAATCAAAACACCAAATTCACTAAACAAAGAAAGAATATTAAAAGCAGTAAGGGAAAAAAGGCAAGTAACTTATAAAGGCAGACCTATCAGAATCACACCAGCTTCTCACCAGAGAAGATGAAAGCTAGATGATCCCAGGCAGACCTCATACAGACCCTAAGAGAACACAAATGCCAGTCCAGGCAACTATACCCAGAAAAACTCTCAATCGTTATAGATGGAGAAACCAAGATATTCCATGATAAAAACCAAATTTATACAATATCTGTCTACAAATCCAGCCATACAAAGGATAAAAATGGAAAATGCCAACACAAGGAGGGAAACTACACCCTATAAAAAGCAAGAAAGTAATTTTCTTCTTCTATCAAACCCAAAAGAAGATACCCACAAAAACATAAAAATAACATCAAAAATAACAGGAAGCAACAATCACTATTTCTTAATATCTCTTAACAACAATGGACTCAACTCACCAATAAAAAGCATTGACTAACAGAAATATTTCTCATGTAAATCTTCAGTTTTATCAGAAAATGTTTGCAATTCCCCTTTTAATTAATTTTGTAATGTTTTTATATTTATTTTATCTGCATTATTTTTCATGATAATCTTCAATTTTAATGTGTCTTTCTATATATTTCCTCTATTTTATTAGAAATGTTTTCAATGTAAATCTTTGATTTTTATCACAAATGTTTCTAATTCCACCTTCAATTAATTTAGAAAGAGTTTTAATATGTAAAATTTTCCAGGAAATAGTCAATTTTAACATGTTTGTCTATATATTTCTTGAATTTTACCAGAAATATTTTTCATGTTAATCTTCAATTTTATCTGAAAATGTTTATAATTCCACCTTCAATCAACTTAGAATTATCTTTATGCCTATCATTTTTTCTGTATAATTTCCATGATAATCTTTAATTTTATCATGTTTTTCTATATATTTCTTCAATTTTATCAGAAATATTTTCCATGTAAATCTTCAAGTTTATCAGAAAATATCTATAATTCCACTTTCAATCAACTTAGGAATACTTTTATGCCTACCATTAATGTATCTATATAAAATTTTCTATGATAATCTTCAATTCTAACATGTTTTTCTACATTTTTCTATGATTTTATCAGAAATATTTTCCATATAAACCTTCAATTCTATCATAAAATGCTTCTATTTCATATTTCAATTAATTTGGCAATGTTTTACATGTCTATCACTTTACTCTTTAATTTTCCATGAAAATTGTCAATTGTAACATGTTTTTCTATGTATCTCTCCTATTTTATCTGAAATATTTTCCATGTAAATCTTTAATTTTATCACAAAGTGTTTTTACTTCCCTTTTCAATAAAAAAGTCAGTGCATAAAAGGCATCACTTCCTAGATGATCACAAGAGACATAGAACCAAACACAGCTCCCTAGGACTTTTAAAGGAACCGTTAGAATCCAACAGCCAGTTTTGTTGGATTTCATCTGCCCCCTTGCTTTCTGTATGAGGGAAGCAGCCACTGGGCAGTGGAAGAGCCCGTGCCATGTTAGTCTAGTGTGAAGTCACAACCTCCCATGCTCTCGTTACATCTCTCCTTCCCTTCCTTTAGCACAACCACAAAGTCCACCCTGCCTTTCTATTGCCATATAGCAGACCATGCCTGGAGCCTCTGCCTTCCTTCTGCAGGGTAATCCTGACAGCCTCACTCAGCTGGTTTCCCCCTAGGTGCCTTGTCATTTTAGTGAGGCAATGGCAGAAACTCTCACACAGAAGTGATTCCTCCCATTTTATAAGAGAAGGGCTACTGCTGGCTGGAGGGAAAGGAGGCAGGTGGATCTCTGTGAGTTTGAGCCAGCCAGGTCTAAGTAGTAAGACCCTGTCTCCAAAATGAATAAATCAATTAACTAAGTAAGCAAATGAATAAAGCTACAGGGGACAGAGGAGGGAGGGGAACCACGCCACCTTGAGGATGGCTTTCTGTGTTGCACTGGGCACACCCTCAGCATCTCCCAATTCTGAATTCATCCTTCCTTGGCCAGGCTCCTTTCTCCACTTGGAAAGGCTTTCTGACCACCTGGTAAAGCTGACTTACCTTTTATGGAATTCCAAAGGCATTGACTCCTGAAAGAAACCCTTCTTAATCTACCCAGCATTCCAGGGCAGAGTTAAAGGCTTTAGGATGCTTTGAAGTAGTTTGCATTGTAGTAAATATTTGTTTTAATGCCTTTATTACATTATGGCCATTGGTTTGCTATTGTGGTTGTTTGTTTGTTTGTTTGTTTGTTTCATTTTCATTGCTTTTGGTGATGATAATGGAGCAAGAAAGAAGGCCGGGTGCATACTGTCATGTGATCTACATCACAGTATCCCACCATCTTGTATTCCATTTTGGATGAATAGGATGTTGTTTGTTTCCCTTATATATTTACAGCAAGGGGTGTATTGCTAGATAGTTAATTCTTAGCACATAAATTTATGAATTAATAAATAAACATATAATAGCTAACTAAATAAAAACTGTCACTAACTCAATCCAAGGTTAGCAGTAGCCCCTTCTCAAGTTGGGCTAGAGAAGCGTGCAGAACTCAGAGAACCAACTTGCATGCTGACACCCAGGCGCCCAGGCATCTAGAGCCTCAGGAGCCTCTCAGAGCTCTTAAGCTAGTCTCTCAGATAACTTTCATTAATAAAGTAGCTAATGCAGAATGCCTCTCCTCTATCAGCACTTGTCAGTTACTTAATCAGTGATTGGAAAATAACTAAACAGTTTTTATTGCTCTTACATAATTCATAATTACATAATTATAAGTCAAAATTCTTTGATGATTTCTGAACTCATGTTAACAAACTGCTGAGTCCCCTAAGAGATGGTCCCAGGGACCTTCTTACATATATTTGGTTAGTGAGAAGTAAGTGAGGCATTGACAGTTGACTCACATTCCAGGGCAGTGCACTTTCTAGAAATGACTTCAACCTGTGTATCCACATTAACCGGAAGCAGCGTCAGCACTGAGCATATTGATGTCCAAAGAGCTGGGGATTTGGTTGGTGGGAATAGAAAAACACTAAGTATTTGGTGTCAGAAGCGCTGGGACTGGAAACAGACTGTGATAAACACAGTCTGCGAGGATTAGATGGCACACCATTTTCCCCACGTTTGCAGTGTTCCTTAGCAGTTCTATTCTTCAGTCAGTTGACATGATAGCTCATTCCTCATCGGCTCCATCTCTTTGCTCCTGTCAGTTATCTTTCTCCCAGCTAGTGCATTCATTCCAGCATTAACCTCTCCCACATCCTTCCTGTTAGCTCTCTCATTTGGGTTTCTGCTAATGTTCATTTTCCATGGTCGCTCTTTGCTGAAAATTCAGATGTTCATTGTTTACAGCTTCTTTAGAACAGCTTTATATTCTTGAATATCTACTAAGCCATCCAAATCCTCTTTACAATCTAAATAAATCTACTTCTTAAGTTTTTCCTTCTATGTTCTATTTAAAGGCTCTTTAATATTTCTGTTTCAAGTTTCGGAGAGAGAGATAATTCCTTCCATCTAGAATTAAAGTTCCCCAACATCTTTGCAGAGCAAAGATGTCTTAGATGAAAGGCAATAGAACATGAAGCATATGCTAGCTGTTGCCATTTGAATGCATGGAGTTGGAATGTGTTGAAACAGAAACATGATCTAGGGAGGCAGAAGACTAAACTTAGCAGATAATTGAATGTTAAACTTTTATTACAAGAAAACTAATTTAGTTATCTACTGAAATGCTGCATTTGCTCTTTTTGTTAGATTTCATTTCTGCTCAAAAAGGATTTAAGGCAACTTAGTCTGTAATTTAATATGTAAAATTCTATAATTTTAAATTTTCAAATATCAGTATTTGAGCATTAAATTGTTTCATGGCACCTTTATGAACAATTCTCCATTAAAGATGTTTTAAAATACGTAGAATAATACTTGACATTTTTTTTTTTGTAGATAAGGGATACATTTTCAAATATGCTATGTCGATATACTTACTCTTACCTGAACTCTAAGTGAGGCTATAACTTAACTCAAGAAACTTTTAAATGCCTTTTTATAATGAATCCCATAGTGTTTTAAAAAAGGATTCAGAGAACAAAAGTATGCAGACTTAAGAAAAAGTTTCTAAATGGTTAGTGCACTGGCTTCAATGAAAATGGTCCTGTAGGAGCATATGTTTGAATAGTTGGTCCCCAGTTGGTGGAACTTTTGGAGAAGTTGTGTAAGGGCTGCAGGTTTTGGGAGCATTCACAAAGCTAGCTAACTCTTTATGTCTCTCAGTATCTCTGTATCTGTGTCTGTCTCTGTCCCCTCCCCTCCTCCTTCCTGCTTATGATCAAGATTTGATAGCATCTACTGTGATAGCATGTGGAAGACCTGCACAGATTTAAACTCAAACAAAATCCCAGCCCTGAGAAGGGAAACTGAACACAGAACATGCCACACCTAACCAAGAAGCTATTTCTAATTGATTTCTTTGGGAAAGGAAAAAACCCATTTCCTATAATGGAGTATCACTGGATATGTCAACCATACTCCAGAGAAGATATCATGCCTTAAAAAAACTGGCCAACCCTAAAATGGACTCAATGGTTGTGGTGTGTGTGTGTGTGTGTGTGTTTTGTTTTGACACTTGTGTGTGTATTTATTTTTGCTTTTTCTTGTTTTAAGAAGGTGGTTGGCAAAGCAAAAGAAAATGAAGTTGGGTGGGTAGGGAGGATGGGAGGATCTGAGAGGAGTTGGGAAGAGGAAAGTATATGATAAAATATACTGTATAAAAAATTAAAAAAAAATGCGAGCTCTCAGTGGTTCCTGATGTAGCCATCTGTTTCTCCATTATGGATTTGAACCTCTGAAACCATAAGCCCAATTAAATGCTTTCTTTTCTAAAGGGCCTTGGTCATTGTATTTTATCCTAACTATAAAAACCTAACTAGGACAGCTATGATTCTAGGATACTAAATTTTACATTAGCCAGAGTTATCAGCGTTAACAGCTTTCGGATAGTAAATGTTTGTTTATTAAAGTAAGTTCTGCACAAATTTGAAGTCAGGGTTGTCTTACGACATTCCCCTTGAGTAGTAGCTAAGTTTCAACAAAGATGAAAGAAAAGTCAAGGAGGAAGAATTCCCACCGTTCTAACATTTGAGAACAGCGGTAAAGCCGGGCATGCTCGTAGACTTTAATCTGAGCATTCTAGAGACTGACTGAGGAATTTCAAAACACTGTCAAAAACAAATATGTAAACAAACAAAAAACCCACGGAGAAATACAAGTAACACGGAGCATGCATTAACACCCAGAAGCACAGTAAAAGCATGTACGAATTATTTGAAAGGGTTAACTTTAACATTCATTGATTATAGAGCAGAGAGAAAACTCAGCCATAATATTTTGTTTGTTTAAATAGGACAACTTCAAAATGAAAAGGGAAATAAGAACTAAAGGATATGGAAAACATTAAAGTAGTTAATCAGAAGCAGCACCAGAGAGAGATACTCTGTGCCTGACCTTATTTTATGCTTACATCAAGCTATTCCATATTAATATATTCATGGTTTCAAAAGCAATGATTTTACAGACAAATGGACACTGTCTCAATTATCTACACCTGGGAAGACCTCCTACAGCTTGGGACACAGGGATACATTTTGTGGTCATATTCCTAAACCGGAGCACACTATTGTTGCCTACAAATAAAGTGGTCAAGCTGCTAAACCTAAACTGTTTTTTATTATGAAAACAGCACAAAATCCTCATTTTATATTTCATACTCTCACTGGCACAAATAAAGACACAGTAAGCAGCACTCCTCCATGACTTCTGCGTCGGTTCCAGCTTCCTGCCCTGTTTAGGTTCCTGCACGTCCTCCCCAGTGATATGGAAGTGTAAGCTGAATGAGCCATTTCCTCCCCACATTGGTTTAGGTCGTGCTGTTTGTTCTCAGCAATGGTAGCCCCAGCTAAGACACACCCTAAAGCTTCTCTGTTGGGTTGATAATGAGCCCGAGAAGTGTGGCTGAGAGAAAGTCAGTACTCTGTTATATCTCACATGCCATATTTTGATTTATCTTTCTTTAAAAAATATTTTGGGTACTCAACTGTCATTTTGAGTAAATTATTTTAAAAAAGGTGTTGAGGTTGGTATTTTTCCTCAACCCCCAAACATTTTCATACTGGCCGTTTATAAGATAGGCAAATTAGCCAGATCATAAATTCTTGGATTCGTGATTTCCTTCCCAAAGTACATGTATCTTTCCCGTTATTGAGCCAGCTGCAATTCTTAGCTTCAGACAGCAGAAAACATCTCAAGCTAACCTTAAAGGAATTTGTTACAAAAATTTTCTCGTTTATTGTTTTTTAAAGGTCAAAAATTTTGAAAACAAATAGAAAACAAGAAAGACAAAGAAAGTTCAACTCAACTCAGATTGAGGTGAAGATTCACTGGAACGTTGGTTTGTGATCTCACTGATTTTTGCATCCTGTGATGCTGCTTAGAAGAAAAACAAGAGTCAACATCCTTACTGGGACATATGAATCTGACTATGTGGCCTGCTGGGGGACATGGAATGTAGTATCCAATCTCACTTATTTCCTACTATCCATCAAGATAAAAAGTAATTCCTCCTAAACTTAATGGAAGTATTCTGACCCTAAGGGACATGCATGAAAAAATACACACTGCAATTATCTTCTAGCCAGTAATGTGTTTAATAACCCTGATGCCGGTATACTTTTGATTTCTGCCATTACAATGTATTGTCATAGTGTGCATGTTTGTGGGGTTTTGCTTCCCACCAGCAGCACACTTCAGCCAGGATGTGCCTAGATGAAGCTCTTTCTTCATTGCTTTGTTTGAATTGGTCATTCTGGGCCCGGCTCACAACAGGACTGTTTTCTTCAATGCCTTTCATGGTTTCCTTCATTTAAGTTGATGATGTTTCTTCCACAGATGTAAATCTTAGATGGAATTTCCATTTTAAGAAAGTATTGTTATTCAAGTATTAAATATGTCACTGCTCTTAAATTTTTCAACTTCACCCACTGCATTCCCTAATATTATTTTTATGTATTATTAGTGCCTCTAAGTCATGTTTTCCACTGCATTATTTTATGTTTTTATATTCTTATTTTGACTATTTGCTTTTTGAAACAGTGTCTTTCTATATAGCCATGGTTATCATGGAGCTCACTATGTAGACCAGGGTGGCCTCATATTCACAGAGATCTACCTATGTCTACCTCCTGAGTGCTGGGATTAAAGGGATGTGCCGTGACACCTGGCCAGATCATCTTCCTTTTAAATTTAAACATAAATATTTATTCCTCTGTAGGAGGTACATTATGGTAATTTAATGTAAATATTCAACATATAGCAGCCAACTCAGAATAAGAAGTGCTTCAATCTCTTCAAATATTAATCATTTTATATATTGCATTTCATAATTTTTTCTGAAATGCATCATAAATTATTTCAATGGACAAATACCTTATTATACTGAAAAGCCAGAAGCAATTCTACCAGGCTTACAGTGTTTTGGGAGCCCCTATTAGGCCTCATTTCTTCTTCCCATGCTCACACACACACACACACACACACACACACACACACACACACACACTGTTAAATTAGATGAGAGTGACTTGGTGCCACTAGTGCGGGCACCGAGTGATTCTTCCTGTGTTTGACTCACTTCACTTAACATCATGACTGCTAGTTCCATCAGATTGCTACAAATAACGGATTTCACTCTATTGATGGCTGAATGGTAGCCCATTTTGTGTCTAAAATGATACATGTTCCTTATCCATTCAGCCCTTGCAGGACATCTGGGTTGAATTTAGCTGTTGTGAACACCGTGCAGTGAACATGGAGTCTCTAGTGGAATTACTGGGTCACACAGCATTCTACTTTTAAGTTTTGGAGGAATCTCAATATTGTTTTTCAGATGGCCATACTGATTTACATTTCCACCAACAGTCCATGAGAGATCTCTTTTGTCCCCATCCTAATAAAAATTTGTAAATTTTTATCTATTTGATGAGAGTTGTTCTAACTGCAGTGAGATGCTGTGCAAGTGTAGTGTTGATTTGCATTTCCTGGTGATTTCTTTATATGCTTGGTGATCATTTGTGTTTATTCGTCAGAGAAATGCCTATTTACGTCTTAACATCTTTTTAATTACATTAGATGTTTTGGGAGCATGGAATTTGTTTCTGTTTTGTTGTTGTTGTTTGGGTTTTTTGTTTGGTAGGGTGTTTTGTTTGTTATTGTCTTTTGGTACTACTATTTTTAAATTTCTTAAATATTCTGATAACAGTCCCTTGTCATACGAGTTGCTTAAAAATAATCTGTATGTTATCTTTGAGTTTTATTACTTTTATAGGTGTCTTAGCTTGATATAGTCCCATTTCGTAGTTTTACCTTTGCTACCTATGTATTTGTGATCCTATCTATAAACATTGCCCTTTCCAATGTCTTGAAGTGTTTGTCTTTTTTGTAATAATTCATACATAATTTTAAAATTTAGATCCTTCACTAACTTTGAGTCAGTGTCTGAGCATAGTGAAAAGAAGAGAACTATTTTTATTCTTCTGCACACTTTGGCCAGTGCCATTTACTGAAGAGACTGGCTCTTTTCAACTGTATGTCCCTATAGCCTTTCTCAAAAATCTACTGGTGGTTTGAAATGGTTACATGTCTTGGCTCTTATGCCACTGGTCTTTGTATCTAATTTTTATGCCAGACTCTGCTATTTTAGTAACCAAAGCCCTGTAATGAGTTTTGTACCCAAATATTGTATTAACTCCAGCCTTTGTTTGGTTTTCTGGTTTTCTTGGATCAGATTCACATTGGATATTCTGGACCTCTTGTCGTTACATGTGATTAGGATTTCTTTTTCTATTTCTGTGAAGGAAATAATTAGTATTTTACTGAAAAATTCATTGAGTCACATAATCACATGCACAATATTAATTCTCCTAATTGGTGAATATGTGATATCTTCCCTTGTTTGCTGTGATCTATAAGTAACTTCTTTTATTACTGCTTTCTTATTTTTATTTTGAAGACCTTTCAATTATTTTGGCTAAATATATTCCTAAATATTGTTGAAGCTCTTGTAAATGTTATATTTCTTAACTTCTCTCTCAACAAGCATTTTGACTTTATTTTACAACCACAGTCTGAGGGATTCAATAAAGAACCAACATTAACATCAAGAAAACCCATCAACATTTACTTTGCCCCAACCCATCAGAATGCTGGGATGACTCTGGAGCTCCAGTAACCTACGTGCTACATGAACAGACACAGATGATCTTGAGTCATCTCTGTGAAAATTCATTGAACCCTCTTCCAAAGCAACATCTCTCTAGAGATATTGCCAAATTCACTAACAATAGGCATGCCTTCCATTGCAGAAGATTCCTCCAGGACCAAGAAGAAAACAAAAATTAGATAGAGAAAGTATCTTTTATAATCCCACAATGGTTTCTGCTTCCTGTCTTTCACAATACAATAAGTAAGTCTTGAAATAGATATTCTCTAGCATACGATCGCTAGAACACTGTCTCAGAGATTGACTTTAGCTATGCTATTATATTTTTCCTGATGCCATTACCAAGTAGCCAGACCCCATTCTGATGCAATTAATCTCCCATATCAAAGATGTGAAATTAAATATTCTATGCAGGCAGCAACAAAATTTTTCAACTTAGTGATGAAAAGGTGCCAAGAGGAATTTGGTCATTACATTAAGTCTTTTAGCCAGTCTGAGGGACTTAGATGCCAATAATCCTACTGAGAGAGAAATGTTGGAGCAGCTTGTGGACAGCTCTCAAAAACAGCAGAGCAGTTATTAAATTCCAGTGTTAACATACCCATTTTCAGTAATCTAAACAGTTTATGCCAACTTTGCTTTCAGTGAGTGTGTGTATGTGTGTGTATTTCCATGTGCATTTGTATATATGAGTGAAAAATAACATTAAAAACACATCTGAATAAGCTGTAACAAAATTTCACCAATATTATCATAATTATCATAAACTGTATTTAAAATATATTAGTAGAGGTCTGTAAGACAGCTCAGTCAGCAGAGTGCTTATTTTACAGCTCTGGGGAGCTGAGCTTGGTCTCTAGGGTCAACATTAAAACATAAAACACGAGTGCCTGACAAATACAGAGGTGGATGCTCTCAGCCAACCATTGGACTGAGCAGAGGAGACCCAGTGGAGGAGTAAGATAAAGGACCCAAGGAGCTGAAGGGGTTTGCAGCCCCATAGGAGGAACAACAATATGAACCTAGCAGTACCCCTGGAGCTCACAGGGACAAAACCACCAACCAAAGAGTTCACATGGAGGCACCCATGGCTCCAGCTGCATATGTAGCAGGGGATAACTTTGTTGGACATCAATGAGAAGAGATGCCCTTGGTCCTATGAAGGCTCAATTCCCCAGTGTAGGAGAATACCAGGTAAGGGAAGCAGAAGTGGGTGGGTTTGTGACCAGGAAGAGGGAGGATGGGATAGGAGGTTTTTGGAGGGGAAAGGAGGTAAGGCGATAACATTTGAAATGTCAATAAAGAAAATATCTAATTTTTAAAAAGTCAGGCATGGTGGTTAGGCTTAAAATGCCAGCATTGGGAAAGTGGAGAAAGGAAGATATCTGAGACTCTGGGCAGCCAGTTCAGTTCCAGACTACTGAGAGACCCTGACTTGTTTCAATCAATCAATCAATCAATGCTAGTAGCAAGTATATAATGAAATCCAAGGTTTTGTGGCCTATACATGCATGCACTCAAAGCCCCCCCACACACACACACACGTGCAACTGCATTCATATGCATTCATACAAAATATAGACTAGTAGAGTCCTTGGTAAGACAGCGGACTCAGCAGCTGCTTCCATGTAACCCAGTGATGAAATGTCAAGAAAAGAAAACGTAATTCTATCCTCCAAAGAGCAAAAAAGGCATGATTCTGGAAATCCAAAAAAGCAAAAGGACAGCTGGAAAACATGCAGGGACCCAGAAGAGCCAAGTATCAAGAGGAAAGTCAGTCTGGACACAGGTCCAGGCACATGGAGCCCAGGGGGTACAGAAGCAAAGCAGAACCCTCCCTTAGGATTGCTGTGTCCATGATATGCACACATTAGTTCATGCTTTCCCAGGAAACATCATACAACACCGTCCTAATCATAATACAAGCCTACAACTAAGTTCTTGAAGCCAGTTGTAGGCCTTGCTGAAATAGTGCTTTCTCCAAAGAGATCAACAGAGCCTAGACAGTTTAAAATGCAGTGGTCCACTTTTGTTTTAAACTGAGCTACCCTGGGGGCCTGAGAGCAGTCACAAGTCAGGGTGCCTTAGTTCAACATGCTATAGTCCCCAAGTGAGAGACAACTCTCATAACGAGTGACAGAGGGTGTGAAGATCAGCCATTGACAGGATCAAAATGCAAGTGACACGGAACATGCAGGGAAGTGCATCCAGAGAAAGTTAGTCCCACCTCATTGCAGACCTGGACAACTAAGAATAACTAGAGTGTGAGGGCTCTGGGACAGAGGGCAGCAGCTGGACTGACCTCTGAAGTCACCTGTCATTCACTCGTGCAGCATTCAAAATCTTCAAGGCTCTAGGAGACTGCTTGTGGTCCACAGCCTCATCTCTCCAGTAGGGTGAGTAAGGCTAAGGACTGATTCATATGATCTCTGCGGTGGGGGTAGCTTTCTCCACTCATAATGCTCTTGGAAGATTTCCTCCATTGGCCACCCCAAGAGGTAGAAACTGGAGAAGTTTAGATGGCGGCAGAGCCTGACTAGCCCAGAAAGTGCAAAGCAGAGAATGGTGAGCAAAGCACAAATCTTCAGCAAAGAAGTCTTGGTCTTTTTTTTTTTTTTTTTTTTTGTCTTTTTTTTTATTTGATATAATTTATTTACATTTCAAATGATTTCCCCTTTTCTAGCCCGCCCCACTCCCCGAAAGTCCCGTAAGCCCCCTTCTCTTCCCCTGTCCTCCCTCCCACCCCTTCCCAGTTCCCCGTTCTGGTTTTGCCAAATACTGTTTCACTGAGTCTTTCCAGAACCAGGGACCACTCCTGCTTTCTTCTTGTATCTCATTTGATGTGTGGATTATGTTTTGGGTATTCCAGTTTTCTAGGTTAATAACCACTTATTAGTGAGTGCATACCATGATTCACCTTTTGAGTCAGGGTTACCTCACTTAGTATGATGTTCTCTAGCTCCATCCATTTGCCTAAGAATTTCATGAATTCATTGTTTCTAATGGCTGAATAGTACTCCATTGTGTAGATATACCACATTTTTTGTATCCACTCTTCTGTTGAGGGATACCTGGGTTCTTTCCAGCATCTGGCAATTATAAATAGGGCTGCTATGAACATAGTAGAGCATGTATCCTTATTACATGGTGGGGAATCCTCTGGGTATATGCCCAGGAGTGGTATAGCAGGATCTTCTGGAAGTGAGGTGCCCAGTTTTCGGAGGAACCGCCAGACTGCTTTCCAGAGTGGTTGTACCAATTTGCAACCCCACCAGCAGTGGAGGAGTGTTCCTCTTTCTCCGCACCCTCTCCAACACCTGCTGTCTCCTGAATTTTTAATCTTAGCCATTCTGACTGGTGTAAGATGAAATCTTAGGGTTGTTTTGATTTGCATTTCCCTAATGACTAATGAAGTGGAGCATTTTTTAAGATGCTTCTCCGCCATCCGAAGTTCTTCAGGTGAGAATTCTTTGTTTAACTCTGTACCCCATTTTTTAATAGGGTTGTTCGGTTTTCTGGAGTCTAACTTCTTGAGTTCTTTATATATATTGGATATTAGCCCTCTATCTGATGTAGGATTGGTGAAGATCTTTTCCCAATTTGTTGGTTGCCGATCTGTCCTCTTGATGGTGTCCTTTGCCTTACAGAAACTCTGTAACCTTATGAGGTCCCATTTGTCAATTCTTGCTCTTAGAGCATACGCTATTGGTGTTCTGTTCAGAAACTTTCTCCCTGTACCGATGTCCTCAAGGGTCTTCCCCAGTTTCTTTTCTATTAGCTTCAGAGTGTCTGGCTTTATGTGGAGGTCCTTGATCCATTTGGATTTGAGCTTAGTACAAGGAGACAAGGATGGATCAATTCGCATTCTTCTGCATGCTGACCTCCAGTTGAACCAGCACCATTTGTTGAAAAGGCTATCTTTTTTCCATTGGATGTTTTCAGCCTCTTTGTCGAGGATCAAGTGGCCATAGGTGTGTGGGTTCATTTCTGGATCTTCAATCCTGTTCCATTGATCCTCCTGCCTGTCACTGTACCAATACCATGCAGTTTTTAACACTATTGCTCTGTAGTATTGCTTGAGGTCAGGGATACTGATTCCCCCAGATTTTCTTTTGTTGCTGAGAATAGTTTTAGCTATCCTGGGTTTTTTGTTGTTCCAGATGAATTTGATAATTGCTCTTTCTAACTCTGTGAAGAATTGAGTTGGGATTTTGATGGGTATTGCATTGAATCTGTATAGTGCTTTAGGCAAAATGGCCATTTTAACTATATTGATTCTACCGATCCATGAGCATGGGAGGTTTTCCCATTTTTTGAGGTCTTCTTCCATTTCCTTCTTCAGAGTCTTGAAGTTCTTGCCATACAGATCTTTCGCATGTTTGGTAAGAGTCACCCCAAGATACTTTATACTGTTTGTGGCTATTGTGAAGGGGGTCATTTCCCTAATTTCTTTCTCAGCCTGCTTATCCTTTGAGTATAGGAAGGCCACTGATTTGCTTGAGTTGATTTTGTAACCTGCCACTTTGCTGAAGTTGTTTATCAGCTGTAGGAGCTCTCTAGTGGAGTTCTTTGGGTCACTTAGGTAGACGATCATGTCGTCTGCAAATAATGATAGTTTGACTTCCTCCTTTCCAATTTGTATCCCTTTGACCTCCTTATGTTGTCGAATTGCCCGAGCTAGTACCTCAAGTACAATATTGAAAAGATAAGGAGAAAGGGGGCAGCCTTGTCTGGTCCCTGATTTCAGTGGGATTGCTTCAAGTTTCTCTCCGTTTAGTTTGATGCTGGCTACCGGTTTGCTGTATATTGCTTTTACTATGTTTAGGTATGGGCCTTGAATTCCTGTTCTCTCCAAGACTTTAAGCATGAAAGGATGCTGAATTTTGTCAAATGCTTTTTCAGCATCCAATGAAATGACCATGTGGTTTTGTTCTTTGAGTTTGTTTATGTAGTGGATTGTATTGATGGATTTCCGTATATTGAACCAACCCTGCATTCCCGGGATAAAGCCTACTTGATCATGGTGGATGATCGTTTTGATGTGTTCTTGGATTCGGTTGGCAAGAATTTTGTTGAGTATTTTTGCATCGATGTTCATAAGGGAAATTGGTCTGAAGTTCTCTTTCTTTGTTGGATCTTTGTGTGGCTTTGGTATCAGCGTAATTGTGGCTTCGTAGAAGGAATTGGGTAGTGTTCCTTCTGTTTCTATTTTGTGGAATAGTTTGAAGAGTATTGGTGTTAACTCTTCTTTGAATGTCTGGTAGAATTCTGCACTGAAACCATCTGGTCCTGTGCTTTTTTTGGTTGGAAGACTTTCTATGACTCCTTCTATTTCTTTAGGCTTTATGGGACTGTTTAGATGGTCTAGTTGGTCCTGATTTAATTTTGGTATTTGGTATCTGTCAAGGAAATTGTCCATTTCCTCCAGATTCTCCAGTTGTGTTGAGTACAGGCTCTTGTAGTAGGATCTGATGATTTTTTGGATTTCCTCAGTTTCCGTTGTTATGTCTCCCTTTTCATTTCTAAGTTTGTTAATTTGGATACTTTCCCTGTGCCCTTTGGTCAGTCTGGCTAAGGGTTTATCTATCTTGTTGATTTTCTCAAAGAACCAGCTCCTAGTTTTGTTGATTTTTTGTATGGTTCTCTTTGTTTCTACTTGATTGATTTCGGCCCTGAGTTTGATGATTTCCTGCCTTCTACTCCTCCTGGGTGAAATAGCTTCTTTTTGTTCTAGGGCTTTCAGGTGTGTCATTAAGTTGGTAATGTATGCTCTCTCCATTTTCTTTTTGGAGGCACTCAGGGCTATGAGTTTTCCTCTTAGCACTGCTTTCATTGTGTCCCATAGATTTGGGTATGTTGTGTTTTCATTTTCATTGTGTTCTAAAAAGTCTTTAATTTCTTTCTTTATTTCTTCCTTGACCAAGGTGTCATTGAGTAGAGTATTGTTCAATTTCCACGTGTATGTGGGTTTTCTGTTGTTTCTGTTGCTATTGAAGACCACTTTTATTCCATAGTGATCAGATAGGAGGCATGGGATTAGTTCTATCTTTTTATATTTGTTGAGGTCTGTCTTGTGACCAATTATATGGTCGATTTTGGAGAAGGTACCATGAGGTGCTGAAAAAAAGGTATATTCTTTTGTTTTAGGATAGAATGTTCTATATATATCAGTTAAGTCTAATTGGTCCAAAGCTTCAATTAGTTTCATTGTGTCCTTGTTTAGTTTCTGTTTTCCTGATCGGTCCATTGAGGAAAGTGCAGTGTTGAAGTCACCCACAATTATTGTGTTAGGTGCAATGTGTGCTTTGAGTTTTAATAAAGTTTCTTTTATGAAAGAGGGTGCCCTTGCATTTGGAGCATAGATGTTCAGGATTGAGAGTTCTTCTTGTTGTATTTTTCCTTTGACCAGCAAGAAGTGTCCCTCAGAGTCTCTTTTGATGACTTTGGGTTGAAAGTCAATTTTATCTGATATTAAAATGGCTACTCCAGCTTGTTTCCTGAGACCATTTGCTTGTAAAATTGTCTTCCAGCCTTTTACTCTAAGGTAGTGTTTGTCTTTGACCCTGAGGTGTGTTTCCTGTAAGCAGCAAAATGTAGGGTCCTGTTTACGTATCCAGTCAGTTAGTCTGTGTCTTTTTATTGGGGCATTGAGTCCATTGATGTTAAGAGATATTAAGGAATAGTGATTGTTACTTCCTATCATTTTTGACGTTATTTTTTAAATTTGATTGCTTAACTTCTTTTGGGTTTGATGAAAGGTTACTATCTTGCTTTTTTCAGGGTGGAGTTTCCCTCCTTGTATTGGTGTTGTCCTCCTATTATCCTTTTTAGGGCTGGGTTTGTGGATAGATATTGGGTGAACTTGGTTTTGTCGTGAAATATCTTAGTTTCTCCATCTATGGTGATTGAGAGTTTTGCTGGATATAGTAGTTTTGGTTGGCATTTGTGTTCTCTTAGAGTCTGCATGAGATCTGCCCAGGACCTTCTAGCCTTCATAGTCTCAGGTGAAAAGTCTGCTGTGATTCTGATAGGTCTTCCTTTATATGTTACTTGGCCTTTTTCTCTTACTGCCTTTAGTATTCTTTCTTTGTTTAGAACATTTGGTGTTTTGATTATTATGTGACGGGAAGTATTTCTGTTCTGGTCCAGTCTGTTTGGAGTTCTGTAGGCTTCTTGTATATTCATGGGCATCTCTCTCTTTAGGTTAGGGAAGTTTTCTTCCATAATTTTATTGAAGATATTTGCTGGCCCTTTAAGTTGTAAATCTTCACTCTCATCTATGCCTATAATCCTTAGGTTTGGTCTTCTCATTGTGTCCTGGATTTCCTGGATATTTTGGGTTACAAGCTTTTTGCACTTTGCATTTTCTTTAACTGTTGAGTCCATGGTTTCTATGGAATCTTCAGCATCTGAGATTCTTTCTTCTATTTCTTGTATTCTGTTGTTGATATTTGCATCTCTGTCCCCTGATTTCTTCCCAAGGCTTTCTATCTCCAAAGTTGTCTCCCTTTGAGTTTTCTTAGTTGTTTCTACTTCTGATTTTAGATCCTGGATGGTTTTGCTTAGCTCCTTCCCTTGCATGTTTGTGTTTTCCTGTAATTCTTTAAGAGATTTTTGTGTTTCCTCTTTCATGAGCTCAGCCTGTTGACCAAAGTTCTCCTGTATTTCTTTAAGA
Source organism: Apodemus sylvaticus (assembly GCF_947179515.1). NCBI lineage: Eukaryota > Metazoa > Chordata > Mammalia > Rodentia > Muridae > Apodemus > Apodemus sylvaticus. The sequence continues at coordinate 58,133,645 of NC_067483.1, forward strand.
GATTTTTGTGTTTCGTCTTTCATGACCTCAGCCTGTTGAGCAAAGTTCTCCTGTATTTCTTTAAGTGTTTTTTGCATTTCCTCCTTGTTGGCTTTTGTATTCTCCTGGATTTCTTTCAATGATTTTTGTGTTTCCCTTGCAAGGGCTTCTAACTTTTGATCCATTTTCTCCTCAATGCCCTTCATGTGTTCCTGTACCAGCATCATGACCAGTGATTTTAAATCCAAATCTTGTTTTACTGGTGTGATGGGGTATCCAGGACTTGCTGGTAGAGGAGAATTTGGTTCAGATGTTGCCATATTGCCTTGATTTCTGTTAGTGACGTTTCTGCGTTTGCCTTTTGCCATCTAGCTCTCACTGGTGTTACTTGGTCTTGTCAGTGCTGGACTCACCAGTGCAAGCTGCCCGTTCCCCGTTGGCCTCTGGTGCACAGCTTACACTGTGCACTGCCTATAGACAGGGTGCTGTTGTCCAGGCTGTTCAGATCCTGAAGCAGGCACCTGAAGGCTCCCGCTAGGGCCCGCAGGATTTATTGGAGCACACTGACTTCTCCCAGCTGGCCGCCCGGAAGCCCCCACTAGCCTCTTGAGGGACCTGGAGATGTGGCGGCCACCCAGGCTGATCTGAAGCGGAGAGAGTTGAGCTGGGGGCTTCTGCCTGAGGCCTTGCCCCAGATTGTGTCTGTGGACCAGGTGGAACCCGTGTGCACCCCCAGGGAGCTCCGAAGGTGAATGTTGCTGTGACCTCCCCTGTGCTCCGCTCACTCCGCTGGGCAGCCGATTTCCCCAACCGGGCTGGCGCACACTAGGTTAGCCTTGTCGCCTGGGCCCTGAGTCCAGGCAAACGCCTGGGAGGCCAAGGTCCGAGCAAAGTTCCCCTAGGGCTATGTCTGTTATTTGGGTCCGCCAGGTGACCCGGATGGCGGGCGTGCGCGTCCGCGCTCCCCGAAAGCACCGGGAGAGTCTGTTGTGCTAATAACCTCCTGGGCGGGTTGACACACAGATGGCCCACCAAGCCGCCCAGTTCTTGGGGTCAGTCCTGTGCCTTTTGGGGCCTAGACCCCCGTTTTGTTAGCCTCAGGCTACGCTTGTTAGCAGTCTCTGCCCTCCCGAGCACTCTGGCTCCTGTAGGCAAAATGGCGGCGCGTGCACCGGCCAGGGCAAAAAAAACTCCTGGCTGGGTTGGCGCCCCGATGGCCACTCGAACAGCCCAGGGCCTGGGTGCAGGCCAACGCCCGTCTGGCTCAGACCCCTGCGGTGTTGGGCCTAGGATTATGTTTGTGTACCTCAGTCTGACCGATCTCTGGAGCCCGGGATCAAGATGGCGGTGAGTCTCTCCTGACTGGCGGGCAGCCGAGTTCTGAAGTGGCTTCCGTGCAGGGAAAGGCTCCGCAGAACCGCAGTTGCTTGCCGCCCGGCTGGTCAGCGAAGGTCAGTGGTCGTGGGCGCAGGGCCTAACTGGACCCTGTGTCGCCTTGGTTCCACCGCTGATGGCCCTTCAGCTGGAGCAGCCACTGCTACCGCTGCCGCCGCCGCCGCCGCCGCCGCCGCCTCCCCTCAAAGGACAGTCCTGATGCTGAATGTTTGTCCAATACAAGCTCAGCACCATATTTAAATAATAGAAAAGAAGTGTCTATGCTGGGGGTTGCCCATTTACAGAGAGCCCCCAAAGAAGCCCCTCATGCAATACTTCATACCCCTCTTTGGTGTTTTCTTCCTTTGTGTTTCTGCATATTCTATTTTATTATAATATTTTAGTATTCTTACTAATGAATACTGTTAAGAAAGATCCTAGCGCATGGAAAAGCCTCCCTATCTCAAGAAGCAGCAGAACCAATACTCTGAAAATGTTTGTATTACTGGAAATGATTTATATATTCAATGAAATTTCAGTCAGATTTCACTGACATTCTTCACACCACTAGAAAAAGAAGTCCTAAAGTTTGTATATAAGCATAAAAGAGCACAAATAGTCAGTGCAAATAATACTCTACAGGACAACACTTGGAACATCTCAACACCTGATCTCAAACTCCTCTTTAGGACTATGGTAATACCATGATCCTAGCAGGCAATGAGTAGATTAGCAGACCCAGAGAAGAACTCTCACAGGGATGGCCTTTATGTAATCCTTGACAATGCTGTAAAAAGGACACAGTGAGGAAAAGGCAGCCAACAAATGTGTTGGAAAACCTGAATATCCACATGTAAAGGAATAAAACTATATTTTTCAAACTTTACAAAATTATCTCAAAATGGATTCATGGCCACAATGTAAAAAGATTTGAAAATGCTAAGAGAAAAGTTTCAAAATATAATCATGGACATGAACTTTCTGAAGAGGACCCCAAGAGAACAGAAAATAATTCTAAGAATTGCCAAATAAATGAGATGGCATGAAATAGAGAGCTTATGTACAATGGAAGAAATGATCAGCCCACAAAATGGGAGAGATGTTTTTCTAATTAGATATCAACTAGGGGATTAATATCAAGCATCTATAAAGAACACTGGAATTAGATATAAAAAGCAAGCATCCAACCAACAATCGTTGACTGAATTGGACAATTCTAAAAGGAAGAAGGACAAACAGTCAATAAATATGTGGAGAAAGTTTTAAACATCTTTAGTTATCAGGAAAATGAAAAGAGAAAGTATCCTGAGCCCCTGCCTCACCCTAATCAGTATGGCTGTCATCAAGGAAACCAACTACAACAGAAACAATTTAGGATGTGGGAAAAAAAGAAATTCTTGGTCTCTACTGATGGGTATTCAAGTTTCTAGGGCTACTAAGAAAATCAGTAGGCAGGTTCCTTGAGACACTAAAAATAGAACTACCCTGTAATCTACGTATACTGTCTGGTCATGTGACCAAAGAGTCTTCTGTGAGTGTAGCACTAATATTCTTGTATACCCATGTTAATTGTTGCATTCTTCACAACAGCCAAGAAATGTAACCATCTTAGAGGTTGTTTGAAGATGAGTGGATTTAAAAATAAGTGGTTCATAAACCCATTGGAATTTTATTCTCCCATAAAGAAAATTAAATTCTGACATTTACAGGAAAATGGATAGAACTGGAAATTATCATAGCAAAGTAAAATTAGCCAAATTAAAGAATATATGCTATATATTTTCTATGACATATAAAATTAGATTTCAGTTACATATATGTAAGATAGACAGAGATAAATAGACAGACAGACAGACAGACAGATAGGCCCTATGAAAGGGGATAAAGAGATCAAAAGAAAGGAGAAAGGGAGAAAGGGTAATGGAACGCATATGTCATGAAAGGGGAGGAATTCTACTTAGGATAGAAAGAACTACAAAAGGAAGAAAGGGCACAGAAAGGATACTGTGCGGCAAATAGGAACAAAACGTAAGAATATATATGTATGAAAATGTTCAATTAAAACTCACTTGCTTGAACTCTACCAGAATTTGGATCTGCACAAGGTCCTCTGCATATATCTTATAGTTTGTTGTTGGCCTAGTGTTTCTTGTCGGTCTCCTAACAGAGGGAGTGAGGGGTGTCTTTGACACTTTAGCTTGCTCTTGGGACTCTTTTCCACCTACTGGGTTTCCTTATCCAGCCTTGGTCTTATTGTATCTTGTTGTGCTGTGTTTGGTTGATGTCCCTGAGAGACCCGCTCTTTTCTGGCAGGAGATGGGGCAGGAATATATAGAGGAGAAGGGAGGTAGGGGAGAATAGGAGGACTGGAGGCAAAGCTGGGGTCAGAATGTGTGAGAGCAAAATAAATTTTAAAAATCCTAAATAAAATAAATAGAGATAGGCTCAGCTAATAATTACTACCACTTTGGTCACTTCAAGTAAAAAAGTAAAAAAATACACTAGTGAAATTTATTAAATTAATTTTAAAAGTAAAAATTTAAATTAGTCAGATATGTACAGGTATAACATTTAAATGAAGATCAAATCCTTGGAGGCAATTATGAAAATAATTAAAATGGCATTGAAATTGAGGAATGTCTAGGACCATACCACCCTGAGCATATCTGATCTTATCTGACATCCACATAGTAGACTAGAGGACTTGAAAACATCAAAACATCCAAGGACAGTTTATATATTGTCTTAAAATAGACATCTGCAACTACCAGGTCCAGTTACAATCGATCGCAGTAAAGTTAGGGAAATGCAAATCAAAACAACCCTGAGATTTCACCTCACACCAGTCAGAATGGCTAAGGTCAAAACCTCAGGAGACAGCAGGTGTTGGCGAGGATGTGGAGAAAGAGGAACACTCCTCCACTGCTGGTGGGATTGCAAGATGGTGCAACCACTTTGGAAATCAGTCTGGCGGTTCCTCAGAAAACTGGGCATGTCACTTCCTGAGGACCTTGTTATACCACTACTGGGCATATATCCAGAGGATTCTTCAGCATGTAATAAGGACACATGCTCCACTATGTTCATAGCAGCCCTATTTGTCGTAGCCAGAAACTGGAAAGAACCCAGGTGTCCTTCAATGGAGGAATGGATACAAAAAATGTGGTATATTTACACAATGGAGTACTATTCAGCCATTAGAAACAATGAATTCATGAAATTCTTAGACAAATGGATAGAGCTAGAGAACATCATACTAAGCGAGGTAACCCAGTCTCAAAAGATCAATCATGGTATGCAGTCACTGATAAGTGGATATTAGCCTAGGAACTTGGAATACCCAGGACATAATCCACACATTAAATGATGTCCAAAAAGAATGGAGGAGTGGCCCCTGGTTCTGGAAAGACTCAGTGCAAGAGTATAGGGGAATTCCAGAACAGGGAAGTGGGAAGGGGTGGATGAAAGAATAGGGGGACGGAAGAGGGTTTATGGGACTTGCGGGGAGTGGGGACCCAGAAAAAGGGGAAATCATTTGCAATGTAAATGTAAAAAAAAGCCACCTATTTGGAGACACTCAAGTTTCCAGGTGAGTCACTTTTAAACAGCTCAACAGCTAAAGCATTCTTTCATCCAAAGACACGTGTTTGCCCAGATGCTGTAGCTCTGACGCAGCACACTTGCAAGGAGAGACATGGAAGGTGGAAGGTGGAAGAGCACCCTTGGGCAGAAGTTTCTAGAAGCACTGTACCTTGGACTGTGAGGAACACTGACGCTGCTGCTGACCCTCCTTCACTGGAAACCACACAACGGTACTCCCCAGCATCAGCAGCTTTCACACTCCTCAGCTCCAGTGAGAGGTTGGCCAAGGTCCTAATCCTTGCTGAGTCTGCTAGTCGGACATCTTTGCCACTTCTCTGCCAGGTTAGATTATAGTCCACAGCACTGATGACAAGACAGGACAAAACTGCTCTTTCTCCGGGAGTGACTGTTACATTATTAGGCAGTTGGATGATCGGAGGAGGTTCTGTGCAAAATCAGAAGACTCAAATCAATAAACCTACCATCGACTTTGCTTGCTTACACATGTGACTTAAAATCTCTGCATATATAAATGTGTATTGAATTATCTGTCAGGGTGTTGCTATATATAATAGAAAATATTACCTATGCCAGTGAGACTCCCCCCAAAAAATTATCATCTAGTTACATGATACTTGAACGGCAAATTGAGATCTCTAGGTTATACACATGAGAGTCTAATTGACTTGGCTAAAGGATATGACTGAAAGGATTTAGAATTCTGCAACGAAGAAGGTTTTTCATTTGTTTTGATGAAAGAAGCATTTATTAGTTTTTTAAATGAAAAGATACTGAGTGTTTTCAAGAACATAGCATCCACTAGATGCTAGACATGGCTCTAAGTGATATGTTATCAGGTTGTTTTCAAGTCCTCCCTTGTTCTAAAACAGCAGTTCTCAACATCTGGGTTGTGATGCCTTTGGCAACAGGCTATCTCCAAACATATTTACATTACAATATTAACAGTAGCAAAATTACAGTTATGAACTAGCAACAAAATAATTTTATGGTTGGAGTCATCACAACATAAATAACTATTAAAAGAATATAACATTAGGAAGGTTATGAACCACTGATCTAAAAGCATACCCTATCATCTTAAATTAAGATTCTCTTTTACTGGGGCCAGAGAGAGGACTCAATATGAAGAATACTTGTTACGAATACAGAGGACTTGGGTTTGGTTCCTGACACCCAAACACAATGGTTCAAAATCAATTACAACTCCAGTTCCACGGTATCCAATACCCTAGTCTGAAATCCAGGGGTCCTAAACATGTGATATGGTTCACAGAGAAACACGACAGCAAAACATACATATAAACAAAATAAACAAATGTTTCTAATAAACATTTCTTTTCACTGGCATGCCTTGACAGGATCAATGTTTAGAATTTCACTTAAACCCAGAATTTTGGTATGTGTATGGTTTTATATTAATAAAATTTCAATACAGAAAGTTAATATAACTGTAATACTATCAAGCTTAACCTACAAATATCACTGGAAAAGAATGTTCTGGATACTTATGTGGTTTTATTCATTGTCAGATAATATATAAATATTATCTATTTATAGTTAATAAATGCTTTCTAATACCCAGTTTGTATTTAAGATGCAAATTTAAATACCCATCTTCTGCTTAACACCATCAATAACCAACATTACAACAAGAACCCAAAATTCTTGAACATGTCAAATACAACAGTGGTTAACAAAAAAGAAAAAAACAAAAACAAAAACAAAAAACAGGTGAGGAAACATGTTGGTAGAAGTTTAGCTTTTCTACAGTTGTCTATCAAATGCTCTTTGACTTTATAGTAACAACTATTGTGACAAGAATATCACTATTCTATAATAGTCACTTCCTAATACTTTATAAAAATATGAGACCCAGCTGGGTAGTAAGTCAGCACTTGATTCCAAGCTTTGGATACATAATGACATTATGGTGGCTGAGCTGGGACCTTACCCTGGGCAAAGGGAAATTGAGCTGTAGATGGTTGTTAGTGGCTACTGTGCTACACAAATGCCACCCTTGGAAGAAATGCCCACTCTTTCAAACCCCACATAACCCTTGTCTGTTACTCTTTCTCTGAAATCCATTGCTGCAACACTGATGCTTTCTGACTTCTTTCATGGCTAACTAAAGGAAAGAATGCCTGGAAACCGGCCTATGAAAGAGTCAGATCCCCAGTTATGCCACTGTCGGCTGGCACAGAGGAATCCGATAGAGTATGTGCAACAGAGGCGAGCAGAAGCTACTGGCACCACAGACCCAACTTTGTAAGTCGTGGGTACTTGTGGTCTTCCAAACATCTCCCAGTTACTTAACAAGATGCCTGAAACAACTTACTGAAGCCTCTCTACCCCCTGTCCTTTCTCCTAATTAACATTGCTGGGAAGAAACACTCAAGAGCTCAAGTGTTTGCTTTCCCAGAAGCTGAGGAATGTTGACACAATTCCAGGGCTTTTCATAATTTCTGGAGATGAAAAAATAAATAGTTTGTGATGTATGTCAACTCGCTTAACTTATTTCAGAAGACAATCTTTATTTTCCTAAGAAGAAGAGAATACAAATAGTTTCACTGAAAGAACACGCCTGCCTGATTTACATGCCTCTCTCTCCAAGTTCTGTCTTGGACACAACAAATCCTAGGATTCAAAAGCATCATCTAATTAAAATATTTCTTTTGTCTTAAATTATCTCAGGAAAATGCACACTGAGAGCAAATACAGGCATGTTCAGCTTCTGCAGCCCTAACACCAGAAGGTCAGACTAGGATAGCAGGATACGGTCAAGGACAGAACAACATAAAGCAGACATAGAATATTTCAGTTAAAATGAAGTTTCTGGGCAGGGTATTTAGCTTAGGGGCAGAGTGATTGCTTAGTGCTCGCCTATGTGAGACCCTGGGTTCAATCCCCAGTATATAAAAAGTTAGAGAAAGAACTGAAGGAGCTGAAGGGGTTTGAATCCCCATAGGCAGAACAACAATGTCAACCAACCAGACCCCTCAGAGCTCTCAGGGTCTAAACCACCAACCAAGGAGTACACATGGAGGACCCATGTCTCCCAGCCACCTATGTAGCAGAGGATGGCCTTGTAGGGCATCAATGGGAAGAAATGCCCTTGGTCCTGTGAAGGCTCAATTCCCAGTGTAGGGGAATACCAGGGCAGAGAGGTAGGAGTGGGTAGGACACCACCCTCATAGAAACAGGGGTGGGGGGTGATGGGATAGAGGGTTCTGGAGGAGAAACTGGTAAAGGGGACAAAATTTAAAATGTAAATACATAAAATATCCAATAAAAAAGTATCTGAAAATTATATAACTGTATGCTGAGTAGGTGGTTTGAACCTGATCTTTGAATGTATATCACAGGCTCCTTCCCCTAATTATTCTGGGAAATTAAAGGACAATATTTCTATGAATGTATCTTACCATATAAAATACTAGTGTATTCTGCCTCCCACCTACTCACAGGAACTTACTGTCTGAATGTAAAGTAACAGGTATCACATGTGTACACTATAGTCTATCCAATAGGGCTCTGCGTTCTGAGACAATTTTTGAGATTTATCATGGTCTTCAATTTGAAGATCAGAATCTATTCATAAAACTACTGTGATTATCATAGATGAAAATAAGAAACATTTCTCTGCAGGTACTTGCCTATAGATATACAACCACCATAGTAAAAACAAAACCTTAGATGGTAAAATAGTAATATTATCTATCAATTACTTGTACATTCCAAGCTACCTTCTAAGGACTGTGCGTGTGCCTCAAATATTGCTCAGTCATCCATAGGATAGACAATGTTTTTTATTATGATTATCATTTTAGAGTTAGGGCAGTAAGGTATCAAGTCCTTAAAGAACGGCAGAGGAACTGGATGGAAGAGGGGATGGAGAAAGGAATGGACAGGGGAGGAGCCAGTGTAGGCAGAGCCCTAGAGAGAGAAGGCCAGGAGAGAAAAATTAGAATAATTTTTTTAAAAGGGGAGGGGGAGACTAGCACAGAGAAAGACACAAAGGTTGGGTGTGGGAGGCCACTGTCTGAGTTCACAGTGTGGTAGATAGACAGTCGAAATGATCACGAGGAGAACTGTACAAACTCACAGCCAACCACCATCTCATCTCGTTTCCAGAGGTACAGTCACAGGCAGATGGCACTTACCTGATACATCAAAGAATGTCTGTGCCCTGCCGGTCCCTGCACTGCTCACAGCAATACACTCATAGAAGCCCTCGTCAGATAACGTCACCTTTGTGAAATCCCAGTTCACACTGGCAGATTCTCTGGGGACAAGAAATTTAAAAGCTTTTAGTGTATGTCAAGCAAGAGAATCATGAAAGCAATGATAAGTGATCTGCTTTGAAGGATGTGTTCGAATAAATAATGCAAAGTAGGTTGTGAAAACTGCAGATTAAATGTTAACTTAAAGTCATATACCTTTTGTATTTTAAACAGTTATGCTCCTCTATTCTGAGCAAAAGAAAATAAATTTTCTTTAACTTTCTTATTCAAGTTCTACCTGAAGGTACATATATATCTGATTTAACCTATGCATACAATAAGCAATGCAAAAAATTGAAAAAAATACATTAGTTCTGTAGACAAACACCTGCACCCTACCATCTAACAAATATTGATTCATTCACTGCCAAACTTCTCATTTTCTGGAACAGTCTAGAATGAAAGGTATTTAATTATTGCTTTAAAAAGTTCACAATGGGTTGAGAACACTGAATGTTCTCCCAGAGGTCCTGCGTTCAATTCTCAGCAACCACAGGGTGTCTCACAACGATCTGTAATGGGATCTGATGCCTTCTTCTGGTGTGTCTGAAGACAGCGACAGTGTACTCGCATACATAAAAATAAATAAATCTTTTAAAAAAGTTCACAGTTTACAAAAGTGGGACTTGTTCTTTTAAAAAATACAGTTGAAATATAAATATGATATATTTTCTATTTTTCATGTATTACTAGTCATAATCTTTTGAAAATCACAAAGTAAAAAAGACACATATTTGAGACACATCTCACTGATTTCTGATTTTACTTGAGGCTCCCATCTCTCCTCACCCAGACACAGCACAAGAAAGCAAGCATGAATAGCTTACTGAACTCAGATGTCATGTTCAACCCTGACAGGGTTTGGAACAGTAAAGTAAGCATAGGTTACTATCGTCAGGAAAGTGGGTACCTAAGTGGGCATCGTTCTTTGTACTGTAGTAGTTCAGGATACTTCAGCTAGTGTTCCCTGTCCATTCTATGTGAACTGCGTACCAATGGCCCGTTCTTGCAGCTCCAGAAGTAATCAGTATCCCTTAACTCTTCACTGCCGTGTCTCTCAGGCTGTGTCTCAAACACTGTACAGCAGGGCATGTAAGCGCATGTGTGCAAGCCCTTCTCTGGGGGTCTGTCAGTCACAGACACGTAATAGTTTGGAATGTGTGTTCTCTGCAAGGCCTGTCCCAGAACTGAACATATGTTAGGATCCATCAAACCTTGGGTTCACGGAAATTTTTGAACAGGAAATGAAAATTCATCTAGTCTCAGAGTCCTTCCTTTTTAAAAAGAGAAGTTGAAAGGTAATTCCTTTGTCTGAGGATGCGTGATCAGTTTACTAATTGTTTTAAGGATATCTTAAGCTGTACTTGTAGCCCTCTTATTTATGAACTGCTAGGAAAGGGGAAATAAACGTTTTTCTTACGATGTAGCACAAACCAGGCTCAAACTTCTAATCCTCCTGCCTCAGCCTCTCAAGTGCTGGGATTAAAGGCACGTGCCAATAGGTCCGATTTAGTCATTCTTTTTTATTGTAGCCTTCTCTGTTGACATAAGCATCCTGCTACCACAATAAAGAAAGGGATTCCAGATATAAACTTTAGAACAGGACAAAGAGCCTGCCCAGAAGATGTGCACACTGCTACTGCAACCCGACTTCTCTCTTGAATCTCCCGACGATTAAAGTGGCTGACAAAAAATGAAGATTAAGTCCCATGTTTGATATTACTGGGAATCTACAGCAGAGGCATTCAAGCACACTGGGATTAGAGTATCAGTCTCTCCTCACTTACAAGGCTTAATAGATGTCAGCAAGGCCTGTCTCATCTCAAGGCCACAGCACCAGAAACATGCAAAAAAGAATTTTTGTGGCTTACCTCCCAGGAATTGTGTGGAATCAATGAGTTAATGTTTATAAAGAATCTCAAGTGTCTTTGAAAACTGTCACTCTTTAAACAGGAAGCAGAGTTATTTTATTTCATCGGCTAGTTATGTGGCTCCATCATCTGCTAGCCTGGCCTGGGATGTGGCTGGTTATAAAACAGACGGCTAAGTAAATCATCAGGATGTACTATGTATGGAGCCGGCAGCTGTTGGGGAATGGAAAACTTTCTAGATAGAATTAACTTTCCAGCCACAGCATGGCTGAAAATGAATCTCCAGGAAGAGATTATATACATTAAGACTGTCAAGTAGTTAACATCTTATAGAGCTATATTCATATCACATCAGCAGTGTGAAAGACTGCTAACGTAGTTCTTAGAGGGTTTTTGCTCCCAAATCAAGCTGGATTTGTGTGGTAACTCAAAAAGCAATACAGTTTCCTGAAATAAGTCTTCTGGCATTTTCTTAAGATGTAGCTAATCTTTGTCAATTAGGTTAATTGCGTTTCTCAATAAAATGTCACTCAACTTTAGAAGAAAGAGGTGGTACCTTCTAGCCAACTCCTCGCATTGTCTTCTGTATGCCGTAGCCACATGTGCTCCCAGCGAACCGTGCTAACCTACGCTCTGCACACAGTGAACTCCTAAACATTGTCCCCCATTCTTCTCTCCTGGCTCTCTGGGATCCACACACAGCGGCCTCATTTTTGACTCTCTTTTCCTGCCCAGTCCCCTTGGCCTCTGTGCCTCTGTGTGTTTGTGAGATTTCCCAGGATCTGTGATCTACTACCTCGCTCGCCATCTTTACAGGGTCCAGTGCCGTTCATTCCATTTGTGGTTGTTGCTGCTCTTTTGGTTGCTTGCTTGCTTTCCTGGTTAGCTTTTTAAGACAGGGTTTCTCTGTGTAGCCCTGGCTGTCCTGGAACTCACTCTGAAGATCAGAGTGACCCCAAACTCAGAGATCCACCTTAGCCTTCCAAATACTGGGATTAAAGATATGCACCACCACACCCAGCTTCTCACACAGTTTTAAATGTACTTAAAATTGAAAAGCTGCATGTTAATAACCTACTAAGTGATAATATTTCTAACTCTTTGTATTTTTGTCATAACACCAGTTAAATTCACTCATTATATTACACTTCAAATAGGAGTTGTAGACAAATTTAGTCCAAATTCAATGAAGCGAGATAGATTCCAGGGAACTTCTTTGCAAAGTACATTCCAAGGTCATTTACCTAATATTGAGTTGATAATTCTGTAATCTTTGACTTGGAACCTTCTAATTACATAAATACAGACCATATAAATGCTAAGCTATATGGAATATACTCTAGAATTTACTATCCTTTTCTGTATCCTTCTACTACATGAGCAGCCCAGTGCTGTGTTCCAAAATGGTGAAGGAAGGAAAGTCAGAGATAGAGTACAGGATTATATTTGCATGCTTATGGCTCTAAACTACTGCTGAGAGGAACATTTACACACCTTAAATACTGGTCCACTCCCAGGGTGATTCCATTTCTCAAGAAGCTCAACGTGAAGGGCAGAAGGCTCTCAACGGAACAGCGGACCTGGCCTGGCTGCAGGTAGTACCCTGGGGTTCTCGCCGGCATTGTAACCTTGGGAGCATCTAGGGAAAAAAAGAAAACATGTAAGAAAGTCACCACAATAGAAGTACTTTCTATAGATCCACCCACAGGCTTCACACTTGAGTGATGCAGACAAACCATCAGCATTCCAATTAATCTAAATTACCGAATTTATTTTAACTACCATTATTCGAAGCAGATTCATTTCCCTAGGATCTCATTATGACAGTCATCAAACTAAAAACTCAGTTGATCTTAAAAGCATACTTTTTGTCCACTACCAAGCTAGGAAAAGCAAATCAAATGAGTTACATCATCGACTGTAGAATAAAGTCTTATTCCAAATATGTAAAAAACATGAGAAGAATCCACAGACCTTAGAATTAACTACATAGGGCAACTTTTTCCTAAAAGAAATAATGAGAAGCATTTTTTTTTAAAGAATCCAACAAATTTCACGCATTCAATACAGGGGGATGAAGCCAACTCTCTTGAATGTTAACATGAGGAAATCTTGAAGTTGGCTCTGTGCTCACGGTTGTACTGTGAATAAACAATAGCTCTTGAATCTCAAAATCTCACCCTCATTCATAAAAGATAAGCTCTGGCTCCTGCCCAGCTTTGAAAACAATCTCTCTGTGCCTTCATAGGGAAAGCAGGATTAGAAAGGGGGTCTAAAGTTTTAGTCAGATTTGGTCATTTCAAAAATCTCTCAGATAGAGAGAGACCTGATGCTCCCCAGCCATTCCTATCTTGTAACCCCATCTCTCTATAATAGGAGATATCTCAGTAACTAGTTTAGTAATTAAATAACCAATTAATCCCTGGTCCAATCATCACCATTTGATCAGAGTCCACTGTTATCACCACATATGAATGTTTAGCCAACTTACATAACTGAAGAAGTGGTGAGGATAAAGAGGCGTTACTGCAATTTCCTATTCATTAAAGTTACCAAAATTCTCAAGTCTAAAATCAGTAAGATTTGACATAAGACTCTAAACGTACTATTTAAAAGTTAAATAGGTGTTCAATAACAATTGAGGCCATAAATATGAAGGAGAGGGGGATGACCTTATGGGAAAGTTGGAAGGGAGAACAGGGAAGAGAGAGATGCAATTAAATTATAATCTCAAAATTAAAAGAAATGTTTACCTAAGAAACAAACAAAAGCTTCTTCTTGCAGAAAACTGAGACCATTGCAGAAAGCTACAAATGGTCATAATCTAAAGATCAGTGGCGCAAGGGAACCCAGCCCAAAGGATACATCTAAGTCATAGAGCCTACACCCAAGGCTCAGGGAACAGCATGGAAAAGAGGTAGAGAGATGGTAAGATCCAGAGAACCAGGAGGTCTGCTGTAAGACTGTATCTTCTAGAAACAACAGGGAAGCTACACCATGATAACTCAACAACATGGCTGCCAAAACAAGACCTGCATAATGACAATATCAATAGACATGTTAATGCATCTCAGTGGATCCCAATCCTAAACAGAGAACTAAAGGGAATGACAGACTGCTCAGAGAAGGAGAATTAGCCTCTTCCAGGCATCAGTCCCCCAATGCAATACAAAGCACTTAGCCCTAAAACCACACCCACAAAGCAAAGTCATAATAAATGGACTCAGAGGTTGTATTTATATATGTATTCATCTCTTGTAACAATAATAATCAAAGGAAAAGAGACCATTTATTAGAGAAAATAGAGGTAAATATGAGAGGGACTGAAGAAAATGGGCAGTGATAATTTTAATTTTTTAATTTTTTAATTTTCAAAAATATTAAGTAACATATACAATATACCAGGATAAAAGATAAATGTAAAAAAAAAACAAATTATCTTCATGTAAATGCTCATCAATTGGTGACAGAGTATAGCTATGGGAATATCAACTTTTACTTTATAGTCCATATTTTACCTGTGGGATATTCCCTTAAGCTATCAATATTTCACTGTTGAGTGTAACATTTGTCTTACCTGGGACAATGCTGGAAAAGGAAACGCTTGACACTCTCTGGAATAGATAATCATCTTTGTCATAGCCTGTCACCTTGAGAAAGAAAGCTTCATCTGGTGGAATGAAGTCAGAAATATTCCAAATGCCGTACGGCTTCCGATCTGGGTAATGTTTGACAGGAATGGTCTTAAGAGATCCCCCCGAGATACTCAGGAGCTCAAGACGGTCTACTCTAGCAGGATTGGAGATTCCAGAAGTGTTCAGTAGCACATATGTAGGTATCCCTACAAGAGAAAGTCATTGTCATACACAAGGGTCACAGAGTTGGGGTCATCTGTTTAAGCATCGGCACTGTAGGATCATAGACACACTATAAGGATGGATGCTCTACACTGATAATCTAGTTACAGAGCTTTTCCAACATAAAAACAGAACTTGAGACATTGTAGCAATCATCCTACAGAATTTTAATTGTTCTTATATCAAGAAAATTAGAATGAAATACTATGTGATAGTTGATCATGTAAACATTTTTAAAGATTCACTTTTTTATTCTCACTAAAACTGCACAAATAAAGATAAGTTAATAATGATATGGAAAAGATTCTAAAGGTTATAGTATGTCTAAGCTTTGCCTTTAGCAATAAGATAATAAATCTTAATGGGCAGATAAAATACAAACAAGAACAAGCTTTAAAAAATCAGCAATGATTGCATCTTGAACATAAACAAATGCAAAGTATATTTAAATTTAAGCAATATACATGTACTTCATCTCAAGAAAGCAATTTATAAAATATTAATCTTTAAAAATC
Organism: Apodemus sylvaticus; assembly: GCF_947179515.1. NCBI lineage: Eukaryota > Metazoa > Chordata > Mammalia > Rodentia > Muridae > Apodemus > Apodemus sylvaticus. The sequence goes on from NC_067483.1 coordinate 58,149,124, forward strand.
CACTGAGTGCATTTCTATTTTTTAATTAGATATTTTCTTTATTTACATTTCAAATGTTATCCCCTTTCCTTATTTCCTCTCCGAGAACACCCTATCCCATACCCTTCCCCTGTTCACTAACCCACCTACTCCCACTTCCCTGACCTGGCATTCCCCTACCCTGGGGCAATGAGCCTTCACAGTCCAAGGGCCTCTCTTCTCATTGATGTCTGTCTGACCAGGCCATCCTCTGCTACCCATGTGGCTGGAGCCATGGATCCCTCCATGTGTAAAAGATATCCTTTTTTATATATAAATATTTTATTTATTTATTTTGATGTATATGAGTATATCATTGCTCTCTTTAGACACACCAGAAGAGGGCATCAAATCCCATTATAGATGGTTGTGAACCACCATGTGGTTGCTGGGAATTGAACTCAGGACCTCTGGCAGCTCAGTCGGTGCTCTTAAATAATGCTCTTAACCACTGAGCCATCTCTCCAGCCCTTAAGTGCATTTCTAAATGTAGTTAAGTCTAAGAGTCAACTGGAGCACTCTTAGGTCCCAACTTCTGCAATTCTAATTTAAAAGATTAATGCAGAGCCCAGGAGTCTTATTTTTAAGAAGCCCTTTGACCTTCAGATGCTTTCAGAGTCATTCTGGTATTGCTCGATGATCTTGGACTGTATTTTGCAAAACACAAAGTGACCCAAAGACCCAATCACAATCAAGTTAAGGAAAGATGGATACTGTGCCTGTCAATACGGTTGGATGCCACAGGCCTGAGCAGTTACACCAGCTGGTCACAGCTCTCCCTTACACCAGCTTAGGAGCCCTTGCATACTAACCTTGCACCGGTCTGCTCATGGTTTTTTTGAAGTCCAGCGTGGGCTTTCGAGAAAAGCCAGCTCGGAAGTCGATAGTGCTGAGACCAGTGATGCGAACAGAATGCCTTCCACTGCTGGAGGTCTGAAATGGATAAGGACAACCCTAGTCAGCAGTTGGTTGCAGCAACTGCCACTGGTGTGGCAAACCACAGTGGGTTGACAAATGATGCTACAAAGTGACAGCCCTGACCGAGGTACTGAATCTGGACTTAGTTGTGATTCTCAATTCTGTAATGCAAATTTTGCAATGCATGTCTCATGTAGACTGCTCTAAAGTATCAATCTCATACCTGGTGGTCAACAGTAAATATTCAGTCACTAGTGAGTGGAGGTTAAAGTAAAGCTAAAAATCTCCACATATTTTCTGTACTTCTCCTTTGTTCCCTGTTGTCAAATAGTAGATGTTCAACAGACACGAATGAAATAAAAAAAAAAAAAATCTTTTCTCACAAAGCGCACTCAAGTGTGCTTCCAGAAAATGTTTCCTAATTCTTTTATTTATTTATCCAAATGCATAAGGCTTGCTAACTGCAGACATAGCAGTGATTCAATGGCTAAGTCAAAACTTCTCATCTCAGCATGACACCATCTACTAAGAATTAGCATTTGCTTCCTGCTCAAAGGAAACTCTGAAGAGCTCTTATAGCAACACCTACACCTAAACCAAACTACTCAGCTGGAGCCCAGAACAGGTAAGGCAAGGTCAATGTTTTCATACAGATGACTTCATGCTAAAAGCACACCAGTGTTCTGGAATTGTGAATAGGAAGACTTTCCTTTAAAAAAAAAAAATGGCAGAACTAAGGAGCAAGGTGGACCACAGTCTTGACTTCTGGTAATTTCGAGAGAGATTGCAGGACTGAAGGGAGAACCTGAGGGCACTAGAACAAGCACCATGGAGAGCTCCAGGAGTGGTAGGGAGTTCCTCCTAGGGCTTATTTTAGCTCAGGACTTCCTAATGCATATGGATCTGTCTAATTTAAGGATGCTGGTTTGCTAAACAGCTGCCTACATTTAAAGTCCATTCAGATAACTAACATGTAACATCCATTACACTCAAAAATGTCACTCATTAGACAATGCTCTCTTTCTCAACTCTACAGATAGGAGTTTAGGATAACAATTTCTAAGCAGCCTTGGACTCTAAGGCATAGAAGATATTATTGTCCAAATTTGTGGTAGCTACGGTAGATTTCTAATAATCCTTTTGTTAAAAGAGTCAGAGATGTTGATAAACCTTTCTCTGAAAGAAGGCAGCTCTGTATTTTTGGATTTTCAAATATGTAAGTTAATAATGCAACATGCTAATTTCTAGATGCCATTTTGATGACATTCAATGTAATAAGCAATTAAATATATAGTTGATTTTCCATGATCCATCAAGTGCCAGCTGCAGCATTCTATAATGCCATAGAACCAGTTCAGGCCATGGGCTAGAGATGTAACAGACTATGTCATCGCAGATCCCTTCATTTTACTCATTAGATGCAGAGACTACCGACTTCTGCTAAAGTGGCTAAAAATGTTAGAAGTAAAAATTTAAATGAAGCACTCATCAACCAGGGTTTCAAAATGCCTATATGAAATAGGTCAGTCTGTCAAACCACAGGAATATTAATGAGACTAGAGCATCCTTATATTAAGCCAGTGAGGATTCTTAGTAGCACTAATTGAATTAAAATTTAATTGATAGAGCTAGATTCCATTTCCTCCTCTTGAAGAGTTGTGATCTTTCATAAAATAACACACTTACTCAATGCTAAAGTCAAAACAAAGCAATTATATATGTGCATTCAAATGAAACTATAATATATGAAGGAGGCAGATATTTAACTAATTAATTTACTTCTGTGTCAGCAACCCTTTAAAACCCTTTGCAGTTTCTAACTCAGGCATAACAATGTTAAGCAGCTATTATTACCTCCAAGTTTTATGAAATTAAAGAATGCTCTGGGATCACAAAGATAATGAATAGTGAGCCTCAACTAAAATGTATATCTATCTCTTTTTGAATATTTGCTCTTAAATGAGACATTCTTTGCAAATTAAAGAATATGATTATTTTCATCCTTGAGAATGTCTGAGATACAGGCATTGTGTCAGTCATATATAATAACGAAGCTCACTATTGGGCATGCCTCTTTGGATGAAAATGACAGCAAGGAAAGAAATGTTCTCTAAGCATAGGATAAACTTGATTTAAACACACATACACACACACCACATGCACAAACACAAGCACACACACAAATACCCACACTAGTGTACTTACATATTTATATACACTCAAATTTATCTTGCTCAAGTGAACAAATCTCTTTTTAAATAAAAAAATTCCATGTAGTTAACATTTTGATATTAAAAGGTCAAAATAACTGGACCATTTTCTAGGAAAAACCTGTGATAAAGTGTTCATTGCCCCAAACACTAAATTAATGCTATAAGCAGAGTTGTCTACAGACATTCATAGGCCACAACTGAGGACGGCTGAGGACCCTCGTGTGGTCCCTTGTAGACTAGGGAGTGATTTACTAATGACACTTACACTTGCTTTATGCCAGTAGACTATACTGTGATTTGCAAAATGTACTATTTTTCATCAAACCTTTCAAACTTAATAAATACACTCTTGTAATCACAATTAATTTAATTTTGATTCAGTAATATTTCCTTGTTTGTTAATTTTATGCAAATATACAGATAAACATATAAAAAGCATTAATGAAGTTTGTTTGTGTAGTGGCTTCTTTGATGTCAGCAAAAATTAAGATACAGTATTTGATTGATAATGGAATTATAAATAGTTAAGGCACACAGACACTGAACTTCAATAAAATTTCCAAATATTACAATGCTAGGGGAAAAAGTACCTTATACATTTAAAAGTTGTTTTAGATAATTTCATGAATGAGTATCTTTCCAACTCCTCCTTCTCCCCATCCAACTCTCCAGTGTCCCCTCTACCTCAAATTCACGAGCTCTTTAATTATTAACGTTACATATATGTGTGTATATATACATATAGGAGTATATGTATGTGTATGTGAGAGAGAGAGAAAGTGTATGTGCATGTATATAGATGCACCTCCATCCCCTTGAATCCATTTGTGAATGTACTTACAGTTCACCTTCCTATTGAGGAGCTGCTCCCTAGACAAGACCGAGTCCCCCTCTCAGCAGCCATTAATTACCTACAGCTCTTCATCTATGTGTAGGGCTTTGTGAACTGGTATTGTCATTGTGCATATCTTAGTTAGGCCATATTAACCTGTAGAATTGCTATTATTATTATTGTTGTTGTTGTTATTGTTACTATTATTAACAGTATTAAGTATTATTAACAGTTTTATTAACAGTATAAAATATTGTAATGATTATTATTATTATTATGGTACAGGTATACCATATTAACCTGTAGAATATGCATTAGTGTGCACTGAAAATTAATATAACCATCTAAACCAAAATATTTCTTCCAGTCTTAGAATCTCAATATAGTCTTACGATATGGAATATTCTCTCCCGCACTTAGGGGATTATCTAGGGACAGTTTATACAAATTTACTTAATAGAAACATACCCCGGGGGATTTGTTAAATTACAAATGATTACACTGATAATCCTAGGCTAATAGAAACACTTTGTGTTATCTAAATCTATTATTTAATATCGTCATAGGGAGTTTCCCTTAAGTAAAAGGAGACAAAACTTGTCCCAGGGAGTTTCAGTGGTAATAGACTTATATTCTATGTAGTTATATATTAGCTACAGCTGTCTGAATGGAAAATTCATATTGCTTCTCAGAAATGAGATCCAGAATTTGTAGTTTCCATATAAATGGAAACTTGGGGCGTAAAACAGCATTCTCTTCTGTTTTTAATAAAATTTTGTGTTCTTTTCAGTTACTTCTGTTCTGTATGTTTTACCTACATCAGAGGCAAGTTAAAACATTTGCATCATGTATATGATTAATGAGCTGACTCATCGTCTGTGTGAAGAAGTGCCCCAAAACATCATAGTAAAGTGTTTGCAAGATAAAGCACAAGAGCAGAAAGCAAGCCACTCCTGGAAGATTTAAATCCCGGATACATTAAAGTCCCCCATCCCAATTCGTAAGCCTGTAGGCTAACTAAATCTGCCACTTTCTTAGACATCATCAGAGTAAACATTAATTTTTATTCACTAATATTTACATAGTTATTGTTTTGCACTGTGGCCTCTCTGGTGATACAACTCTAGCAACAATAACCAGAGAGAAAAATATCTCTTCAAAAATATAATTATGATAGAGGAGAGCAATGAATCTAAGAGCGGCATAGACAGCCAGAGGTAAAGGTAATATTTTAGGCCATCTATGGGCAAGACTCGATTAAAGTGTTGGCATTGAATCTTGAGGGACATTCAGGAGGTAGGCAGATCTCTGTGAGTTCAAGGTCAGCCTGGTCTACATAGTGAGTTCCAGGATAGCCAGAGCTATAGAGTGAGACCCTGTCTTCAACACAAAAACAAAAGCAAAGGGCAAAGGAGAGGATAATGGGACCAGCTTAAACTTAAATCATTAAATTTGTCTAGAGTGTAAATGTAAGTGATACATGGTAACCAGAAGAGTGGCTTAGGCCAAATCACACAGCCTTTAAATATCTTATGATCATAAAAAAGACTATTTTTCATACTTGCAATGAAGTGTTATTGGAAACATTTAAAAAGTCATTAATTCATCTGATAGAGCAGACATTTCCCAGATAGCACAGAGCAAAGGAGATAGCATGCAGAATACACTATCTCATCTTAGCTCTCTTGTTGAGAAAGCACACATGGAGAACATTTGTCATTCACTGGTTGTCTAAAAGGGAGACCTAATGTCAGTAGCAATATTTATGTCAGTAGACAAAACTCCATTTATCTTGTATCATGCTGATGAATTCTTTTGGTATTTCATATAGGAACAAAACAAGTGTATTACCTGTAAATTGCCCTTCGATGCTTATATTGTGTTTAATTATCATTACCATTAACTGCAAACTAGGGATCCTGTTGATCAGAAGAGCAGGTTCTTTAGTGAGAAGTCCAGTGAATTTCAGGCAATGTGCACATAAATATGGTATCTTCTTTAGCTCTTTAGTTATAGGAGACTGAGCTTAAACACTTGTCTAAACAGAGATTTTCTTGCCTCTCCATCTTCCTCTCACTTTCTTTGCTTATAGACTAAACTTTGGAACTCCTCTGCTCTAATTATCAATTAAATACACTTAGAGCACACTAAGGAGATAGTGTGAAACATGGCCAAAAGTAAACACTGAGAATTGATGACTGTCTAAATAGACATGTGGAGCCCAAGATACACAGCTGCCACAACCTGACCTACCATTTCTCCGGCCAAGAGTTTTACTAGAGGAAAAATCGCCGGGAGCCATCCAAATCACCTGGAAGAAAGTTCAAATGCCCCCTGGACTACTAATAAAATAGCATCACTTGCATATTTCTTACAGCCAACAATGGATACCTTATTGTTACAATTCAGAGAGCAACAACAGAATACCTGACTGCCAACTTAGGGTGCTGCTGGCTTAGATCATGCGTAAATTAAATCATTTGAGGGATTAAGAGGCTTGACTTTAATAGCCCTTCCTACTGTGGTTAAAAAAACAAAACAAAAGAGACTCAGCACAAGTCACATTTTGGGCACATAGATCAAAATAACAATAACATCAATTTTTAGCCATGTAATAATTCAAAAACACCAGAGTAGAAAAATACTTCATTTTTTTTTTTGCCATCAAAGCATCCAGTATATACTGCACACCTACTGTGTGCATGGAACAGAGTTAATAAAACAATTGTGACCATGTATAATCCATTGGTTAAGAAACTGCCAGGTTACATTTATATTCTTTTTGTTCCTACACTCTCAAGATCATCTGCTCCACAAGTCTATTCTACACTTTACAGTATCCCTGCAGGCCTTAGAGCTCTAATAATAAAGATAGATAGATAGATAGAAAGAAAGATAGATAGATAGATAGATAGATAGATAGATAGATAGATAGATAGATAGATAGGCAGGCAGACAGACAGACAGACAGACAGACAGAGAGACAGATAGATATAGATTCTGGCACTTGAGGGAAATTATGAAGCAAACTAAATCCATAAAATGAGAAAATTAATATACATATTCTTTAAAAATCAAAGTCTGCCTGGCATGGCAAATCCCCAGTGAATGTCTGTGATGAGCATTCACAACATTCCCGTCACTTGAATGCTCACTTATTATGTTGGGAACCTGAGGTAATGAAAGAGAAAAATACTGTTGCAGGTATTCTGTAGCAAAAGGTTTCTTGGGAGCTGCTAAGGGTGCTGCTGGGTAGCGAGGAAATGATACAGGAAAACACAGGAATGAGGTGCGCTTGGTTAAGTCCGCTCCTGTGGTGAGCATGTGGAGTTTATGCCTTAATGGTCTGAAAGCTGCTCCTGAGTGGTGTTAAAGCCTCGGCTGAGCAATCTTTTCCTGTTCTCGGGGAAAACCCTCTCACACATAAAAACGCAGACACTCGAGCTGGAAGAAGGCCAGAGCATAATGAAAAGTCTGTGAAACACTGCCAGTCTCTCCAATTGCCCACCACAGCCAGTTACACACATAACCAACAACGTCATACCTATGATTCATGGTATTCTGAATTTTGACTGTATGTTACAGTCTTTCCTCCATATTGAATATATGCATTAAGATAATTCAAGAAAACAAATGCTATTTTTATTAAAGAAAATAATGACTGTACGTCTAACAAATAACGGCAGCCAACGGCAGCCAACGGCACTTGACACCATGCCTTGCACTATCACATATATACGAGCTTACTTCTCGGCCCTGCTCTGCAGGGTAAAGAACTACCACCATCACGTGAGAGAGTAGGAGAGTACGAAACAGAGAAGTTTCGCTCCTAAACAGTCCCGCCTGTGGGTGATGTAAAACCCCACAGCCCTAATTATTGTTCACCACTGGCTCTGTGTCTGCTGACTTTGGAAGCAAGAAATGGATGGCACCATCCGTCTACGGCTTTGCCGATAGGAAAACTGCCCAAGAATTTCTCTCCTCGCTCCAGAACATCACTGATATTCATGGTCATCACAACACCACCACCCAGCTTCTGTGCTCAAGACCCCCCACACACGTGCTTTCATTAAAGTCTCCTCCGTGATGGCAAGAATACATAAATAAGCCAGTTTATATACTTTATAAAGCATGCCAACTTAAGAATAAAATAACAAACAGACTGTGAAATCACACAGTACCTTCACTGTCCACATTCCAACTTCGGGCTCCTTGACATTCACCACTTTGGCAGAGTTGTGGATATTCAACAGCTCGTTCAAGCCAAAGCCCTTTCTTATCAGCTTCCCTGAAAGACAAAACAGAGGTAGAAATCATAATTTCTCTCCCAGTTAAAGAGATAGGGTATTTTAGCATGAAAAAGCCTCGGGATATGATATGATTTTCAGTAATAGAGACAATTTTTTATTACTTAACAGATGTTTGTGTCATAGCTTGAAATATTGTTATTTGCATCTAAAACATACTTAATGGTGGGCTTCTGGGCACCACTACTGAAGTAACAGATCCCCCTTTCTCATGGGTTTGACAGTCACATGAGAACAGCAATTGATGAGCTATCACATCACCTCTAAAACCAGCCTAGAGAACAATTGTCATGTTACTAAGACATGACATGCAGTCACTAGAGACAGACAGCATAGAGGCAAAACCCAGACCGGAACACAGGTGTCTCTGGAGGTCAGTGTAGATGCTTCTAAGGTGAGTATCCTAGCAAACCTCTGTTTCCACTAGGTACAGGAGAAGGCTCGTTCTCAGAGGATAAGTACAGCATAGCGCTGTAACAAAATGAAAGGTACCAGCTCCTAACTGCTGGATAGGCACCCTCAGTAACTACCAGCTGGGATCTAAGGAGGAAAATAAACAAGACGGAGTTGAGCCCTAGCTTTTCACCTCTGTCTCCCCGTGGTCTCTTTGCTCAGGTTTGTATTTTAAATAATCGAAACATTGACCACCACTGTGTGCCCAGAGGGTCTTAAGCAGTAGGAGCGCGACTCAGTGAGTCCAGCCTTTCTGGGCAGCATGAGAGTTACTCTAGGGAGAGGAAGGCGGCTGCAGTGACAACTGCACAGAGACCAGAGCTCTGCAAGCCTTGGAAAGGAGGATTTTCTTCCTTCGTAAATTTCAGTGTTTGGCCAGTGTGGATGCGGACTCTGAGGAATATTTCATGTGCTTACAAAAATTATTTCACACTCTTACAGGACTGTGCATTTGTTTGCATCGATGGTGCAAATAAAGAATATAGCTACCCCCTTCCCCTTCATAAATATCAAACAAAGTAGATCAGACACCAAAACCACATGAAGTTGAACTATTTCATCAGAAAGAGCAGGTATGCTTAATACACATAGGAGGAAAAGTGAGATTCCTTTATTCTCAGATTTGCTTTTCAGTGTGAGTCGCATCATTTTCAAGAATTGAAAATCTTGTCATAAAACGCAAGCAAGAAAAAAGTAAGTCAAAACATTCATTCACTTACTAAGAATGCAGCACTGAAATTAAGTGCTAGTCTAAATCTGATTTGTCTGTCTGTCTGTCCACTATCTGCATGTGTATGTGTGGGTCATGTATGCGCATGCGTCTGCATTTGAACACAACCACACAAGTGGGACTCAAAGGCCATTTCAGATGTCATCTCTGGCCTTTTACCTTGATGTTTTGATACAGGGTCTCTCTTATTTGCCACAGCTGCTTATACCAACTACATGGCTTCCAGATAGCCTCCTGTCTGCCGCCCATCTTGCCCTGGGAGTACTGCATTTGCAGATGTGTGCTCCTGTCTTTTTATGTGTCCTTGCTTGGCAGAAAGTCCTAGGTGTTCAAACTCAAGCCCTGATGCTTTTATGGAGAGCACATTACCGATCAAGCCATCTCCCTTGCCTATTAAATTTAACTTTTAGAAACGTTTATGTTTTTTTTAAATTAAACCTCTCTAGAAAATGACAGTGAAAATTTAGAAAGTTATTTTATTAAAGAAAGTTAATTTAGAAGTAGTTATTTTAGTGATTTGTTCAAGATATTAACACATGGTAAATTTTACAGAATAAAATACTATAAAATATATACAAATTGAAGCACTGACCAGAAGACATAGTTCAGGGGTAAGGCACTAGACAAGCATGTATCAGAGCCCAAGTTCAATGTCCAATACTGAGATAATGATATTTATGACATTATTATATAATGTGTTATATAATAACGTGTTATATAAATATATTATAACATTTAGACATTTTTTTCATGTAGGTAATTGACTACAATAAATTTCATTAATGTAATTTGTTTAATTATGAGAGAATTCAACATGTTCATTCTCACATTAATTCAAAAACACAGCTAATAACGGTCTCATTTCAAACATCATAGTCACTTATGAATACTCTGAACTTATTTATAAGCTGAATTGAGTGTGCAAAAAGTGCCCTTCTCTGTTCTTCATGTTTAATATCAGTATTCGATTCATCTCACCAAAAGGATTGCGAATTTCAATCACGGGAGACGGGCCACTCAGGGACACGGTAACTTCTTTGAGGCTGGGATCAAAAGGAATTTTCCAAGTATTTACAGCTTGTTCCAAATGGTCGGTGGATAAGAGGTGAACCTTGGAGGCCTGCACGGCTTCCTCCACCCACTTCAGCACCTATGGAAGGAAAAGAAACCTGTGAATGGAGCCTGGCCTGAGAAGTTTGGAGGTTTCCTCACTTCCGGTTCCAGGCTGGTTCCAGGCTTGGCTAGACGCTGAGGCTCTCCTGTGTTGAGGGGAGGCTTAGCTCATCCTTACCCTGCCTCTGTGTGCTGTAGGCTCGCAGGAAGACGCTAGTTTAACCTGCGCTCCAATTCCAAGTTTTCTATCCTGGCTTAGGACTAACAATTAAACTACAGGATTAAACGCCATGAGATGAAACCCAAAGGGACCTTAAAATAATTGTCTACATGTGAAGAAAAATAGAGAGAACCTGTCTTTAAAAAAAATTCATTCTGGATTTTAATAAATCTAGGAACTTTTTTTTAAAAACTAATGGATTGATTGTTAAGTGGAATTTAGACAGGCTTAATATTTTAAATGGTGTTAAAGCAGGCTTGGTAAGGTTGTATTATTCTACTTTTGGAAAAATAGTTTCAGTTTGAACAAGATAGCCTGTTTTTCTTTTCTTTTCTTTTTTTTTTTTTTGGTGATAAAATGAATAAATACCGCAAATAATGGGAAAAGTAACAAAAAATAAGTAAAAACAAACAGACAGACAAAGAAACAAATAAAAATTAGCAAGGTATTTCAGCTTCAAATCAACTCAAGGAGCACATAAACCAATAAACCAAGGACACACCACAAAGTTAAATTCGAAAAGGGTGTAAACTTGGCAAACATCCACTTCATATAATTTTACAACAAACATAATTTTCCCATTAGACAAAGGATGCATGTTTAGAAATTAACTGATCTTAACCCAGCTCTCAGACTTGGTCACGTTTACATAACATCCACACTTGATGTGCCCCGTTACCTTGTAATGAGGCACAAGATCCGAACAGCACAGACCCTAAGCAATTATTAAATTTTAAAATATTTTAAATGTTGTATTAAAATATAAAAAAACCAAAGAAATATTAACTTTCAGTGCAAGCAGGCACAAGCTAAATAACCAAGCAACAAATATTGAACAAGGTTTCTATTTCCTATTAAAACATCCTTTTCATTTTCTTGTTTTTCCCCTAAAGACTGTGGAAAAGCAGAAGACATTTTAGCATGGTTAGCAATGTGACACAGTTGTACTAACTCTAAGAATAAATGCGCGTTGTTTAAAGTTCTCTCCCAGGCACTTGGTATTGATGGACATATGTTTGCTTATTTAGTAACAACTTCTCTTTTCCGCACTGGTATCTACTGAATTTTTTGCTTTTATTATATAGCATTTATATTTTCATACATACTCCTGACATTGCTTAAGGGATAAATATCACATATATTTGTTTGTATATCTAAAACCAGGTGTCATGGGATATAAATATTAAAGGCGGCCTATGTATTAGTGGTGAGCAATCAGTTGTAATAATGACAAAAATCATGTCTTCTGTTTGTTTGCTTATTGATATGATATCTCAGGTGTCCCCGGTGGCATTGAACTCACTATAAAATTAAGGCTCACCATAACCCCCTGATCAATCTGTTTCCACTTGAAAAATGATTGGATTATAGACATCCTGCAGGCTTCTAAAGTAAGGGAAAGCAGGAGGAAAAGAGGAATGCTTGTTGAACTATGGAAGTACTATCACACTACTCCCACATAACTAACACTAAAATAATATGTCTGTTCCTCCCTGTGGTGGTTTTAATAGGTATGGCCCCCATAGACTCAAGTGTCTGAAAGCTTGGTCATAGGGAGTGGAACTATTAAGGGAGGAGGGCTTTGAGGGTCTCACATGTGTTCAGGCCACGCACAGTGACATAGTTCTGCTGCCCATAGATCAACTCTCACGTCCTCCGGCACCACGTCCGCCTGCACACTGCCACATTTGCCACCATGCTGATAATGGACTGAACTTTCGAAACCATAAACCGGCCCCAATTAAATGTTTTCCTTCATAACATTTGACTGGTCATTGTGTCTCAGCACAGCAATAAAAACCTTAAGACACTCCTCAAATAAATATTCCTTTCTGGTTATATGTTTCAATTAAAAAATGTCATAGACAGATAAAACAATCTATGAAAGACAAGTTTTATGTAAATAAGGGAAAGGGCAAACTCTTAGTAGGTAGCAGGGAGGTTATGAACAGATGTACAAGAATACGACAGATAGGGAGCAAACAGGAGTGGCTCACTTTAACCAGGGAAGTGCTCAGATCCATGGCAAGCTGAAGCATCCAAAGCAGCACACCTCAGAGGAGCTGCATATCCACGCTATCTGCAGCACTGTCCGCCGTAACCAAGACGAACGGGGAGGAAAGTGTGGTACACAGACCCAATGAAGTTTTATTCAGGAGTGAAAACAAATACAATTGTACAATTGTGCCGTGTGCAAGAAAATAGATGGAAGTGCAAGACTGCTGTGTAAAGAAAAAGCAGCCTAACTCAAAGAGAAATATCACATGCTTCCATATCTGCCAGCTAGCTTTATGTATGCACGTGTAACACACACATATAACTTGAGAAATGGACTACTCAGGTGATAAATAGATCTAATGATATATGGAAATGGGAAGAAAGGATAATGAAGGAAGGAAAGATAAATATTGCTTGTTTTTCTCATATGTAGATTCTAGATTTAAATACACACATATTCGTGCATATATGACAGAAAGACAGAAAGGCGCCCATAAGAGGCATGAGAAGGGAACAGCAGGTGAGGAAATGAGAGAAACAGGAGGGCAACGAGGGAGGAAAGGTGAACAAAGTACAATTTGTGTGTGTGTGTGTGTGTGTGTGTGTGTGTGTGTGTGTGTGTGTGTGTACTTGTGTATGTGTGTACTTCTCCCTGTGGTAGATATGTGGCTTATTTACTGAACACTGCCTTTATGAAGGCACACACATATACATGTACATATATGATGGAGAGATAGATGGATGGATACAGAACCATGCAAACCATTAAATTATGCACTTAATTAAAATGTAAAAGAAGATTAACATTGGAAGCATCTCATAAATATGGTTCCATAAGCCAGGCTGAGACCTTTGGAATTCTTCACAAAGCTCCTCTTGAAAATTACTAACATTCTTAAAGAGTGAAAGTGATGTATTTCAAAGAAAACTGTCATGCTATCATGAACAAGTTCAAAAGAACATGTGTTCCATAAATCAAGTGATAGATATATTTCCTTCAAGTTTAACCTTATAAAGCACCTGGATTTTCCATATATATATATACCAATACAACTTTACAAAGAAGTGAATGTTGTTATTTGAAGAGCTTTTAGTAATCTTTCATGAGGGAATATGAAAGCATAACTTGCCCTTCTCATCAAATCTCCCCACATGACAACAGGAACCAGGCCAACTATAACTAACATTTGACATCTCTAGAACATATGAGGTAATAATCAGTGTTGACATTTTTATGAAGATGGCTTTAAAGATTTGCTTTGTCTCCAGAAAACACAAAGGACTAAGTTAGTGTCTGAGAAAGCAATCAATAAATTTAGGCAATTATAAAAACTCATTTAGAGTCTGAGAAGGGAAGAGGAAGAAGAGAAACTAAGCAAACCGACAGAACATGGGTTCTTCAGGAAAGTCCAGAATGGTCATGTCTGGTTCTCACTAGAAGGTGGGTAAGGCTTAGGAAGCAAGGACCACTAACAGTCCATCACATCTAACACGGACACAGGAGAAGGGAGGGAGCCACAGACAGTGCTGGGGAGATTGTAAGTTAGTGCAGCCTCGATAGACATCAGTACAGGAATTCATTTTTGAAATCCTAATAAGACCACCATATGATCTAGGTACCATATGACTCAGTCTAGGTATATATATATCTGAAATAAATCTAAATAAGCAAGTCACAGGGAGATAAGCACATCACAGGGATTCCTGGAATTACTATGCCGAATAAGGAGCCAATGCCCCATCAGCAAGTGAATGGATAAAGGCAGCAGCGTGGCACTTATACACACTGAAATCTCCAGCAGAAGAAAAAAAAGCAAAGTTAAAACATCGACAGGGAAGGAGTAGAATCTGGGGGTCGCTGAACCAAGCGAAACAAGTCAGATTGCTAAAGGTAACTATTATGTTTTTCTCATCGATGCATAGACTCTAGAGTTTAAAAGAAAGAATCTGTAAGACAAGAAAGAAAAAGGGGGACTATGTGTAGGAGGAAGGATACCAGTGGGAGGGGGAAGCCGAGAAGATAGGAAGGGGGATGAGAGATGGGTGTCATATGCAAAATATATTTCCATAAGACCTTGGAGCAGAAGCATGGCCATTGAGGAGGAGAGAGCCGTGGAAGAGAATACAGGCATGAGGTGGTGTTTGGGGTGGTGAATATGAGACACTGTCAGAGCGAAAACCACTTATTTAATACCTCAATTGCAAGAAATGTTTTTAAGGAAGGTCAAAATACAAAAAGCACCAACATCTCCAAGTTAATGATGAAGTGGTTCTATTAAATAGAAACATAGTGAATTTATTTTCATGCATATCCTTCAGTAAGATAACAGTTTATCTCTGTGTGTTTCCACAAATACATCGAGCCTTCAACTACAATGTAGTGAGGTTATACATTACAGAAAACCTATCCAAGTCCTAATCATTCTTGGGAAAATGATGGCCTCCCTAAAAGCAGAGGCACTTTCCTAGGGCAAGTGTGTTCAGATGCTGTAGAACATAAGCTGGTGTTAGACACATTTAATATCACTTTCAATTCATCAACATAACATTTATGGGATTTTCACAAAGAGATTATCCTGTATCATAACAATACTTCTTGGGAAAGACAAAGTGCAGACTCTACCAGGAGCCTCAGAGCACTCTGTTATCCACTACTAAGAAAAGTCTAATTGAAAACAGATGCAGCTCAAGTGATGAGGAGATACAGATACTATCAACATGTGAACAAAAAACGTATCAATGCAAGCTACAGAGTGCGCCCCGAGGTTTCTGGCTTCTCAGGTTGCCAGATATAAAGGGAAAACATCACTAATTGTCTGACTATGGGGACCATTCTCATGAGATTGGGAATGATCTATTATAATGACAAAGGGAATGAAATAGAATGAAGTGAGAGTCTGGGTTGTGCGTTGCTATCAACACAGTACTTTTTCAAGCCACTAGGGAGCCATTGGTGGCACTTTAAAGGTTTTAATGTAGAAGTTGTTCTCTAGTTATTCCTAGCAATTTATCTGTACAATGGGCCTTGGAGACAGACCGACAAATCTTCCTCCTTAATTTGATAGATGAGAAAATTCATATCTGAAGCGAGTTCTTGCATTGTTTTAATCTGCCCAGACTTATTCTGCAATAACAAGCCACATTGTTTTTGCTTAAACTCCTTGTGTTCACGAAGATGCCAATGCAGTTCAAAGATGATACAGCCTATACCATGACTGCTAATTATGCCTCAGTGCACACATTTATTTAATTCTGGAACAAGGCGCTGATGTTTGAAAGTGGTCAGTGTTGTTATGTTTGATGAAATATGAAAGGGAAATCTGAGCATATATTAATGACCAGAACCTGAGTAGTTTTGTTCAGAACGTGTTCTAGTTTGATGTATTGAAACTCTGATAAAACATTAACAAGAGGCAACTTGCTGGAGGAAAGCTTCGATTGGGCATCCTGTCTTGGCCTATCATGGGGTGAAGTCAGGACAGTAGTGTGAAGGAATGCTGCTCGCAAGCCCACTCATTTCACTCTCGTGCTTACCCTGCTGGTGCTGCCCACAGTGATCTGGACCCTCTTGTATCAATTAACAGTTAACATAATCCCTGACAGACATGTTCACCAGCCAGTCTAATGTAGGGAATCCTTGGAGAACTGTGAACACTTTGTGATGTACCACTACTTCGCAGCAGGTGTATCTACAATGCTCATTACACGAAGATGCTCCCAAGAGCTTCCCACTGATTATCACAAAAGCCCTGGCACAGAGTCTCCATGTACAATTATCTCTATTTTAGAGATGAGTAAGAGTGACTTATCTATCCCAAAGTTTGTAAGTCACAAAATTAACAACAAAGCAACATGTGCCTTGTGGTCTCAATATTCTTGTCCTTAGTATTCTGTTTAAAAAACAGCAATTTTCAATTCTTAGCCAATCATTGTCGCACTACAGTGCTGGTAAGCTTCACTGACCCTCCTCCAACCTAGCTAAGAGAGATAGGCTTTCCTAGACCATCAGGAGAATCCTTTGGTCTGGGTTCAATGTTATTATTGCCTTGTAATATATTGTGGAGGCCACAGTTCCAAATTTTCTTCAAAGCCCCTAAACAGCTAATAAACATCTCTGTGATAACTAAATGTGTTAAAGACGCCATCAGAAAGAGGTGCCTGAAGTGCAGTTTGAGGGGCTGAGGTCATATACTAGAATTTAAGTCCATTAAGTCTAGCTAGCATTATACTCCACCATACACAGAGGGTGTATGTCATCCTCTGAACATACCCTTTAGAAAGTTTTCAATAATAGCCCAGAACTCAACTCTGGAGTAAGGTTCCTTCTATTTTGACCCTAAAAACTTTCAAGTTATGATTTATCCTGCATGTGCATAAGCCCATAGATAGCTAATGCGCTTCTCATGCCCCTAGGAATGTCCCCAAGAATGCTAAGACTGACTAGATTACTTAAGTCCAAATGCATGCTGAGAAGATTGCTGTAGATGAGTGATTGATGCTCAGGCTTTATACGATGCTCAGAACTTGGTTAATTTGTGTCTGTTTCTAAGGATGTGTTCAGTGAGAGTGCTGAAAGGAACTAATGTCACAGTTTAAGACCTTACTGAGTCAATCAAAACATGTTACATCTTCAAGTGTTTTGAGAGGATCTTTTACAGATAATATCCAATTGTATTACCCTTCGTGTATTAAGTTCCTATTTAAAATAGAAAAATTTACAATGAGCTTTACCGTCAGTATATGCCATGAACAAGTATGTTTGCCAATTCAGTACAAATGGTGTTATATTTCTTTGTTCCTCTGTGTCTCTGTCTCTATCTCTGCCTCTGTATCTCTCTCTCTTTCCCTCTCTCTCTTTCCCTCCCCCTCTCTCTCTCTCTCTCTCTCTCTCTCTCTCTCTCTCTCTCTCTCTCACCCACACACACACACACACACACACATATACACAGAGATAGACAAACTGACAGAGAAAGATGGGAAAATAATGTCAAAAGGTTCATGGTACATCGGAAATTTTATCCAGTTCACACAGGTTAGAGAAGATTATTAGTTCAAAAGGTCTTCTGTTTAGCTTTAATTATCACCTTGACACAATCTAGGGTCACCTGGAAAAAGTGTCTCACTGAGAACTCAACTGTGTAGATTAGGTTGGCTTCTGGGCACATCTGTGGGATGCCTAATTGTCTTGATTACATTTTTGATGTGGGAAGAGCAGGCAAACTATAGGCAGCAGCATTCTCTGAGCTTGGGTCCTAGACTGTGTAAGAGTGGAGAAGGTGAACTTGTAGGTGAGCACGCATCCCAACGCTTGTCGCTGCTGTCGCCTATGGATGTGATACGATTGTTCTACATCCAGGACACATCGACTTTCTTCCCAAAGTTGCTTTTCATTGGGGACTTTTATCTCAGCAACAGTAATGAAGAGAGGAGAAAGACATAGAAAACACTACGCTAATTCATACGAGAAGGATCAGACAAGAACTCAGAATGGGTGCTTCACCTGGGGGAATTTCATGATGCTTGAGTTATATTCTCAATAAAGTTCTTTTTATTTTAAAGAAATGTGGGCTCAGTGGGGACTCTGGAGTTCACTTCAACTCAGGGAGCACCTAAATCTTATGTAAAGTAGCCATACTTCCTGCATGACAGAACCACACTAACGTGCAGCAGCTGACAAAACAGACGTGTACTTCAGACATGCTTGGAGAGTGAAGTCATCCCCACTAGTTATTTTAAACCTTCGCAGTATATTTCACTAATTTATCTTCATAAAATTCTTGTGTCACAGTTTTTGCAATTTAGAGATGATAAAAGAAACCCAGCTTGCCAGAAAACACAGTTTATTTAAAACAATAAAATGCAGAAGATTGACTTTATCATTTATTTTTTTTGCCATTAAATTATTTTGTTTAGCATATGCAGGGTGCACACTTCAGCCACCCCATTTTCACTCTTACCGTTTCTTTAATAAAAAAGAAAGTGATTTTTAATTATATAATTAGATACATATGCATACAGACAGGTGTATGTGTGCATGTGTTTTCACACAACATACATATAATAATTAGGCTCTCATTACTGGACACCCTAAAATACCCTAAAAGCAGGAAGAAATTCAAACTGTCTATAAATGATGAATTATTTAAATAAATAAATATCCAGGCTCTCTAGAGTAATAAAAGAACACTTAGACAGAATGCTTGAAAATTATTAAAGCTACAGATTCTATGCCCAAGCTGTTTCTCTCTTTCTATTTCACCTTTGTTCATCTACACACACACACACTCACATACACACATACACACACTCACATACACACATACACACACTCACACACATAAACACACACACATACACACACACACACACACACACACACACACACACATACACACACACACACACAGGGGGGAGAGCAGAGATAGACAGAGACAGGGAGACAGGGAGAGAGGGAGACAGAAAGATAGGAAGACAGGGAGACAGGGAGACAGAGACAGATTACAGATGTATATCTCATTTCTAGAGCTGTGTGTTTTACATAATCAAACTTGACTTTTTATTGTAAAAGTATCTAAATACCTCACCTAAAATAGGTAAGAATGATGTGAAATTTCTTGGCAATGGTTCGAAATCTGCTTCTTGAATTAGAAAGGAAATTCAGCTGATTAGATCTAATCGAAAGGAAAATTCATTCTTTAGAAGAAGGTATTAATGTAACGACCTCAAAAAACTGATCATGTTACTGAGGCATCAAATGATTGAATCAGAACACTACTCCTCACTGGATTCTAGAATCTAAATCATAAATGGCCTACTTTTTTATGACTACCCCTTAACCAGTACTTATACACTAAGCTCCATTCTCAAAACGTGATAAATTATAACTCAGTATGTTTTAGGCCCTGCAAGTTTGGTGGTCACATTTTCAGTAATATATTTCTAAAATAATTTGAAAATAACAGAAATTCTATGCATATGACTAAAATTCTCTGCATGCTATTACTGTAACATTATTACTGTACAGGATAAATGTAATTCTCTGTGTATCTATTATGTTTCATTTCTAGCATTAAAAGAAACTTTAGATCCTACCAGAAAAATAAGCAAATGAAGGAAAGAAAGAGAAAGGGAGGAAAGAAAGACAACAAATTATTCTATTTTGACATAGAAAAGATCAATCTTAAAAATTTAAAGATAACAACAAAATTGTTAGCATAAGTTTGATTATACAGTTTTCCAATTTTCTCTAGATGTAAATTCAGTTTGCTCTGATGTGTTCTGAGGCTAGAAAAGACAGAGAGGAAATTATTTAGATGCTTTAAAATGTTAATAATGATTGATTAACTCAAATTCACAACGGAAGTACTCTTATTAATGAAATGGAAAAACCTTATTAGTCAATAGACTATAATTCTTTCATCACTAATTAAGACCATATAATGCAAAGAGACCCTAGTCTGTTGGTTGATGCTCCCACACATTAGACAGAGTCTGATTGGCACTGAAAACATTTGCTTTATTGACTTAATTGTTTCCAAGTTTCCAGGTTGATGTTCATGCACTCTGACTGACATATTCTTTGGATTATTTTCACCTACACAAGTAACAGGAGAACGTCACTG
This sequence comes from Apodemus sylvaticus, assembly GCF_947179515.1. NCBI lineage: Eukaryota > Metazoa > Chordata > Mammalia > Rodentia > Muridae > Apodemus > Apodemus sylvaticus. The sequence continues at coordinate 58,169,548 of NC_067483.1, forward strand.
TTTTGCAGATATTTGACATAAAAAAAATGCTTTAATAGGTCTCTGTTCTGACATGTATTGATTTTAAAGAGAAGTTGTGAAAATCTCACAATGTTTATGTATCTAATTATATATAAATTTAATAATTGTTTTAAGTATTTAATAATAATAAAATAACTATAATTTTGGCTATTGATTTTTATTGTTAATGGTAGATTAATTCACTCTTATTTACAATGGAAAAACTAAAATACTCCAAATACAAAATTAACATTCTTGTCTGTCAGTGCCATAGCTAGGTAAGAAATGAAATGTAGCCTTGCATTCCAAAAATGGGTAAATGAATAAATAAATCCCTAATTTTGAAATTTCTAAATGAGCCACTAAGAATAACTAACTTCCTCGAAGCCAAGGACCTTTAGGAAATCTGCATTCAAATGCTACCCGGTAGAGTATCAGATACAAGTGGAAAGTGAGTACGTAGTTGGAGGACTCTTAAGGTCCAGTTTTCCAGGCTCAGTGAGGCATTAATAATAGAACGTGTGTGTTGGGCAGTCTAGGAGAGGAGCCGTCACTGCAGATACCATCATCAGGAAACTCTACAGAGAATGAAAAAAAAATACAACATCACACTGCTTTTTAAAATCTGGCACCAGGCACAGCAATCTCACTAACTCTTTCCAGATCCCCTCTCTAATCTTAGAAAGGACCTTCAATTCATGTAACAATCTAAATGTTATTGGTAACATTAGCACTACTATAGGTGATTATCCAGCGACTGCCAAACATCTTTAGCAAATTACAGAAAGAAACCTTATTGCTTCCAACGTCTAACGTCTAACTCGTCATTTCAGAGAGAGAGAAATGGAAAACAACACGGGTAAACTTAGAAGTCCTAAGGGGGAAAGAGAGGAGAAGAGTAACAAGCCATAGCTTGGAAGTAAAGCAAAGCGATGGATCAAATTAGAAACCAGACCAATCAGCACACAAAATCTGTTCTATAAGTATGAGCAGAAAGAGGTTTAGAACAACATGAAACAGAGGGAGGCGTGGTATATCACACAGTACAAATGTCTCTAATTCAGGGACAGGCCAAGAATGTGTAGAACTCAAATTTGAGAGTAGATACAATAATAAGTATCTTAAGTGAGAAAATAGTTCATACATACTTCAAGTTTTTAATAGCTTACAGATATTGAGTGTTTTATAGCACCCATAAAGTGATAGCCATTTGATACTATTATTATCACACGAACGTCTGGCAAAAAATATTTTCACTGTATTTTTTTAGGATGCATACTCTTTGGGTGTCTATGGGGCAAAAATATAATTCTTTCTATTAAAAAAATAAGTCAGTCTCTCAACAATTTTAAAATTCTTGCCTGAAATGCACTGAAATATTAAAACTTAGAGGCATCTGAACTAACTATTTGTAACATAGCTTAAAAAAATCATATTAGAAAAAAAATTAGAATGCCACCATTATCCTAATGCCGAAGGATGCAGGAGACACAGAGATAGATACAGCATCAGTTAGCAACACTTCAAATGGTTTACTTTTGGAAATCTCTACCTCAGTCTTAAAAGTGAGGGGTCTCACAATGATTCTGCTATCTTCTTCTGTGTGGTACAGAATGGTTCAACTACTTACTGGGTTGAACCCACAGGGTCAATCGACACTGTGTGGTTATGGGAACAATCCAGAAACAACTGAAGAATTAAAAAATGCATTTCAGTCCTAGAGAGTGGTGAAGCTGGGAGTTAGAGTGTCCAGAAGCTGTTGCAGCCACTGTGTGGACATTGCTAGGCATAACAAGAGGTGAAACTGAGGCCAGAGAACTGCTTATTCAAAGGCAGAATTACAATGGTAAAGGGACAGGCATCCAGTGGTCTTTGTGTTAGCCTCTCATTTGGCAGGCCAATTAGACAAAATAGAGAAAGAGACAGAGATGTTAGCTTACCAGTTGAGTTTCTCTTATCCTTTTCTTTTAGCTCCCCGGTCAAGGACAACTGGTAAACTAACATCCCCATCTCTAGAAAAGGATTAAGAATGAGTCCTTTGCCACCCCTACTGGAACTGTCAAGGATGGGAGATGTGCAATAGCTCTGTGGCAGCAACACCCTAAAATGGAGACATCAGATGGCTCATGGGAAATGTGTGTGGCCCATGGAAATATCAGTAAGGTAGGCCTTATTGCTTTGTTTTGTTTTGTTTCATTTTGTTATCCATATGCATTTCACTGAATCTAATATTGCTCTTTTGATAAAGCAATTAAGGAGTGATGAGATCTTTTTATAGCATATTAGACTTTGCCAAATCGTTTTCAGCATCCCCTTAGCCCTCCAGAGACAGTACTGTAGACAATTGTGTGATTAAATGATTCTTTTTTTTTTCACATTTCTTTCATAGGCTAAAAGCTATAGTGTGTTGCTTATGCACAGGGACTACAAAAGCATGCTAGGGATTCACTAAGACCCTGAGCATCTGTCCATGTTCCCACAGCTATGACCCATCTCCTGGGATTAGGTTTGAACTCTTTAAATAGACAGGGTTTTATTTTAGTTAAAAGAAAACATCTCCTCTTACTTCGGTTGGCATTCTAATTTTTACATTCATCAAACTTCCAAAGCTTCTGTTCTCTAGACCAAGACAGGGCTCTGCTCCCCTGACTCTCACAGTGATGAAGTGAATCACAGAGGCCCTTCCCTCAGGTCCTGCTCATTCCTCCTATGACTGCTTAACTGACTGACCTTGGTGAATCTACTGCCCTAGATTATCAAGAAGTAGGGACGCAGCTCAGAATATGGCCTTGTTTCTTTTATTTGTTCGGACTCAATTAATTTTAATCACACCAGGTCCTGCCACATTCTGTTTGCCTGGCGATATACACTGATGGAAGTCCCCCCTGTCAGGAGAGCCTCATCACCCTTAGCATATGATTGGGTGCCCAAGCAACCTAAAATAAGTTGAGAGCTCTAAACCCCTCCACTGTGCAACTCCATTTTGACACTAACAATACTATTATGATTTCCATGAAAAAATAGGGTTTTCCCTTTATTTTATGGGATTGTCTGGAAAAAATGATCTTCTGCAGAAAGAGAAAGAGAAAGAGAAAGAGTGAATGGAATATGTGAGGATGGGTTAAGAATCAAGAGGAAGGCCTTATCTCCTTCAAGGCAGACAGAATTTAAGAAAGAAATTCAATACTAAAAAGCATCTTTCAAGAGCTTAGGAAATACACTATTTCAAGACAAATAACTTATTGGAGTAAACATAAATTCTATTTTTTCTAATAGTTGATAAAAGTCACTTGAGTATATTGACAGGCACAGAAGATAGTTAACACTTTTGTTTTGTTTTGTTTTGTTTTGTTTCATTTTGTTTTCCAGAAAGTTGACTGATCAAGCACACTAAGTACTGAAGAATGAGTAGGAGTCCAATGGACAAGCAGAGGAAGAAGATTTAGAGTAGAAGGAAGGAAAAGTTCCAAGGCTGTGAAAATGTAATGTGGACGATCACCACAAGACTCTAAAGAGTCCTTGGTAGGTGTACATGTGAAAGTGGTAAGGGGCAAAAGTAGAAAGAGTTTGGAAGCATATCCAAAATAAAAGACCTTATCCTAAAAAAGTATGGAAGTCACTAACGGATTTTAGAAACAATTCAATCAATGTGGAAGGATATGAATAATGGATTTTCGGATTGTCAGGAACCAACTCAGACAGGAGAATCAACAATGACAGTTACAACATGCCATGAAAACATAATAAAGAGAAATATTGAAGAATAAATGATCTTGGAAAAGAACAGGAAACAGATTCTAAAGACAGCTTGTGGTGAAGTTGTTAGGTGGCGATTTAATATATAATGCAAAAGAGAAGGTAAATTCTAGAATAACTCAGGCTTTTAAATTGAAAACCAAAATCATTGGTGATCCCATTCTATTGTGACCAGAAATGCTAACATAAAGTTATGTCAAGAGTACCTGACACAGTACTTTGAAGAGCTCAAAACCTTGGAAGTATAAAGGAAAGGGAGAAACTAAAGTAATCTAAGTACATAATTGAGATTTACTGTAATGTAATGACAAATGTATGTATGTATGTATGTATGTATGTATGAATGTATGTATGTATGAAATGAATGTAACAACAAATATATTACTTATTATAAATGATCACAATGCAATTGGAATGTAATGTATGAGAGAAAATATGTGATAATAAATTAAGAAACTAGACAATTTTAATCAATATACCTCAACTAGTAGATGATTTCATATTAGAATAATCAGGAGAATGCAAGTTTCCCTATAAGCTAACACGATGATTGAGTTTGACCAAAGCTTTGAGGGATAAATTCCTTAACTTCTTCTATTTCTGTACCCAATAAAATGATTCCTAATTAATACCCTGCTATACTTATAGACCTGAGTCTAGCATAATCATCACAAGAGAGGCTTTATCCAGTAACTGATGGGAACACATGCAGAGACCCACAGCTGAACATTAGGCAGAGCTCAGGCAATTCTGTGGGAGAGAAAGGAAGAATTATAGAAGTCAGAGGGTGTCAAGGACACCACCAGAAAATGGCCCACAGAAGCAACTATGCAGGGCTTACAGAGACTGAACCAAGAATCAGGGAGCCTGTATGGATGTGACCTATGTCATCTGAATATGGTATGGTCGTGTAGCTCAGTGTTCTTGCCAGGCTCCTAACATTGGGAATGAGGTTGTCTCTGACTCTTTTTGCCTGCTTTGGAACTCTTTTCTTCATAATGAATTGCTTCCTCCAGCCTTAATATGCGATGTGCCCAGTCTTACTGCAACTTGATATGCCATGTTTGATTGATATCCCTGGGAAGTCTGCCATTTTCTGAAGAAAAACTGAGGAGGAGTAGATTTTGGAGACAGGGGAGATGGGAGGGTTGACTTAGAGGAGAGGAGAGAGGAGCAACTGTGGTCAAGATGTAATATATGGGAAAAGAATAAATTTTTATAGAAAAATTATTAAAATGTATTGTAACAGTAATATGCAATATAAAAACAGAAAGTGAAGAATCAAATATGAAATAAAATTACTAAAATACCTGCAGAAAACATCTTTAGTTTTCATTATATATACATATGTGCATATATATGTGTGTGTGTGTATGTGTATGTTTATGTGTAAGCTGACACAAAGATTTGCACTGCATATGTCTTTTTAAAGCTTTTTTATTTATACGTTTATTTATAAACGTATTTGTTAACATTTAGTATTCACTTTTTAAGGAGATATTTGGGAATGCAAAAGAAATTAGATAAAGTTTATTTTCTGAAATATGTTTAAATGAGAATATTAAAATATACTCAACACTGGCATTAGAAGACGGACTCAATGCCATATATTATAATTTATACATTAATCAACATTCAGTCTACCAGTGTAGGAAAAAGGCAAAGCTTAGGTAGGGGCTCTTCATCTGGACACAATGGAAGGAAGATCTTCCATGTACACATTCACAGAGACCCCTAACAATTCATCATTGATTGCTGAGAGCAGGATTTAAGAGTTCCCAGTAGAAGGGTTTGGAAGTTCTCACAGTTCCATAAACCTGTTGAACTGCCCCCTTAGTTCATTTCCTAAGGCGTTGTTTTGTAAAAGGTACATTGCAATAGAAAGGAATAAATCTTTATTATTCCTAAGCCATAATTAATGTTTATTGTAATTAACTGTATAGTCTGGACAAACATCTGAAATTTAATAGACTGACATCACCCTCTTTGATTTTATAGCAATTAAAAAGTATAGCTTCAGGATTCCATAAGAAAGCAAATGTCTTGGCCTAAACTTGAGTGAGACAAAATATTGGCAAGAAAAATGACCGTGATGTTTCTTTCAGCAACCACAGGGGAAAGGAGTAGAATTAGAAGCTAATTATCTAATACTTTAAGTCCATAGAATGTTTTGGAGTCTGTGAGAAATCAATCAGAAGAACCATTAACTCATTAGAGACTTAGCATGCAGATTTCAAACTCTTTCAATTGCAACAAGTATTCACAACAGCAGAAGCTGGATTCAAATGTTTGATTTCTCACTTTATAAATCCAGTAAACAATGCTGATGCTAACACAAAGTCTGCAAAAACAGTAACTGAGCTTACTCCAAAGCGGTAAAATATAAATGGAAGTATCCCTAATCTGCAGGCATTAGCATAACTTAATCTACAACTCGAGAGTTAGATAACTCCAGGGACTAAATGGAAGGATGGATGGAGTTCTCAAAGACAGCCGGGATTCCAGCTAGATGTCAACAAGAAGGTATCACGAGAAACAGCCTAATCACCAGTGTCAAGAAAAATCACTCATAGTGACCGTTGCTAATTGGATTCTACACTTTCATGTGAATCTACAGCTAAGTGTAAAAGGCTCATATTCCATAATTGTCACCACATGCTGAAAGAATAAATCCACATTACATCTGGCCATACTTTTTCCTGTATACACAATTTTAAAAAAGGAAAAACTCATGTGTGATTAAATTCAAACTACTGACCTCATGCACTTTAGCCAGAAAGGCTAAAGTACTGGACAGAAAGCACCAAGACTAGTGTAGTGGTTCTCAACCTCCCTGATGCTGCGACCATTTAATACAGCTCCTTATGCTATGGTGACATCACCCACGCAATTATATTTGTTGCTACATCATAACTGTAATTTTGCTACTATAATGAATTGTAATGATAATATCTGATGTGCAGGATATCAGATATGTGATTCCCCACCAAAGGGGTCAGCAGGTTGAGGACTGCTGTTGTAGATAAAAAACAGTCAAAATTTATAGACTACTGATAGGATTGAAAACAGCTTTGGAAAAGTGAGGTGGCATCTCCTAGGAGTGGATAAATTAGACTCTTGGCCCCACTCACAGATCTGTAATCAAGAGAACGTGGGGCATATGTCTGACAAGTGGCATGTCTTAGCATGCTCAAGAGCAAGCAGAAAACTTATAATTAATCATACTGGGAGTTACCCAAATATACACCAACAGTGGAGAAACAGACTGTTGCATACATTTGTACGATGCAATAGTATACATCAACAAGAAGAACTGACCCACAACTACATGGAAGATTGTAGAGAAACCTCCCAATAGAATTTGTACACAAAAGCCAGACACTTAAAATGCATAGGTTGGATTTCATTAATCCAAAGAGCAAAGCATAGTAAATTAATGTACGGTTTTCAAACCTCAAAAAAGCAAAATACTACTAAATCTATGTGACCAGAAGAGAGTATGAAGGTAGATTTCTGAGGTCTTGGTCATGAACTTTGTCAGAGTGCTGGTTCCACAGGGAACTTTGGTTTGAATTAATGTTGTATGCAGGATAGCATGTGTGCTTTTCAGTGTGTATGGAACACTTCAACAAAAAGATGGAACTAAAGGAAACAATGATAGTTCATAAAAACACTTTCTGGGGATGGAGAGATAGGTCAGCAGCTAAGTGGTAGTGGCTGCTCTTCTAGATCTGTCTGGGTTTCATTGCCAGCATCTGCATGGCTGCTAACTACTCTTTGTAACTCCAGTTCCGGGGGATCTGACACTTTGTATTAGCACTGCACACAACGTGGTGCACAGACATGAAGTCAGGCAAAACACTCATGCACATGATTTGGTTTAAAGCATGCTTTCTAACCACATATGGCTAGTAAGTTTATTCAATTTAATTTAACTAAAATAACATTTACAAGTTTCAGTCAAGAAGCTGCATTATACAAATGGTATTATAGGGTGTTCGAAAGAAGTAAAATGAGAACAAAATATCTCATTAGTAGTAAAATTTGCCATAATGCTAGAAAACATATCATGCACTCCATTTTGAAATACTAAGGAACTACTAGAAATAACAAGTAATAAATACAAAGGCTGCTTTTTCAACTCTTAAGTTACCACAAATATCATAGGATGTGCTACCATTGCTTTACTGCCAATTAGAAAGAGAAACAGTTCCAAAGAAAGTTTGACATGCAAATCATAAAATAAATTATATTTAAGAAATATTGCTTATTTTTAAAATGTTGGCTCCTTTTAACAGTTGAGCAAGTGTGTCAAAATAGACAGCCCCATAGATAGAATAGGAAAGAGTCATACAGCAGGAATACAGCAGGGGGTATTCGCTTGTCATGAGGGACAAAAGGTGATCCTGAAAGGTTAGAGTGAAAGAAATTAAAAGCTGGAAGGCAAGGTCCTTCCTGGCAAAGGCAGAGTTAGGGGTGGAAGTGCAGAGGCAGCAGTATACCTACCACTCCTGTCCAGGCAGAGGAGGAAGACTAATTAGAGTGGGGAGAGAGTATTAGGAAATACCTGGAGATAGGTTTGGATGGTAAGGTGAGAAGAGATCACAACTAAGTTGGAATTTCGAGAAAAAAAATTGGAAATCATTCAGTTGGCTGTGAGGGTCCATTTCTAAATCAGAGGAGAGGCATGGCGAAAGTAAAACGTGAGGATGTTTATCTTGCTGGATACACAAACAAAGAGTACTACAAGAGAGAAAAGTAATTGCTGAAATGGGGGGTGTGCTGTAGACCTGGGGCTGGGGTGCTGACATCAGGGAAGTGTATTAAATAAAAATTTTACACAATACATTCTTGGGATACATTCCAGATATATCCAACCATATTTGATTAACTAAACATAAATCCCTAAAAACAAAAGAACAACAAAAACATGATTTTTTTTAAAAATAAGATTGGAAAATTGGAAATTCGAACATAATTTCCATACATTTGAACATCCATTTTCAAGTATGAGATGAACAACTAGATGCAGCCTTTCCAAATGATATTCTGTCTCACTTCCCTCTAAGTATCCTTAGGATAATGCTCAGAAACATCTAACCCATGGCACTGTTGAGTACTTATCTACCTCTTGGGCATATTGGATCCGTCCTGTATTTAGATATTCCTTGGAGGTTCTAAAAGGTATAATTTAGGGCAATATAGATAGGCACAGTCTTCTACAGTAAAGTCATGTAGTGCAATCATGCTGATGGCTTCAGAAACAGGAAAGAAAAAATAAGTGGGGAAATTGGTCTGCTAAAGAAGTGATGGAATTAACAGTGAAAGACCTACTATTTGTTTGTGTAGCATGATAATGTCAGAAAGAAAACTGGATTGTATGGCATGACTCTAGCCTCAGTGATGGTTGATTACTTTCAAATACTATTATTAATCATTTATAGCTCTTGTCTCTTCATGAGAAAACCATAGTTATTCTTGCTCGTACTAAGATGTTATCTCTGCTTTTCTATCTACATTTTTAAAGACCATGCTTAGTTTCCTTTATACTTAATGCCTAATTCCCTTTTAAAATGCTGGCACCATTAGAATTCCTCAGAATGGCCCTAGTTCATATGTCAAATGAGACAAAAGAGAAAGTAAAAGCTTATTCAAGAATGAATTACTCAAGTTGGGCAGTAGTGGTGCACACCTGCAATCCCAGCACTCTGGGAGGCAGGTGGATTTCTGAGTTCAAGGCCAGCCTGGTCTACAGAGTGAGTTCCAGGACAGCCAGGGATACACAGAGAAACCCTGTCTCTAAAAAAAACCAAATCCCCCAAAGAATAAATTATTCAGATTAGTGTGACATTCAGTTTCTCAACACTTTTGGATGATGGTCTTCTGTTATTTATGATCCCTTTATTTTACCAATTAGAACATAATAGTTTATAGTGTTCTCCCCTAGTCAGTAACAGCCAACCTCTAAGACAAAAAAAGGTGTCTTAGATGGGTTATACCTTTCAGAATGATGAATTTACTACAAGATAGAGTCCAACAACTCTGAGTGCTACTGAAGTACCACATCCTTCAGTTGGTGTGCCTACTCAAGTCCTATGTAACACATTTTCTGCAAAATGCTTTTTGAAATAAGTCAGAGAATTTGATTGATTAGCCTGGTAATATACTGTAGATAGTTTCAAATCAGTTATGTTTCATGAAAGTGCACAAAGTTTAGAATTATCCATTTACAAATAACTAAAATTACTAAGAAAAATATAGAAAACTATATTTTAGTTGATTCAGTCAATAATCCAGTGTCACTATGAGAAAGAGAGAGAGCGAGAGACAGAGACAGAGACACAGAGAGAGAGAGATCCAGAAGGTAATGTCTAGTCTAGAATAATATAGATGAAGAGACAGAGGGCTTGCGTTGGGGAACACTGAAACAGGTACAATTTATTAAGTGCAGCATAAGAGGAAGGAGCTATGAAGGCAAATACATGTAGGCATTTGTACAGGAGGCCTCTCCCATGCTTGCCTGGGTAACAATTTGTACATGCATAAGCTAAATCTTATGAAGAAAGAACAGAAATTGTGTCCACAAAGGAAGATATTTTAGATACATAAGACAAAACTCCTGAAATCCCCATAGGTCCAAAGACTTTTCAACAAAGTGAAGGAACCTCATCAAATACTTGGTGAGGTCAATAGAAAGTACATAAGGGCTTGTACATTATATAAGCAGCATTTAGTAAACCTTAGAATGTAGTTGTTTTTAACCACTCTGAAGAACTTTAAATCCAAGGTCACAACCTAATGAAGTTCAAACAAATTAGTAAGTAGTTCAACCCCATGTCATAGTACAATGAAAGAACTTTATACCAATACAACAAAATCCATTGCTCAGCAAATAATTACAACATGAGCAATGTGCAAGCCGCTATTCAAAGGCTTGATATAGAAAGAGACACAGGTGTTCTATGATGAGACAGTGGCAAAAGGAGGCTTAGCAGAAGACAGAGTTCCTGTGGCTTACAAGTTATAATCCCTTATCATGTGGAGAGACAGGAACTCAAGGATACAGAAAGATACCATGAAAAAATGCAGCTAACTAGTTTGCTTCTGACTTGCTCTCCTTCCTCACTTCTATATCCTACCCACAGAGCGCTGGGTCCTCCTTCATGAATTAATAATAATAAGAAGAAGAAGAAGAAGAAGGCCCACAGACATGCCCACTAGCCAATCACAGAAGGGAATTTCTCTATTGAAATTTCTTCTTCCCAATCATGTCAAGTTGACAACTGAAGCTAACTATGATAGTAGGGAAACACAATCTAAAACTACTCAATGGAAAATGAACACTGAAATGAGAGATATGGTAGACATGGCACCACCGCCAATGATCAAGATCACGAGTTTTTAGATTAATGTGAATTTAAAATACAATGAGATGAAAATGTCTATTAGAATAGCTAACCACTGAATTATTGGAGGACGAAGTATTAGTAAAACTGTGGACAACTGGAACTCATGCACGTGAAATGGTACAATCACTGTGGAAAACACTCTAGCAATTTCCTATAAACTTAAACATTTACTTTCACATAACCCATCAAATTTATTTGTAATTACAAACTAAGGAAAAATGAAAACATGTGTCTGCCCAAAGAACCAAAAAAAGATGCTCAGAAATGCAATATCTAAAGTAAGCAAATGGTGAAATAACTGAGATAACTTTGAACCAGAAGAAAGGAATAAACAGATCTGCTGGGCAGTGGTGGCGCATGACTGTAATCCCAGCACTTGGGAGGCAGAGGCAGGCAGATTTCTGAGTTCAAGGCCAGCCTGGTCTACAGAGTGAGTTCCAAGACAACCAGGGCTACACAGAGAAACTCTGTCTCAAAAAACCAAAAAAAAAAAAAAAAAAAAAAAAAAAAAAAAAAAAGAAAGAAAGAAAGAAAAGAAATAAACAGATCTTAAATATATATTTCATATATATATACATGTATACACACACACACACACACATATATATATATAATAAAATACGCTGACTAGAAAGAACCACAACAATGTGGACAGCACATTAAATAGAATGAAACACACACCATAGACAACTTGCAGAAACCTGAAGCTCAGAAAAAGGCTAAGCTCAAAGGTTTCTGCTCATATGAAACTTTAGAAAAGGTTAAACCAACTACACATTGGAAAGAAACTCAGTAACTGGTGAACTGGAAAGCTGAGAACATGGAACAGAGAACATGGAACAGAGAACATGGAACACATAAGGTAAGGGAGATGGAAAGGGCCTTCACGGAGACTGTGGTAGTGGTTAAACAAGCATATAAATTTGTCGAAATTCATTAAAATATATGCATAAATGCATTTTACTTATGTAAATTCTATTTTAACCTTAATATTTAAGAAATTCTATGAATATAAGGAATGTATAGATATATCATTAGTCAACAAAAGCACAATGAAAAATATGGTATATTCATGTTTTCTTTGTGTTTACAATGGGGTAAAGAAATTATATATATGCATATAAATTTCATATATACATATATAAACACACAAATTTCCACAGATACATTTGCATACACATACACAGAAATACATATATAAACATACATACATATACACAGACACACTGTAATCCTATACATTCAGATACACAGCCGGGCCTTGGTGGCGCACGCCTGTAATCCCAGCACTCTGGGAGGCAGAGGCAGGCGGATTTCTGAGTTCGAGGCCAGTCTGGTCTAGAGTGAGTTCCAGGACAGCCAGGGCTACACAGAGAAACCCTGTCTCAACAAAAAACAAATCCAAAAAACCAAAAAAAAAAAAAAAAAAACCAGATACACATATTTATATATCCAGAAGCATATGTAATACACTCCAATATGAACACACACCTACATATATATACATATATAAAGACACACATACATTCATATACATGCAGACATACATACAGATGCACATACATAGACAAAAGCTTGTATATACAGAGACACACAGACATAGACATACACAGATACTTACGCCGATACATATATGTACAGAGATGCACACCTGTACATGCAGAAATATATGTATACAGACAGACTTGTCATTGTGGCAATCTATCCACATTAACATTTTTCAGGGTTCCTTAAAAAAAAAAACAAACAACAGACAATAACCAGGACACTAGGACATTGCACAGAAATTGACAAGGAAAACGGGTAACCACTGAACTATTCCAATAGAAACTGAACGTGAGGACAAATTCAGACCCAAGAGCTGCCGCCGTGAACTGAGATGCTTAATCAGAGAAGAATATCATAAGATATCAGATTCATTCCCTAGCATCCTATCATGTAAGGAACAACAAACTGTGTTGTTCAATTATAGTCTGTTAGCATGGCTCCTCCCCACACCTGCACACATGTATGTACGTCCATGGCATCCACTGTGGCTAGTCCAGTCAGCCATGTGAGTCTATGTGCGCTTTAGAGTACATTTGTTTGCAAATCTTTTATAGTGGGTGATGTAACAGGAAAAGTAACTCAGCCTGGAAGCAAAATTCTGCATCAATGCTTTTCCATTAAAGCCAGTCGTACTCCCTACATTGTCTTAAGCTGAACTCTTTAACAGGAATTGAATTTTCATATGGATTCTGAATTTCTGTTGCCAGGCTCCATCTAAAAATGAAAGGCTAAGTTACTGAGTGAAGTAAGGAAATAATAAAAATTTTAATTCAAATAGCCTTGGAATTTCAAAACAACAGCAACCAAAAAACAAACAAAAACAAAAATGAACAAACAAAAAAAAACACCTAGAGTAAATTTGGGGTGAGAAAAGAAACTGATCTATATTTCATAAAAACTGGCTCTTTCTGTTGATTTTATTTTAGAAACAACATCTGTAGATTAATTTCAATCTGTGTAATTTTACAAATGAATTCATAAATGATTTGTCTAAATTTACATCTTATTCCAAACAGCTAATAAAAATTAAGGAAACCATACAAATAAATTAAAATTAAAATCTAGAATGCCAGAATCAACATATCTATTCTTGTTACATTAGTCTTACAGCAAAATATTTGAACTTGTGGCATTTATCTCCAAAAGAAGAGAAGAAAATAAGCTCAAATCAGATGGCTCTTGTTTCCCTGTCTTTCTGTTCTCACCATTTTTGTTCATAATTATGTGCATGAAATGGTGCTACTTTGTATAAAAACTGGTGGACACTGCTAGTTGATCTGCAGAGATGGTGCCTCTTTGTACAACTGTTCGACACTGCTAGTTGTTCTGCAGAGATGGTGCCTCTTTGTACAAAAACTGATCACTGCCAGTTGACCTGCTTGCTTTCTCCCATTAGTATAACAGATTGTGTCAATGCCATACCACTACGAGAACTCCTTCATGGGCATATATCCATTACAGTACCTGAAATGGCCCTGTGTAGCATATGTCAAATTGCTGTGCGATGTCGCTATATACTATTCATTATCCTCTTAGGATATGTAAAGAATCTTCAGGACAAGAGAAAAGTATATCCAATGGTAGAAATAGTCTTAAAAACAGAACCTTAAAGCTGGGCGGGATGGTTAAAATGCCGGCACTCAGAAGACAAAGGCAGACAGATCTCTGAGTTTGTGATGAGTCTCATCTACATAGTGAGTTCGAAGCCAGCCAGAGCCACATAGTGAGACACTGCCCGAAAAAAGCAAATTGAAGTTCGGTGTATTCAAAAGATGGTAGCATCTGATGAACAGGCAGAATCAAATGATTTGTTAACATTCCAAAAGGTTCCCAGAGATTCCATTTTTAAAAGAAGTCCAGAAGCATGGCAGAAAGGAATGCTATGGCTGATTCTCAACCTGAATGCTGCAAACTTTAGTACAGCTCCTCATGTTGTAATGACCCCAACCATAACATTACTTGGGTATGACTTCATAACTATATTTTGCTACTGTTATAAAATATTATATAAATATCTTAAATGCAGGATATCTGATATGAGACCCCATATGGGGTTTGAAACCCACTGGTCCAGAAGCTAGATTCTAGACCATTCTTAGGCCTAAACTCAGCATCCCAATGTATATTCATCATACTATACTTGAGTATGAGGCACCTCAGCACACAACAAAACAATCTACAAGGCAAAACCTTTCTTCAATTCAACAACAGGTATTTGTGGTCACAAATTTTACTCCAGTTTGTCTGAATGCAAATTTTGAGCATCATTGCCCTCTCCTTTCTTTAATCACTCAGTCGATTGATATTAAGTCTTCTCAGATCTACAAAACATCTGGCTTTCTAGCAGGCAAAGCAATATTTAATACAAGCGATTTTTTTGCTAAGTAGGAAATAGCAGTGGGGAGTAGAGAAAGGAGGGGGTTGTTTGGAGGAAGAGCATTGCAGTGCTGATGTTCAGGGTAGGAGAGTTTCACAAAGCACAACCGTTCACAAGATCACATGTTGCAGGCAAAAAGCGAGACTAACATGAGAGCCTTGGAACACATGAGCACAGCAATTTGGATTTGGGTAGGAGTCAAAGATTGCAGAATTTGTGAGTCTGGGGGGGGGGCGACACTGCTCAGAAAGTCTGGTGAACAGAAACAAAAGCAGAAGGTAGAATTTGGTTTGTGGTTTCTGCTTAGTGGAAATGCTTCCAATAATTTTCAATTTCCAAATGACACTCATTTCAAACATAAAGAATAAAAACCTGTATATGTTACAAGGACCCCAGCACCCATATAGGTATAGTCATGGCATCTGTAACCTCAAATGAATAAGGTCTAGATTCTAGCTCAAAAAAGTAAGGTAGACAGCAGTGGAGGACAGCATTGATGTCTGTCTCAGGGCTCCACATTCACACACGTGTGCACCTACACACACACACACACACACACACACACATGAACATGCACCACAGAGAACAGGAAAGATCACGTTTTACACATATATTCAAGACAGGGTTTCTCTGTGTAGCCCTGACTATCCTGAAACTCGGTCTGTCAACCAGGCTGGCCTCGAACTCACAGAGATCTGTCTGCCACTGCCTTTTGAGAACTGGGATTAAAGATGTGTGCCTCCACCACCCAGCCATGATTTTGTTTTAATTTATCTATAATCATACTCTCAAGTGATTGCCAGTGAAATACATTTGGATACAACGTTTATAGATTTTAAGAAACATGTATATATCTATGAATATTAGATAAATTTTAAATGCAGTCTTAACAGATACATAGTTTTAATAAATATTACTTGAATAAATAATTGCATTCATTATTATTTAATATATTTTATAATTGTCATATTACTGAGTTAATTAGTAATGAAACAAATATAATTAAAGAACTTTTCACAAATACTGTCACTAATTTTTTTAATATTTTTTCTTTTTTTTCTGTCATTAATTTCTAAAGACTTTACTTCTCATGGATTACATATGTTTAAACTGTTAAGTCATTTAACCAATCCATATATCTTTTTTCAACTTCATAACAAACACATGAAATTATCCAAAGTTGCTTTGATGCGAATCAACCAGGTCTACATAAAATCACAAGAGCTTTACATTACTTTCATGGTCTTTCTTTCCTTAGTTACCAGGCTTATTTAAGTAATATGCTGTATGGCTTTGACGTGCATTGATCTACTGCAGGAAAGAGAAAAGCCAATTTGTAATTCTTACCATAAAGCCAAATCATAATCCAAATGTTACATAATTCATACCCTCTCTCGGGGTTGTCCTACAAAAATCCTCTGGCCATCTGCTCATGCTTGGTACGCATAAGGAAGCTGGAACGTATATGAAGCATGGGCTCATTCTATTTACTTATCCTAGATCACAGGGAAATTCTTCAAACAAAATGTTCCTTATTTTGATTCATTAACTCTTTCATCACCTCTTTACTATCAAACTGAGCACAGGGTCCCCAATGGAGGAGCTAAAGAAAGAACCCAAGGATGCTGAGGGAGTCTGCAGCCTCATAGGAGGAAAACCAATATAAACCACCCAGTACTCCCAGAGCTCCCAGGGACTTAACCACCAACCAAACAGTACACATGGAGGGACCCATGGCTCCAGCCGCATGGGTAGCAGAGGATGTCCTGGTCAGACATCAAAGGGAGGAGAGGCCCTTGGACTTGTGAAGGCTTAGTGCCCCAGTATAGGGGAATACCAGGTCAGGGAAGCAGGAGTGGGTGGGTTAGTGAGCAGGGGGAGGGGGAATGTGTTAGGGGGTTTTCAGACGGGAAACGTGGAAAGGGGATAACATTTGAAATGTAAATAAAGAAAATATCTAATAAAAAAGAAAATGAAAAAAAAAGAAAAGTAAGAAAAAATTAGATTATCTTCGGTAGATATTTTTTATTTATATTGAACCCATTACTACTTCATTAAATAACCCTCTGGGTTCCAAGCTTCTTCTTGTTTCATATTTCTCTGAAAGAGTTTTTAAAAGGTAATTTTGAGATTTTTTTCACCCCTAAAACTGCTCTAGAACAAAGCACACTTTGTATGTGGAGGTTCCCCAAAGGCATTAAATTGATAGAAGTATTTCTGTCAAAGACACAAACCATAACATTTATCTAGTGCATTTAGTTTAAAAGTTCAAGTTTCTTATTGACAATGCATAATAGTTATACAGTGTGGCTGCTAATAGATAACAAAAAAATTAGATTTTATGTCTTTTCTCTGTCTAGAAATGGACAATAGCTCATCATTCTCTTAGCTTAGATCACTCAGTTTTCATTATTAAAGAAAAAAAAACACTACAAAGTGCTCCCCAACTACGTACTTTAAGGCATCCTGAAGAAAAAAATAAAGTCAAGCTTTTAAATCTGCCTCACTGCAGCTGACAAGTAACTGTCCCTTCAGATGCAGGCCACACAAATCTCAGGGTAGGATTGACCATTGGTCTAGAAGGTCAGAAAGGTTTGGGTAAAAAGGACACAGAGGATCCAAAATACTCACACAAGTTCAAAGCTAGGTCCTTTTCCAAACACTATGAACAGATGATCTTACTTCATTTATACACAGACACAGGCACAGGCACAGGCACAGGCACAGGCACAGGCACAGGCACAGGCACAGGCACAGGCACAGACACAGACACAGACAGACGCAGGCACAGGCACAGACACAGACAGACACAGGCACAAGCACAGGCACAGACAAAGACACAGACAGACAGACACAGGCACAGGCACAGACACAGTCAGACACAGACACAGACACAGACACAGGCACAGGCACAGGCACAGGCACAGACACAGACACAGTCAGACACAGACACAGACACAGACACAGGCACAGCCACAGGCACAGCCACAGGCACACGCACACGCACACGCGCGCGCGCGCGCGCACACACACACACACACACACACATACACACACACACTTTATAGATATATTTATTTATTCACTCATTTTGTGTGTACGAGGGTTTGCCTGCCTGTATTGCTGTGCACTGAGTGTGTGCAGTGCCCGCAGAAGCCAGAAGAGGGCTTTTGGTACCTCTGTATTGGGAGTTAAAGGTGCTTTATTAGCCTCCATGTGCAGGCTGGGCCTCAAACCCCTGTCCTCTGCAAGAGAGTAAATGCTCTTAACTACTAGCTCTCTCTAGTCTCTTCCCCCATCATACAAGCAAAGTTTTGCTGTGTGTATGTCTTTGTAACTTCTTTTATTGTTACTACGTATTGCTTTTTATCCTACCATTGGCATGTGCTTTTTCTAAACAGAGGGCTTTAGAAAGCAATCTGTTAAAATTAAATATGGAAAATGTATGCACATTGCTGTGTTTTGTTTTGATTTTTTAAAGGCAAATTAAAATCGCATTTGTCTCAGCACTGCTAGTATTCTTTGAGTTCCTGGTGCCCTTCTCAGGTCCCCATGGGTTGACTCTTCAAAAGGGATTCACTGCTAACTAGCTGTTCCAACTCTAGATGTCACACATGCATGGTGGATGTCACACATGTGTGGCAGCTTTCCCTCCATTTAAATCCATTTTCCATTACAGTGCCAATTAAAAAAAGAAAAGAAAAAGAAAAAGAAACTCAGCCTCTAAAAGGAGAAGATACCTAATCTCCTTCAAGACATATGGAGTTTAAATGCATTTTTCAGACACTTTAAAAGCAGACACAGCAACTGTGGCAGTTTAGGGCTCTTGTAAATCAGAAGCAGCTATGCAAGAAATCGATTTGGTTTGGTTAGCTCTCACATAGTTGAACTTGATAGTTTATTTTAGCTTCTAATCAAAATAGCATCAGCTAAATAGACAGATTTATTTCTCTTCCTGTTTGTTTTGGTCCGTGCAACTCGCTGGCCAGTCTATCCTCAAACAGCATTTCTTTCCCCTTGTAAGAAATACTTCTTCATGTATTTGTGTAAACTATTTGTGTGTGTGTGTATGTGTGTGTGTGTGTGTATTGAGATGACTATTCTTTCTCTCTCTTTCTTTCTTTCTTTCTTTCCTTCTTTCTGTGTGGTGGTGGTGGTGGTGGTGGTGGTGGTGGTGGTGTGTGTGTGTGTAACATGTTTTACTGAGTGGTTTCCATCCTATTTTCTGCATTTTATGAGCTTGGATATCATGACTGTCTCAATGAGAGACTGTGGGATAACACTTTCCTATGCAGACTTAGGTTTCAAAGGCAGCGAGTTCTGCTCACTCTCACATTACAAAGTGTGTTGCTGCAGTTTCTCATATGAGCCTCAAACTGTTCTCAGAAGCAATACACAAAACCATGAAAGAAGACAGAGCCTCATGTTTCCGGGCTTCTCCTTCTAACCCATGTGGTCTCCACTTTCTGTCTCCTGTGCCTCCACTTGCTGCTCACGCTGCAGGGCAAGCCTCCTCCCCTTTAGGTGTCCTTAGCCTAATAAACGTGATGACTACAGACATGTCCTCCCACTGTTTTGATGAATATTATGCACTCTGTATATTTTAAACGTCATTATAAAAATATCTGGATGTTCTTTAAGGTTAGTGAATACTTTTAGAAATAAATTAATGACTTTAATTTTTGTTCTAATGAAACAAAGGGTGACACAACATACATTTAGCTTTATTTAGACATATCAGTGACCAATAAAAACTCTCCCAGGTGCCTGGAACATGTGTTCCTAAAACAAATGTCCCAAACACATGTCAACCAGGGCACAGCCAAGGACCAGGGAAAGCACTGCATTGGCATCAGGTAGTGTGGTGTGTGTTTGTGAGTGCAGACGGAGTGTCTATATCATTTTAATGTACGAGCTCCGAGTTTTGTACTCTCCTTTTGACGTTTAATTAGGTGAATTCACAGATAGGTTGCTGGAAGCATTCCCAGGTCGTCTCCACACATTCTTAGTCACTTTCTAGAATGTTAGAGCTGTCTCTAATACGTTTTCAACTTTCAGAGGCAAACACTCATGTCTACTTATGTCCAGGGTCAGCAGTAAGGTTATATTCTGACATGCTATCTGGAGTGAAATTCGGAGTAGGAAAGAACAAAACGGCAGATACCTCATTTCACATCACCATTTGTCCAAAACTCTGAACAGTTCTCGTAATTAAGCCCATAGGCAGCAAGCTCTTCCACATCCTGGTCAAAAGTAGCTGTTAGCCAAACTAGCAAGAAAGGGCTGTGCCAAGATCATACTCCAGAAAAGTTTATAGCTTTTCTAGCCTTGGTACTAGAAACTGAGCAAGACACAGCAGAGAAAACTAAAGCCAGATGCGTCTCTAACCTGTGATGCACTCTGTTGGTAGGCTCCTGGGTTTTTCATAGATTGTCCTTTTCTTCGCTTTAGTCATTTTCTTGAAATACCTAATGGAGGTCACTTCCCCACTTCCCACTGGACACTCCTCAGTTGGGATAGAGGTAAGGCTACCTTTCACAACAGGTCTGAGTTCACAGTACTGGAAGAATAGAGGATTTTCATTTCTGTGTCCCACCACAGGAACCCACAGACCCATCCAGCTAAGCTCCGTGATGCACCACCAGCCCTTCAACTCACTTCTCTTACAGACTGTCTGGAGCTGGCCCATGTTTCTGTCCTCTCAGTGCTGTACCAACAAGCACCAACTCCACGATGTTTGCAAGAGACTGGGCTTTATTCTTCCCTCAGTTTCCGAGGCTCAAACAGTGATTGAAAGAAATGCACCTCTCGGAGTGCACAGGACTTAATAATCCCTCTGCAAGGGTTCTAATTACTATCATTGATGTTATTATTCTCTAAGTAAACAGGTAAACTCTTCTTCATCTCTTAGCAGTTTTATTACCAACCCTGATAAAGAGTAAGGCAAATTTTAAATGCAAGGTAAGAGTTTAAGAGCCTTATGGGATTCTTAGTAGTTTTAAATCTATTCTCCTTTAGACATTTATTAGGGAGGATGATGCTATCCAAACAGCAGTCGTTCTGATGGGTCTATAGGGTAATGGTGTCATCTGTGTAAACTGTAGATGCCCTCTTTAACAAAGGAGAAATGTTAAAGGCTTCTAGACTGGGTGGTTTTTTTCCAGTTCCATGAGATTCTGTGCAGCTCACTACAAACATTCCTCGCTTTCTTTCATCTTTACACCATGTTCACATGAAGGAACGTAATCCCAGAGATGTTCTAGAAAGTTGTTTCATAAAGGTATCTTAGCCAAAGGCAGAGAAATAATTCAAAGCCAGTTTCTCCTGATTCTAAAACCCCAGATGCACCATACACAATATGTATTTCTTTGGTTTAGGACATACCACTGTAAAACTAATATTACTACTATATTTAGGCTAAAATACATCATCAAATCAAAAATAAAGCTATCTAGTATTTATTTATATATCTTAATCTGAAAAGGCCTGTAATTTAATATTAGGTATAACATTTTCTCATTTTACAATTAAACAAAATACAGTTGAAACATAGACACCTGCATAAGTCATTTAAAGTCGCATGACTGAGATATGAGCCATGATCCAGAGCCTGAAAGGTTATCTACTACACAGCACTGTTGGTTCTGCATCTTTGTCCCTTCAGAACAATTGTGCACCTATTTCCATGCCCCGGGATGCTGATCTAAAAGAGTGTGCCAACAGGACCCCTGAGTTCTGCCTTCTAGGACAGGCTTGCCTAGCCCAGGCCACTGTTTCACCAGGTAATGTGATGAGATCCTTATTCCTCCTCTTCAAACTCAGGTAGGACATAGGTAGATGCTTCTTACTACATCATTGGTGCTTCATTATTACTCCATGGCTGACCTCCGGCTTATCCAAACTGTTGCAAACTGACATTCATTCAATACCCTTTGGTCCCTTAGTAAGTCATGTGTCCTCTGCTGCAATAGTTACTGATAACCCCATCAGTAAGAGAGAACATCTGCAGGGCTGCTAACCCTTGTTAGAATGGGAGAAATGCACCAAGCTGAGATGTCCAGGAAGACATTTTTTAGTGGGGATAAAAAGGATGTTAGAGGTCATGACAGTGGGAAATGTGGAATAAGGTTGGGAAGTCAAAGCAGGTCAATGATCTAATTAATAATGCATACTTCTTTCTTGCTTCTCTGACACAGCCTTAGACATTTTATTATATCAAAGCAAGCATTGATTAGATGGGCAGCCTCTCAGATTCCAAGTAAATGGAGTAATACAGTAAAACATGGGCCCTGTTCTGTCTTCAAAGATGAACTTAGATTTGTATCTTATGTTTAGAAGACACAAAAACCACCACACAGTGATTTACAGATCACTGGAATTCAGCCAAAGGATTTCACTTTAGATTTCCTTTTATGTTAAATGTAGATGAAAGATACCTACATCCTCCACATATCCCCATGAAAGAAAACAAAATTAAAAAATTTCAATTTACTGAAGCTGTACTCCCACCAGGTGATAAAACTGGTTATAAAGACAAATGCACAAATAGCCTTAAATTTCCTTTAGAAAGAGCATATGAAAAATTTCTCATGAATAAAATGGAAGGTTTTAATGCCTGGGGTTTTTTGTGTCCATTGAATGAGTACGTAGCATGCAACCATCTATTTCCATCAAAATTTGTAGCATTTTTAGAATCAAAGAATTTAGAATGATTGGAAAAGAAAAACTACTAGGTTGCTATCTCAAACTTTTGCAAGTTCTATTAGGCCAGTGTTACGATGCTTCCTATTAACAAATCTTTCATTCCAGTGCCTTCCTTATAGTATATATTGATTTAGACAGTTTCAGGAAACCTTCACAGTATCTTTACTTATAAACAAGAAGAAATAAAACATCCCAGCTCTTCCCGGATCCTCCCACTCAGGGTTACTTCCCTGACTACTCTCCAGCATACACAGTGACACACTGCAGTCGGTGCAAAGGTAAAAAAGAAGCTTCACACGGTTAGAGTCCCTGTCTTAGTCCTATTGCTGAGACACCACAACCACAGTAACTCTAATAAAAGAAAGCATTTAATGGGTGGCTTGCTTACCGTTTCAGAGACTTAGCCCATTATCATGATGGGAGCATGGAGGCATGCATAGTGCTAGAGCAACGGCTGGGAGCTTTACATTCTGACCCACAAGCAGCAGGAGAGAACTGGACCTAGCATGGGCTTTTGAAACCTCAAAGCCCACCCCCAGTGATATACTTCCATTACAACAAGGCCACGCCTCCTACACCTTCTCAAATAGTTCCACTCCCCAGTGACATACATGTGTCTATGGGGGACATACATGTGACATATGAGCCTATGGGGGCCACCACAATACCAGTCAGCATTATTCAGTACATATCCAGTACAGTACTTTCTACAGAACATTTGCCTGTATTATCCCACTTAAAGGTATAATCACCTCCAGAAATAGAAATTCTATTATTTTCATTTAATCAACAAGGCCTATTTAGACCTCACAGAGCCTACATCACAAAGAAATTTCTAGATGCATTCATTTTGATGTAAGGGACTGATCACTTGGCCTAAGGAAATCAACATTTCCATAACTTCAGACACTCAGCATTAAAAGGAGTCAGAAGACTGAACGAAGAGACTGGGCTTTCTTAGCTGCTCAGTATCCTTCACAGCTGTTTTATTGTCAGACTTGTAGGAAGCTGCCAGTATCAGATCAGGATTCATGAATATGCCAGACAAGATCTAGGAGCAGAGAATTTCTCCAAGTTACCCCTAGCCAAAATGTCTCTGAGTCTTATTGGTCTGCAGTGAAAGGAACATTGCATCTTTTCTTAATCAGCCAGGAGATTGGAGATACACTGACTGACAGAAGCCAAGGCACATCCTTGCTACTATCAAACTCTATGTAATAATAAAGTAAATTAATTAATCAGTTGATTAAATGAAAAGGATCATCTTAACTTATTTTTAATTCTGGTCCTGACATGAAAAAAAATTAAAGATCTGAATACCAAGTGATGCTCTGAGAAACAAAATTAATAAACCAGTGAGTTGATTTTTTTTACCCCCGTTTGTTCCAACTTTGGAAAATCCTATTCTTATTTTTTACAGTCCCTACTCTTTGTTTGACTGCTTACTAACAGGACAGAGACCCTGTCTTTTCCAAAGTCCTATGTGCTCATGACAAGTTTTCTAATGTCTTCTCTTTGTCAGGACCGTTAGCTATGAGCCACCATGATCGCTGGGCAATGTATCTGCCATGGTTTCCCTCTGTCTATGGTGAGCATCACAACCACCTCTGGCTCACAATCTCATCAAGTCTGAAGCTACAGCGTCCTCGCTGATACAAGAGAGAATAATGCAACTCTTCATCTACACCCCCTGTAGGAGATCCTGAATGTGTCCCAAGGTAACCTGCAAGCTTTTTGTCTCTTTCGGGCCTTTCTCATCCTGCTAAAGTGTTGGGTGAGACAAGAATCCCAGTTCCTGAGAGCCCGGCACTCTTTCCTAGTTCTTCCCCAGGCTTCCATCTTCTGCTTGAAACACATTTCCCCCCAAATTAATTGTTAGGAGTCACATTGTAGTTACTAGGCATTGTTCGGGAGTGTATGAGTCATTAAAGGAGACATAACAAACAACTAAACCAACTTTACTAAACTGACCTCATAATGTACTCAACTCAGTGCCCTCTCAACAGATATTTTTTCGAAGAAAACTTTTAGGTTAAAGTAACCATCCAGGTTTATCATGCAAGTAGTTAATAAGGGTATTTTTACTAAATTGTTTCTTCTGGAAAGTTACAACTTTCTATTCAATCCACTGTGATGTAATATTTCAGTTATAAGAGAATGATTTATCATTTTGTTCAAGACACAGAGAAATCTGTCATGACGTCAGTAGATCTATATAGACCTAATGACTAAATAAGTTAAATGTAAATTATACTTTCTTCAAACTTTATCATTGTTCCGGTAAGTTCTTAAATCAGATTAAACAATTAATTAATTCATAGGTGAATAAAATGTTATTATCACAAGTGTAGACAAGGCAAAATAATAGATGGAAAGAAAAAGAAATCGTAAGAATGAGACCAATTTTAAGCTATACAGTTTTCTTACCATGAGTTACAGATTTTGTTTTCAGTTGTTTTTGTAATTATACAGTTATGGGTCATAGCTTTTAGCTCTTAACATTGGTAGTAAAGCTGACTGGGATTGTTTGGTAACTCATTTACTCACATTTAACTTCAATAATAGATCAAACTTCAATTGACCTGTTACCTGAAAATCATTAACCAGACATACACACACACATTGAATCAAAACAACATGCGGTACAAAAAGATTTTATTAAACTAAGTGGAATTTTCACCTCTGGTGCTTTCATGACTTGTTGCTATAACATTATTCCATCTGAAAACTAATACTAAATGAATCTGTTTCTCTGCATCATGGCTGTAATGGACCCATGTGAAGCCTAAGGATAAAATCTGCAGGTTATGACTCTTTTGGACAACAGAGTTATCACAGTCAGAGTGGCCTAGCTGATTTTAACAAAGCAGCAAAAACAACTAGACCAACGTTACTAAACTGACCTCATTCACTTGCTTTTTGTCCAGATGGAACACTTGACCAGAACTTGTAGACGCAATTTCTTCATAGACTTTGTATCCAATATGATTCCTGTCATCGCAGTCTCCAGTGAGCACAAATACCACCTGAGATTGGTAAAGCAGAAGAGAGTTTGAGAGATTTCCAGAAGACAAATATATTTATTAGCATCTATTATTTGCTAGCACATTACTAAGCAAGTTAAATGTTAGCATACAGGATAGTTATTAGCCCTATATACTGGGCCTTCACAGGAACATAGTTGTTTACATTTCAGGACAAATTTGGCTATGGAAACAAGACCACGACTATGCTAATTTTAACAGTGGCCTCAATTTCTCATCTTGTCATACATCCATGCATTTGCATAGACTTTTGGAGATGTATTGTTTTTAATGTATCTCTGGATATGAGTTTGGACATATGGTTTGAGGCACAAGAGTCATTCTACAAGTTATGTGCTTCAAAAGACCTTTGCATCTCTGCTCAATCTCCATTGTTTCTGCCATGGCCACAAAAAGGGCATGCCAAAATTGACTGCCGTAATCTTAAAAGAAACAAGTAAGAAAAAAGTCAGTATGCTCAAAGCCCAGTACCTCAACATTCCTAGACGCACAAGAAGCATCACTAGCCTAGGTAAAACAGAGTGTGCTAACCTGGGAAAGGTGAAATGCTATGTTTTAACTTGTTGAGTTTTGTTACATGGCAAAAACTAACTGATACTACTGGATAAACTAACTCAGAGAAGACTCCCCATAAATAGTGGCATTTGAAGTACAGATGTAACAAGTATGGTAAGATGCTAACAAGTACTTTAATTAATCTGCAATCATTTCTTCATCGTATTCAAAGCCGAAGTATCAATATGCTGTTGATAAATATGAACTTACTACATTCAAATTAGAAGATATGTACATTTTACACATACCCATGTAAGATATGTGGTTATGACTATTGATATTGATGTGGTCAGACAGTTGTAACTGTTGCTATTGATCACACACAGAATAATCAAAAGGGATAGGCAATCTCCCATGCTTATTCAGACAAGCATGTCTGGGCATGCTGTTTACTTACTTGGGATTGTTTCTGTTGGATAAGCTGCAGCACCTCATGGGTGAGCCGATAATCCTTGGATCGTGCATCAGTAAAAACATAGATGAAGGAACCAGGAAGAGAAATTTCCAAGGCAATCTTTATAGCCCCGATACTCATTTCTGGACAATCGCCACCTCCCTGTTGAATAGAAAACAAGATGAAATCATTTTAGGAAGAAATGGGCACTTTTGTCCATTTAATTTGGTCTAGTTACTTTAGGATTTTAAAAATCAGGTAATCACTCTTTAATTTTAATTTCTGTTGGTTTGGTACTAGATTAATCACCTTGGTGAGGAGAGGATATAAAAGGTATAAATTGATATGGTGTCCAAAATCTATATTTATGTGGATAAATTGATATTGAGATAACATGCCCTCTCCTCTTTCCAAGTTGTTCTTTCTCTATGGTCTAATCACTCTTGAAATACACTCTAAATGCTTTGTACTAATGATACTTGATATATTTTCCTTTATATAACAGTCTCTGAGTGGTTCTTACTGAAATAAATAACCTTGAATGAGTGTATAGTTGGGAAGTGAGAAATTATCGCTACTTGTCATTAACTGATATCTGAGACAAGACTAATTTGTATGAGCAGTCAGTTTTCTTTGCCTATAATGGGAATTCTGGGGTCTCAAAACTTGTAGATTCCTACTGTATATTTAAAATCTTAAACTAAACACATTCTCCACATACGTCTTACATTGTATACTTGATGGCAGCCCACAATATAACTCATCAATTACACAGTTTGTTAAATGATGTCATATACAGTACAGAGACATGGAAATATAATTTAATAGAGATATTAACTGTCATCTGTTGCTTCAAAGCAGAAAGAGTGTTCTGTCAGTAGGTAGGCCAAACATCGGATCTCCAGGGATACAAAAGTAGGAAGACTTAATTACCTAGATCAGTAGAGGATACACATTTTGACTTGAGTATATATTTTCCCTAGGAGCATCTGTTGCTGCCTGGGTCCTCAGGTGTTCATCTGTGTGACCAGGAACAGTCTTTAAACTATTCCAGGTGGATCCGAAACAGTAAGATCCTTCTAGAACTCAATGTCATCTTAGAACTGGATGTGGCTCCAAAACATAACCTGTACTCAAAAGGGACCCCTGCCTTTTCAACCTATAAATTTGAATGAAGAAGCCATACTAATACAAATTTATAAAGTAAACAATGTTTTTCTAGGTACTGGAAACACCTGCTTGTTGCGGACAAAACTCCTTAGTGAAATTCTGAACTTCACGTGTATAAGGCTTAACATCAGCTAATAAAAATATTGTAAAAAGATGATGAATTCACACAGCTCCAACTGCCCAACCACAATCACAAATGAAAAATGTTCTCTGTATAAAGCTTCAACTTTCCTTATGTCACACTCTTCAAAACAGTTGTTTTGGCTTTTCTCTAAGAACTAATGGGAAAATCTCAGGGCAGTGAGAAAAATTGAGAATATCTAGTAAAGAAAATATTTTGAGTCACATACATCAGAATATATTTATAGTTTAATTTTTCTTCTCTAGATATAAGGGCATTTTTATAATAAAATAAAATTTTCTCTGACTTTCACATTTCAAAATACCCATTATATTTGAATAGCATAGATTAATTATAAATAGTTTTAAGTAATAAAGTCACTCTATTACCAAGGGGCACAGTATCTTTAATATCTTCCTGCTTTTATCTAACTGAAAATTGAAAGTAAATACTAAGTAGTAACTCATATCTTATGAAAACTATTTCATTGTTTCTTTTTCATTCAGTAGCCAACTCTATTCAGAGCATCAGACAATTTACATTAGTCATGCATGGCAAAGCCATGGTTTTTTTCATAGAGGAGTATAAACACATAACAATAGCCAGTTGTAATGAATAATCTGAAATAAACTCATTCCAATCCACTATACTCGGGAGGAGCACAGTTCCTGAGAACCCTTTCATGGTTTGAAGAAACTGAGATCACAAGACTCTTTGTTTTCCTGGAGTTTTCACACAAGCACCCAGAATTCTTTTCATAGACTCCAGTCCTGGACTGTGTTCTGAGAGCCCTCAATGCACAGAATTTTCTTTCCTATTAGGTTACTTGTATCATAGTTAATGAGCGTGTGTTTCTAAATGGAATAGAAAGCAATTCTCTCTCCATTACACATGCTGGAAGTTACACAGTTCCCAGAGCCTTTTGCTATGTTCACTTGATTAAATGTAGTTAATGTGCTAACATTTTTTCTTACACACTTGTGTTTTTGTAAATACACAAATGAACCGCAACTTAATATCAGTTTCATTTATAGGTTTTCTGTTTTGCAGTGGGGTAAAAGCACCATGCATTCAGTAGAAACCATACTTTGATTTTGAAGCTAACTTTTTCCTCCTGTATGTGGCATCAAAGGCCACAGCTTTCAGTTACCCAAGAGAAGAGAGAACAAGAAGTGGGTATGCTATAGTGTGCTGTGGCAGAGGCACTAATTTAAGCTATGCAGATGTAATTTATTTTTCATAATACACATTGTAAACATTTTATTAAAAGACTTAATACCAGAAAAGTTTGATAAATACCATAAGAGATAAAGGTGAAGCATGAAGACCTCAGTTTTTCCACATTCTTTTTTCCCTGTTTATTTTAGTGAAAATTATTTCCTCATACACTGTCCTTCCCAGTTCTTCCCCATTTCCTCTCCCTGACAGATCCACTCCCTCCCTGCCTCTCTAAGCTATAGCAACCAAACACGTCAAAATAAAATATAGTAAGATGAAGTAAAAGACATTGCATCCAGACTGGACCAGGCAACCCAATGCAAGGAAAGGACCACAAGAGCAGACACAAAATCAGAGACCCACTCATTCTTACTGAGAAGTCCCATGCAAATATTAAACCAAAAGCCCAAAGGAACTGCTGCAGACCAGTGCAGGCCCTGCAATTTGCTGCTTTGGTCTCTGGGTCTCTGTGAGTTCACATGACCCCTGCTCAGGGAAACCATTTCACTGTAAATACAGTTTCCATAAAGGAAAAAAATATGGGTTCTTTTTTTTTCCCAAAAGAAATTGATGTAGATTGCATATTAAATCTCTCTCTGACACCTTAGTTTGGTGTCCTGACAATTTTAAATAACAGCCAGACACCTACAAAGGAATTGCTTCATTTCTCCTCTAATAGAGGAGCTACGATAGCCTGCTGTGACTACTGAGTAACCACAGTGTGGTTAATAAAACCGAGCAACTGAATTTTAAGTGGATTTAGTTTTATCAACATTTATCTAAAATTTAAAATTAAAGGGTTGCTTTTTAAATTAATGACATAACTGAATGATAATATTCTACATATTTTAAGCTACATAGCTACAATATTTATATAAAAACTGTTTATGAGTTTAGCACTGTGT
The DNA here is from genome assembly GCF_947179515.1 of Apodemus sylvaticus. Classification (NCBI taxonomy): domain Eukaryota; kingdom Metazoa; phylum Chordata; class Mammalia; order Rodentia; family Muridae; genus Apodemus; species Apodemus sylvaticus. The sequence goes on from NC_067483.1 coordinate 58,199,749, forward strand.
TTTGTTAACACCACATTGGAATGGCCTGCTGGATTTTATTAGGAATGCTTTGTTCTAGGCTACTAACTAAAAGGTTGGGAAATTTGCCCTAAAGACTTTGGTAAAACTTAATTGAAGTTATCAGAGGCAGATTCAAATTGCTTTACTTTACTAAATATAATTAATTTCTTTGATCATAGTTTATAGAGGTTATAAGCTTATAAGCAAAGTTTGATGGGTATGTGTTTATATATATAAATTGTGTCTATACTTGTACACATAGGTAAAATTTAACCACCTGGCTAATTTACAGGTTTTCTATAATATTTTGATACTTAAATTTAGTTTTGATAGTTAAGTTCAGATTAGATAAGAAAAATGTTATTAGAATTGTGCATTTTTTATCAATGAACCACAAAAATATAGAGTTTATGGTAGTTTGTCTCAGTCTTACACGTGTACAAGTTTAAAAGTTGAAGGTCACAGAAATGTGAATGAAATTGCAAAAACAGATTTAAGTTTCATTTCTAAGCTTGAGAAAAGTATACTTTAAGATCATGTAACAGCTTCTATTTTGTACTGAATGACAAATACGAAAATGTAAAATAACTTGTAAAAGATGTGCCAAAGCAAGAAAAACAATTACCTTTCTGTCATGGATTTGTCATTTTTGGTGGGGAATGAGCTCGTTAAACTATATTTGATAGTGAAAATATAAAATCTAGTATGAAGCTCTACAGTTCTATTTCGCATGGCCACTATAACTATATAAAATTAATTGAACTGTATATTCTCTGGATCTAGTTAATTTGGGTATGTGATTTCTTTCTAACTGCAATGATTTGCATAAATTTTAAAAATAAAGTTTCAATATAAATGGAAATATGTCAGATAACAAAACACAGATGTGTTTTTAGATTTGACAAACATCTAATTCATTGCATCACTTTAAGTTTTGAAACAAAGAATTATCAGTAAATATCTATGTATGTTTTCTGAAACCAATGGAAAGAAAACTGATACTATAAATTGTAGTAATAACTGTTAAAAATTACTTAAATGTTCAGTTAAAAGGGCTCTCACCTTCCCAGAGGAGAAAGGGAGGGGATGGGGGGAAGGATTGTGGGAAGAGTGACCAGGAGGGGGGCAGTGAGTGGGATGTAAAGTGAATAAGTAAAAAAAATACATTAAATTAAAAAGAAAGAAAGAATGAAAGAAAGAAAGAAAGAAAGAAAGAAAGAAAGAAAGAAAGAAAGAAAGAAAGAAAGAAAGAAAGAAAGAAAGAAAAAGGAAGGAAGGAAGGAAAGATAAAAAGAAAGAAAGGAAAGGAAAGGGAAAAAAGAAAGAGAAAATGGCTCTTTAATTATGAATGGGAAAGTAAATATATGCATGTGTGTAGGTATACATATAGAGAAATATGCATGCATGTACATCTACCTATACTTACATATATTTCTATTTATGTTCTTATAAGTTTATGAAACATTTTCTGTCTTTGCTCACTGTTTCTCCTCTTCCTCCCCATCTGTCTGTCTTTCTCTATGTCTGTCTGTCTGTCTGTCTGTCTGTCTGTCTGTCTGTCTGTCTATCCTTCTGTTTCTCTCTTGTCTTTCTTCCCTCCTTCTTTCCCTTTGGGTATGCAGTGAAGGTCAACAGTTAACAGGAGAAAATAACTATGACTGTGCAACCTAATATATCGCTTAAAACCACGGCGACATGCACCTGCATAGTTTAAAGCTAGAGTAGAGGTGAACTACATAATGCAACAATTTGAACAATCCCCAAAGCATGTAATTGGAAGGGTGTGATTTTACGAACTCTCTGTGTATTTTCATTGAGAATCCTGCCCAGTCTTCCTGGACTCTTTTTATCTTTCTAGTTCTACAGATAGCTCCAACGCACTAAGTTTCAGAAGATACTTCAGATGTAAAAATATTTACTGAAGGAGATTAGAAGCATGGGACCTTTTCATAGTAATGAACTATGGCCTCAGAGGTACAATGATAATTGTGGTCAATAGTGAATTCCTGGAAAGCAAGAGGATACAATGGAAGGAAATCTTATCAGTGGAGGCAGTGATAAAACCCACATTGTCTCGCTGTCTTTTCTAAATACAAGACAGAGTGGGGAGAGCACAGAAATAAACTGAACCTTTGAACTCCAAGGAGTTATAGGAATTTGAGGGCCCTCTCCAACCCTAAAGGGAAGATGTTCTCACAAGAGGGGCTGAGGAACAGGGTCAGGCAGCAGCAGAGCAGGCGCGGTCCCACACTGAACTGTTGTTCAGGACATCTACTTCAAAGCTGTCAGAAACTGACAAACTCCAAAACCCTCATTTTTAAGACCAGACTCTTGCTGCATGGCCCCAGCTGTCCTCTAACTCCCAATCTGGGCCTCTGTGATATTTGGATTTATAATCCTGCGACACCATGTCCAACTCAAAGAACTTTGTATTGGAATTCCAATGCTTACTCTTATTCTAACAAGAGTGTGTTCTGCTGACTGTGAGCCTGGTCTCAAAGCCGGGTTCTAGTTCCCTGGCACAGAATCCACATGCTGAAAAGATCTCGGTTGTACACTGTACACTTTACATGTGGAAAGTTGAGATGTGAAACTCAATTTCAATTAATCAATATTTTTGAGCCCTCACTTATAAATGTTGCCACTGACTGTAGACCAGGAGAATATAATGTACATGTGGAAAAGATTAGGTTATATTGAATCTAATTTTAAAATGTATCCAAAGCAAGGCTAAAATAAATCAGAACAATTGCAGAGTTTACAGGCACACACACACACACACACACACACACACACACGCATGCACTTATGTGTGTGTATATATATATATATATATATATATATATATATATGTGTGTGTGTGTGTGTGTGTGTGTGTATATGCAATGATGTCCTCAGAGACAAGAAGAATATTTCAGAATCCAAGCCTCAAAGTTCCCAAATCACAGTAATTCATGTCACATAGCCAGGAAAGTACAATGCTACTCTTTGCTACACATAAATACTGACACAAGTTTAAATAATGTGGGTTCCAAATTTAAGCCTCAGTGGCGGCCTTTCAGCTGGACGCCTTAAGCAACAACCACCATTTCATGCTTCCGGGTTCTCACCTGTCAGTCAAGCACGTCAAGATCTTCAGCAAGTGATCCTACTACTCATTGGAACATTTAAGAAGTGGAGCTTTGCTTCCTGAGTCCCAGAAGCAGTTCAGTTTGTTACAATTCAAACATTCATAAAGAATATATGTCTCAAGCCCCCAATATCTTAAATGGGAATTAAGAAAATTAATGTATTTTATTGTTCCCATAATTCAGAAACTTCTTCATAATTCACTAGAGTTATAACAGAAAGAAGTCCATTGAAGAAGCAAACGGCATGCAAGCCTCCAAGCATAATATACACAGCACCTGACAGCATCTAATTCCAAAGGCATGTACGTATGCACAGGGTTACTCTGCAGGCAACATGTGAAGCTGGAAAGTGCTATCTCGGTGTCCACAGTTTCCTCCTTGTCAAACTCCCTCCCTCCCTGACTGTAACTACTACTTATAAAATTCCTTTCTTCATTCTTCAAGGATTCTGTGGTGTCTTACCGTCAACTCTTTCCCAGTCATGTTAAGACAAGAGTTCCTCTCTGCGTGCAGTGGATCCTCAACCTTGCGACCTAGATGGCCATATGTACTCAGAAGACAAGATACGGAAGGCAGGGAGGCAGAATTGTGCCATCCTGCAGCCATCACTAGGTGCACCGAGGACTCGGCGTTCATCCTCCCAAAACCTGCTCTGGCGGCCCGTTTTCTCCCCACGCCTTGCCTCCCAGTGGTCTTTTCTCGAAGCTGCTTCTACCTGTCTCTCAAAGGTTCTCTTCCACATGCTCCAACACTCAGAAGCAGATTTTTAATGCTCTGTAGTACAATTGGTAATGTTTCTTTTATATGCTAGTCAACAAAGATTGTAATACCCTTTTTCTCTAATGTGATGATATAGGTTTGTGTTACTTACTTTTATGACTTTGTAAAGATGCATAAGTACAATACATTTTGTTAATCAAATGTTTATAATTTGTGAAAATGTCACATGAGGAAGTTTTATATGGACAAGGTTTATGGTCATTACATACCCAATGAATACAATCTGTTCAAAAGGAGACCACATAGGCAGCACAGTAGACAAATGAAGATTATTAAAAATCAACACATACAAAAAAAGGGTGGAGCCTTGGTTTAAAAGTTTGTGTGCGGAAACCCCAGGGACTGAGCTGATGACCACTATTCTCTCATGGGATGTGCCTGCCAAGGAGAGCAGATACAGGGTTCCCATGAGCAGAACACCCCAGATGTGGCTAGATGCAGGGCCCCAGTGTCACCTTCTGATGGAGGCCAGGACTCTAGTCACCAGCCAGAACCGTCTGGGTCTGATAGTACTCTGGAAAGGAGTCAAACATCAGACAAAGTAATTTCAGAGACAATATTCAAAGTCAATTTCAACTCTAGGGCTCTAAAATTAATCATTAACTCTTTTCAAGAGCCAAGAAATAAAAATAAAGGTATCTCACAGAAATAATTTTTTCTGATCCATTTAAACAGAAAAAAAATACTCTTACTTTTCCTTTATATCTATTTTATTATAAGAAACATTGTTATTTTGCTCTAGTAAACAATTTTGCATGGAAGCATGTTTTACTTCCAAACATTATCTAAAACCAGACAGAAGCGGGTCTATGAATTACTGTGAGGAACAGATGACCCCTTGAGTGGCACGTATGGAGTGAGTCAAGGCATTGTATGTTAGTGGATTATTTTTACCTGGAGCCTGAAGTGTTTATTTTGCAGTGTTCTGTGTTTATCATTAAAAAGAGATTCACCCAAGAGCTGTTTGAACAAAAGATCAAAAAGCCTCCTACTATAATTCACACATACCCTCCTCCAACCATTTGCGTGTTCCGTTTTCAAAACAGGCAGAATATACTATAATCTTTGTCCTTTGATGTTACCCCCAAAGATCATTAATGAATCAGTGATTCATTTAGTTCTGGATAAGGTACCAGAATAGGTAGGTAAAATGAGTCACACATTTCTATTGGAGCCCACCACTCTCTCAAAGTTCCTTTGAGAACACAAGGCATTTATTCCTCAAGGAACTTTTACCCTTTTAGCAACTCTAACAAAAACTCTAAGAAGCACACCAGCTGTCAAAGTGTTTCATTTGTCCAGAGAGCAGTTGCAATATATATATTGGTTTTTTCCAGACAGGGTTTCTCTGTGTAGCCCTGGCTATCCTGGAGCTCACTCTGTAGACCAGGCTGGCCTCGAACTCAGAAATCCGCCTGCCTCTGCTTCCCAAGTGCTGGGATTAAAGGTGTGCGCCACCACCGCCCGGCTCAGTTGCAAAATATTAAAAATTCCATCATCACCTTCATCACCAGCATCATCACCACCACCATCAGCAGCATTATCATCCATCATCACCATCATCATCACAATCATCATCATCACCATCATCATCACTCTATAGAAAATTTAACTGTGGTCACTCTTAAATGAACTTTGCCCTCTAATTTAGTAGAAATGTTCCCAGAAGAAAGAGTAACTTGCTAATTATAATTAATTTTGCCATTTTCTGCTCAGTAATTTTAGGTGAGCTAATTACTCAAGAGAAGTTGGCCAATAGGAATAGTGGCAAAAAATAATTGAGAAATAAATTCATTTTGATAAGGAAAAGGTCATCCCTAAACTCCTTCTGTATTTTATTATCTGCTCTTCTGCTTTGAACTAAAATAAAGGGAAATTATGTAAATAAATATGTTAATTTGATTAGATTAACAAGGTTACTTAAGGCAACAGTTCTAAGGAAAATAATAGAATGATGCAGGCCTGGCCAGAGCATTAAACCCCCCTGATTCATTTTGGTTTGGGTTAATAATTTTTTGAAATTATAATGCAATTATATCATTTCCCCTTCCTTTTCCTCCCTCCAAATCTTCCCATATACCTTCCACTTAGTGCCTTTTATAGTCGTGGCCTCTATTTCTTTATTGTTATATACACCATATATAATACATACATATATACATTATTTATATATAATGTATGTATATAAGCACACATATATGCATAGAGACATACATATGTGCACATATGTACAATGTGTGAGACCAGCCTTGGTGTTTAAAATTTGGGGAACTGAGTGAGTCGTGCCACTTACTATCTCTACACTGCTGTTTGCTCATTGGTAAGAATTTATGTATGACCCATGTACACATGCATTACAGATTGGACTTCTTGAGCAAATTATTTTTCCGCAAATTAAACAATTAGCTACAGGTCATTCTCCTTTTAGAGTATATATTTTATAAAAATGTATGGATGTAAATATATTGATATATTTTATATATAGTAAATATATAAGAAACATAGGTCAAGTGTATATTAAAAATTAAAAACTTAATGTAACCTATATTGAATAATATATCATATATTATATGTGCTATATGTTATATGTGCTAATATAACATAATATATTAAGTAATGTTAATATAAAATATATAATATTGTCTATTAAAATAAAATTATTAATACAAAATATATGTAATATAATATTATTAGTATAAATATTACATATTACATAAAATACTCTGTATAAAATAAAATGCAAAATCTAAAAATAAAATCCTTCAGACATTTACACAATATATACATCTATGGTGATGTATAACCCCTTCTCTCTTTTTTTTTTTTGAGCCGTATCTTATTTTTTCCCTTTATTTGTCATCTTGTTATTTTTCAGTAATGAATCTAGAGGAAAGAAGTACACACGTTCATAGCCTTGTGACTTAGAATACAAGGAGTTATATAAAGAGCTTCCTGTCTGGTACAGCAAATCCTTCTAAAGTCGGTATTATCTCGGTCTCCATTCGAGAACACTTTTTGCTCATCTATCCATCGTGACCCATGGCCTCTGTTAGCAGAGAATGTTAGTGTCAGCCACTCTGCCAGACAAGGAGGCGATGCCCCTCCCCCACCCGTCTGCTGCTCCCAGTCCTTTAGGTTTATCCCTCTGGTTCTCTTAAAGACTTGGAGAAATTAGACCCCAGCCTGATCTTCTTAAAGTTCTATCCTACTGCTATGTGAACATAGCTGTCCCACATACTTTTGGGTTTTTTTTTTTTTTAAGACTATGCCATTTCACAAAAGAAGATTAAGTTCTACGGAGAGCTTTGCATTTTGCATTTCAGGTAGATCAACACTATACATAAAATTCATTAAGTTCCATTCAGTTATGTAGAAATCTTTGGGTTATTATTTTTGTGGAATATGCTTTTTTTTTGGTATTTCAAGTGTTTGACTAATGTGCTTTTTGTTCCTTAAAACATTTGGATAAAATACTTAGACACATAATAGTGCCAATAATTTTTTTTTGCCTAAAACTCAACAGGCTTTATAATTTCTTATAAAGAATGTGACCCGAGGCAGCCCTCTTTCCTACATATTTACAGCTTTATTAATTGCCAAGCTCTGTGTGATCTGAATACCGTTGGTTGTCATTTGTCTCTCCCTCCTTTCCCCCAGAGAGAAAGTTCATTCGCCTTTCAACTTAACTGCTCTGTCCACCAGATGAAAAGAAATAAAATACGTGTATAAATATGCAATCAGCGTAATGATTTAAGTGTAGTAACTTCTGTCAGAGTTTCCTAAAATGTTTAGATTAGCTTTCTCATTCCATTTCTCAATGGGAAAATAAACTAAGACAATGTTAATGGGTAAGTATTTAAGGCACTTCAGAGTCTCTTTTCTCATTTTTAAAGACCAATTTAAATGTGAAAGGAATTTTTTTTAGATGTTTGCTTTCCACAAGTCCAAGCTAAGTTTTAATAGACCAGGAATCCTTGCTGTACTTGACATGATTTGGTGGGGAGCACAGAAAGGTCAGGAAATTATAATATCCGAAAGTTCTATTATCCTTCATGAAAATTTTATAAAATATATAACATACTTAGTTGTTCATACTAATTTCTGAAACAATAAAACGTTCTCCACACAAAGAAAACAGTATAAACTTCTTATGTTAAATATAAAGTGTTAATGCAGTCTAGAGTTGTTATATTTGTTTGTTTGTTTAATTTGGCCCTTACTTAATAAAATTTTTGCTTGAATTGAAAAGAGAAGCATTCACTAGGAACTTTCAAATTAAAATAGCACTCAGTGTTGAATGAAGGAAAAACTGAATATCTCATTTCTTTCTCAACAAGATATTCTAATTGAGCCCTTGTGGATCTTATGACAACACAAAGCCAAAACAAAACAGCAATAAATAAAAATTAATTAGATGTGCCTCGCCCAGCGCAAATGTCCAGAGACATGGGCGCTGGCTCCAATTCCAAGAGAATCGTATTTTCTTTTGTTTTGTTTTTGTCTTTTTGGAGGTAAAAATCAAGTGACTCTACATATTGACTACATCAGACTCAATTCCAGAGGATGTTGGGAAGAAGTCTGTGGAGAGAGTCAACAGGGCGTGAGTCAGGAAGCAGAATCCTTCACCCTGGAGACAAATGGCCAGGGAGGATACGGGCACTCCCTGAAGAGCCTTCAAAACACAAGCCAGCCGGGGAAGCCAGGAAACAGCAGTGCAGTGCCAGGTCTTATTTGGAATGCAGCTATTTTCAGGCTCTTCAGACATTTGTGAAGAGAGTTCAGCTGTATTCTCACCAAGAAATAAGCGAGCACTGTAAATCTCTTGCTAATAGGTCCTGGGCTTGAAATCCTCCTTAAGGGGCCTCTCTGGGTCTCTACAATATCATGAAAACTGCGATTGGGTTTTTAAGGTATCTTTGCACCTTTGAGTTTAAAATCACTTTGATACAATGTTGCTGCTAATGTACTTTTTTTTATTAAGTGTCATTCATTTATCCAACAACTATTTAAGCGCCTCCCTGCTACCCTGGTTCTTCCTCCAGATGTAGCACAGGCAGTTTGAGAACTACAGGGTTCTTGTGCTCAGGGGTTCACAGTAGAATAGGTGAATGTAGAGACTGAGGCAACCAAGAAAATGGAATCCCTCCAGGGATACTCCTTTACCTGGCTAAACAATTCTACAATGACGTTTTTTTTTCCTTAGAGAATCTCAACATCTAAGGATTTTTCAAATGTAAGGGAGAAAAAAGCAACTACATATTAAATAGCAATTTAATGGCCGTTGTAGCAACATGCTATAAGGGCAGAGGGATGCAGGATTACTGATAGGAGACGTGGTGATGAAAATCTAGGGATGCTTATGCAGATTCACCTACATATTCATAATAAATAACTCAGTTCAGTTTGCCCATCAAGACATGCGCAAGCAGAAGCAACCTCGGAGTTCCCGATCACTGCAACTAATTAAACCTTATCCTTCAAAT